>NW_027286069.1:83940480-84670480 GCF_022747635.1 Hetaerina americana | reverse complement strand
ATATCACTGAATTGCAAAGTACGCAATCTAAAGTATATGCTTCAAGTTGGAAGGCGCCACAATGAATGTTTGAATGTTTAGTATTAGTTTGTCAGCCATCAACAGTGAACTGTGAAGAAAATCCACAAAGTGATACTGGATGATGGTCGACTGAAAGTGCGCAAGCTAGCACACATAGTAGGCATTTCAAAAAGTGCGGTACATCGCACATTAACTGAAAATTTGGAAATGAGAAAGCTGTGTGCAAGATGCGTGCCGCGTTTGCTCACACTTGAGCATAACCAGTGTCGTGAAGATGTTTCAATTGAGTTCACTGTTATTTAGGGCCGGTTGACATAATTCAATATCGGCTACCATAATTTAGAACCACATATGGATAGCTCTCAACTTCATGAAAGAGCACACTTAAGATTTGGGTGTTTTTTAAGAGATTTTCGAAATAAAACTGACGCAAATATTATGAGGAATTATATCCAACTTATGCATTGTAATCTTTAAATTATGTCATGATTGAAAATTTGAGCAAAAAAGGCACGCGTCAAAAAAAAAGAAACACGTAAAAAGATGTTAAATGACAGTTTATTGCAGCAGGGGAAATACGATTCAGGAGAATGCTGAAGTTCAAATGGATGGATAGAATAGCTAAGGAAGAGTGGGAGAAAAAGGGGGCTTTATGAAAACTTGGCAAGTTATGAGGAAAAATTATCGGGAGCCTTTAGGAACGTTATGACCCCACGAAGAAAATTGGCTCGGGAAAAGTGAACGGTAAGCAGTAAAGAGGAAGAGCCCGGACGTACAGGCCATGCAGTTCGGGCCAAGATTCCGTACATGTGGCACCTCTTAATGAGCCGCACGTGGATTTGAACACAAATCGTGTGAGAATCTTATGAGAATTTGTGCGGGGTAGAGTTTAGATCCGAATTAAAGTTTCCCCAAGAGTTTTATGGAATTATCATTTAGAAGCGAGCATAGCGTCAAGGCGTGATTGTGAATAACAAAAGAGTCTTGCCGCGCATACTAAACATGGTGTTAAACGATGACATTCAATATATTAAATTAAAAATACGTGCTTAGCATTACTGGTAATGATAATAAGTGTCTTATAACATTATATCATACTTTATAACGCTGCTTTCCACCAGATGCGAGGAACAAACAATATTTTTGACGTCCGCAACCCATGGCACACGGTACGTGTGGGCAAGCGATGGCCGACAGAAATAAATAGAAGACGCCTAATATTTTTAACACCTGGAAAAGTAATAGTCAGGGATTATTTTTCAATAAAATGAGAAATATAACAGTAAAAAATGTTTCGAACGATTCCAGGATGGATTTTATAAGAAACTTGATTTAACAATGAATAAATTGGTGATTTTTTGTGCATTTAATAAATGATCAAACTTATTTCCAAATGATCTAAGATTAACCGTTAAATTGAAGTAAAATTAATGGGCTCACGGCAGTTAGTGGTGGAGTAATAGGTTGAAAACATAATTTGGCACAAAAACTTTCGGTTAAAATTGGGAGAGTGAAAAAGCAGGTAAATCATAGGACATGTTTTCACAAAACAATTTTATGATATTTCATTTAGTGCTAAATGTGAGCTGTACATCGATATAGAGCGATGTTTGGGGATCGAGAGAAAATTTTGGCCTAAAATTTATTGTGTTGACGTGGAATGACCCATATCAATTCGGTGTACGACTAATTACTATTAAAGTGAACATTTGTCGACCATTCATTGGGAGCGACCACGACCAAGTCAATTTCAATCTCAGCGGCCACCACGCTCAATCAGCCATATTGATGGCGAGATGTTTTCAGCCAGAATAGACTCTGGTGTATTTCTAGCCTCCCTCGCGTCACAACAGTGGACCGACAGATAAAAATAGGCTACATGGCAATCGGTGGAAACGAACCATTTCAAATCCATCCCCGTCTTCTTTCCCTCAAGAACGGTTTCCGCCTCATCACTGCCGTCATCGGCAAAGGAAGTAAAGGTTCGATAACCTTTGCCACCCACTGACCCATATCATTACAGGACCAACCAAAATCGTTCGATATTCTCCTTTTGGCTTAAACATTTGGCTACAAGTAGAACTTCCGTAGCATTCCATCGGTAGGATATTCCATTTTTTGCCAGCCAATGCAATTATTATCACAAAAGCGTTTCAGCGGTGTAATCATCGGAAAAATATGGTCGATCTAAGGCCCAGCCAACAAAAAAAATATTTTGACAAAAAAATTTTTCCGTGTACGTCAAAACTATATATGGAAAAAATATATGTAAAATGGATAAAACTATAGCTGGACACGTCATATCTTTTCAGAACGGCCAAAAATTCCGCATCGCATTTTGTCAAGACCTCTTATTATTAGAGAATAACAGGAGGAATTGCACTAACATTAATTTTCATTTTCAAAACCAGGGACGCAGACGAATTGCATGATGATTAACAAATCTTAAAGAACTTCTCAAGGAAGTTTTCTTCATTGTGAACTATACTTTATAACCTAATACTCTCCCTCCGGACTCTCGCAAAATTTATTTCCAAGAAAACACGCGACGTCTACCCCACTGCTTCGCGGTAGGGTATCACCTCCGAGGAGAAGGCACAAATATTGGAGCTCTATCCTCTCGAAAAATCGCTGACACCGCACTAATCTAAACCGTATCCTTAGCTCAAGCAATATCTTACACTCGGAATACTCTGTGGCATCATGTCCAGATGGTTTTGCAGCCGTAAGGTAAACATTTCCAACATATTATACGTACTGGGAAAAATTAAAATTTGTATCAATAAAGAACAAAATTACGATCTCAGAATTTCATTTCGAAGCGCCAGATATGAAAAAACGGTTAAGTTTAAAGGAGAAGTAATCCATTCCAAAAAATTAATTTAATACTTACAAAGAAAAATAGTTATTTCAGAATAATATAAATCTTTTTTCTATCCCCCGTTTCTTTTAATCCCGATTACCTTAACAGAATTTTTAAACCACTTCAGCTCCCATTGAAGTCAATGGAGGCGGCATTAACTCTGGCCAATCAGCAACCAACCAGATCGGAATTGAAACGCCTCAAGGTGCATCGCATACCGAGCGTTCACCCAGGTCGCTGATTGGCTGGGGACGACCCTTAGCAACTGATTTGCAATGGCGGCAGTAGACGACGGCGCAGAGGACTTTGCCACTTATGAACCCTCCACGATCCCTTGAGTGTCCATCTACCCCAGTCAGTTACAGTCACCCGATCTTGGGGAACGCGGAAGGACCTGGGAGGGTAGCGAACACGAAACCTTCAATTTCGCGTGTGGGGAATGTGAGCCCGGAAGGACGGAAGCAAAGGAAGGCGAAGAAGGGGGGAGTACGCCCCTATTGCCAACTAGCTATTACCCCTGCTCAAAGTCCCCTGCTCCGCGGAGAAGCTTCCGAAAAAGTTGCGGATATTATAACGGACTAAATTCAAAGGAGGCAAGCGGAGGAGCGTGTGTGTTTGTACCGCATATAAATATACTGATGCGTAAATATCATTAAGGGCAATTCACCAGGATAAAATTGGAAAATAAGAGTAGTGGCCGGATGCGCGAGGAGCCTTACCTTAGCATCCAGGCGCACGGACGAGTTCCCACAAGTAATCAAATAGCACTGGAGCTATCACTCACGTAGGAGCTGAAAGATGCGCCGAAATTTTTCCTGCATCATCAAGTTAAAATACAGATGGTGAAATAAGAAAGGAAGACTTGTCAGCCTCAGCAGAATTTCTGGTTTACATACGTAGGAGTATAATGAATTTATTTGGAGGTAAGAATTATGAAACTTCCCCTCAGTACTGATCACCAAGCGCATTAATAAAATATCCTCTTCCAGGTGTTTCAAAGTTCTATAATCATATTAATCCCTACGAAAAAACTCACGGTAAAATGCAATCACCTATCCAATCATATTGACCATTTAATATTGTGACAACCCAATTCCCCGCGTAGAAGACTTACTGAAAGCATTTTGTATCTGAGCAAACAACGCGAAAACAAAAATCGTTAAAATATTCGCAATTTTAGGCACTTTACGGGCATAATAGGGTTTTATAATTTTGGCGTATTTCCTTGAACAATTTGTTTAAGGGCCCATACTGGGAGGAAAAAGGGGCAAACACGCTCACCAAAAAATGGATTGGAAAAGACTATTATGCTTGAAATAGAATTACTTTGGATAGTACGAATAATGCTTGAGATATAAGCATTGCAGTGAGAAAAAAATATAATATTTTCATGCATATAATGTATAATACATATAATAATAATTACAGCTTATAATAGACATTTTCAAAACACTACGATTATTTTCTCTCATAATTGAACTTAATCCTTCGCATTATAATTTGTTCCCCTGCCGAGGAAAGAATACACCATATAGCTACAGCATTATAAATAAAAAAAAATTATGCCCATTGGACGGTATGTCAAATTCTCATAAGTGAAATAAAAAAAAGGTTCGTGCTCACGTCCGATTTTCAGAATAAACATGAACACTTATGGGTTGTTGGAATTTGTCTGTGGTGACGGCAAATTAAAACAGAGAAATTCCACAAATCAATTGGTTAAAGAAGTAATTTGTCAAATTGTAGTGTTTTCCATTCGTCAGTACATACCAAAATGCACTTTTCGTGGCGATGCTGACATGAAAATTCGCACCTCTGTAGAAACTACTCACGCATACTTAACCTAGTTTCTTCTAATAACTTCCATAGCTCCTAATCCCTCGGTCATTATTTTCCACCAATTTGCGCCTTTGGCTCATCAGAGAGATCCGAGTATTTCCATTTGAACATTGAAATGCTGTGCCCGCCTTTTGACTACGGCACCCGCGGCGAGAGAGCCACTGCACCACGCCCACCTTCTGGGGAAAACGAGGCGACGGAGAGCGGAGACCAGATGGAAACCAATGCGATCCGTAATCACATTAGCGAGGGGAGGGTGGTGGGTGAGTGATGGGAAGGAGGGAGCAGCGTGGAGGGGGGAGAGAAAGACACGGGAGTGAGGGTGCGTCACGGGGCGGCGAGGAGGGCGTGGACACTAGGGGAGGTATGAGGGGGACAGAGGGGGGGGTGCAGAGTGTCGAGATCGTAAAGGGGGAGGGAACGAGTGCGACGATTAAAAGGACCTTTTCCGCCGGGGTAAGAGCCGCCTGCCTCCAGGGATCTCATCGGATTATCGGCACACCACGTGCCGAAGACAGCCGAGCCGTGAGAGTTGGGGATGAGGTAGACGAAAGCCATCGCCACAAGGAAAGACAGAGAGAGAAAGGGGGGTGAAAGGTGGGGATGGATTGGGGGAGGTTAAAACTATTTGGAAATCGCCTCCACCTTCGGTGTGTGCTAGCACGTGGACATCACAATTAGGTCAACGGCGGGGCTATAGGCAAACACAAACATTTTGGGCCTACTCGTGGTCCTATTCCGGTCAATATCTGAACGGAACACGAGTATTCCGCCCGGAAGAAATATTTTAGCCAAATATATCTGAATATATAATTCTCATCCTCCTACCACCGATACCTTAAAGTGCCTGTCAAGCGAGGATAGAGCACCATTTACATCACTCAAAGTTCCCCATGCAAACTATGGTTTTGGAAATTGGCGAATCATAAACTGTTCGGTAAATTGAAATTCGCTGCTCCTGAATTGGAAGAAAAACTGTTTCATCGCATTAAATTTCCCTATCACAATGCAATTAATGAAAATCGTTTTCGTAAATGGTATATTTAAATCCCTAATAAGGTTTGGCTTCGAAGTGTTAATGGCATTAGTTAAAAATAGTCTTTAGGCGCCACAGATTAATTCAACGACAGGGATGTAATATTTTCCATTGAGATCGGGGATGCTATCGGAAAACACACCTATCTGCTTCATGCAAGGGTTCTCATGTAGAATTTCTGATGAGTAAGAAACTTGTTAATCAACCTCCACAAAGACCAGCAAAATATTTAATAAAAGTAGGAGACATGAAACTACTTGTCTTTTATTCAAAATCCTGAATTTTTAATTATTACACAGCCAGATAATCGTTCTGAAAATCCCATAGGGTTATGTATCTATTTAAAATTAATATCTAAATATATTTCATTTATTACAAATCATGGCAACTCGACGTCGTGGCATCTTGAAGATATTTATTAAAACCATTGGATTGCTATCTTTTGGTTACTCACATTTCTTCTGATATTCTGGCAACCACGCTAATAGTAATAGACTCCTAGTGAAGCAGCATGCTTCAATGACTTTAACGAGTTGCAGATGAAATTTTGTTTGAATAAAGGATTGAGAATTGCGAATTAATCCTGTACGAAATTTACGCACGCAAAACGAGTAATGTTAAGCTCACAGGATGAGCTGTCTGATTCACAACCTGACAATAAATAACCTTACATGAAGCGTTTTAGATTCCTGTGTTGACATACATATTTATGATACACAACATTACAGTGCTCATATCTTTTATGAAACTAATTTAAATTTTTAATGAAAATAAGAGAATAGGTACAAACATCTACACAAAAGTGAAAGGACATGTCACCTATTATGGATCCCGAAACATTTGAACTGTTGAATTCAATCCAATTTTCGCTAAAATTTGCAAGAAAACATTTCAATTTATTTAAACTAACCAGTCCAAGCCAATAGAACACATTGGAACTAAAAAGTCTAGACAAAACATGATCTGAGACTAATATTACTGAAAAACAAAAGGATACACATAAACTCAAAAAAAGAGCATCTTGAATATGTCATTTGATACATTCGTGCAATATATTATACACCAAAAATCTAAAAGAATTTAACTTGATCCATAAACAAAAAATATATTGTTAATGCATCCTCAAAATTTTTGGTATAGCAAAAATGTTCATGCGAATATGCTTATGTAATAGTATTTCGTGTCTCTTAACTTCACTTCCTGAAACGATAGGAATAGAAATTACAAGCATCGGATGGAAGATTTCTGTTAATTTTTCTCCTTGAATATTCTACGGCTGTTTCCGCTTCTCTAAGGTTTCCGCATCGGACTCCCAGTACGGAGCCAAGTTTACGACACGGCTCCGTGTAGCAGCGTCCATATCCCTATTACCATCGAGGGCGAAACAGCATTCTCCGTTTCTGCCCCCTTTCATACGCACGCCATGTCATGTTGGCCTGGACGGTGACCAGATGACAGTTGGTCGACGCTGATTGATGATAATGAAGCTCAAGAATACGCCCATTGCAAAAGTTGTTCGGAATATATGAACGAAACCGTTTTAATCAGCGGGCAGAATGTTTCAGCGACCGCTGCATCCTTGGAAATCGACAGTGGGCCATAATTTACGTTCCAAAGGTCACAGAGATTTTAAATATTACTTTGGATAAAGCGATGGCATTTAATTTTGTATATTTTTCCATTTATACGCATGAAAAACAAAAATACAATGAAGAGGAAATAAACCTTTGGAGTTATGCAGGGTTACTTTATTTAGAGTGGCATACAGTGTTGGTCCGGAAAATAAGTGTACTGAGCTCAGGAAAAAAAATTATTACACTTTTACATATCTTAAGCTAATATTCCTCAAAATAGGACCCTTGTGAGTCGATACACTTGTTCCAGCGGCGTTCCCATTCCTGGAACGCTCCCGCGAAGGCATCATCGGGAACCTCTCGAAGACACGTCGTCACGGCCTCTTTGACGGCGTCCAAAGTCCCGTATCGCGTTCCTTTCAAACTCCTCTTTATCTTCGGGAACAGAAAGAAGTCCGGTGGTGCCAAGTCCGGGCTGTAGAGCGGGTGCGGCAGCGTTGCCACGCCGTGCTTGGCCAAGAAGTCCGACACGACAAGCGCGGTGTGAGACGGCGCATTGTCGTGATGCAGCCGCCGCGTTTCGCATCTGTAATTGCTCCCTAATAATCTCGTGCACTATTGTTTTTGGCACATTACACTGCTCTGCTATCATCCGAACACTAAGACGACGATCAGAGTTCAGTACATCGCGAACTTTTCGCACATTTTCGTCGGTGAGTGTCGTTGATGGACGTCCAGGCCGTGGTTCGTCGTCCACCTCTTCTCTGCCCTCCACGAACATCTTGTGCCACCATAAGATCATATTTCTGGACATGGCTGACTCCCCGTAATCCTGGTTAATCATACCGACAGTTTCGGTAGACGATTTCCCAAGCTTTACCGCAAATTTGATGGAATAACGCTGCTCCAAAAACTTCGGCATGGCGTTCCGTGACGTGGGTCGAGCGTGGAGGTTCGCGTTAACAGAGCTCCTCACTACACCACAGCTCAGAGCCGACTGCCTTTTTCAGCGTCGCTTGCCAACATACCCTCCTCCAATCGCAGCCCGTCAGAGTGGTGCTGGGCGCGCCTGGAGCGGCGGGAAAAAATCAGTACACTTATTTTCCGGACGAACCCTGTATATTTAATGATATACTGATACTCTCTACTAAACTGTAATACCACTGATACTGTACATATTTTTGCAGTGTTTATACAATATAATATGGTAGCTTGAATTTTATCAAACTCTGACAGAGAAGCGTGAGCAGTAACATACTAAAGAACGATGGGTACATGGAAAACTGCAAGACCATGGAAACTGGCAAGCAAGAGAAACGCTGACAAAGACAAAGGACTATATTATGCATAGGCATGAAGCTACGTGATTGGATTTATAATAGGCCAAAAGTGACTTCTTCCCTTGTTTTTAGTTAAATACTTTTCAGGGAACTTTTTGCTAATAGTTGCTGTCCATTCCTTACACATTTCCAATTTCCTCTTCAATTACCGGGACATGTCTTCCAAGATTTGTTTCATACATACTAGATGAGGTCTTTCCCTGAGGTTATTTTTCCCAATACACTATTCGTCTGCCCATTCTAAGTACGTGTCCTAGTAGTCAAAATATTACATTAAACTGACAAAAGATTGTTCTAGTCTCTCCAACACCGTGAAACATTCCATCATTAGTTCATTAGTCATTACCTCCGACTACTCCTCAACATTTCCTAAAAATCTAAGCTTCAAGCTAGAGGATTCTTTTCATCCCCCTCTCCTACAGCTCATGTTTCATTCCCTTTCGACGTGACACTCCACATGCACTGGAAACAGTGGGAGGAAGAGGCTATATGGGCTGAGTCGTATTATCTATGAGGAAGGAATCTGACTGGAAGACTTCGTGAGATTAGTTTTAGTTCCTATTCCGAAAAATGTGAAGGCCACATCATGTGAGGACTACAGGACACTAAGTTTGATATCCCAGCCAGCTAAAGTTGTTCTCAGGATCATAAACAAATGGATAGAGAGTAGAGCAAATGATTACTTAGGGGATGATCAGTTTGGGTTTAGGAAGGGGAGAGGTACGCGAGATGCCATTGCAGTAATGAGATTATTAATCGAGAGGAATATAGAACACCACCAGGAGGTATTTGCCTGTTTCGTAGATTTCGAAAAAGCGTTTGATAGAGTGAATTGGGAAAAACTAATGAGTATTCTGCAGAAAATAGGAATAGATTGGAGGGAAAGGAGGCTAATCCGCAACCTGTACATGTCTCAGACTGCTCAGGTGCGGGTGGGAAACGGGGAGTCAGGATGGGCAGTGTTAGGAAGGGGTTTAAGGCAGGGTTGCCCATTATCAACGTTGCTGTTCAACCAATATGCAGAGGAAATGATTAAAGAGGCAAGGGAAGAACTGGAGGTAGGAATGAAAGTGGGCGGGGAATTCGTAAAATCAGTTAGCTTTGCTGATGACCAAGCTTTAGTTTTCCAGTTAGCCAAGGGGCTGCAAGCATTGCTGATTGAATTGAAAATTCAGTGCGACAGGAATGGGATGAGAATCAATACTAATAACACAAAGGTTATGCAATTTTCGAGAAAGAAAAAGGCTAAGCTAAGCATTAAAATAGGAGGGCAAAAATTAGAGCAGGTAGAACAGTTTACGTATCTCGGAAGTGTTTTGAACCAACACGGTCAAAGACGTAGGGACGTAAGGAGAAGGTTTACGCTAGACAAAGAGGCTTTCACAAGGAGGAGGGAGTTGATGACAGGGACGTTGAGTAAGGATATTAAGAAAAGACTCGTAAAAACTTTGATATGGAGCGTAGCGATGTGCGGCGCGGAAACGTTGTCATTGAAGTAGGAGGGTAGACGTAGACTGGAGGCTTTTGAAATGTGGGTGTGGAGAAGAATGGAGAAGGTGAAATGGACAGAGAAGAAAACAAATGAGGAAATACTTGGTATGGTGAGCGAAGAGAGGGGTTTGTTGGGAGAACGCCTATGGAAGCAGGAAAAATGGATGAAGGGCATATTGATCGGAAGTGGGATGTTGAACACTGTGATAGAGGGGAGAAGGTTAAGGCAAACCAGGAAGGGGAAGGAAAAGGATAGGGATGATGGACGGGATGAAGGGAGAAAGGAAGTATACAGAGTTGAAGAGGGGCTTGTGGTAGAGTAGGGTGTTGGGTGTGTTTGGATGATATTTTGTCAGGAGAAAGAAAATATTCATTTGTTAGTTGTTTCCATCCAAAACGTATCATAACCGGTAGATTACCTGATAATATTCTTTTTCTTCAAGATGTTTGTGTCAAATCTGAAATAATATAATGCAAACGACCTTAGTTTTTCACGAACATTAATGACAAAGTCAGCAAACCCTTAAGGTTTTGCAAGGTTCATGGGAAAATATTAATGGTTTCAAAGATGAAGGCCAGCCCATCGCTTCAGAGCAGAAAGCAATCAATCACTCACTCACAGACACTTCCACCATTCAACACAGCTGAGCACTTGGACATTTAAGAAAGACGACACCATTACCCAAGAGTTCACTGAACCAAGGAAACTAGAATATCAAAGGAATGAAGAATGATAAAATGGGATACTGATAAATGACTTGAATGTCTCTTGAATAAATGAGGCTCTCTACTTTTTTCGGTAATCAGTATAAATTAGGGTCACCAAAATAAATGTGCGAGCATATTGCAAAAATTAATCCACGCCGTTTGCTCACGCCACGTTATTCTTCAGAAATTGCCTGATGAAATATGAAAAGTGAGGAGCATGATCGATACGAGTTCTTTATCTACTCTGGCTTTGGATCTTTATAAAATAGATCACAGAACATCCACCCGGTGTGAAGAGAGTTCTGAAAAATTTAATTATAAATTTGACACCTATCGTAAACCATGAAAATTATACTTCTGTTCTTTTTCAGTTGTTATCTAGAACAGCTGTAGAAAATACTTGAAAATGGTAAAATTCTGCACAACTATTGAGGAATGATTTCCCTCTTTTATGTATTACATAGAAAAATGTCGTTGAGAAAAATTCTGCTTCTCTGCACTTGATCAGTGATTCAGGGACTCAATTTTTATAAATTCTTGGAAAATAAATATTTTATAATGATAAAGTACATAACCCAAGGTTTGAAATTTAAAAAATGCTATGGAAAAGCGACAGTTTTATAGTGATCCAAATAAGTGACGAGTATCGACATAATGACAGCCCCGGGAATACTGACTTTGCTTCCGATATAACTTTCAAAAGTATGCGATAGGATTTTAAGAAAATACTTTTGATCATTTCAATAACTAACCGAAAGTTGTATATTTTGAGGAAGTCGCTACAAGAAATCCCATCTTTCTCAATCTATCTATCATTGATACAACGATTCGTACTCAAAAGGCATCAGTGGGCGTTGAGTTAGGGATAGGGATATGAATAGATCCACATCCCTTAACGGTAAAAGAATATCTGCTCAGAAGTATTTTTTACTTCTTATTAGGGTTTCCATTTACTACACCGGAGTGCATCCATGACCATTTGTCCAATTTATACTGAATAACACGATTTAAGTCATAACACATTAAAATTCATGAAGTTTCCCGCACTTGGACATTCTACAGTTGAAAATACATGTACGTATCAACCAGAGGTTGAAAAACTTTATATTCTATACTTTGACGATGAGCCCACAGTGTCATTAAGGGGGATCGGCATGGCGCGGTGGCTAACGTACAGGCTTCCCACCAAGAGGGCCCGGGTTCCACTCCTGGAGACAACAAATAGTTTTCAGCGGTATCCCGATCCCTATTAGAGGTGCTTTGTGGAGATCCCTTTGAGTGACTACGACGTCCGTCGGTTGGGACGGTTCATTTCAGTAAAACGATTACGAATTTTTTACAGCTGAGAAACGATGATTGAGAGAAAAACATAGTTAAGTCGATACATTTTTCGTGGCACTTAGCAGTAAAGCAAGTAAAACGGAAAGAGAAGTAAACTGAAGTTGATTTTGAAAGTTATAGTTAACTAATATCCACCCGCATAGGCGGATAATTGTCATTTACGCCGATCGCCATATCTACTTCATTTTGAACACAAATAACAGGATTATTATATGAAAATAACTCAATCAGCGGATATCCCATGAATCATTTGTGCAGTATAAGACTACGCAGAGAAACTAATGGTTCAATTGAACCCTTTGAAAGTGTTTGAGACTTAACGTCTTATAGTGCGCCGGTTTCCGAAAACGCGATCGAAGTTTTTCCTTCGAATTCTCACATTTCACGCTGGGGACTCGTTCGTTGAGCCAAAAAATCAAAACATTTGCCTCCGACGGGCTTTATAGAAAACTTCTGACCTATTTCCACTGTCCAAAAGAGGAGGGGTACTACAAGTCACTTTTTGATCATGCTTTCAAATCTCACATTAACATAAAATGATGCATAGCTTTTTTACCAAGTAATTTTAAAACATGAGCTAATGAAACTCTAAAAACATTATGCATTGGATAAAATCCATTGACTTGAGCTTCTTAATGTCCGCAAACGACATTACGTAAACTGGAAAAGTATAATTGGGGTAGACATTTACGCCATTAAACGCGTAGGCTGTTTAATAAAGAGCGTTCGTAACTCCTTCTTCTCAATATTAATTACGCAGAAATTTATTTCACGTTTTATTGTGATATTCATGTGTAATGTATATGTAAATCAATTTCCATACATTTGACTCCAGTATAGCTTCAGCGGCAGCCGTTGCATGCTGAAACACGATCAGTTCACATAGCCGCTTAGCGTCGAAGGGCACAATCAGAAATAAAAAACATTTACTTGGACTCACCGACACGCTGGTAACAGGAAAATTGCCCATGGGATGTGTTTGAGCGCGGGTGGTTCCGAGATTGTTATATCCGAATAACAGGATGTTCGTTCAGAGATTTGTTCGCAGTTGAAGATTATGGTACAAGAAGATAAAGAGTTTCCCTCGAAGGTGATCACTACAAATGAATTTTGACAACATCGTTTGGATCCTGTAAGTAAACAACTAAGCTCTTCGTAGAAATCTCCTGCATCACCAACACCAAAAGTGCAGGCAGCCAGGAAATGTGCATTGCATTTAAAGGGGGTTACTATGAGAGGGACCATCAAAAATTTGAAAATATATCCAGGTATGTTTTTAGAAATATTTTTGTTAATTTTTAGTGGCAAGCCGCTATCTAAATTTGAACCCGAATTCATTATTTATACAAAGCACAACTATTAATGATACATTCACCCATTTTATGCTTACAAATTCCTTATTTAGGTAACCATACAAGGACTTAATTACGCAAAAAGTATGAGTTAACTTGGAGTACATGGAAGAAAATAATAAGAAAGCCATATGCGACAGCAAGGGCATGTATTCGAGTAGCTGCAGCGTCAAAACAGCTTATTTTTGGCCAAATGAAAATAAGGAATGACGTACCACCTCAACCGGTTTTACTGCATGTACTCGTACATGTATGCTTACTCGACCGGTGGGGAATCCGATCAGGGAAAAACATCTTTCGTTCACAATTTCTAATTGGTTACCACATGCCCTTGAATGGATCAAGCTAAAATGATATCCCTCGTCTGGGCCACAATATCCATTCAAAATAAATCATCATCAACAAGAGTTTAATCTAGCATAGCAAAGTTATGCAACTGGTTGCCCGGGGGACAAAATCGGCAGTTTACATTAAAAGCGCTGCAGTGTCCAATTCCTAGAGAGGAAGCTAGTCTAGTTAATTTCGTGAGATATGATACCCACTGTATAATACAGTTCTCATCCGTTTTACTGAAAACTTGAGCCATCCTTATACATGTATAAAAATCATGAATGATATCAAATTACAGACCCTGTGATGAACTTTCTGCGAGTACCATGCCTGGTAGTTACCTGAAACGTTTTGAACATAAAACTTAATCATGAACTCTATATTACGCCTTTATTGAACATTATAAACATCATATACATGTACGCGGGTCTGAAAAGTTTCCGATCTAACAAAGATACAAGACACAACAAAGATACCCTCGTATTCATAAACGCATAGAACTTGTTCTATTAATTTAATTAATAGTTGAATATTCTCTTCTCTCCGGTTTCACTCATTAAACATTGACAGTTTTTTTCTTCTCTATTATTACCACAAACGTCGTAAGTACAAGCCAATATAGTGAATTCGAGAACAGAACATAAATTGCAGTTGAAATGCAATTTAAGGAGGCTCAAATTTATTTCTGACGTGAGAGCAATGCACTATTAATATAAATTCAAAACTCACCAGAAACCATAGCCAACTCGATAAATTAAAAGCATGAGAGACTGCGAAAATAATTACGTGGTTTCATTCGGAGTGTTTTCAAGCATATTAATCAAGGACTAGGAAATCCAGCTACAACGTTCTGTGATTGGTAAAAACTGGAACCAAAGCTGTGAACATTTAAAACGAAGATCGATAAATAGGTTTTCTATGGAAGCATCACAATTAACTCATCGTTAATGTCTTAACTAAACCCGTAACGTATGATAAAGTTAGAGCAGAGGTTGACAGAAATATACCTGGTGTGTCTTGAATTTAGGCATAGGGACGTAGCCAAGGGAGAAATTAAAGTGGCCCCGTTCTAATATGTCATCACAGCTTCCGCCCTCTCGTTTGTGTTGAATACGATATATCAAACATAGTAATATTTGGGAGAGGCTTCGAAATTATAAGGGCACTATGCAAATTATTTTTATTCTGCTAAATTTCAATCCATTAAAATTAGAAAAAAATTCATTGAAAGTAAACTCAATAAACAACGGATTTACAAATTCAACACAGTATCAGGAAATAAGCTAAAATAGGGACATTAAATTATGGATTACATAACCTTGATCAATTTTTTCTTATTTTTGTGATTCCATCAAATTCTGTAGTCATTTGACATGGATAAGCACGGGCGAAGCTAATATCCTCACAGCAAATGGACGGCACCGTAATGAGGATCGTTATATTATCCTTCCTCTACCACCCTTATATAATACTTTTTTAATGACTCCATTTCGGTGTAATAGAATTATATTCCCTAAAAGAGTGTGGTATTTCTATTCATACTTCAGTAGTTCCAGCGGTTTTTTGCCCAGATCTCCTTTACTGTAATGGCAACTAATCTAATTACGGCGTCGTTATCCTTGAACATCGAAAGGGCATGTATTCAATTGCTCATCATTCCTACAGTAAATATGAAATTATATACCATGCCTTTTTTTAAACACTCACCTCTAATATTACGCTTTAAGATTAAATAGCTGGATATTTACATGTAATTTCGCATCTTGTTCCTCTTTTCACACGTGAACATACCTGTTATTGATATTTTCCACCACCTTGTTTATTTACTAACTCTGGCGTTCCAGCGTGGCAAAGCTACACCTCGTTGGGTACCTCAGTAAACTTCTAAACGCTATCTGATGAAGCACTCTTATATAATTAATTGAAATTCAGCGCTCTCTTTTGTTTGCCCATTAAATATTTATACAGACTCAAATGCATCTGGTTTTCCTGTACATGTATAACTCCTGTTTAATTTTATCAAAAACTTTCCATTTGTAACCTTACATAAAAAGACTTCGTTTTCCCCCAGCAGATCATTAAATTTTAATCATTCGTAATCAAAATCATCAAATCCCAATTACCTTTATGAAAACAAATACAGGTATATTTCAAATATATTTTTCACGCCACACACTTACATCACCTAAACATAATTACCGAATAAGATAGCGAAGCTTAACCAAGGTAATACAGATTTTTGACTACTCCCACAATTGTTGGAAAGCATTGAGTAGTCTCATGATAAGAAGTTAAAAGTATCAGTAAATGGAAGGCGGTGACAAAGTTAACGAAGGCTAAATGTCGAACTTTAGCGATTATCGGAATGATACAGCGATTCAGTCAACACGCCATACAATCTTGAATTATTCTCATCGCGAGGAATTCTTTTCATCATTCCTTCCATACAATTATTCCACCATCGCACACAAAACGTCATTGGAATTTAATCTGCCTTAGAAAATTTAATTTCCCGAATTTGATTTTCGTATTACAGAATAAACTACCAAATGACTTAATGAGACTGATCAAAATGCATGCAAGCAGAATAATAATGTATATTGCCGATATTCAGAAAAATCAATTCTCGGAGATGGTAGACCAAATTAAGAAAATCTTATTTTCCTTCGACTTTAAGAGATTTAGTTTCATTCTTAAAAATGAGGGAGTTTTGTTTTTAGAACCCTTAAAAAAGGTAAAGATTAATGAATGAAATCTAATTACCGCATAAAAGATAGTCATGGAGTTAAGATCGTCAAGATAATTTGGTGATAAACATGAGGCGTAAGATACTCTCCCGCGGGGAATAAATGCGATTCCTTTAACTTTAAGGGGTGCTCAAGGGCCGGCGGCAAACTGGACGCAGAACCGTTATCAGAAGTGAGCGTGGTGTCTCCCGCGCCCCGATTAATGGGAAAATCTAAAACTACGTGTATCGCATTAAGTTGGTAACACATGGCGCAGAAGATGGAGGGGAAGGAGGGAAAGGAGGGCAAGGAGAGATCGGTAACTAAGTTCTCATAATATACCGGAGTCGATGCTAGTAACGTGGAATTAAAACATTCGATCTTTTTTGAGTAAGAATCCCAATACTTGAGAATTTGAAGGCCGAACTTTTCATTTTCGAAGCACGCGCTGACCAAGAAATGTCAACATTAAAATGGAACCGTCGAGCTTCCGCGTTTGTGTACGTCTCGCAGCATATGCAGTCTCATTAACCAGGGCTGTAAATTGGAATAAAATTTATGATAGTCTTACTCCATGGAAAACAAAAACTAATTTACGATAATTGGTCGGAATCCCGTTATAGCCGTGTCACACTGTATAAAAGAAAGTATTGCACAAGAACCACCACGAAATAATGTGCAAGTTTACTCATAACAATCCATTCAAAGCGAGATTAGAAGGACTCTTATTGTTGATAATTTTCACGAAACTGCCAATCAACTGAAAGTGTGCGACGGATAGAAGGAGAAGAGCGTTACCTTGTGCTTCTGAACTGAAGCAACTGAAGATTTTGCAGGCAATGAAGTAATATTAAATGGTATTTTAGCGTGGAATCAACCACTTATTCAGCCAAATAAGATGAAAATAAATTTAATAATAAGATTTGGGAAGAGCCACAGCTAAAAAAAAATCACAGATAACCTTCAAGGAATGCCTTGAGCATCACAAAATGCCCGTAAAAGAACGCAGGTTAGAATTGCAGAAATGTGGAATCTTATGAAAAAATTGAAGGAGGTAAGACTGACAGATTGACTGAGAAAACGAAAAATATAACACAGTACACCGACATGTAACACATTCAAAGTAATCCAAATGAAAATTTGGAAGAAACTTGAAGAAATTATGCACATGTCGTAAACAAACGACTGAAATAAAATTCACCTTCTATCTAAGGGATTGAAGTTGGCCGTTAATAAATATCTGTTGATCATCCGTTTCACCCAAGCTATCGGAGAGTGGACTTTTTGGGATTTACATCTACAGTTCATTATTTAACATTGGCGGAGTACCCAATATTCCCGCCATCGAATTCAGAGCCTCGTCATAACGTTCTTTGATTTCTCTCCGATTAACAGGTCTTTCATCTGGAGGATTATCATCCTCATCTATTCCGTCGATTATTACTGACGCTAAAACCAATAATTAGCTATTGAGGATAGCCATTTCAAGCCTTACACCAACAACTGCACCAAACATTTAACTACAGTCTCCAAAGCCTAATGTTCAACTGTTATTGGCCGGCGTGACAGGACAACATACAAGGTTTTTAACTAAAGAATCGGTTTTGATTTTTGCTGAATTGTGCGTTAGGTGCCTAATTCAGACCGTCATGTAAGTGTGCCCATGATCGCAAATCGTATTAGCATTGATTTACCCCAGATTTACCAGGATTTACCCCTTCGGAAACCGTGCTGGTTATTCATTAACAAATCCTGAATATCAAAGTGTCCCATCATCGAACTGGCAACTGTACATATGTTCTATGACCTTACATGAAATGGACGTTAGGGAAATGTGCCTGTAATTGCTTGGTTCCCCCTGTCCGTTTTTATATATTGGTGTTACATAAACAGTTTTCCAATCATAGAAAACCAAGTGATCAACTAGCAATTTCTTAAAAATTATTTCTGGATTAGGTGAATTACCGACACTAGTTCCTTAAATATACGAGCGGGTATTTGATCGGACCCGGCGGATTTATTGGGCTTCATATTTTTCAGGTTTTTCGGTTTATATGAGATTTCATTTTTGGGCATCGGTTTTTTACCAGGAAAGGGAGGGAGGTATTAATACTGTTTTAGCATAGTAAAATCAATGGCAGCTTTTAAGTTGAATTGAATGGACGTGTTATTCATACTATAAGCACGTTTTTCTATACCACCGAGCCATGTAAGAAAATATAGAAATGGTGGTACGAATTATGTTTTGGACGTAAGGAAATTTCAATAGCTAAAACGAAAAATATTCATTTTTACTTCACTAACAAAATATTAAAACTATCCCGACGACACTGACTCTAATAATCGCAAGGGAAAAGAATAACAGTCTAATTGCGTACGAGCGATTCAAGGAGAAAATACAACTCAACTGCAAGATCCTGAAGATAAAACTTTCGAGAAAACAACTCTTGATACTAAGTAGGAACATATCTTCAAGCGAGAGTAACAATAAAAACAAATATTTTTTCATGCGGTGGGCATATGGTGGTCCATATGTCACCCTCATCAGTCTTCAGGCGATTTCGATAAGCCGTTTCAATTGCCAAACCGAGTGTATAAAAAGCCATTTCTCAGAGACGAGATTACAACCCACGTCGTTTGTTTTAGGAGTCGCGTTTGCCACCAGACCGAATCGCCCAGGTTATGGCGAAGTGGCTTACCGGCTCGAGTTTAGGATTACACGAATGGCATTAAATTGCACATAATTCACATAAAATAAAATTCGGACGGATACATACAATGGAATACAACAACGGTTATTGACGAAAGAAGGGGGATTCCATTCCGATTACCCATTAATTTCTCCATTCGTATCAGTACCATAGAGGGCGTAAGAGAGTAAGCGAAATTTGATAATTTTTCAAACTAACATGTGAACTGCGGTTGAGGCACTTTTTTCCTACAGCCAACTGAATTGTATCCCTATAACATTCCCACTATTTTGCTAACCTACTTTTTCATTATCATTCAATCAACAACATAACAATCAAAGTCGAAAGAATAGCGGGAGATGCCGCGATAGTTAATTTGCCAGAGCCATCCGTCCCCGAAATGATGCACATCAGCGGATGTAAACAATGTGCAAAAACTATTCACCTTGACCGGGATTTGAACCCGCATCCCTCGATTTCATGCCGAGTGCTTCAAATAATTAAGCTCCCGTCGATTCCCCTTCGTAATCTATTTGAAGAGCGCTAACTGTTGTAAAGTCCACATCATAATCGCGTTCAAGGCTAAGGCAAAACTTATGTTATCCTTGCAGTATCAGAGGGGAAAAAATAAAAAGTACGTATTCAGTGATTGCACCAATCAAAAAGAAAAAAAAGGTTAAACAAAAATAAACATTTTATTACGGGTACGAATTCAATAACATTTCAAGAATAATGTTACACCACAGTTTAAGGAAAGGCATGATGGGTGCTTCTAGGTGCTTTTCAGTACGTTTCATACTTACTGTCTCCTCAGTACGTTTCATAATTTGCTGTCTCCTCTTCCCCACGAAAATATTACGCAACATATGGAGTAAAACTGATGATTTGATGCAATCAGTTTGGGTGATTACATTGCATTCTCAAGTATGTCGCATGTGAAGAGTTCACCTTCACGTCGCAATTTATCTTAACAAGGAGAAGTCTTTGAGATATACTTTTACACAGCTGAATTCGTAGATTCTTTTAAATACGAGTATCTCAGTCCTTTTTGTTTAAATTCCTCGCACAAGTAGCGTTATAAAAGCTATTTAATGAAGGATTTAGTCTACTTTTAAATTTAACGGAAATAAATGCATTTCACGAACATTTTGTACGTGGATGAGAAAAATTAATATTATATTTCATCCCCGTAAATATATGAATTATGAGGAAACAAGATTTTCCAAAAATCAATAAAATGTGATATGATAAAGGAGAAGACATTTTCTCAATAAACAATTTCTTTCCTATTGGAAAAACTGTTGGGATGCCTATTCCTCACGTTCCGGGGGAAGCATTAGATAAATTAAGGGCAGAACGGATAGATTAATGGTGCTATTTTTCTCATAAACGATTGAGGGTCAGAATAATGTTAGATTGGAATCTGTTAGACCGCCCTAGGGGGGGGAGGACAATATTTAGCGTCAAAATTAGTCTGGTGTCTCACCCCTGTCACACACCCTAGCAGTGGCTTTCAGGGTACCAAGTATGAATTAATGAAAACATCTTTGACATCAAGTATTCAGGAAAATTAACCCAGTTAAGAAACAATAGACAGAATTCGTTCTTACAACACCTAATTGTGCGTAAAAAGTTAATTTTGGAATTCCAACTGCCTAAAGAATTAATATTTAATGGGAACATTTCCACAAATTGGAAATTCTTCAACCTAAAATCGGAGATTTATCTCATAGCGTCGGTAAATGATACTAAGGGTGACGACGTCCAGGTTGATATACTTCTAAATTGAGTACGTGTTCTTATCAGAAATCAAAGGAAATACAATAATTCACTGGTCTAGACCGAGAAAAATAATTGAGAGACAGGTAAATTAAATTAGCCACTAAAGTTTGCGAACAGTTTCCTCATAGCGCTAGCAAATAAACATTGCAGAATCATACCATTCCAAGAATCCAAGAGGGATCTATCAATTTTAATCACTGTAAATCTGTTATTTGCTCATAAGGAAAACTGAGAAACGTCTGATTTCCCAAGTGAAAACGCGCCGATAATTAAAATTCATTGTAAATTAACTATCGGATTAAATTAACATTATCATATGTACTTGGAATAAGAAAAATAATTTTCTTGGCTCGCAAGGTATTCAAATGTGCTCAAGTAATGTTATCAATTCATGTGTGAGTTACCGGCAAAATATCTCCACTCCTGGAGGCCTTGCTGTAAGCTATACGGTCTTAATCGTGGCATTGAACTAATTCTAAAACCATATCAGCTTTCTTGTTGAGGTGACTTTATGCTTGAGTAACACTTTCTGCATAAGCAGCATTCATATTCTAGCACTGTTATGGAAAGCCATGGACGAGACAACATCGAGTTCCGTCTCTGCAGTTTACATTTCCAAACTAATAGTATCTTTTGATCAGGACCACCACTATACATCTCTGATTCTTCCTCTATGCTAACACGTTCCTTCATTTCACTCTATGAACTATTTCCTTTGAATTCATATATTGCTGAATATGATTAAGGAAATAATTCTAGTTTGCCCCTTCAGACGAAGCAAGAGATTCGCCACACACTAGCAACGTCGGTACCTACAGAATAACTTGTATAATAGAACTTCTAGGGAATAATATCCTACTTAATTTAGTAGCCTAACCTCAGTTTCATTCCTCTAGTGTGCTGCCACTTCAAACGGTCCCTCCACACTTAACGGTCATTGACTCTCTACGGACACACGGCCTCAAAATTTGTCGACGTCCGATGACTGTGGGATGGTTTCGGAGAGTTAACCAAATACGCCTATTGGAAAAGGTCACCAAAATCTAAAGTCACTATCCACTTTCACAGTCTCGTTCAGGTATATTCTGTAGTAATCGCTCTAGATTATCCCCAATGGAACATTCAACATTTTAAAACAATTTTTCAAGCAATGTGTTTTATATTTAATTAAGAAAAGACGAATGAATGCTTATGGTGAAATACGCACTTCGAATTTTGAAGGACGAGAGGGCTTTTTAATTGCTAACGCATTATCTTTCACAGAAAGATATTCTACGGCTACCTCAGGGAAACCGCGGTCATCCTTTTGCCCTTTATTTTATATGCTACTCGGCCCCAGCGCTCCCATTCGGGGTTTCCTCCGTCCGCCTTATCGACCCACACACTCCCAACCATACTCCGGCTTTCGCGAGAACTTCATCCCTTACCTCTTGGGCCTTTTGGGCACTGTTTCTGAAATTCACAAATATTCACCGCCTTTAACAAAGCCTTAACATCGGAACCCTTTAATTTTATATCAAATGAAAAAAACTTTTTAAATTCTCTACTACAGGGAAACGCAGAATTTCTCAAATTTAATGCATTACAATACACTATTTTCCTATCGCCTATTTTTGGACCAGGTTAGAGAAAAAACTCAATTCGTTCTTCTTTCACGCTGCCACATTTCTTCCTCTTAAAAAATAGGTTTAATCCTATAATATTGCCAGTGATCAATATATTTTTATTAGCACACTAATTATAAACAGCCAAGTTTTGACCGTAAGCATTGGAAAGAATGACTATCAAAAACACCAAATTAACATCCATGAACCACATCACCCGTGAATTACCTGGCGAGGACGCTAAATGGTCGTCACGGAGGCCAACAAGTCATCACACACAACACAGATTTATGCGTATTATTAATACATGGTTTTTAAAAATACTAAAAAGATGCGACAGCATCTACGGGTCTCCCCCTAAATCACACAAGTAAACTCTTCATTCATCCTCCGATGGGTCTGTCTTGAATCGCATTGCTAGAGAATTGAGTCGGTAGGGTTATATCCAAGTAAGTTACGACTATTTGGCAAATCATGTCCTCCTGATCATCAAACAGTAACCTATTCAAATCAGAATTATTCATCTGGGAATAAGTATGTACATCTTAGTACGTTCTACTTAGTACATAAAATAATAATGATGCCACTGCATACACCAAGCATCTTAAGGGTTCACCTTATGTACACATAACTGACTTACAGTTGAGAAATCTGCTAATAATCCGAAATCGACAATATACTGTGTTCTAGCAGAGATTAATAGGCGAAGGTCCGTGGCATTTGAATGGGAGCGAGGAAAGTTTGAATGGGAGGAGTAGAAAGAAGGGGATTAGGGAAGGTAATACGTGATCATTCACCTCGCACACATGGGGTGCTTGACCCTGCCGTATCCTCCCGACGGCCTCCTAACCCCTATGAGGCTATGTAATACTTACGAGCTGGGCCAACAGAATCCCCTTTTCCTGGAAGGGATCCGAGCACACAAATCATCCCTCAAACCACTCTCCTGACTTTGGATTCCCTTCCAAAACGGGCGTACTGCGTATTGCCGCGAGCTCTGCTTTGGCCCACACGAAAATATTCCAATTCTACCCTAGGGTATAATAGTACACTTTGTAGCTTATTTCACCAGCCCGTTACGAATATCCCAGCCGTATTCATAAAACGCTCTTCGGCAACGAACACAATATATAAATACGCTGATATAGATTTTTTAAACATAGAAACACAAAGAAAGGACACTCACAGAAGTAGTTTTGGCGCTTCGATGGCACGACCGTCATCCTCAGAACGGCATTCTGATGATGACAGCCGTGCTGTCGAAACGTCAAAATTACATCACTGAGTATTGTTTCTTTGTGCTCCTGTGTTTTAAATATGTATATCAGTATTTAAATATATAATATACATTAAATATCTATTCTATAGATTTATATAAACAATATATATAATATACATTACATTATATGTATTATATATAATATATTATGTATAATTCTGAATTATGTATAATTATGAATATATATTATTATATATTCATATATTTGATATATATATATATGTATATATATATATATATATATATATACATATATATATATATATATATATATATATATATATATATATATATATATATATATATATATATATGAATATACTTATGTATGTTTCATTAGGTATGGTAGAGTATATTCATTAGGTGATGGTAGAGTTCACCCAGCACTAAGCCCTATACGGTGTGTGAAAATTCACACCCCAGGGTAGGGGGGCCAGTTCCTTTCCCTGTGCCGGTTTCCCAGGAAGATCTGGTACCCGAAAAATCACTTTAGCTTGGGTGGAGCTGCAGGTGCCTAGAGTGCCTTGCCCGGGAATCGAACCCGGGACCCTCCGGTCAGCAGTCCAACGCTCTACCCACTGCCCACTGCTCTACCCACCGCGACCCACATACAAATATATATATATATATATATATATATATATATATATATATATATATATATATATATATATATATATATCATATCCATGCGTAAGCACTGGAAAATATTTTAGAACGGACGGCAAGTATTGGGAACCCATCGACTTGAAGTATTACCATGTAGCTTGAAATAATATTAAGGGAAGAATTGTTGACTTTAGCCCATGGTATTGCCTAATTAAAGAGTTGAATAACGTTCGGAAAAAATCCGCTATTTTTACCAAAACTGTCACCGGTGAAAGTTAGTGACACAGGCGAGACGAGAATGGGCCGCCGCCCTCCGGCGAGGAAGAACGGAATTAAAAGCGGATACACTAACATCAACCTCACGTACCTTCTAACATGTGAATCACACGATGCGCCTCTGTGGTAGATGAAGAGAGTAGGTCAGCGTAAAGCTTTTGGAGGGGTTAAAAGAACTGCTGAGATGATTTCCCAAAACTAAAGGTAATATTGATAGCTCTGGTGGGAGGACACATGCGCGAGGAAAATTAGACCACCCTATAGCATCAAAAGAAATTCACTCCGGCAAAAATCTTAATAAACTCTAGCAGAATTTGAACGCTTATCTTTCTCTCAAACAGCTCGAAATTACCAACATCGGTTGATATTTCATCATTGTATGTGATAAATAGACACGAATGCCAATTGCCCTCCATTTTAAGAAGATTTCACCGAAAAATATCATCACTCTCTAAAATTATATGATGGCTGGTATCATAACAAACCCAAGCAGACTTTCATTTGGAGATTCGAAGTGCGATATTTAGACATAAAAAACTGCCCAACAGAGACTTCAGAAAATGGGGAATGTAGTCGATAAAACCAATTACTATCATTAAAACAACAAAAGGAAAGCAGTAACAGTAAAAAAGGTCAAAATAAAGGATTCATTTATCTCCCGACAATGAAGAATTTCACTGGATGTAGCAAAAGACAAATTCGTGAGGTGCCGTTCATTGGTAACTGAACTTGATAAAAGTGCCACTGACTCACAGACTAACGTTTAGTATTACAATACCGCGATAGGATACTAATACTTGTAATTAGCCAATTACACGGGACTACCAACGAAGATATTGCGCTCTCAATTAAATTCTCTGCCACTCACCCAACAAGTCTCCTGGAAGAGTGAACATGGACAAACATTCAAATAGTCACCTGTACCCTTCCCATCTGATCTGTACTCCAATCGCCGCCGGACAATGCAAAAAAATGAAACGTGAAAAATTTCGACATTGTTAACCACAACATCAATCTCTACATATTTCCCTGGTTTTATTCGCATCATTTACAGCCGGGCTGGTCCAAGGTATTGCAGCAGTACTTAAGGGCGAAAAACTTTAAATTTAAACCAATTTCATACATTCCACAAATTACGGAAGTTGATGAAGCACACCGACGAATCTCTAGGTATAAAAATCATCTCAAAATCCTTAATTAGGGCTTCGACTCGATAAATCTCTTCCCTTCCTTCCCCAAGGAGCGTTTTCGATTGAGCAAGCATTCGGCGATTCGATTCGAATGGCTGCAACGAGGGTAGTTTAATCAATAGTTTCCTGGGTGTCTGTCCCATATGTTTCGACTAAAAATGCATTCGTTCGTGTCAAATCCCGCAACACACGGGCTTTGATTCGACAAGTCTATCAGTCTTAAAGGCATAAATCTGACAACAACCACACTACTCCATTTGACTCATTATCTATCGAAAGAAAAATTCTGTATACGGACTCTCGGTCTAGTATTTCACAGGTTTGAGAGATTTTAGAAAATAATCCTACTTATAATCACATCGTAGTATATAAAGGTTTCCTCCAATACTCAACAGAGAGGAAGTTTGAAGGTCAACTTTTTCAAGAGAAATTAGAAAGGTGAAAGTAAGAAACTCTGAACCATTTGCTTATTGGACTTCTTTGCCGAGAGGTTCGTTTATCTTCGACGGAGGGGGTTAAGTAGCTGAGCTTGGAATATTATTACGTGGTGAAATAGAGGAAAGAAAGTTCATTTTGATTTATTAGTTCACTTTCATGAACCAACAGATGCCCACCTAAATTAAAAATTTCGTGAATGATGCCTTGGCTCGGTTTACTATTTCTTTTCCTTTGTCATCTCCAGAGCGTTTTCGACAGATAAATTTTCATTCAATATGTTTCATTATTTCCTTTTGAATCTGTTTTCCAATACGCATTCAATGTGATACAAAGCGAAAATCTTTATCCGTTCAACACTTTGCTAATTAAGGATCAATAAGCATGTGGAACGCAACAGAAATATTATAGATGACGCACTTAATACATCTTGAATAACTTTTCATACGACAAGGTGTCAACTGAATAGATATGAAAATAGTGGAAATGTGACAGGGACAAAAGATGAAAATTGAAACATTGCGTAAATTTGAGGTAAGAGTAAATTTTACAGTGCTTACTACAGTGCGTCCTGAAATATAGCAAATATATGGAAAGCTAATTTAATGAAACTACATGACGCCAAGGCAAACACTAAAATGGTTTTCTTAGAAGGATGACAACAAAAGAAATTGAAGATAAATCAATTGGTTGAATATAGGTTTTGGATCATTGTTATCTTCGTGAAAGGCCATTAATCCTGATATTAGTTGGAGGGACTTCTCGGTACGTTCAACCAATCAGCTATCCTCACCTTGCCTTCATAGTTGTTCGTTTTCTCTTGTTCGTCACTATTTGCTCTGCTCGCAGAGCATATTTTTCAAGTGAAAATTTCTTTCATGAACTCCACCAATTCATACTTCCCCAGGATATTCCCTCCGTAATTGCCGATGCAACAGAGAAAATGGAACTAGAAGTAATAATACCTATATACTTACCTAAGAGCTATATACTTACCTAAGAAAACTGTTCTTTACAAGCTTGGTGAAATTAGGCGTATTACCAGGAAGGGCATTACAATAAACGTTTGCCAAATTTTAGGATAGGGATTTCGCTAAGAACAGTGGAAAAATTATACATGAATTAAATTCAAAAGTTCAAAACCATATCATTTGTGATTGGAGGTTCTAAGTAATTGGAAATAGTTTTAAAAATAACCGTCTCGAAGAGTAGAAATATTTAAATATTGTAAATGGTGCAATTGGTACAAATTAATTAGTACGAGGTAATTGAAATACCTTTCATTTGCACCACTTTGACCTCGTTATCCAAAAAACAAATAAATAAGGTGTTTGAGAATTAATTAACTAAACTAATGAACATATTTGTGTGCTCTACTGTGTGTAAGAGAGGGCAAAAAATCCATCATGCAAAAATCTGGATGAAAATGTGAGAAAACACTACATCAAGTATAAGAACGAATATTTCCTTAGGAAGAAAATTTTGGAAAGAAAATCAGCCGAAGGCAATCTGTCAAAAAAAGAAGGTGAATTGAACCATCTTCATAATCGTACATTAAAACTAGGTAATTCAACTATACGGCAGCATTCCTAATTCGTCAAAATACATCTCCATGTACACAAATTAAAATAGAAGTTATGCAATACTAACAACTGTTCAATAAAGACTAAAATACCTTGCTCTTAATACTTACCAGTCCGTAAATTACCCGAATATCACAAACTGTCAACCCCTAAGCTTAGGGGAAGAGAAGAAAACGACTAAGGGTAATGAATACCTTTTCCCAACAGAGTGGAAAGGCGAGAAAATACTAGCCGCACTCACAGGAACCATCTGATACTGCTCGCGATTCACTGAACATGAGACTATGATACGGAGATTTCTGGGTTAGTGTAGATGAAACCTTGTTTGAAGGACATAATACAACAAATATTTCAACGTAAAACACAACGCAGGACCATCTAAAAATATCAACATCGCCAACATACTCAAAAGTAGCAACATTTGTTTCGTGCGCAAGTAATTCAAATCGAATATAACTCAACTAACAAACTGGGCAACGAAAACATAAATCCAAGCGATCTTCATTCAGTAGGTTAGGCATTAATGCCTAACCTACTGAATTAATTTAGTAAATTGACTCGACAGTTCATGAAAATTCATGAGAAATGTTCCACCGAAAGTTCTGACAATTCGCTTGTAGAAAATGCGGCCCTCCTGCTGAGGAGGCGGTAGGGATTGAAGGAAGACAAAGACGAGAACGGATCTTTATGCTTCAGATCAGAGGGATACTTGTCTTCTTCTTCCTCCCCAGCTGATCCGCTTCCGCCACGGTTTCCGGGAGCTTGGCGTGCAGCGTCTCTGGGGAGAACGAGGGACGAGAAACCAGCGAGCATTGCTACGGCACCAAACACTATGTACGGAAGACTCGCACCATAAACGGCCTGCGGACGGAATTGAGCTTCATGAGCGCATGTGTTACAGCTGGGAAGCCACACATTAGGCGGAGGAGTATGAAACGCCCTAAGCTCCTCCGGCACTATAGATACGAGCCGAGACTATTCTAAGGGATCTTTCATTAATGCATGTATTCGCCTGTAAATTCCGAGTTACGCAAATTACAATTATAAAAGACAGATATCTTTATCTCCACTAAAGATTGTTGGGTAATGAGAGATAAGGTTTGCTAAAGCAAATGGTTTCTTATCAGGTTATGTTAACCTTAGGATTGAAGTTTTTTGAAACATGATAGATCCTAATACCCCACTACCAGAGCCCTTTTATTCGTCTCGGAAAGTATTAAATTACTTTTTTGCCCAAAATGCTCTACAACTAATCCTTGGAAGCCAATTATTATTTATTTCAGCACTGGTTTCCCCATCGTCGGAAGCTATTCAGTTTTCAATAATTCACTCCTTAGCCACGAAAAGTCCACGGACATTAATTTAAATTAGTCTTTTCAAAAAAACCAGACTAAATTTTGGTAACATCATCATGCACCGAATCCTTTTAAGTACGACAGTCAATTTGGTAAATAATAGGGCGAAATGACATGTTATACCGAACTTCTGATGATGAATACTTGACTAATTAATACCTACGATACGATCTCATACAAGGTTCAGATGCTGAATTCAATGTTGAATCTGTACATTACAGAGGAAGGATAAGTGCGCGGAGAATTTCCGATTTCTTTTATTTAATAGCTCCTAATCAGAATAAAATGGAAGGCAAACGTACCGGAAGCTGAATCAACACGTGGTATCTGAAAAGACACCTGTTATCGGGCATTTGCTCACTAGCACCGATTAAAAGAACATAAGACCTTAACTCACCAATAGAGGAGCTTGTGGAGCCAGCATGGATCCAACTCTCCCGAACGTTGAACAAGCGGCGAGCGAGGAAACTTCGAAGGCCAGTGGGAAACATTTCCGAGGAATGCATGAACAACGTGTTAAACGCGGCGGTGATGAAAATCTTTCCCAATAGAAATGCCACAGTCGATAGCCATGATTCTCCACCTGCGAACCAAGTCAAAATGACATTATACGAAAAAATTGCGCAAGGATCAGCAAATAATGGTTAAGCACGAGGGCAGAATCTCATCCTCTAAATGTTCAAAGGAAATCATTATAGACTAGTGCATCCATTTGGAAATATTTGGCATCACAGGATAAAAAACATGCAAACCGTGGCTACTGAAAACGAAACTCCAACCACGATGGCCTTTCACATACGGATATTACTGTTCAAGCAGTTCAGTGAATTCGCTAGAGGAGGGTTTAGGGATGATTTGGCAGTGTTCAGGGTAATGCTGTATAAGGATGAAACTCATCGTGCCATTTAATATTTCTTTTCAACCACCATACGACATTTCAAAAAGTGCGATTTAAACAATGCACGTCACGAATTTATCAAACCAAATTGAAGAAATTACTTTAACACATTGATGTATAACTATACATTAACTTGGGTGTTAAATAAAATAATAAATCAAGAGGAAAACCCACCCAGGCGGGAATTGAACCCGCGACCTTAGGGTTGGCAGACGAGGATGTAACCCCGCCTCCAGAAGAGGCCGGCAAACGGCAACTACTGCATACTTTGGGCGACGTGATGACGCGTGTTTAAATTAAATAAAAACTGTTACTGCCCTCAAATGTAAAACTCATTTCACCTTAAAAAAAACATGTATGACCTATGATATTCCAAAATTCAATTACCAACAACTCTTACTCTTTTGCCCATACCAAAATACATTTTTATAAAGTTTAGAACGGCTTTGGCCACTTACAGGAACGCCAATTTTTGGCAAAAATAAATGCCGCTTACAATCCAGCTTTGCCAATTTTATGGGCCAAAGTGTCACGTACACAGCATTAAATTTTCTATAGACAGCCTCACCTTCATGTGGCAGGAATGGCACGGCGAGACAGGTGATTCCAGACAGAATGAAGGTTAGAGCGGCGGTAGTTCTCCTCCCAAAGCGCTCCATCAAGGGAAACACGAGGATGTTGCCGGGAATCTCGACCAAGGCCGTCATTGCGAAGTTCACATACTGATTGCCAGACAGGGTGACTACCCCGAGCGAGAGGCCGTAGTAGACCAACCCGGCAACCGTCCTATGAAAGGTGACGAAAGATGAAAGTGATTACCTATCCAATACCATAAGGTATTAACATTAAAACACTTATCTCCACTACCCATGAATGTGGTTTAAGAAATGATTTTCCGAAAGCTGGTTACTATGGTGATCATGTAACAGATGGACCACTTTTGGATTGTTTCCCGATTTCCTATCAGCCCACTTTTCCGAGTGAAAACAAAAGCAAAGCCGAAAGGGGACTCGAACAAGAGACTTTGTGTGTTATCAGTCGGGTCAATTCCTCGCAGAAACAAAGCGGTCCACCCAAAATTTTACCTAATATTTTTACGACTTCGGCTAGTGATAACGCAGAAGAAAATGCAATTTTCCGAAAGATTGAAAAACGGGCCAAAAAACTTTCTACGATGGAAAATAGTCAATGAATTTATTTACCCTTCAAAAACCAAAAACAGAAAATTTTCCGGGATATAATAAGAGCTGGCACGATACTTGATCACTGGACATATTGCCTAATGGCTGCCTACGAACCGTTCCAACACTCACCAGCTTAAACAGTTCACGAAGAGACGTAGAAGGAGCGTCTTTGAAGCCACCATTTATTTCGCCATGTTCCTTATTAAGGCCTTAGGTATCTCTTCACCCGAATACACCTTAGAAAACAAAAAATTATAAGCAGAAGCTGGAACTAACTCCTTAAAGTTCTTTAAGGAAACTATTCGCGTGAACTGTATACCGAAATATATTAGCAGTTTTTTTCCAAATTGGTGGTAAGTATATAATAAATTAAACCCCTTAATGAAATAAAAATCTCAAAAAATATCAATTAGAGGTTTAAATGTTGGTTAAATAATGCATCAGACAACCCTTCCCATTCCAAAGAAACTGCGGGAGATGTCGGAAATGATGTTTTGACGAAAGTTTAAAATGTTGTTTAGGGTTATACTCAATCGAAATCATTACAAACGATTTGAAACGGCTAACAACATACGATTATTGTACGCCATTACGAGGGGAAGTGTGTTGGGAGGATGAGTAATCCTCTCCAGTAGGCTAAAACATGCGCAGTTTTGACGTCCTTATAAAGCAAGAAATATAGATGGAGGGGAGAATTTCATTAAGTCGCCTAATTTCAAGTATGCGAAGCAACATGTCCCCCTAATTTTGGCCGAAATCGTACGGTTCGTCGCAAAATGTATCGTAAAAATCGTTTATAAAAGCTAGAGAGCGCTTCACTCACTTTTCAATATTTTCCTGCTTTTACCTTCTCTATTTCTGAAGTACCTTTTCAAAGATTCCAGTTTAAGCTAACGATGAGCTAAGAGGAAGTGATTGCCCAACTTCTCACCACGCGCTAGTTACTTTATTTGTGGATGACAATAGATCTGACGCCCTGCGATATTCCACAATCAAGAAGTAACTTTCGGTATTATTACCTTTCTGCATCAGCGGTAACCATGGCGACGCCTGATCTGGCCAGTACATTCACGCCGTCAGCCAAATCAAATACACACACAGACAACGCTGATTTCCTCACTAGGTGAGCAAATGCGAAAATATATTCCATTTAGGAAATATTTCGATATATTTGTGCAACCAAAAGAAGATTTTCTAACCTCGATGAACTCCTTCGCCGCCAACTCGTTTTACCCCTTACCCTACCTAGTTCACTCTCCCGAGCCTTGCAATGCTTGGTGGCTTTGCTCACTAGCAATGCACCATTCTGCAAACCCAGGCACAAGAAAATAATGGCAGAATTTAGAACGTGCTCACCTTTTTACCGCTGCCGGCATCCTCGAAATCTAAGGTATTATTAAAAATGGACATCGCTTCATCCGACAACACAACGCCATTGCGGACAGCAGCTTTCTTAACCACGTCGCAGGCTTCTTCCACTCGACCATGGGAGATCAGCCAGCACAGCGATTCAGGAATCAACCTTGAATTTAGGTATAGCCGTGAGACGCAGTGCAGGACAGTTTTATGAGCGTCTAACGCAATTTTGAATAGAGGCGAGCAAATTAAACATTACACTATAATGATTTCATAACTTTATAACTTATTAATAAAATAAATTTTTATCTAATATTTTATAATTAATTATATTTACCAGCTTAAATACCCGCTTTCCCTCACGAAGTGTGCTTCCTTTTAACACTGTAAATTAGGTCTAGACATGTGAATATCACAATCTTTGAGAATATTATCAACGCTAAAAGGTTAGGAAAGAAGATTCCTAGAGATAGTCGTTAACATTATGATCCTCCATGTTTTAAGCAGAAATTTTAATAAGGGAGACAAAGGTCTTCCTCCTCAAATCGCCTGTTGGTTAACATTGAACACTTTACGTAGGAATTGTGTGGACAAGGTTCACCAGGGGCGTAGCTTGGTTTTCATTTCTAAATTGATAATTGGCAGCACCTCCGTCAAATTTCTCAGAAGAGAGAAATCATAGCGATTCAACATACTGATAAATAATCGCCTACATTACCAATATACGCTTTATATCAACCGCATACACAATAATTATAAGGGTTATCAAAAATAGAATGAATGATTTTGAATCTAAGATTAAAGAACTTTCAATAAAAATATTCAAGGTCTGCGTACACAAAAGATAAGAATGGTCTCTCTACGAGCGAACTGCCAAATGAAACATAATCAGTGATGTGACACCTTAATACGGCGTCTGTGAGAAGTAAAACACTACCCTACTCGTAGCCCTATTACGACTTGCACTTGAAGAATGTGTACAGCTAGCTTGCACACGCTTGCTGTACACGTTCTTGTGTCAGTGAGAATGAAAGTGTTGTCCGCGTTCATTTAATTTTGTTTTAACCTTGACAAAAGTGCAACTTAAACTTATGCCATGATTTAAGAAGCATTCGGATATGAATCTACGTGTCAGGCACATTGTGGGCGGAAGGAGGGGTCGGGGGGCATTTTCCCGAGACCCAAAAATGCTCGGATGTCGCGATCGCGCATGAAGGTGATGTTGATCCTTTTATTCGATTGGGAAGGGATTATTCATTATGAATATGTCCCCGAAGGACAAGCAGAGGATGGGCAGTACACCGATTTGGAATTCACACAACATGTTTGGTCAGCACGCAAATAATGTGGAAAAAGGGTCTTGGTACTTTAATCAAGGCAATGTACCGGCACACATATCACTGATTATTACCAAGTTTCTGGCCAAAAAGAGCAAACCAATGATCCCCCGGCTGCCCTACACTCTAGATCTTGTTCCAGCAGACTTTTTCCTATTTCCTTATCTGAAACCTTGAAAGAAACCCAATTTCAATAGTTTCAATACTGAAGACTTCCAACAAAATTGTACTCAAGGCCTATAGGGTTATCCCGAAAGAAGCATTCCACGCGGCATTAGAAACACGGAAAAAACGTCGAGAGCGTTGCATTCGCAGACAAGGGCTGTGTTTTGAAGGCAATAAGGCTGATTTACATAAAATTACGTTTTTATTCAAACAGTGTCATCTTTCTTTGAACAGACTTTGAATCTGCATGGAAATTATTATGGTATCATTTCTACAGCAATTAATAACAAATGTGAAGTGATTGTTTCATTAGTGTATGAACTTAATTTAGCTCTACTTCAGTTAAAAAGTGCCCAGATCGATTTTTCGACACACTTTCGACTGACATTAAACACATATTGTGAAATTTTAAGCCCTGAAAATTCAAAATTATCACACCTATTATACTATATTCATTAGTGTGGGTGGCAATAGTCTATGGGTAGAGCATTGGAGTATTGACGGGAGGGTTTGGGTTCCATTCCTGAGCAAACCTCTCTGAGTGCTCTCTGCTCCACCCAACTGATGTGATTTTTCGGGCACTAGATCTTCCTGGGAAACCATTAACAGCAAGGGAAAGGAACTGGCCCCCTAACCTGATGTGTGAATTTCACACGCCGTCGGGCTTAGTACTGGGTGAACTCTATCATCAGCTACCCAACCAACCTTAGGGTTGATTACTGTCCCTCCAGTACAATACCAAAAATAATAATAATATATTTGAGTTCAGAACTAGAAATATGAAAATCGCACTCAGCATGAATAATTATGTTACATAGTACAAGGGCATGTAAGTATAAGAGGATTTAAGAAGTGACAAGTCACTCACCACAGATATGTAATGGTGATAAGGGCTGGAGAATAAAGAGTAAGCAGCATGTGTCTCCAGTAAGGCAAGGCCCATGCAATGAGGGGCAAATATGCAGAGCCAAAAGAGTATGCCACATTTATAATAACGCTACAGAATGCTCGACATGATGGACCCACTAGCTCCAGGGCTGAAAGCAAAGAAACACATAGATTACAGAGAGAATTTCATTACTGAGAGTTGCCATATTATTACAGTGTCCTACATTAAGAGTGTGTGTGGATGTTATCTCCTCTTTCTTCTATTCTATCGTGCATTAATAGTGCCAACAATTGGGGAAATCAGCAGCAAATGCAATTCCTAAATTAAAGGATGTTCTCATCTGATTTTAGGGATATTGTGCCATGCACAAAAGGGCCTCAGCATATGGGTAATAAATAAAATTAAACCACCACAAACAATACATTTCCTGGCTTTATATACCTCTGGTATATAATTGAATTGGCATAATCTAATTGAATACTGGGTGCATATTATGTTTGCTAATTAATATATCAAGCCGACGACCATAAGAACAATGCTAACGGAAGTAACATGTAATATGAAAATGAAATTAAGAAAAATATCAGAATAAAACAATTCCTTTATCTGGAAAATTATAAATACCTATTTATTTATGTTGCATAGCTTGCACACCCTACCTTTAATTATCCACTTCTTAAGGTCTTCCAAAAGCTGCTAAGAAAGTAAGTCATGAGGGATGATAGAGATCATATATGATTGACCCATCAAAAAATAGGTATGGTGATTCTTGGATGATCAGTCCCTTGAAATGTGACATGGTGGGTAGGAAATATGCTGAGTGAATGAAATTATTGCAAGAGGAAATGGTTATAAGTATTCCGTTAAACTAGGGATAAAAAAAGTGATGTTGCTGAAATTAATGTTGTAGCATTATGATCAGAGGTTAATGATATCAGGTACAATATGGTGAAGTCTGATTCTAAGTGTGGCGGTTAGAATTCATTGGTTATGAACAGGTGAAGGGTATTGCCATCTGAGGATGATGGACAATGAGAGATGGCATAAAAGAGATTATAACTAAGCAATAAGCTCAACAAGAAGAAAGAAGTATAACACTGAGAAGGCTGAATAATTAAAACGGGCAACAGATATAGAACCCAAGACTTTAATTAATAATTAATATGAAAATTACATTCCTGCAGCATTTGCAATTTTTTAATCCTCTTGCATAGATGATTTGATGCATATTTGTGAGTGAAATATGTCTTCCTTATATGTGTTGTGTGAAAGTGCATGAATTAATCACTATGCTCCCAAATCGATGCCTAACCTAAATATAGTCTTACTGACTTCATTCTAAATTACTGAGAATTTTCTATGCGTACCTATGCCTTTCATAGGGTTTAAATCATATATTTTTTATAATTAACCTCTGTCTCCTGCAGAATTCTATTGCTCTCTCTGCATGGCCATTCCTTGCTCCTGAATTGTAGTCCCCCACCTATAGATATCAACCCTCTTTTCCTGGGTCTACCATTGTGTTCCAATTCGCCATCAATATCAAAGTTTCCCACCAGTAACACCTGCAATTATATTCTCTGACTCATCATATACCCAAGTGACCTCTTCTTTCCGATGATTACTTTGTGGCAGGAATACCTGAACAGTTACCAATTTAATCGGTTATATTTTCTCTCTCTACATCTCATATCATCTCATCTCGTCGGTTATATTTTCTTTCTCTCTCTACCAGTAATATTCTATCAGTCACTTGATCTATCCTTACTATGCTTCTACTTACCTTTTTATTCAATTAAATTGTTTCTCTTAGCTGGCTCTCTTCCCCTCTACTACATATTGTTTGATATCTCTCAATCCAGTGATCTCCACTATCCTTCCGTCTCACTCCAATGGGCCATAAAACATCTATATTTTCTTTCTCTACATCTTGCTTTATATTTTCTAATATTCCTCATATCAACATCATCCTAACATTGCCAGTCCCTAATCTAAATAATTTGGTTTTCTTTGCTGCTGTTATGGTCACTTTAGCTTTGCAAGGATTTCATGAGAAGACAATCACTGAAGTCTTGCCATCCCCAATAGTGTTTTTAATGTGACACCATTGCTTATTGGTCACTCCACTGGGGTCAAACACCTTTACAGCTACCTCAGTGAGGAACACAGACAGTACGGACTGCCTTTTGTTTCGCCCCTACCCTTTGGCCTACCTGGCATTGGTGATCCTACTAGGAGCAAATATCATAGCTCCCATTTCACAGCCCTGGGGGTCTTCATAACAAACAAGCCCTTCCACCATGTCAGGGTTGAAATCCATCAGAAGTGTTCCTTACATTGTACTTTCATTTATTTCTTAGAAATGATATCAGACTAAGGAGATTCAATTTAGTTGGAACAAGGAGAAATATTTTTCAATAAATTGAAAATGTTCAAATATTTGAATTGGTTTGTATTGTCATAAAATGAGACATTAAATAAAATTATTACCATAAAATGAATGCCTTGCAGATGTAGATTTTGGGGAGGCAACTGACATCTAAGGTCATTTGCGCCATTAGGTGTGGATGGGAAAGAAGGCAGTGTGGTGGGTAGCCCGGGTTGGACATTAGCCTGCTCTTAACTAAAGATGCCAAGGGGTCCACAGCTTAATAACTCATCCAACAGATGGCATTCTCACTTAAAGAACTCTCCACAAAGCACAAAGTAGGGATTGCGATACCACTGAAAAAGATCTGTCCCCTCCAGGATTCAAACCCTGGGCCCTCTGGATTGGAAAGCAGTACGCTAGCCACCACACCAACCGCATCCACAATGCTTTATAAAGGGTGATTTTAAAGTAGAGATGTAGTGCAATTAGAAAATCATATTAAGACATTCTAACCTGTGTAAGTAATAAGAGGAAAATAACAGCATTAGAGCTCTTTTTTACACTATTTGTAAAACTCAAATTGAAGACAAATGTAAAAAAAATATTCTATAAATTACGAATAATTATGAATTCTACTTACTTAGTAGCTCAAATATTTTAGAAATAGAGATGCATAATAGGGGACTTAATTCAACTCTGGTGGGTTGATGGGTGTTCAGACATGGGTCAAGGAAGTTTTAGTAACATTTGCAAAATAAACAAGCCATTTTACAGGAAGTATATTGTTTAAAGTCTAGTACGTCAGACCCTCAAAGGAAAATCCTAATAAATGACTCTCACCTATGGAAGAAATTGAAAAATAGGTAGCCATTATGAGGAAGAAATAAAATGCATGGGAATATTTCTTTGGTCTGATACTTTTACTTATCACATTTCAGTGGCAAAATGATATGACAATTATTTTTGTACAATGATCATTGCATTTACCAACTGATATAGACTCAAATTAAAATTCATGGCTAATGCAGTGCTTCCTGCCATGCATAGCTTTTAAGTATAGAAGGAAAAATATTTAGCTTACCGAGAACAAAAATTGTTAGAAACACAGCACCACCAAAAAATGCCTCCAAGAACTCCAAAGTGATGTACACAAAATAATTGGGTGCAAAGGACTTCAATATTCCACATGTATTTTGCCCCATCACTGCACCAACCATTACTGTGCGCCGTCCAAATCTGTTGGATTGATGAAAATTTCATTGGGATTACAGAATGCTCAAAAAAAGAAATATCATCTGTCTTACACCAGTGTTGATTTCCATGCCCACTCGCATTATTCTGATAGATATCACATTTCAAATTGAGGAACATAATGTCCCAATACTCAAAAGCCACGTTAGCATCATCCAATAACTGAGAAAGTCTGGCATACAAGATATTTCATTTTAGTTTTACACTTCCTAGAAGCTGAACCATCAGACTATGCACAACATATGTATACACATTAGACTAATTTATAGCCCTCGACCAAAATAATCACTGGATGAGGCATAAGCCACCAAACTACTCTACACATTTAAATTTAACTGAAAATAGAATTATAAGTATCAATTAAATTAACCCAAGTGTTGATAAAAGATCTACTGGAGGGAACCAAATAAAGCGTGAGTTTAGCTGAAGTTGCTTTGGCTATCTATAGAAGAATTCCAAAAATAGAACTTAAACATAAGAAATTACATTAATCTAATGCTCAAGGTAGACTTTTTGAAAAATCAGCAACGCCACTACACCTTTAAGCATCAGTCAACAGACACTAGGCATTATAGCATCCTATACCACAGTGACACATTCTTCAATTCCATTTACTTGTATGTTCTACATCCCTTTGTTTCAACCAACAGGCCTATGCCTTTCCTCCTTTTACTTCACTAAGTAACACTATCCCTACTACCATACCATTTTCAATTGCCCTTCTTTCCGCCCTCAATCTTCACTTCCTGACTACTTTCAATTTCTTTTAACAACCTATTCTTCTTGCAGACCACTCATGGGGGGTTTTCCCTTGTTCTGCTTTTGCATTCTTCCCCCAAAACCAAATCTCAAAAGCCTCCCAAATAACCTATATGTTCCCAATGAGACGAATATCCTGAGCTTTGGTCACCTCCTCTCATTACTATTACTACTATAAACAACCCCAACTTACCATCCACTACCAATTAAATTTACCATCCACTACCCACAACTCTATAATACATGACAAGTACAGGTTTCAAATAAGTTTCCCATTCCTCTAGTCTACTTCTATATTCTGTAAAACATTTATTTATGGTTCCCTATTTACACTGATTGATGCTTTCTTAAAATCCAAGATGAAAATAAATACCTCTTGGCATATTCCACAATTCTTTCTATCAATGATCTCATTACTGCTATGGCATAACCATACCACTCCCCTTTCTAAACCATAACCTATCAGTCCCTAAGTTACGTGTTATTTGCTTTCTTCTGAATGCTTTCATTGATGATCTGATTTACTACAGTTGAGGTACTTGGGTAAACAGCATCGAATCTACAGTTCTCATATATTGCTGCTTTAGCCTTTTTAAGATGGGAACTACACCGGTTGAGTGAACTCTTCGGGCCAAATTCCTCTTCCATGAATTCTGTGAATGAGCCCATAAAATATATCCTGATGCTCCTGAACAACTGATAAGTCCTACATGATTACATCTATCCCCACCTTTTGTTTGATTTCATTTCAAAGCTAGAAGATTACAATTGAAAGAAATATGGTAATCAAATGTAAGTGATAGCAAATTTCTACCTAACCATTAGAGTACATGTATTCAAATTTTTCATACATAGCATAAAGTATGAAGATCAACTTAGTTTCACAAATAAAAATGTGACTATTCGATAACGGAAAGAGAAATACTTGATTTATGCATTTGAAGTTGACAGAGACCACTTTGTTTGGATCTGACTGATGAAACTTTATCCAGTTTCAGCAGATACTGTTTCCAGCAATGCATAGCAAAAAACAGAAATCATGGAATAAAAACTTGTGGGTTGTGGTTTCCTCAGTTTTATTAAGATCATATCCTGGACATTCATTCAGCACACCAACAAGATGGAGGATTCAATCAAAACATCAAGCCCAGAGACATCACACAGAGGCTTGCTGAACTGATCCATGACAATGGTTGAATTTTCACCATGAAAATTGACTAAATAATTATTGCTTGGTGAAAAAAGATCATACACATAGGGAACTCCCAAATTCCCAGATTACCTACGAATTCAGCATAATTAAGAAAAAAATTATAAATTTTGCTTTCACTGTTGCAATCACAACATTTTCCGCTCAAAGCCATTTACCATAGATTCTGATATGAAACCTAAGAGATATATTCTCTGAATATTTTTGCAAATTTGACCAGGGGAGAGCTAGAGGAATGTGAGGTATAAAACATGATCCATCCCAATGGTATGTCCATTTTATACATTCAATATAAATGCTCATCAGAACTCAATCCACTGCATATGGAAGGAAATATCCCAGACCCAATGACTCAGAATGTGTTTATGAGCTAGCAACATAATGAAGTCAATGCTTTCCTCTACCAACTATATGTCAACTACAATAGACAACTTACCTATCTGCCAACATACCACCAATGGGGAGCCCTACGAATTGTCCCACAAAATGCATTGTTCCAATTAATGTTAATTTCCATTTGTTGTCCGGGCAAGTAAGGTGAAACTGTAAATACATTAAGTAGCATGATAGTTATATGATCTTGTCTTGAGTGGATGGTTGGGATCTGGAATGCATACTTGTAAATACTCTATATTCCACCATATTAAGCCATTAACACTAGCCATGCTTTCATTAAGCTACATTACAGTAAAGTAAGATCTGGTGCTTTTCCGGTGTATATGCTTGATGAAGTTTTCTCGAGTCTTCCACCGGGTCAGGGGTTCCATGTTGGCTGATGTTTCAATGCCCGACTCGTGCATCGTCCTCATCATTGTCATCATCCCAGAGGACGATGCATGAGTCTGGCATCGAAACGTAGGGCAACATGGAACCCCTCACCCAGTGGAAAGCCCAAAAAAACTTCATCAATACATGACAGTAGTTTTTCTCAAGCAGACTGAGAGAAAGGTGGAAAACCATTGGTCTTCATAATAAAATTACTGCAGATATGTTGAATATGAAATATGTTGAACAAAAGAAAACATGCCTTGCCGAAAATGTGCATGCTCTCACTTTAATTTGGGTTTCTCCTCTATAATTTTTTAACTTGCAACTCCAAATTTCTATGCATACCCAATCATATCAGTCTAAAGATATTTAAATGTTTTATGTTTTACATATGCTCATTCTCCCAATGTATAAGTTTAACATAACTTTTTTAAATTGGTTTGCTGAAATGCTTAATTCTGATCCCTACATAATCTTTTGCCAAGAAAGGTTGAAACATTTTTGGATTTAACATTACCATTACTGTCCTCCTATTTGACTGTCTACATTTGATGACAATGAGAGCATAATATGTCTCCCAAAATGAGTATTTACTGCCACCACCTCAGAAGTCAAATTCTTTGCTCTTTGTTGTAATTAATTCAAACTCCCAATTTGAAAATGCAGGATCGTTGGAGTGGAGTGCCCTGCTTTATAATGGTAATAAAAAGCATCACTTTGTTCCTGTGACTTTATTGCTCTTTTAGGATTTCCTTTGCATCCTAAAATATGTTTCCAACATTCCTTCTTGCAATTAGTCAAACCTTTCAACTGTTTATGTTTTCTCAGTTAGCAAGACAAATATTTAAAAGATGGCATATTTTGATTATTTTATTCTAATTTGATTTGATGTTCTTTCTTTTATTTTAGTTGTTATCTCTCCATATTCCTATTACACAAAAAAAGAATATTATTTATAAAAGATTATTTTTATTATCTTTCACCCCCTCCCATACATATTTGAACCATTCCATTTCCTTGGATTATAGGAGAGGGTCCCAGAAGTACCTGACCCAACAATGAAAACAAAAATTTTGGAAAAAAAGAATTTATTTATCAACATAATCTCCAGATGTCACCGCGTAGTTTGTTTACTGACAACAGTTTTGCCCGTGTTTCAAAGAGCGTCTTCAGGTCAAAGTGGAGTTTCACCACTATACACTTTTCCCAGCAATACTCAGTAAGTTCGATATCCTTTTTATAATAAGAACTCTCTTGCTCCTTAAATTAGCCATTTACCGCTGACATCACTTTTTCAAGGTTGGAAAATCTTTGACCACCTAGCCATTTTTTCAAGTTTGCAAAAAGAAGATAATCCAAGGGGGCTAAATCTGGCAAATAGGGTGCATGAGGTAGCAATTCAAACCTTAGTTCATGAATTTTGGCCATTGCAATAACGGATTTTTGAGCTTGTGGATTGTCTTGATGAAACAGCATTTCCTCCTCAACCAAATGCGGCTGCTTTTGCTTTATTTCTTCGCTCAAACGTTGCAGTAAGTTTGCATAATACTCGTCATTGATAGTCTTTCCTTTCTCAAGATAGTCAATGAAAGTTATTCCATGTGCATCCCAAAAAACTGACGCCATGACGTTACCTCCAGATGAAACCCTGTCCGCCTTCTCTCGAGTCGGTCCTCCCTTTTGAATCCATTATGTTGATTGTTGTATTGTCATGGGTGTGAAGTATTGGACCTTTGTTTCATCCATGATTATGAAAAGGCACAAAACTTCTGCTTTGTTGCTCTGAAAATTTGCTAAAAGCTCAACTGAAACATCTTAATGACACTGGTTTTGCTCAAGTGTGAGCAAACGCAGCACTCATCTTGAACACAGCTTTCTCATATCAAAATTTTCAGCTAATATGCAATGTACTGCACATTTGAAATGCCAAGCTAGCTCGTGCACTTTCAGTCGACCATCATCCAGTCTCACTTTGTGGATTTTCTTCACAGTTTCTGGAGTCTTCACCTAATTTGGTTGACCAATGCAATGCTCAAATTGACAGCTCATATAGCCTAGTTTAAACTCTGCTATCCAATATTTTGCTGTTGTAAATGAAGCAGCAGACTAACCCAGAGTAGAATCCAGTTCAACTTTTATATAGGGTTGGCTGAGGCCTTTCAAAAACAATCAATTTCGTATCACATCACCATGACCAATGTTCTCAATTTTCACCAATTCACTGAAAATGTTCAATATCAATGGCTGCCAAAGGAATACTAAACAATGTGGCATCTTCAAACTTGAAGCATATGCTTTACAGATTGCATACTTTATAATACTGTGATATTTTTTTAAACAAACACCGTCATCTCTGGGCCATGTCAAGTACTAATGGGACCAACGTCGTCCTTTTTTATGTTTCTTTTTAATAAACTGTCATTTAACATCTTTTTACATATTTCTTTGTTTTTGACGCATACCTTGTTTGCTCAAATTTTCTATCATAACTTAATATAAAGATTACAATGCATAAGTTGGAAAGGTGTTTATTGTCGAATTGAAAATACCAGTTTTTTGAGAGATTTACTAATCAAGGAATAATCAATATTAAACATATATTATATATTCATATGTTCATTGCTTTTATTCAACATATATCATAAATATTTTATGTTGATTATCCAGAGCTACTCTAATTATTACCCTTTCAAGTTTATGTTATCATAAATATAGATATATTCCCTTTTACCATTTTAAATGAGACAATACAAAATTTGTGAGCAACTTATGTGTTCCGAAATGTGATTTCTTAGGTAATTATTCTTTCGTTCATAATTGTGTAGTGCAAAATCTATTGATTTAACTTATTTGTAATCATTGAATATTTTAATTCATTAGCAAAGACATTCAAAAAATAGTGAAATACTATCTTGATGAAAATGGAAAAGAGGTTTCTTATTTACTGTGATATCTTCGGGAAAATTACTGAGGGAACCTATCAAAGCCCATGTGATTGCTCATGCATTGATATTAATTTACGTAGGTAACTTAAGTAATATAAAATCATGGGCAGCCCTCGTACATGGATTTTTCAGTATATAATAGGGCAAGGGGTTTTTTGATATAAAATGCCAAGCATTGACGTTCAACAAGCATTACTTTGATAAGGTTTGTCCCAGGTTACATTAAGTGTGCTAATAAAAATAGAACTTGAATAATTTGGTATGGGTTAATGTCATTTAGATTATACTGTTTCAGTGGAATCTGATATACCTATAATGGAAACAACTCGGAAAACAGACTCCTAAAGAATAAAATGTTCCTTCAAAAAAAATATGATGATGAGGTTTGATGCGCTGAAAGCTTAAAGAAGTATGATTAAAGAGGTTTGTACCACATAAAGAGTCAATATCTGGCTCAATAGGACTTCTAAATAGACCAGTAGAGGTTGCGGGTCGAATGCATGATCTCTTTGCCAGTAGCCCTCTGATAAATTCCAGTTCTTTCATATTCAACATTTTTAAAAATATATTTGTTTTTGCCAGATAGGAAGCCTGTACACTATCCTACAAAACTAACCCAATCCTCACTGCTAGATAAATTGATTTTCTTTTGGAGAATGCGAGAGGGAGAGAAGTAAGTTTTCTGGGGTTTTATGTTGTACAACTACAGACGTATTTTTATTTATGCATAGAGTATCATTGATGGTTTTGTACTCTATCCAAAGGTTTCATTTATAGGCCTAAAATGAAAATACAATCTTAATTACTAGTTCTTTTCCATTCTGTTTCTGATCTTCAGTAAGTTGCTTTCATTTAGCATTTGCAGTCATATTTGGTGAGCAAGCACATTGGTGAGCACACCCATTGGCCATGATATTACCCTTAATAACTACATTTTGCAATTGAATGGTCATCCTGTGATATAATTAATGGATGCTTTCCAATAGCTGCTTAGTGGCCTTTTAAGAATGAAAAATCCATGAAGAATTGTCATTACAAAAGGGAATAAAACAGGCTTAAAATGAAGAGGTTGCCAGAACATTACCGATCAATAAGGATCTTCAATAATTATGTACATCATTTCATGGGTTCTTAAATGCTAACCGACATCTTAAAATAAAGAAAAGGTTAAACTCTGTAATATACAGTGTACATACGTCATTGACAATAGTGACCACTTCTCCCAGAAAAACTAGATTGTCACATTTCTGGGTGACATTCTTGAAAAAGCCATCAGCCGGACAGGTTGCATGAGTCCAGTTACCCCCTGCATTGACAGCATATCTGGTGCACTGAGAAGGTTTACCATTAGAACCAAAGGGGAGTGCATCCCTTAACCATGGGGGTGCATATGGGGATGACTCTGAGCTGTTTTCACATTCTGGGACCAAGCACCTGCCAAGAGAATGAGATCATCAGAAACATTACCTTTCCGATATCTTGTTTTATTAAGTAAAAAACCCAAAATTTTCAAGAGTACTATTTTTCCCATCGATAACGTGCACTGTATGTATGAAATGCAACCAGAACTTTGTATTTATCATTAATTTGTATAGATACAGCATGCCCAGGGATTCTTAGTTATCTTTAGAGTGTATAGATGCTGCACATACTAGTATGTCTAAAGGTATATATATATATATATATATATATATATATATATATATATATATATATATATGTTTATTTATTTATTATGTAATCTACCAGTTAAGGTAGGTTTTTGAATGGGCAAAACTTCGAAATAAATATTTTGTGACTCATAACAAAAACAAAAAAACACAAACCAGCAACCTATCCTGCATCAGGACCCTCTTCATCTCTGCATACTTACTTCCTCTCTTCATCCTGTCCAACATCCCTATCCTGTTCCTGTACTTTCCTCGTTTGCCTAACATTCTCCCCTCAATTACAGCCTTCAACATCCCGCTGCCGGTCAATACCACCTTCAGCCACTTTTCCTGCCTCCATAGGATTTCTTCCAACAAACCCTTCTCTTTGCACACCATACCTAATAATTCCTCATTTGTTTTCTTCTCTGTCCATTTCACCTTCTCCATTCTTCTCCACACCCACATTTCAAAAGCCTCCAGTCTACGTCTATCCTCCTGCTTCAATGACCACGTTTCCGCACCGTACATAGCTACGCTCCATATCAAAGTTTTTAACAGTCTTTTCTTAACATCCTTACTCAACATCCCTGTCATCAACTCCCTCCTCCTAGTGAAAGCCTCTTTGCCTAGCGCAATTCTTCTCCTTACATCCCTACTACTTTGACCGTGTTAGCCCAAAACACTACCGAGATATGTAAACTGTTCTACCTTCTCTAGTTTTTGCCCTCCTATTTTAATGTTTAGCTTAGCCTTTTTCTTTCTAGAAAATCGCATAACCTTTGTTTTATTTATTAATATTGATTTTCATCCCATACCCACTGCACTGAATTTCCCATTCAGTCAGCAGTGCTTGAACCTCTTGGCTGAATGGCAGACTAAAACTTGGTCATCAGCAAACGTAACTGATTTCATGAATTCCCCGCCCACTTTCAATCCTACCTCTGGTTCTTCCCATGCCTCCTTAATCATTTCCTCCACATACAGGTTGAACAACAACAGTGATAATGGGCAACCCTGCCTTACACCGCTTCCTAACACTGCCCATCCCGACTCCCCGTTCCCACTCGCACCTGAGCAGTCTGAGACATGTACAGGTTGAGGATCAGCCTCCTGCCCCTCCAATCTATTCCTATTTTCTGCAATATACTCATTAGCTTTTCCCAATTCACTCCATCAAACGCTTTTTCGAAGTCTACGACAAAACAGGCAAATTCCTCCTGGTTGAGTTCTATATTCCTCTAGATTAATAAGGGGATCGAGATGGTGCGGGGGCTAACATACTGGCTTCCCACCCAGAGGACCCGGGTTCAAATCCCAGCGGTGTTGAATATTTTTCAGAGGTATATCGATCCCTACTTGAGGTGCTTTGTGGAGGGCACTTTGAGTGAGTACGCCGTCCGTCGGATGGGACGTTAAGCTGCGGACCCCTCGGCGCCTTTCGTAAAGAGTAGGCTAATGCCGACGCCGGGTATCTCTCCACCCTTCATCCTTTCTTATCCATCCCCTATGGCGCAAATGACCTCAGATGTCGGTCGCCTCCCCTCAAAACTACTACTACTCGATTAATAATCTCATTACTGCAATGGCATCACGCGTACATCTCCCATTCCGGAACCCAAACTGATCATCCCCTAATTAATCATTTGCCTTACTCTCTATTCTTTTGTTAAGGATCCTGAGAACAATTTTAGCTGCGTGGGATATCAAACTTATTGTCCTGTATGCCTGGACCTAAGTTATCGTCCTGTATGTCATGTTCCTTTTCTATGTCTAACTTTGTTGGTCAAGTTCTTTACTATACAGTATTTATACAGTATATTTAACGCTTCTATATTCCACTTTCTAACCCGCCGCCCCACCTCATGTTTTTGAAACGGGTGCTACATTTCAGAACAATTAAATTGTGGTCAGTGTCCGCATCCGCTCCCCGGAAGCTGTGTGAATTTATCACACTGTTCCTAAACGTGTCTAACCATGATATAATCTAGCTGATATCTTTCTGAGTCACCTGGCATTTTCCATGTATACCTGCGTCTTTTGTGGTGTCTAAACCAAGTGTTGGTGATGACTAACCCCTGTCTTCTGCAGAACTCAACTGCTTTCTCCCCGCGGTCTTTCCTCGTGCCTAAACCGGGGTCCCCCACCTCATCACCATCTCTTCCTTCGCCTACTGTCGCATTCCAATCCCCCATCACTATCAAATGTTTCCCTGCAGGAACACACGCGATTATGTCCTCTAACGGATTGTATATCCTATCGACCTATTCTTCCTTATGGTTGCTCGGTGGCATGTATACCTGAATAATAACCAAGTTTGTCAGTTCTGCTTTTATCTCTACTAGTAGTATTCTGTCCGTTACCTGCTCTATGTTGACTACGCATCTCCCTACCTCTTCATTTACTACTATGGCAACCCCTCGTTGGCTCTCGTCCCCGCCGCTGTAATTTATTCTATACTTATCACTCCAGTAGTCCCCGCTATCTTTCCATATCACCTCGCATACACCTTAAATATCTATATTTCCCCTTTCCATCTCTCGCTTGACATTCTCCGATTTCCCTGTCCTCATCATTGTCCTAACAATCCACGTTCCTATTCTAACTAATGTGGTCTTCTTCTCCTGTGTCTTCTGTCCTGCTGCTGCTGGTTTTCCCTTGCAAGGGTTTCGTGGGATGACGACCGCGGAAGCCTTGCCTCCCCCGCTGCCGGACACGACACACGGCCGATTGGGCCGAGCCCCGTAGTTGCCTGGACTCAAAATCTCTGTTTTGTCCATCATGTTAATCTTGGGAATGATAATTGAGGTGGTTTCCCGTTGCCTTCCTCAATAGTGTTTTTAACGTGACACCATCACTTACTGGCCGCCCCACTGGGGTCAGACGCCATTGCAGCCGCCTCACTGAGGAACAGACGCTGCGCGGACCACCTTTCGTCTGGCTCCTAACCTTGGACCTATCTGGCATGGGTGACCCTACCAGGAGCAATTATTATAACTCCCGCCAGCACAGCTCTAGGGGTCATCGGAACGCACATGCCCTTCCACCACGTCAAGGTTGTAGTCCGGGGAGGGGGGTGCGCGTTATCGATGGGAAAATAAACAGTAATTTACAGATACACGCTTTTCTTAATTATTCATTTAAATTATTATCCATTTTAAACTATTCATTTTTCGACGTCATCCTTCCGTCCCGTTTTACAATTTTGAAATTTGGTTGGCATGAAATTCACATGAAAAGATTTTAAATAAGGTTTGCATTTTATTTTATCTTATGCCTAGATTTTTAAATAGTAAATGAAAGTATCAAACTATAATTAAATTGACTCAACTCTAAAGAAAATAGAACATGCCTTTTTCATGAAATTCAATTTTAGTTAATGTCAGCCAATAAATTATGAACTCCTTAATATGTTAGTTATGAGGTGAGAGATCATTGACGCTATGCCCTCCAAGCCACTGTCTATACTCATGCAAAGTATAAGTCATGCCAACCTACCACATGCACAAACATTAAATAAAGAATAATACTGATTTTTAAGATTATCTCTGCTTTAAAAAATCACCAGGGCTCATCATCATGATTAAAATATCCATTTGTCATAAAGGGCCTTCGGGTTATTTACTCCTAGCAACCTCATATTTTCAGCCTCTCTTTCATTAAAAAGAATTTCTCTTTTATTGGACACCATCCTTCAAGTCAATTTACCTTCCAACAAGTTTTCTATTATCAAAGTTATTTTGCAGTATAATTTGTTTCAAGGTTTACAATTGAGGGTGTGTGAATTTTACCAATATAAAGATTAAAGGAAAGAAATTTATTGACTTTCCTCAATTATTTGTTTCAAAAAAGAATATGAAGATTATGAACGCAAAAGGATGGTCAGTATTCTTATTCTTAAATGCACTTAAATATAATTACGAGTAAAACGGGGGGGGTTACCTATCACAAAAATATAATGCATCATTTACAAAAGGCAAGTCTTTAACTTTTACCCTAACCGTGATTAAGGCTTCATGTACTTCAACAGTAAATCAGTCAAATCGACGCAATTATGGAAATCAAGTATTTCGGAAAGTATTATAGGCGCATTATTAAACATCATTTTCTAAACTTGGATCGAATGAAATGGCTTAGACCCTTAATAAATTAATGATATATTGGTATTTTAGACGACTTTCTTCAAGGAAGGCTTCATGTTAAAGATTTACAGGTGCACACTAATGAAGTCGGATTACCGCAGACATTTTGCACAGTTAGTAGGTAAATTCTGTCCATGATGAAACCCAGCCAAATCCGAAAGCACAAGATACATAACATATATAATGATTGTTTCATCAAAAAAACCCTCTGAAAGAAAAAATCCGTAAATATCATATGGAATGCATTCAACATGAGTTGCATTGCATGTCTACTACATAGAGTTGTTTCTTATCAATCTCCTGTATTTATTATCTGAGAAAGGGATAGGGATATCAGTACATTTCTTAAAACTCTGTGGAATTTTTCAACGCTTTCACACCGATTTCAATTCTATAATTCCTCTTTAAATGACTCCAATTTTCAGACTTTTTAAAGACGCATTATTTAATTATAGTTACTTATTATATATTTTCTTGTTTTAATTCCCATTGCTTCGGCCTGTCTAAAATGTAAAACCTTCAATTAAGCGAAAATTTCGCGACTTCGCGATCGCCATAATGGTTAACGTATTCTTTGAAGAAACAATAAAAGAAGCACAAATTACGTTTGCGAAAGTGAGTGGAGCGAATGTGTGAACATTCTCTACTTCACAGAAGACATCGAATTCACAGCACACAATCAAACATGACTCCTTGGACTCTTATTTCAAGGATATAACACAAACAATAGGGGGAAGAAAATTAGGAGTCTCTAAGAGGAAAAAGAGAAATTTAGTGGGAACATTGCGCAACGAAGAAAGGAAGAGACGAGCAAGTGGAATTTTTCAACTACCCAGGAAGCAGATTATCATGCGATTTAAGTCCATGAAGCCCGAAGGAAAGCCGTCAAAGTAAAATAGCTCAGCAACAGAAGGCATTCATTATGACGAACCAACCGCCACACCAAGAGAGGATATCATTTCCAAATAAAGGAAAAAATTGTAGAGGCGTGAGACATGAATAATGCACACGGAAGGCACAATTGGAATAGGTGAACATAAAAGGCCATCAAAGAAATTACTCTCTGGGAAGAGTGCTTTATATCAGAAATATATGAAATGAGGATCAGGAAGTATACAGTCGAGTAGAGAAGGAAGTCAAGTAATACGCAATGTCCATAAAGCATAAATGAGCCACAAGGAATGGAAGACACTTAAGAATATGGTTTTATTAAGAATAAACATTTAAGTACCCGAAAGGTAAAAATCATGGATATAATATTTGGTGATGCAAGAAGAGTGTTAGTCTTATGGTTATGATCATGCTAGTGTAAGTGGTCCACCCATTTTTCGGCCATTCCGGGCCTTCTGCAAGAGGGTTTCCCAGCTAAAGAAGCCGACAGACCTCACCCATTTTACATAAGGAAAGGGTGGGAAGCGCCTTCCCGGTAAAAGATCCTAGTTCGCTTCACAATGAATCTCGCTAACTTCGCAAGAAGTTGAGTTTTCTGGGATATTCTTAACCTTGTTTATAATAACTTTTATGTATATGCATTTATTCTTCCGCGTTTTCTGTTTTTCAATCGATTGCTTTCAAGTGAACAACGGGTAAATTTCCGTGTACATAACTGACATATTATCATAAATAAATCGAGCTGTTAATACGGAATAATGGATTGGGGCGGGCATGATTGATAATTTTCACTGGCCGCCGCCAAATAATAGCCGTTTCAGAGTTTTACTTGTTTTTGATAAGTTATGAAATGATGGTGAGGGTGCATCTGCCGATCAGGGTCAGTGTCGTAGCCCTGGAAGCACTAAGAGAAGCCGCAATTACATATTCATCGGAATCAGCGCGCGGAAGCCTTATGACCTGAAGGTATCGTTAGGCAACCTTAGGAACCACCTTATGCCGAAACCCTAAGTCCTTTATCAACTGCCCGAATAGTCGAAGGCACAAATGGAAGTGGTTCCCACTAAACCTACTCCCAGGCCTTCAGAGGAAACGTGCGTCATCGCTGCGTTATACTGTGTCCAGAAATTTAATTAATTCGGGCAATGATGATCGGCACACCTGTGTATGAGTAATCGAGTACACCATTGGCATACATGTAAAAGTTTCCTCAGGGTAACTCCATCGTCGATGAAATGAAAGGAATGCTCTGTTCGGAAATGTATTTAATTCGGGCAATAATGATCGGCACAACTTTTTATAGAGTAATGGAGTATCCCATTGACATGCATGTGAAAGTGACCTTAAGGTAACTCCTCCTTCGATAAAAAGAAACGAAAATCCTCGGTCGATCGCTCGGCTATAACAATACATTCACGAGTAAGCTTTCGGCTAAATTGTACTTTTTCGAAAGATTAAAAATCATTACGTTTTGCAGGGGCAAGAAAATGATTACGATATCTCACCCGATGATCCGATACACTTTTCTGATAAAAATTACCAAATAAAAAAAAGAAAGATTTTTATCATTAAATTAAATGGTCCTTTAAATGACAATATACCATTATCACTGGGAACTAACTAGCAGTAAAAAAAAAATAAATCGAATTGGAATATCCAAAATGAGTCAAATGTAGATAGGCTTGACGGATTGCATTAGAAAATTCTTTGTAGTGCGTTCCAAAGTGCATCAGCAGCTGGTGTCACTATCACCCCAATCTAATCAATGTGAGCTACTGATGCAATGGTCTCGTCCATTATAATTATCTACAACACCACGTGTATAATTAAACTTAAATATAGGCTCCGAAAAGTCACAAATAAGGAATCCTACTTGCTTCAATGGGGTGGAAAAGTGAGATCTGACCTCTGATGGTTAAGCCAAAAAACGCAGTAATCAAATCCAGAGGTTTGTTTTGACGGGCGAGGTTAGAACTCTCCTAAAACTAAGTCCAATGGCGCACCACGACGGGCAAAATTCACAAATTAGTTCATACGGTGTCCATTGGAGAAATCGCATAGCTTGGGGGAAGCTGAAGATACAGGAATCGAACCAAGGCCTTCTATTCACCAGTTCAGCGTGCTACCCACTGGTTTACGAAGCAAATGCCACACGATTTAAGTAGCTGCCCAACTACATTTTAATTTTGGGATTCCATCATGAACCGCATTCGAAGAAATGAACCCTCGCAAATGAAAATGAAGTAGAATAATCAAACGCGAATGGGTTAAATGGGTTGAAAATATGATCGTCGGAATCAAATTACAAATTGGAAAACCAGATAAATAAAAATAAACAGTTCCAAAGGAACTGTAATGTTGAGTAGCTTCAGGCGTGATGTGGTGGAAGTCGAACATGATGAATAACTGATGGAAGCACTTTTCCACTTGATATCAAATGGAAAATTCTTCAATCAGTTATTCACAACTGAAATGTTGATGTTATTCATTTTGGATTGGGCGATCGCGTTTTCTGGATCGAAGCAACAAACTCGAGTGTATATATAATTTGCTGATAATAAATGGAAGCGTGAATATTAAAAAAAAACGAACGGCAATAACTCAACAAAATTTCCTGGGAAAGTATGTAACACCTCAAGTTTGTTTGGAGGAACAAGCCTGAATTTTTGTAATATAATTAAAATATTTAGATATTGAACATTTATATCCAAAAAACATTTCAGATGCTCTTCTGGAGAAACAAAAAACTTGCTACACTTATATATGGCAAAAAGCACGAATTCGGCATGCTATTGTTCAAACAGATTTGGACTTCCATACTTTGGACTGCGGTGTCTCTACTGCTGATTCGCTTGTAAAACGACCTCGCTTAAGCAGTGATAAGTACGAACGAAACAAAGAGTACATACAAATGGAAGCATTTTCCAGAATTGCTCCAACCATGTATTTTACTCACCCCGTGGGAAATGATGCAATGTAAAGTAAAAAAATGCTTACGTAATATGTGGATGCTTTTGAAGCCCACAATTCCAAAAAAATTACTGACGAATAGTAATCATTTTGCAAAAGAAAGAAACTATGAGTCATCACTAATATTTTCTTTTAATTCCCTAGGGACATAAGTAGGTTACGGTTGGACGAGAAAACTTTTGATTTTATTTCATCCGTCGAAAAATATCAAATTATTTTTCTAAATTATCTATCAGTGAGCGATAAAACTAAAAGGGTTAGCAAGCATTTGAAATGTACCCCCCGAATAATCCGCAGGTTTAGGATATGGGAATAAATTTATGCATCACTATTTAAAAAAAAATAAGAAGCTAGATACGAGGAAAAGCGGTTTCGCTCAGTAAATTGATTGCTTCATCAAAGCTCTTACTACTTCATGCTTCATCAAGACTTCGGGAGCTTCAGGAATTAGGTAGGGCAGAGGTTACGATTCATTCCTTCTGCCCAGGCGTCATTGAGCAAACATAACCATTATTGATTTCTACTCAGAGAATATCGCGCAAATTAACCTTCAATGCATGAATCCATATAGCTCCAGCGACAAATAATTATTATATTATTAAAATTCAGGAGTGGGACAACTTGTGGGAAAATCCCAGTTTTTAAGTGAAAATGAAATACGGCGTACCCCGGAACACACGCTAAATGCCACAGGGAGAGAAGTGAACTTGAAGAAAGTTGTGGAGGAAAACGCGAAGGAGAAGTATAAATATTTAGCAGGACCCAGAGTGAGAAAGTTCAAGAAACTAATAGCTGACAAAATAGCGTAAAAAACTAAAGAAATTACGTAGTTAAATAACGGATGAATTGCGTGTTGAATGTTCCGACTGGACATTGACAGATGTGTCAATCAAAGTCTTGAATTGATGATGATATAAGCATCAATGGCAAACACAGGGTTAGTGGGGCTGTTAGAAAGGTACGAATCACTAACAGGAAAAATTTCCCTTGACCGGGATTTGAACTACGGACCTTCAAATTGCCGAGCCGATGCTCCACTAATTAAACTATTGAGGAAACTTGACAACCACTGAAGCCCTCGGGGGAGTTTTTTTCGAACAAGGTTACCGATTCTTTTGCCAAGAGATGGCACTTGGAAACTGTTTCATGACCCATCCGAAAATTGGCGGACACACAAACCGAAAGGATATAAGGGAAATTGTCATTTGATGTCAAAAAAGAGAAGGTATACCGCGTTTAAAGCCACGGATAGCCGGTAGAAGGATATTAACCACATTGGTCAAATACACATTAAAAAACAAAAACAAGTCGAATGTCAAATATATTCACACGGTATAAAAGCAATTAGATGAATGACGGAGGTTTAAAACACGGCAAATCCACTACACTCATATTTGCTCTCGTTCGACCTGTCGAAGGATCACTTGGTGTAATGATTACCTAAACTGCTCAAAAAGTATTGTTTCTACATTCCCCCCGGGATGTTACCGAAATGTGAAATTCTGTGGTCGTTCCTGATAATGCAATTGTGACTTGTTTGAATGGTCGTTCCCTGGAAATTGATTGGCATCCATCCCACATGAAAACATTTCCCTTATTTATTATTATTTATTACATTGTACCTCTCTAGATAATCCGAGGGTGGACGGTAGGGGATGTTTTATCATGAGACTACTTTTGACGGAGAATAATTTTCCCCTAGCGCGATCGGATAACGTTATTCCGATCCTTCATCGTTCGTGGGAAAAATGACATCTTATACGAGGGTTGCTATTTATATTTTCAGCCTAATAAAGAAAAGAGAGGTATTTATTGTTGAAAATGGCTTTATTGTTTTTCGAAGTATTCACAATGATAATCAACACCTTTTTGTGTGCGCTCGAACTAATTTTCGTAACCCTTTTTCCGCTCCGATTGAGGTACCTCCAAAACATAGTTTTCGGATGCATCAACGGCTTCTCCAGGCGACGAAAAACGCAAGCCACGCAATTTTTTCTTGATAAACTGGAGTGAAAAGAAGTCATATAATGCCAAATCAGGGCTGCACGGAGGATGACCCATCAATTCGGCGTTTTGGCCAGTAAAATAGGCAGTCGTTTCAGCCGATATGTGAAAGCTTACAAAAATCTCTGAGCTTTTGTCAAAATTACCGGGATTCAACGCAAACAAACCTTTTTCGCATATAAATGTTCATGCAATATCCTATTGATGCTGGCCATACTAATCTCCGAGGATGCCTCAATCCACGATTAGTCAAATGGCGATCTTCCTTTGCTAATTCTTGTACAGCGTCAATGTTTTCTGGTACAACCCCTTATTTTGGACGACCTTCACGGCTTTCGCCGCTGAGCGAAAGGCATCCATGCTGGAATTCGTTATACCAGCGTTTCATCGCAGCGAAGGATGTGGCTTCACCACCAAAAGTGGAAGTAAGTTGATCGATTCACTCCTGTCTTGATAATCCACGTCGAAGGTCGTAAAAAATCATCGCACGGAAGTATTCACGAGTTAACTCCATTTTATTAAGCATTTAGTGTTGTCAAGGGTCAACACAAATAGAAATAATAAATAGCAACCCTCGTATCATAAATAGCAACCCTCGTATCATAAAAAGCAACCTTCGTACCACTGTTAAAATGGCTACTTTCCCTAATGGAGGAAAAGTATTTGCCAAAGTTCTTATAAACCCTTCAACGTCATAAAAACGTGGCTTGGATACATTCATGAATATAATAATAAACACAGTAATCAACCCGAAGGTCGTTTTGGTAGGTAATGTCAGAGTTCACCCAGTACTAGAACCGCCGAAACGTGGAATTCGCTTATCAGGGTGTGGGGTCAGTTCCTATCCCTGTGTAGGTTATGGTTTCCCAGGAATATCAAGTACCCGAAAAAATCACATTTATTGCATTATTTTTTCTTGTAGGATCAAGACTGATTCACAAAAATTTATGATGCTTGTATTTAAACATGTATATGAATTTTACTTCATTAAATATATGCATTAAAGAGATGCAATATAATAAATAGTTTACCTTTACTGCTATTAGCATTTTAATGAATGAAGTCACAACGAAAATATTGATTATTCGTGTCAATAATGGAAAAAGCACCAACACTCTCTTCATTTCTTCACTCCATCCTAGGAAGTTCTGGTACCCAAAAATTCACACAGCATGCAACGAAGAAGATTAAGGCTGGCAGAAGTAACTAGGGACAAAATATCCGATGGATATTGGACGCCGATAAAATACTACAAAGGTCTATTTTACATTTTACATCATTTGATCAAAGTTATACGAAGAAAGAGCATTAATTTATTTAGTTAATCCTATTAAATCAAAATAATTATTTCAACATCTTATGCCTATATCCTAGGGCTGGTTTCTATTCCCTTAGATGACAAGAATCCTACACTAACATTATGGATTTCTATGTGTGATCTAGTGAAATTAATTTTACTCTTATTACCTTTTATAAATCTCATAGGCAAGCTAAAGAAATATTTCTCACTCTAAGGACATTCATAAAAATAGCCATTGACTACCTGAAATCTAAAATAAATTCTGGGAACGTTTCATAAAATCGTACATTTCGGTTATGAACTTCTATCCTCGATTATTCAATTTCTCATGGCCGATCAACGGTCATGGTCATGGCGGGGACCTATGGTCATGGTCACCAACGTAGCTCCCAAGCACTCTGACCTGTAATCCGGTTCGCCGGCAGCGAAGGAGAAAGTCAGTACGACTGTTGCGAACAGGAAGAGAGGCACGAACAGAAGGAGGTAGTTGATCTGCTGGTAGCGGCCAAAGTGTCCTAGCTCATCTAGCAGTCCGTCGAAGTCAGTCGTCATCCTCGTCGGAATGGAGTGGACGAATTTAGCGGGAGTGGAATTCTCAATGTGGAGCCAGTGAGAGACGCTTTCGAGGATAATGGGGAGAAGCGCGAGGAAATTGTAATTAAACTGCGGATAAGGAGGTCTGTTGCGCGATTATCCTCACCGTGGAAGGATAGGCCGCGAAAGCTCACCGATCGAATGAAGCGGGTCGGCCCGTTTGGGCTGACGACCTTATCTTATTTCTCTTTCTATCGCTTACCCCACCTCTCCGTCAATCCTCGATTCTCCACGCACTCACACACTCAATATTTCCTCTGGAGGGAATGGATTGCCGGACCGCTGGTGAATTGCAGATAATTGAACGGAGGGACATTCAGTTCCAAAGAGGTGGTGGTAGTCATGTTAACTCTTCGGGACACACATAGAGACGGACATAAAAGTATGATATGAGTGGCATTTTGTCCCTGTTCACCGACCGAAGTCTCCATTAAAACCCAACCCTCCATTTAAAATCTCTTTGCATACATTTCTTGCTGATGGCTAATAAATGGAAAAAAGTCTTTAGTTCGGTACTTCGAGCGACAAAACCCGTATTTTGGCCGGACAAAATAGGACATATCTCTGGCATCGGCTCCTGGGGTAAAAACGGAATTTCTCCGACTTAAATCTATAATTAATTACATAAAATAATATCCATTGTCGCGGGAGTACCAACTGCTTTCTCATTCCCAGTATTTAAAAGTTTCTAAGGGAATGCTGCAAAGAATATTACGTACCACCTCATTTATCGGCGTGTTTTGAAAGAAAACGTAATCACATTTTCATGATAATACCGGCGCGTTTCGATTATTTATCAAGAATAAAAAAGTATACTATGAACATGCAGTGCTATTGCACCTATTTGATACATAAGGGATTGTGTTGAACGTTACAACCTAAGGTGCGGGTGCGAATATGCTTGGAGCAATTTATGCGATATAAATTGCAATGTAGGCTTATCACACAAAACTGTTCTATATCCCATTCCATTCATAAAGTTGCTTCGTACTATCTCTCAACGAGTTCGCTTAAAAAATAAAAAGGAACGCAACTCCAGCGGTTCATACTCTAAAAGCACTCTTACGCTCTGAGCGAGAATCAAAGTTGAAGTCATCTACAATATTTCGACCAATATACGTACTTAATTAAAACTATGCTAAACGTACAGTACGTAAATCAGGAAGAGGAAAATCTAACTAGGGAACTACCTCGTACCTTTTCTTCCTTCTTTTCAAAGGTTAGACAAAAAGCACATCAACAAAATAAACCTAGCTCGTGTGTTCACCGACGCTGCGAATGACAGCTATGGTGTTTAATGCGACAATTTTACATTCATAAGAAGTGGGGAGAGCGCAGCAATCTACTCGTTTAAAACCTGCCCCGACCTTAATTACTGGACGTTCCTGTTCTTCCCCAGAGCGAAGACGTAGAAAATGCAGGTTATTCAAATATATGACATCCATCCGAATGCCTGCGAAATCGTGAGTTGACAGAGGCAGATTAATAAAAGCATAATATTCCAAATTCCTCTCATTTGAGCCACCGAAAAGATAAGAATTTTGGAGTTCGTCTGATGAAAACCAGCTTCACATGCGAGCGATAAGACTCGAATGCCTTTTGTACGTCTTCTCAAGGCCAGGTTCCGAGGTGAATCATCAAACGAGCTTGTATCAAAATTCATCTCAAAGAATTTGCTTGAAAAATTATTAAAACGCAAATATGGACTTTGATACACTAAGAGCCCTTGCAATGCCAATAAATGTCGAAGTGAACAACGACAATTCAACAGTATCTTAGATGTTGGCAATTAAATAATGGGACTGGTGCTACAAAACATTTTATTGATTAACAGTTACATGGAAAGTTTATCGCCTTCAATGCACTCTCCTTGCCGATCCCTACAACGATCCATACATATTTTCCGTTGCCCAAAGAAGTGCTGGAGGTCCGCTTCTGTCAGCTTGTTAAGAACCTCCTTCGCTTTTGCTTTCACCGCTCCCACACCGTCAAATATCGTCCCCTTAAGCTCCAATTTGACGGAAGGAAATAAAACAGAGGGCCAGGTCGGGTGAGTTCGGTGGGTGGTCAAACACTGTGATGCTGTACTCGTATTTCGGAAAGAACGCCTTCATAGGCGAGGCGGAGTCGGCAGGTGCATAGCCTTGGTGAATCATCCAGGAAACAATCTTCCACAAATCAGGCCTTTGTCTCCTCACTTGTTCACAAAGGCAGTCAGGACCTCGACGTAATACTGCGGTTTTATTGTCTGACCTTTGGGGACCTAGTGAACGTAGACGATTCCGCGCTTGTGAAAAAAAACAATCATCATGGCTTTGTATTTTGACTTGATCATGAATTTGAAGGATTTCGCTTTTTTTGCTGTGTTGAGTTTGGGTTCTTCCAACGTATCGATAGGCGCTTTGTTTCAGGATCATTGGTAAAAAACCACGATTCATCACTCTTAATAATTCTGTCTAACAATTCTGGGTTTTAAACAATATTGTCTCAAAGGTCTGCAAAAATGTTCATTCTACATTCCTTTCGCTCTGGAGTTGGCACGATTTAAACACAAAATTTGTGCATGTTGAATAGAGATTCAAACAAAATCATTGGAGGTGGTCATTGAAGCAGGAGGATGGACGTAGATTGGAGGCTTTTGAAATTTGGATGTGGAGAAGAATGGAGAAGGTGAAATGGACAGAGAAGAAAACAAATGAGGAAGTACTTGGTATGGTGGGCTAAGAGACGCGTTTGTTGGGAGAAATCCTATGGACGCAGGAAAAATGCGTGAAGGACGTATTGATTGACAGTAAGATGTTGAAGACTGTAATAGAGGGGAGAATGTTAGGCAAACGAGGAAAGGGCAGAAGCAGGATAGGGATGTTGGACGGGATGAAGGGAGGAAGGAAGCACTCAGAGATGAAGAGAACCTAATTTAGAGTAGGTTGCTGGATTGTGTTTCGTTAGGAATAACAAAATATTTATTTGATAGTTGTGTCCATACAACAACCTACCTTAACCGATAGATTACCTTATACAAAAATAATTCTCGAACATCGAAAGGGCATGCTTTCAATTGCTCATCATTCCTACAGTAAATACGAAATCACATGCCATGCCTTTTTTTATCCACTCACCTCTAATGTTACGCTCTAATATTAAATAGCTGGATACTTACAAGTAATTTCGCATCTTGTTTCCCTTTTCACACATGAAAATACCTGTTATTGATATTTTCCGACAGTTTGGATATATATATATATATATATATATATATATATATATATATATATATACATATATATATATATATTTGATGGGTTGTGATTATTTATGTTGAAAGGACAATAGATACGTAAATATTGTCATCATCATCATCATCTAATTGATGAAGTTTCTTCGGGTCTTCCACCGGGTCAGGGGTTCCATATTGACGGACGTTCCAATGCTCGGCTCGTACATCGTCCTCAAGGTAGATGAGTGCCATTCTGCCTTGACCGTATTATGAACATGAGCCCACGGATCAGGTGACTTGTGATTGGTCAGTGGTGGAGGACGCTCCCGAATGATCGCCGTGGCGTTGTGTTGTGTTCCTTGCTTTTCTAACCTTCCTCAGCACCGGTTTCCAAGCGTTGCCGAGGGACTTTGATCAATATGGTACTCCTGATCCGGTGGAAGATCCGAGAAAATCTCAAGCAAATACGCCGGGAAAGCACCAGATCTTACTTCATCATCATCAGTGTTTCAATCCCCAGATTGATAACGGCAGCCCTTGATTATTCACTAATTGTTTTAGATTTCATCAACCCCTACAGCTTTTCTGTTTTGCGTCCATCTAAATTTGCCCTATGTAACGTACTCTTAGTGTTCTTCGTGATATCTCCGCTTCCATTACAGCTCTAGCTAATCCACTGTGTCTCAAGTTGCGTTCAATTGACCTAGTTATTTGCCTTAGAGTTCTCCAAATGGCCCTTTACTCTTCTGTTCTTCTATATTTCTCCTCGTAAATACTACATCCACGATTATCTTAACAGTTAACATTCCAATATAATATACAAGTCATAATTAAATGAAGGCTAAATAGCATAAATAATTACATTTCTTAGCAAAAATGTTTCAATTATGGAAATTTAAATGGTCTCTCCGACATAAAATAGAATGCGTCTTTGATATTTAACGTACATTTCAGCATTCTCTGAATCGATGTAACTCACTACAATTTAATATTCATATCAATAGTAGGAAATATCAACTTTGATAAAATTGCACTTTTACCTAGAGGATCACAGAAAGATAAAGCGTTCCTGGATATTCACAGAGTATAACGGTTTCTCCTCTCAAAGTTTGTATGTTGTCCATGGCCTCCACCTTTTCCTACCAGCAAGGGGTCAAACTCATCAAACGTATTTTCAGGGCGATGTATACAGGGTTCGTCCGGAAAATAAGTGTACTGAGCTCAGGAAAAAAAATTTATTACACTTTTACATATCTTAAGCTAATATTCCTCAAAATAGGACCCTTGTGAGTCGATACACTTGTTCCAGCGGCGTTCCCATTCCTGGAACGCTCCCGCGAAGGCATCATCGGGAACCTCTCGAAGACACGTCGTCACGGCCTCTTTGACGGCGTCCAAAGTCCCGTATCGCGTTCCTTTCAAACTCCTCTTTATCTTCGGGAACAGAAAGAAGTCCGGTGGTGCCAAGTCCGGGCTGTAGGGCGGGTGCGGCAGCGTTGCCACGCCGTGCTTGGCCAAGAAGTCCGACACGACAAGCGCGGTGTGAGACGGCGCATTGTCGTGATGCAGCCGCCAGATGTTTTTGATCGCTGGCCGGACGCGGGCGACTCGTTTTCGAAGCCTGTCGAGCACTTGGACGTAAAATGCAGCATTTACAGTTTGTCGCTCAGGTACAAATTCGTAGTGGACGACTCCCCTTTTGTCAAAAAAGACAATGAGCATCGCCTTGATCCGAGATTTGCTCATGCGAGCTTTCTTTTGACGGGGTGATGATGGGGTGTGCCACTCCGCACTTTGTCTCTTCGACTCCGGGTCGTACTCAAAGATCCACGTCTCGTCACCCGGAACAACGTTCTCTAAAAAATGTGGATCATTTTTGCAGTGATCCGCAAGTTGTGTCGCGATTTCCAAACGATTGAGTCTTTGATCATCACTGAGCACTTTCGGCACCAACTTTGCACAAATTTTTCGCATCTGTAATTGCTCCCTAATAATCTCGTGCACTATTGTTTTTGGCACATTACACTGCTCTGCTATCATCCGAACACTAAGACGACGATCAGAGTTCAGTACATCGCGAACTTTTCGCACATTTTCGTCGGTGAGTGTCGTTGATGGGCGTCCAGGCCGTGGTTCGTCGTCGACCTCTTCTCTGCCCTCCATGAACATCTTGTGCCACCGAAAGATCATGTTTCTGGACATGGCTGACTCCCCGTAAGCCTGGTTAATCATACCGACAGTTTCGGTAGACGATTTCCCAAGCTTTACCGCAAATTTGATGGAATAACGCTGCTCCAAAAACTTCGGCATCGCGTTCCGTGACGTGGGTCGAAGCGTGGAGGTTCGCGTTAACAGAGCTCCTCACTACACCACAGCTCAGAGCCGACTGCCTTTTTCAGCGTCGCTTGCCAACATACCCCCCTCCAATCGCAGCCCGTCAGAGCGGTGCTGGGCGCGCCTGGAGCGGCGGGAAAAAATCAGTACACTTATTTTCCGGACGAACCCTGTATATCAAGGCGAATATAATATATATCAAGGCACCTTATCCAACAGCCTATCCATTTCTTACATTGTCATTCCTTGTTTATTTACTGGCTGTTGCCCTTCCAGCGTGGCAAGGCTACAACTCGCTGGGAGCCTCAGCTAACATCTAAATGCTATCTGATGATGCTTTGTCATACATTCATTCAGATTTCAGCGCTCTCCTTCAATAGCCCAATAAATCTTCATATAGGCCCAGATGCATATGGTTTCCTTGTGAATGTCCTGTTTAATTTTATTATTATCTTTCCATTTGCAGTCTTACCTAAAAAGATTTTGTTTTCGCCTTTCAGAGCATTAAAGTTTCATCGTTCATAATCAAAATCGTCAAATCCCAATTACCTTTATGAAAACAAATATATTTCATACATATGAATTACAGAAAAATCTAACATCAACCAAAAATAATTACCGAATAAGATAGCGAAGCTGACCCAAGGTAATACAGATTTTTTTACTACTCCCACATTGTTGAAGAGCATTGAGTAGTCACATGGTAAGAAGTCAGAGTACCAGAAAATGGATGGTGATGACAAAGCTAACGAAGGCTAAATTTCGAACTTTTTCAATTATCGGAATAAGACAGCGATTCAGTCAATACACAATACAACCTCGAATTATGCTCAAAGCGAGGAATTCTTTTCATTATTCCTTCCATGCAATTATTCCACCATCGCACACTAAACGTCATTGGAATTTAATCTGCCTCATACAATTGAATTTCCCGAATTTGATTTTCGTATAGCAAAATAACTACTGAATGACTAAATAAAACTGAACGAAATTCATGCAAGCAGAATAATAATGTTTATTGCCGATATTCAGAGAAAGCGATTCTCGGAGATGTCAGACCAGATTAAGAAACTCTTATTTTCCTTCGACTTAAAGAGATATTGTTTCATTCTTTAAAATGAAGAGTATTGTCTTTAGAGCCCTCAAGAATGAGAAAGATTATTTCCATCCATTTGGAAAAAAGTTCCTTTGTTTAATATTATTTATTACATTATATCCATCAAGATAACCCTAGGGTGGGTGGCAGGGGATGATTACACAACAGACGCCTTTTTCCCAAAAATACTCTTGCTCCTGGCGCGATTGGATAGCGTGATACTGATCCCTGATCATTCGTGGGAAAAATTAAATCTTATGCATGATTTGTATAAAAAGTATCGGGAAAAGCATATTTCTCGTATATTTGAACATTTTGCACCTTAACCTAAATACATGCATCTATCTGTTGTACACTTTATCTCTCTTTCAATTTTTTACAGGATTTCTCCTACGTCAGTATGAGGTCTGTTTAAAAGGTTCCCGAACTTTTCTAATAACGCGCCTCCAGTCGGTTATTTTTTAATACGCTTGGAAGTGTTGTGTCCGCGGGAACTTTCTGAATAACTGCCTTTAACCTACTTGTTGATATTTTGTTTTGTTAATTAATTACAACCGTTTATGTGAAGGGGTGTTCGTGGAAAGTGGTGAAAAATTGTATCCGCGGAAATGAGCTCATTGAAGGAGCAGCCTTGTTATGTGGAATGCTGCGTGAAACTCATCAACCATTCCACGGAAACTGTTGAGTTGATTGCCAAGACTTATGGTGAACATTCATTGAAATTTAGCACGAATTATAAGTAGTTTCATCAGTTCAAAAAGGGGCGGCAATCAGCGGAAGACCACGAGCGTTCCGGAAGACCATCTCGGTGGCATTTATACCTGAATAATCAAAACTAAGCTGTCGGTTCTGCTTTAATCCCTACTAACCATATTCTATCCGTTACCTGCTCTATGTTGACTACGCTTCTTCTCACCTCTTTATTTAAACCTATGGCAACCCATCGTTGGATCTCGTCCCCGCTGCTGTATATTATTCCATTATTATCACTCCAGCAATCCCCACTATCATTCCATCTCACCTCGCATAGACCTAAAATATTTATATTTCCCCTTTACATCACTCGCTTTACTTTCTCCAATTTCGCCGTCCTCAACATTGTCCTTATATTTTTAATATATATTTTTTAAGGTAATCTACCGGTTAAGGTAGGTTTTTGGATGGACATAACTACCAAACAAATATTTTATTACTCCTAAAAAAACACAAAAGCCATCATCCTACTCTATATCAGGTCCCTCTTCATCTCTGAGTACTTTCTTCCTCCCTTCATCCCGTCCAACATCCCTATCCTGTTCCTTCCCCTTCCTCTTTTGCCCAACATTCTACCCTCTATCACAGTCTTCAACATCCCACTGCCGGTCAACACCCCCTTCATCCACTTTTCCTGCCTCCATAGGATTACTCCCAACAAACCTCTCTCTTCGCCCACCATACCAAGTACTTCCTCGTTTGTTTTCTTCTCTGTCCATTTCACCTTCTCCATTCTTCTCCACACCCACATTTCAAAAGCCTCCAATCTACGTCTATCCTCCTGCTTCAATGACCACGTTTCCGCACCGTACATAGCTACGCTCCATATCAAAGTTTTTACGTGTCTTTTCTTAACATCCTTACTCAAAGTCCCTGTCATCAACTCCCTCCTCCTTGTGAAAGCCTCTTTGCCTAGCGCAATTCTTCTCCTTACGTCCCTACTACTTTGACCTTGTTGGTCCAAAACACTACCGAGATACGTAAACTGTTCTACCTTCTCTATTTTTTGCCCTCCTATTTTAATGTTAAGCTTGGCCTTTTTCTTTCTAGAAAATCGCATAACCTTTGCTTTATTAATATTGATTATCATCCCATACCTGTCGCACTGAATTTCCAATTCACTCAGCAATGCTTGCAGCCCCTTGGCTGACTGACAAACTAAAGCTTGGTCATCAGCAAACCTAACTGATTTTACGAATTCCCCGCCCACTTTCATTCCTACCTCGAGTTCTTCCCATGCCTCTTTGATCATTTCCTCTGCGTACAGGTTGAACAGCAACGGTGATAATGGGCAACCCTGCCTTACACCCCTTCCTAACACTGCCCATCCTGACTCCCCGTTTCCCACCCGGACCTGAGCAGTCTGAGACATGTACAGGTTGCGGATTAGCCTCCTTTCCCTCCAATCTATTCCTATTTTCTGCAATATACTCATTAGTTTTTCCCAATTTACTCTATCAAACGCTTTTTCGAAATCTACGAAATAGGCAAATACCTCCTGTTTGTGTTGTATATTCCTCTCGATTAATAATCTCATTACTGCAACGGCGTCACGCGTACCTCTCCCCTTCCTAAACCCAAACTGATCATCCCCTAAGTAATCATTTGCCCTACTCTCTATCCTTTTGTTTATGATCCTGATAACAACCTTAGCTGCGTGGGATATCAAACTAATTGTCCTATAGTCCTCACATGACGTGGCCTTTACCTTTTTCGGAATCGGAACTAAAACTGATCTCACAAAGTCTTCCGGCCAGATTCCCTCCTCATAAATGCTACGGATCAGCCCATATAGCCTCTTCCTCCCACATTTTCCTAAGCATTTTAAAAGTTCCACGGGAATGTTATCTACCCCCACGGCCTTATTTAGTTTCATCTCCCTTAATGCCCTTTCTATCTCATTGTCTAGTATGCCTGGACCTAAGCTGCCTTCCTCTACGTCATTTTCTTTTTCAATGTCTAACTTTGTTGGTCTGAGTTCTTTACAATACAGTTCTTCTATATACTCCTTCCATCTCTCTTGGATCTTTCCTGCGCAAACTATTACCTTACCCGCCTTATCTCTAACTGTTAGCATATCTCTTCCTTTCTTACTTCCCGATAACGATTTAACTTTGCTGTACAGCACACCGATTTCACCCTTCCTCTGAAGACTTTCCATATCCTCGCACTGCATCTTCCACCATGCTTCCTTTGCTTTATTTGTTGCCCGCCTCAATTTATTGTTCAATTCTTTGTACTTCATTTTGCCTAATTCTGTATTTATATTCTTCCATTTTCGCCGCTCATCCATTTTTGTAATCATCTCATCCGTGATCCATGGTTTCCTAGTCCTTTTAGCGTTAACGGTTCCAATAGTGTCTTTTGCGGCTTTAGACAACCCTTTCTTGATCATTTCCCATTTTTCTTCTATAGTACTAGCCCTTTACCATCCTCCATGATTTTCTCTACCGCCTGTTTGTATTCCTTCCTTTTCAACCCATTTAATGCTTCTACATTCCATTTTCTAACTCGCCGCCCCTGCCTTATCTTTTTGAAACAGACGCTACATTTCATAACAACTAAATTGTGGTCTGAGTCCGCATCCGCTCCCGGGAAGCTGTGCGAGTTTATCACACTGTTCCTAAACCTGTGTCTAACCAGGATATAATCTAGTTGATATCTTTCTGAGTCACCTGGCATTTTCCATGTATACCTGCGTCTTTTGTGGTGTCTAAACCAAGTGTTGGTGATGACTAACCCCTATCTTCTGCAGAACTCAACTGCTTTCTCCCCGCGGTCTTTCCTCGTGCCTAAACCGGGGTCCCCCACCTCATCACCATCTCTTCCTTCGCCTACTGTCGCATTCCAATCCCCCATCACTATCAAATGTTTCCCTGCAGGAACACACGCGATCATGTCCTCTAACTGATCGTATATCCTATCGACCTCTTCTTCCTTATGGTTGCTCGGTGGCATGTATACCTGAATAATAACTAAGTTCGTCGGTTCTGATTTTATCTCCACTAGTAGTATTCTATCCGTTACCTGCTCCTACGTTGTTGTCTACGCTTCTATGTTGACTACGCTTCTTCCTACCTCTTCATTTAATACTATGGCAACCCCTCGTTGGCTCTCGTCCCCACCGCTGAATATTATTCTATACTTATCACTCCAGTAATCCCCGCTATCTTTCCATCTCACCTCGCATAGACCTAAAATATCTATATTTCCCCTTCCCATCTCTCGCTTAACATTCTCCAATTTCCCTGTCCTCATCATTGTCCTAACATTCCACGCTCCTATTCTAACTAATGTGGTCTTCTTCTCCTGCGTCTTCTGTCCTGCTGCTGCTGGTTTTCCCTTGCAAGGGTTTCGTGGGATGACGACCGCGGAAGCCTTGCCTCCCCCGCTGCCGGACACGACACACGGCCGATTGGGCCGAGCCCCGTAGTTGCCAGGACTTAAAATATCTGTATAGTCCATCATGTTAATCTTGGGAATGATAATTGAGGTGGCTTCCCGTTGCCTTCCTCAATATATATATATATATATATATATATATATATATATATATATATATATATATATATATATTTATATTTACTATTAATATGTGTGTATATATATATATACACATATTAATTGATACAATAGAAAATACTTTTTTTATTGTCTATTGTGCGTATCTATATTTATGCGTAAGAACTGGAAAATATTTTAGATTGGGCGGCAAGTATTGTAAGCAAGTATTTAGTATGGGGGCAAGAACCCATTGACTTTAAGTATTACGATGTAGTTTCAAATAATATTAAGGGAAGAATTATTGACTTTAGCCCATAGTATTTCCTATTTAAAGAGTTTAATAACGCTCGGAAAAAATCCGCGACATTTACCAAACTGTCGAAGGTGAAAGTTGGTGACACAGGCAAGACAAGAATGGGTCGCCTCCCTCCGGCTAGGAAGAACGGAATTTAAAGCGGATACCCTAACATCAACTTCAGACATCTTCTAACATGTGGGTCGCACGATATATCGCTGCGGTAGATGGAGGGAGTGGGTCAGTGTAAAAACCATTTGAAGTGAAGTAATTCTTTTATTTAGTCTAATATTATATGAATACTGTCATCATAAAAAACCGAAGCATACGATCATTTGGAGATTCGAAGGGTAATATTTAGATATAAAAAACTGCCTAAAAGAGACTTCAGAAAATGGGGAATGTAGTCGAGAAAACCCATTACTACCATAAAAACAACAAAAGGAAAGCAGTAACAGTAAAAAAGATCAAAATAAGAGATTCATATTGCTCCCGACAATGAAGAAGTTCACTGGATGTAGTAAACGACAAATTCGTGAGGTGCCGTTCATTGGTAACTGAACTTGATAAAACTGTCACTGACTCAAAGACTAACGCTTGTATTACAATACCGCGATAAGATACTTATACTTGTTATAAGCCAATTACAAGGGATTCCTAACGAAGATATTGCGCTCTCAATTAAATTCTCTGCCACTCACCCAACAAGTCTCCTGGAAGAGTTAACATGGACCAACATTCAAATAGTAACCCTAACCCTACCCATCAGATCTGTACTCCAATCGCTGCCGGACAATGCAAAAAAAAGCAACATGAAAAATTTCGGACTCTCGGTCTAGTAGTATACAGGTTTCAGAGATTTTTGAAAATAATCCTACTCATGATCACATCATGGCGCACAAAGGTTTCCTCCGCCAATCAACAGAGAGGAAGCTAAAAGGTCAACTTTTACGAGAGGCTCGTTTATCTTTGACGGAGTGGATTAAGTACCAGAGTTTGAAATATAATTAAGTTGTGAAAAAGAGGATAGTAACTTTATTTTGATTTATTGGTTCACTTTCAGGAACCAATAATTGCCTACCGAAAAAACCAAAGAGGCTTATTTACAGCACTGAAGTTGTTAGTACGAAAACAAGAATAATATATGATATCACTGACATTAAAAGCTAGGAAAATGTTTAAATTATTCGACTAGGACTACAGTAAAAATTACGCAAATGATGCCCAGGCTCGGTTTATTATTTCCTTTCCTTTGTGATCTCCAGAGAGTTTTCGAAGGATAAATTTTCATTCAATATATTTAATTATTTACTTTTGAATTTGTTTCCCAATATGCATTCAATGTGATACAAAGCGAAAATATTAATCACTTCAACACTTTGCTAATAAACGATCAATAAGTATTGGGAACGCAAGAGACATATTATAGGTGATATACTAAATACATCTTGAATAATTTTTCATACGATAAGGTGTCAACTGAATAGATATGAAAATAACGGAAATGTGATATTGACAAAAAGATGAATTCAAATTGAAAAATTGCATACATTTGAGGCAACAGTGAATTTTACAGTGCTTACAAGGGTCCTGAAACATAACAAATTTTGGAAAGCTAATGTACACAATTGATGAAAATGAGAAATTTACGATAAATAAATTGGTTGAATATAGGGTTTGGATCATTTTCATCATCCTGAAAGGCTATTAATCCTTATATTAGTTGGAGGGACTTCTCCACTCATTCAAACAATCAGCTATCCTCACCTTGCCTTCACAGTTGCTTTGTCTGTCGTTATTTTCTCTGTTCGCAGAGCATAATTTTGAAGAGAGAATTTCTTTCATGAACTCCACCAATTCATACTTCCCAACGATTTCCCAATGCTCCCTCCGTATTCGGCGATGCTAATAGTAAATGGAACTAGAGAAAATCATAACAGCAAATAATATCTATATACTTACCTAAGAGCTTTGAAAAACTGTTCTTTGCGAGATTGTTGAAATTAGGTGCATTAGTATAAAGGACAATATAATAAACATAAGCCCAATTTTATGACAGGGATTTCGCTAAAAACAGTGGAAAAATTATGTATCGAATTGTATTCAAAAGTGCAATATCATATCATATGTAATTGGAGGTTCTACGTAATTAGGAAATAGTTTTAAAAATAACAGCCTCTAAGAGCAGGAATACTTAAATATTGTAAATGGTGCAATTGGTACAAATTAATTAGTACAAGGCAAGTGAAATACTTTTCTTTGCATTACTTTGACCTCGTTATCCGAAAAAACAAATAAATAATGTGTTTGAGAATTAATTAATTTAACAAATGAGCAGATTGGTGTGCTTTACTATGTGAAAGGAAAGGCGAAAAAACCATCATGCAAAAATCTGGATGAAAATGTGAGAAAACACTACATCAAGTATAAGAACGAATATTTCCTTAGGAAGAAAATTTTGGAAAGAAAATCAGCCGAAGGCAATCTGTCAAAAAAAGAAGGTGAATTGAACCATCTTCATATACGTACATTAAAACAAGGTAATTTAATTATGCGGCAGCATTCCTAATTCGTCAAAATACATCTCCATGTACACAAATTAAAATACAAGTTATGCAATACTAACAAATGTCAATATATACTAAAACACATTGCTGTTAATACTTACCGAGTCGTAACCTACCCGCATACCGCAAACTGCCAACCACCAAGCAGAGGGAAAGAGAAGAAAATGACTAAGGGTAATGAATGCCTTTTCCCAACAGAGTGGAACGGCGAGAAAATACCGGCAGCACTCACGGAAACCATCTGATAATGCTCGCGATACACTGAGCATGAGACTATGATACGGAGATTTCTGGGTAAGTGTGGATGAAACCTTGTTTGAGGGACATAATACAACAATTTTTCAACGTAGACCACAGCGCAAGTCCATCGAAAAAAATTCAGATCACCAACATACTCAAAAGTCGACTCTTTTGTTTCGTGCGCAAGTAATTCATATCGAATTTAACTGGACTAACATACCGCGCAACGAATACATAAATCCAAGTGATCTTCATTCAGTACGCTAGGCATTAACGCACCATTGATCTTAACTTCTGAAGGAGGCCAGTATTAGGGGGGATCACACTCCTCTAGAGGGGATGCTGTCCAATATTCCCAGTCATTCCGCTTTCAAATATCCATTCGTAAAAACAATTAGTCGGATGCTGTGCACAAAAAACCAATCGATGAAACGATGACATCCTCGTGCCACGGGAATATAGATGGGTACACTTCATCCCTTTCCTCAAGAGCACGGAGAAGTTTTTCAACCGATGTTCCATCCCAAGAATCGTGTCTCCCATGACAGGACGTACACTGCTGTACGAAGGGAGCACGAGACATGGACCGATTTTCTTTCTCACAGGTGGATTTCAAGTACGGCAGGTATGAAAAAGTGCCTGTTATTAAAATTAATAAGCGGAAGTTTGAGTATATTAACTCGACAGTTCATGAATATTCATGAGAAATGTTCCACCGTAAGTTCTGAGAATTAGCTCGTGGAAAATGCCGCCCTCCTGCTGAGGAGGCGGTAGGGATCGAAGAAAGACGAAGACGAGAACGGATCTTTCTGCTTCAGATCAGAGGGATGCCTGTCTTCTTCTTCCTCCCCAACTGCTCCGCTTCCGCCACGGTTTCCGGGAGCTTGGCTTGCAGCGTCTCGGGGAGAACGAGGGACGAGAAACCAGCGATCATAGCTACGGCACCAAACACTATGTACGGAAGACTCGCGCCATACACGGCCTGCGGATGGAATTGAGCTTCATGAGCGCTTGTGTTACAGCGGGGGAACCACACATTAAGCGGAGGAGTATGAAATGCCCTAAGCGCCTTCGGCACAATAGATACGAGCCGAGGCTATTCTTAGGGATTTTTCACGAACGAATTCGCCGGTAAATTCCAAGTTACGCCAATTACAGTTATTAAAGTCAGATATCCTTATCGCCAGTAAAGATTGTTGGGTAATGAGAGAGGAGGTTGGTCAAAGTAAATGGCCTCTTACAAGGTTATGTGATCTTCAGGATCGAGTAGTATTTCGATCCCTACTTGAGGTGCTTTGTGGAGGGCACTTGCAGTAAGTACGCCGCCCGTCGGATGAGACGTTAAGCTGCAGACGCCAGCCTTTCGACAAGAGTAGGCTAATGCCGATGCCGGGTTTCTCTCAACCCTTCATCCTTTCCTGCCATTCCCTATGGCGCAAATGACCTTAACTGTCGGTCGCCACCCCAAAATACTACTACAAATCTGAAGATCGAAGTTTTTTGAAATTTGATAGATCCTAACACCCCACTACCAGAGCCCTTTTATTGCCACCCCAAAATACTACTACAAATCTGAAGATCGAAGTTTTTTTAAATTTTATAGATCCTAATACCCCACTACCAGAGCCCTTTTATTCGTCTCGGAAAGTATTAAATTACTTTTTTGCCCAAAATGCTCTACAACTAATCCTTGGAAGCCAATTATTATTTATTTCAGCACTGGTTTCCCCATCGTCGGAAGCTATTCAGTTTTCAATAATTCACTCCTTAGCCACGAAACGTCCACGGACATTAATTGAAATTAGTCTTTTTAAATAAACCAGACTAAATTCTGGTAACATCACCAAGCACCGAATCCTTTTAAGTACGACAGTCAATTTGGTAAATAATAGGTCGAAATGACATGTTATACCGACCTTCTGATGATGTGTCCTTAACTAATCAATACCTACTATACGATCTCATACAATGTTCAGATGCTGAATTCAATGCTGAATCTGCTAATTACAGAGAAGTGATAAGTGCGCGGAGAATTTCCGATTTCTTTTTTTCTATTGCTACTAATCAGAATGAAATGGAATGCCAAAACTATCGGAAGTTGACGCAGTACCTGACATGACCCCTGTTATCGGGCATTTGCCAACTAGCACCGATTAAAGGAACATAGGACCTTCACTCACCAATAGAGGAGCTTGTGGAGCCAGTATGGATCCTACTCTCCCGAAAGTTGAACAAGCGGCGAGCGCGGAACTTCGAAGGCCAGTGGGAAACATTTCCGAGGAATGCATGAACAACGTGTTAAACGCGGCGGTGATGAAAATCTTTCCCAATAGAAATGCCACAGTCGATAGCCATGATTCTCCACCTGCGAACAGTTGAATTGCGAATCAAGTCAAAATGACATTATACGAAAAAATTGCGCAAGGATCAGCAAATAAGGGTTAAGAACGAGGGTAGAATCTCATCCTCTAAATGCTCAAAGGAAATCATTATAGACTAGTGCATACATTCAGAAAACTTGGAATCACGGGATCAAAAACATGCAAAACGTGTCTACTGAAAAAGAAATTCCAACCACGATGACCTTTCACATACGGATATTACTGAGTGCGCAGTTGAAAGAATTTGCGAGAGGGATGATTTTTTAGGTAGATAGATTGGTTTAGGGATGATTTAGCAGTGTTCAGAGTAATGCCGCATAAGGATGAAACTCATCGTGCCATTGAATATTTATTTTCAACCACCATACGATATTTCAAAAAGTACGATTTAAAAAATGCATGTCAGAAATTTGTCAAGCTAAATTGAAGAAATTACTTTAACACATTTATGTAAATGTATACCTTCCCTTCCCGGACTACAACCCTGGCGTCGTGGCAGGGCTTGTGCGTTCCGATGACCATGGCATGAGGCATGTTCTATTTTCCTTAGAAATGAGTCAAATTAATTATAGTTTGATACTTCCATTTACTATTTAAAAATCTAGTCATAAGATAAAATAAAATGCAAACCTTATTTAAAATCGTTTCATGTGGATTTCATGCCAACCAAATTTCAAAATTGTAAAACGGGACGGAAGAATGACGTCGAAAAATGAATAGTTTAAAATGAATAATAATATAAATGAATAATTAAGAAAAGCGTGTATCTCTAAATTACTGTTCATTTTCCTTACTAATACTTTCTAAATAAGTACCGTATTTTCCCATCGATTACGCGCACCCCCCTCCCCGGACTACAACCTTGACGTGGTGGAGGGGCTTGTGCGTTCCGATGACCCCTAGAATTGTGCTGGCGGGAGTAATAATAATTGCTCCTGGTAGGGTCACACATGACAGATAGTTCGAAGGTTAGGAGCCAGACGAAAGGTAGTTCACGCAGCGTCTTTTCCTCAGTGAGGCGGCTGCGATGGCGTCTGACCCCAGTGGGGCGGCCAGTAAGTGATGGTGTCACGTTAAAAACACTATTGAGGAAGGAAACGGGAAACCACCTCAATTATCATTCCCAAGATTAATATGATGGACAAAACAGAGATTTTGAGTCCAGGCAACTACGGGGCTCGGCCCAATCGGCCGTGTGTCGTGTCCAAAACAGGTAGAACATTTTACGTATCTCGGTACTGTTTTGGACCAACACGGTCAAAGTAGTAGGGACGTAAGGAGAAGAATTGCGCTAGGCAAAGAGGCTCTCTCAAGGAGGAGGAAGTTGATGACAGGGACATTGAGAAAGGATTTTTAGAAAAGACTCGTAAAAACTTTGATATGGAGCGTAGCTATGTACGGTGCGGAAACGTGGTCATTGAAGCAGGAGGATAGACGTAGATTGGAGGCTTTTGAAATGTGGGTGTGGAGAAGAATGGAGAAGGTGAAATGGACAGAGAAGAAAACAAATGAGGAAGTACTTGGTATGGTGGGCGAAGAGAGGGGTTTGTTGGGAGCAATCCTATGGAGGCAGTAAAAGTGGATGAAGGGGGTGTTGACCGGCAGTGGGATGTTGAAGACTTTAATTGAGGGGAGAAAGTTAAGCAAACGAGGAAAGGGAAGGAACAGAATAGGGATGTTGGACGGAATGAAGGGATGAGGAAAGTAATCAGAGCTGAAGAGGGACCTGATGTAGAGTAGGATGTTGTGTTTTGCTAGGGGTCAGAAATTATTTAATCAGTAATTATGTCGAGCCAAAAACCTACCTTAACCGGTAGATGAAGTAATAAATACATTATTTTGGGTGTAAAATTAAATAATAAATCAAGAGGAAAACCCACCCAGGCAGCAATTGAACCCGCGACCTTAGGGCTAGAAGACGAGGATATAACCCCGCCACCACCGAGGCCGGCAAACGACAGCTACTACATACTTCGCGTGGCGTGGTGACGCGTGTTTAAATTAAATAACAACTGTTACTGCCCTCAAATTTGAAACTCATTTCACCTCTTAAAAAACATGTATGACCTATGGTATTCCAAAATTCAATTACCAACAACACTTACACTTTTGCCCATACCAAAATACATTTTTATGAAGTTTAGAACGGTTTGGGCCACTTACAGCGACGCCATTTTTTGGCAAAAATAAACGCCGCTTACAATCCAGCTTGGTCAATTTTAGGGGCCAAAGTGTCACGTACACAGCATTAAATTTTCTATAGACAGTCTTACCCCAATGTGGCAGGAATGGCACAGCGACACAGGTGATTCCAGACAGAATGAAGGTTAGAGCGGCGGTAGTTCTCCTCCCAAAGCGCTCCATCAAGGGCAACACGAGGATGTTGCCGGGAATCTCGACCAAGGCCGTCACTGCGAAGTTCACATACTGATTGCCAGACAGGGTTACTGCCCCGAGCGAGAGGCCGTAGTAGACCATCCCGGCAACCGTCCTATGAAAGATGACGAAAGATGAAAGTGATTACCTATCAAATGTCATAAGGTAAAACATTAAAACACTTATCTCCACTACCCATGAATGTGGTTTAAGAAATGATTTTCCGAAAGCTAGTTACTATGGTGATCATGTAACAGATGGACCACTTTTGGCTCGTTTCCCGATTTCCTATCAGCCCACTTTTCCGAGTGAAAACAAAAGCAAAGCCGAAGGGGGACTCGAACAAGAGACTTTGTGTGTTATCAGTCGGGTCAATTACTCGCCAGAACAAACTGTTCCACCCATAATCAACCATTAAATGTAAAGCGTAGAAAAATACAATAAGAGTGATACAAAATGTTACCTAATATTTTTACGGCTTCGGCTAGTGATAACGTAAAAGAAAATGGAATTTTCAGAAAGATTTTAAAAACGGGGCAAAAAACTTTCTACGGTGGAAAATCGTGAATGAATACATTTACCCTTCAATAACCAAAAACAGAAAATTTTCCGGGATATTATAAGAGCTGACACGAGACGTGATCACTGGAAATACTGCCTCCGAATCGTTCCAACACTCACCAGCATAAACAGTTCACGAAGAGACGTAGAAGGAGCGTCTTTGAAGCCACCATTTCTTTCGCCATGTTCCTCATCAAGGTCTTAGGTATCTCTTCACCCGAATGCACCTAAGAAAAGAGAAAATTATAAGCAGAAGGGGGAACTAATTCATTAAAGAAACTATTAGCGTGAACTGTACACCGAAATATATTAGGAGTTTTTTCCGAACTGCTTGTTAGGTTAGATTAACTTAAGCCCTAATGAATTAATAATCTCAAAAAATATCAATTAGAGGTTTGAATGTTGTTTAAATAATTAGGCATCAGAAAACACTACCCATTCCAAAGAAACTGCGGGAGATGCCGCAGTATCTGTTAACGGAGTCATCCGCTAATGTGCATTTCAATGCAAAAATTTCAGAGCGTAAGAATCATATCCCGGTGAAGGCGAATGATTTTTACACTCTGAAGTTGTTGCATTTGAACACTACCCATTTCCAATGGGATGCAAACTTCTGAAGACTATTTATGTTAACAATTTCTATGGGCCCAAGGTACCCAGTAGGTAGGAAATGAGTCAGATTACGAAGACGAATGTATCATATTCCATCCTAAGTTTTCATAAGATTACCCGGAGATGGAGTTGCCAAGGACTCTCTACGGTCAAAAAACACGAAGATTTGAGAGAAATTTTAGTTTTGGGCCTGGGAAGGGGCTTGGGAGAAAGCGTAATCCTCACCGGAAGGCCAATACCATCTGTGTAGTTTTGACGTCCTTTTAAAGCAAGAAATGTACAGTTAGGAATTTCAGCCTACATTGAAGTACGCGAAGCAACATTTCTCCCGAATTATGGTGGCGTGTGGTCAGGAGTTGGGCGATTGCCCAACTCCTGACCACGCGCTAGTTACTTTATTTGTGGATGACAATAGATCTGACGCCCCGCGATATTCCACAATCAAGAAGTAACGGTCGGTATTATTACCTTTCTGCATCGGCAATAACCATGGCGACACCAGATCTCGCTACTACATTCATACTGTCAGCCAAATCAAATACACACAAACACACACACACACACACAACTCTGATTTCCTCACTATTTGAGCAAATACGAAAATATATTCCATTTAGGAAATATTTCGACATATTTGTGCACCCCAAAGAAGATTTTTTAACCTCGATAAAATCCTTCGGTGCCAACTCGTTTTACCCCTTACTCTCCCGAGCCTTGCAATGCTTTGTGGCCTTGCTTACTAGCAATGCGCCATTCTGCAAACCCAGGCACAAGAAAATAATGGGAGAATTTAGTATGTGCTCACCTTTGTACCGCTGCCGGCATCCTCGAAATCTAAGGTCTTCTTAAAAATGGACATCGCTTCATCCGACAACACAACACCATTGCAGACAGCAGCTTTCTTAACCACGTCGCAGGCTTCTTCCACTCGACCACGGGAGATCAGCCAGCGCAGGGATTCAGGGATCGACCTTAAATTTAGGTATAGCCGTGAGACGCAGTGCAGGAAAATTTTATGGGCGTCAAACTCAATTTTGAATAGAGGCGAGCAAATACAGCATGACGCTATAATGATTTCACAACTTTATAATTAATTAATAAAATAAATTTATATCTAATATTTTATAATTAATTATATTTACCAGCTAAATACCCGCTTTCCCTCACGAAGTGTGCTTCCTTTTAACACTGTAAATTAGGTCTAGACATGTGAATATCACAATCTTTGAGAATATTATCAACGCTAAAAGGTTAGGAAAGAAGATTCCTAGAGATAGTCGTTAACATTATGATCCTCCATGTTTTAAGCGGAAATTTTAATAAGGGAGACAAAGGTCTTCCTCCTCAAATCGCCTGTTGGTTAACATTGAACACTTTACGTAGGAATTGTGTGGACAAGGTTCACCAGGGGCGTAGCTTGGTTTTCATTTCTAAATTGATAATTGGCAGCACCTCCGTCAAATTTCTCGGAAAAGAGAAATCATAGCGATTCAACATACTGATAAATAATCGCCTACATTACAAATATACGCTTTATATCAACCGCATACACAATAATTATAAGGGTTATCAAAAATAGAATGAATGATTCTGAATCAAAGATTAAAGAACTTTCAATAAAAATATTCAAGGTCTGCGTACACAAAAGATAAGAATGGTCTCTCTACGAGCGAACTGCCAAATGAAACATAATCAGTGATGTGACATCTTACTACGGCGTCTGTGAGAAGGAAAACACTGCCTTACTCGTAGCCCTATCACGACTTATCTCAGCACTACAGCCATTCTTGTCTGAGGTTGCACACGACTGCTGTACACATTCTTGTGTCAGTGAGAATAAAGTTGTTGTGTGCGTTTATTTAATTTTGCTTTAACCTTTATTAAAGTGCAACTTAAACTTATGCGATAATTTAAGAAGCATTCGGAAATGAATCTACGAGTCAGGCACATTGTAGGCGGCAGGGGGGGGGGGGCATCTTTACAACTAACCAAAAATGCTCGGATGTCGCGATCGAACGTGAAGGTCATGTTGATCATTTTCTTCGATTGGGAAGGGATTATTCATTATGAATATATCCCCAAAGGACAAGCAGAGAATGGCCAGTACACAGATTTGGAATTCACACTACAAGTTTGGACAGCACACAAATAATGTGGTAATAGGGTCTTGGTACTTTAATCAAGGCAATGCACTGGCACACGCATCATTGATTATTACCAAGTTTCTGGCCAAAAAGAGCACACCAATGATCCCCCGGCTGCCCTACTCTCTAGACCTTGCTCCAGCAGACTTTTTCCTATTTCCTTATCTGAAACCTTGAAAGGAACCTGATTTCAATAGTTTCAATATTGAAGACTTCAAACAAAATTGTACGCAAGGCATATAGGGTTATTCCAAAAGATACATTCCAGGTGATGTTCGAAACACGGTAAAAACGTTAAGAGCGTTGTATCGGCAGCCAAGGGCTGTATTTTGAAGGTGATGAGGCTGATTTACAAATATTAAGTATTTTTTCAAACAGTCTCATCTTTCTTTGAACAAACTTTGCATCCATATGGAAATTATTATGGTATCATTTCTACAGCAATTAATAACTAATGTGAAGTGATCATTTTAGTAGTGCATGAACTTAATTTAGATTTACTTTCATTAAAAAAGGGCCCAGATCTCTTTTTCAACACTCTCGACTTATATTTAACGCTTTTTCTCATATTTTAGGCCCTGAGAATTCACAATTATCCCACTTTTTTTATTCATCAGCGTGGGTCATAGTAGTCCAGGGGTAGAGCGTTGGACTACTGACATGAGGGCATTCATTCCATTAGCAGGCAAGCCTCTCCGAGCACTCAGCTCCACCCAAGCTATCTGATTTTTTGCGTACCAGGTCTTCCTGGGAAACCATAATGGGCACAGGGAAAGGAACTGGGCCCCTATCCTGATGTGTGAATTTTCACACGCCGTATAGGGCTTAGTACTGGGTGAACTCTACCATCATCTACCAAACTGACCTTCGGGTTGATTACTGTGTTTATGGTTTTTTATAGTATATGAGGATTTAAAAAGTGAGAAATCACTCACCACAAATATGATATAGTAAAAAGGGCTGGGCAATAAAGAGCAAGTAGCATGTGTCTCCAGTAAGGCAAGGCCCAAGCAATGAGGGGCAAATATGCAGAGCCAACAGAGTATGCCACATTTATAATAACGCTACAGAATGCTCGACGTGATGGACCCACTAGCTCCAGGGCTGAAAGCAAAGAAACACATAGATTACAGAGAGAATTTCATTACTGAGAGTTGCCATATTATTACAGTGTCCTACATTAAGAGTGTGTGTGGATGTTATCTCCTCTTTCTTCTATTCTATCGTGCATTAATAGTGCCAACAATTGGGGAAATCAGCAGCAAATGCAATTCCTAAATTAAAGGATGTTCTCATCTGATTTTAGGGATATTGTGCCATGCACAAAAGGGCCTCAGCATATGGGTAATAAATAAAATTAAACCACCACAAACAATACATTTCCTGGCTTTATATACCTCTGGTATATAATTGAATTGGCATAATCTAATTGAATACTGGGTGCATATTATGTTTGCTAATTAATATATCAAGCCGACGACCATAAGAACAATGCTAACGGAAGTAACATGTATAATGAAATGAAATTAAGAAAAATATCAGAATAAAACAATTTCTTACCTGGAAAATTATGAATACCTATTTATTTATTTTGCATAGCTTGCACACCCTACCTATTATTATCCACTTCTTAAGGTCTTCTAAAAGCTGCAAAGAAAGTAAGTCATGAAGGATGATAGAGATCAGATATGATTGACCCATCAAAAAATAGGCATGGTGATTCTTGGATGATCAGTCCCTTGAAATGTGACATGGTGGGTAGGAAATATGCTGAGTGAATGAAATTATTGCAAGAGGAAATGGTCCTAAGTATTCTGTTAAACTAGGGATAAAAAAAGTGATGTTGTTGAAATTAATGTCTTAGCTTTATGATCAGAGGTTAATGATAGCTAGTATACATCTACATAATACCCCGCAAGCCGCCGCAAGGGCGCGTGGCGGGGGGTGTTAGGTCACCAACCGTAAAAAAGAAAAATACCACATGCAAAAAAAACAACACGGAAAATTACACCCACAGCAGCGCACACACTCATGCAAAAATCCCTTCATCCAATACTCATGCAAACACATATTATAATTATATATTATATACATATATTATATAGTATAATTGGGTGACGTCTGATTCTGAGTGTGATGGCTAGGATGCATGGGTTATGAATAGTTCAATGGCATAACAGTCTCAGGATGATGGACAATGAGAGATGACATAAAAGAGAAAATAACTAAGTGTAGCCATACATATGAGAGAATAGAAAAGGAAGACTAAACAAGGAATCTTGAATAAAATATAAGGAAAAGCTCAAAAAGAAGAAAGAAGGATAACACTCATGAAGGCTGAATAATGAAAAGTGTCATCAGCTATAGCACATAGGCACTTTAATCAATAATTAATATGAAAATTACATTCCTGCAGCATTTGCAATTTTTTATTCCTCTTGCATAGATAATTAAATGCATATTTTGAGTAAAATATGCCTTCCTTATATTTTATTATTTATGGTATTGTACTGGTCAAGGTATGTTTTGGATGGACAAAGCAATATAATTGTACAACATATTTACTTGCCTCTCGTAGCTAAAAAAAGAATCCAACTTTGGACACAAGTCCCTTCTACATACTTCTTTCCTCCCTTCAATCCATACAACATGTCTATCCTATTCTTTCCCTTCCTTGTATGCCTAATGTTCTCCCTTCTACCACAGTTTTACTCATCTAAGTCCCAATCCACCTTCAATCCAGCTGTCCTACCCTTTTTTATTTCCTCCCAACAATTCTCTCTTCTCCCATTCCATACCAGTTATTCTTTGTTTGTTTTCCTTTCGGTCTATTTTACCTTTTCCATTCTTCTCCCAACTGAAATGTTTTTCCTGGCTTGATTGTTTGCAACAATTTTCCCTTTTTTATTTCCTGAGAGTACTTGAAACTTCTTTTACTAGGCACCAATTTCACCCTTTTATCCACAAACATTCCATGTCTTGGCCGTACATCTTTCACCATACTTTGCCCTATTGTTATGCATCTCATTTTATTATAGAACTCTTTATACTTCCTTCTACCTAACTCTGTTTAAACAATCTTTCATTTTCTCCTCTTGTCCACCATTCTGTACATCTCATCCGTAATCCATGGTTTCCTTGCCCTTTTCCTGTTTCCTATTCCGACAATTTTTTTACATTTTTCAATATTTCAATTTGGATATACTCCCATTTTTCCACAGTAGTACCTATATCCCTTTCTGCCTGATTCTCTTTCCAAATCAGATGTTAATTAATACTTCCATGTCCCATTTCCTAAAACATTTTCCCTGCTTTTCAATTGGATGCTACACTTGATTATTACTAAATTATGGTCTGAGTCCACATCTGCTCACAGGAAACTGTGTGAATAATTCACTATTTTCCCAAATCGATACCTAACCTAAATATAGTCTTAATGACATCATTCTAAATTCCTGATAATTTTCTATGAGTACCTCTGCCTTTCATAGTGTTTAAATCATGTATTTTTTGTAATTAACCTCTGTCTCCTGCAGAATTCTATTGATTTCTCTGCAGGGCCATTTCTTGCTCCTGAATTGTAGTCCACCACCTAAAGGTATCAACCATCTCTTCCTGGGTCCACCATCATGTTCCAATTCTGCATCACCATCAAATGTTTTTCGCCAGTAACACCTGCAAGTATATTCTCTGACTCATCATATACCCAATTGACCTCTTCCTCCCTATGATTGCTTAGTGGCATGTATACCTGAACAATGACCAATTTTATCGGTTCTCATTTCACTTACACCAGTAATATTCTATCAGTCACTTGATCTATCCTTACTATGCTTCTACTTACCTTTTTATTCAATTAAATTGTTTCTCTTAGCTGGCTCTCTTCCCCTCCACTACATATTGTTTGATAACTATCAATTCAGTAATCTCCACTATCCTTCCGTCTCACTCCAATGGGCCATAAAACATCTATATTTTCTTTCTCTACATCTCGCTTTATATTTTCTAATATTCCTCATATCAACTTCATTAACATTCCCAGTTCCTGATCTAAATAATTTGGCTTTCTTTGCTGCTGTTATGGTCACTTTAGCAGTGCAAGGATTTCACGAGAAGACAATCACTGAAGTCTTGCCATCGCCAATAGTGTTTTTAATGTGACACCATCACTTATTGGTCACTCCACTGGGGTCAAACACCTTTACAGCTACCTCACTAAAGAACCGAGACAGTACGGACTGCCTTTTGTTTGGCCCCTACCCTTTGACCTATCTGGCATTGGTGATCCTATTAGGAACAAATATCATAGCTCCCATTGGCACAGTTCTAGGGGTCTTCATAACAAACAAGCCCTTCAATCATGTCAGTGTTGAAGTCCATCGGAAGCGTTCCTTACATTGTACTTTCATTTACTTTCCAAAAATGAAATCAGACAAAGGAGATTCAATTTAGATGAAACCAGGAGAAATATTTTTCAATAAATGGAAAATGTTCATATTTTGAATTGGTTTGTATTGTCATATAATGAGACATTAAATATAATTATTACCATAAAATGAATGCCTTGCAGAAGTAGATTTAGGGGAGGCGACCGACATCTGAGGTCATTTGTGCCATTAGGTGTGGATGGGAAAGAAGGAAGTGTGGTTGGAAACCCAGCATCGGCATTAGCCTGCTCTTAACTAAAGATGCCAAGGGGTCCACAGCTTAATATCTCATCCAACAGATGGCATACTCACTTAAAGAACTCTCTACAAAGCACATAATAGGGATAAAATACTCTCCACAAAGCACATAATAGGGATAAAATACTCTCCACAAAGCACAAATTAGGGACTGCGATACCACTGAAAAAGATCTGTCCCCTTCAGGATTCAAACCCCAGGCCCTCTCGATTGGAAAGCAGTACGCTAGCCACCACACCAACAGCATCCACAATGCTTTATAAAGGGTGATTTTAAAGTAGAGATGTAGTGCAATTAGAAAATCATATTAAGACATTCTAACCTGTGTAAGTAATAAGAGGAAAATAACAGCATTAGAGCTCTTTTTTACACTATTTGTAAAACTCAAATTGAAGACAAATGTAAAAAAAATATTCTATAAATTACGAATAATTATGAATTCTACTTACTTAGTAGCTCAAATATTTTAGAAATAGAGATGCATAATAGGGGACTTAATTCAACTCTGGTGGGTTGATGGGTGTTCAGACATGGGTCAAGGAAGTTTTAGTAACATTTGCAAAATAAACAAGCCATTTTACAGGAAGTATATTGTTTAAAGTCTAGTACGTCAGACCCTCAAAGGAAAATCCTAATAAATGACTCTAACCTATGGAAGAAATTGAAAAATAGGTAGCCATTATGAGGAAGAAATAAAATGCATGGGAATATTTCTTTGGTCTGATACTTTTACTTATCACATTTCAGTGGCAAAATGATATGAAAATTATTTTTGTACAATGATCATTGCATTTACCAACTGATATAGACTCAAATGAAAATTCATGGCTAATGCAGTGCTTCCTGCCATGCATAGCTTTTAATTTAGTGTAGAAGGAAAAATATTTAGCTTACCGAGAACAAAAATTGATAGAAACACACCACCACCAAAAAATGCCTCCAAGAACTCCACACAGAAGTACACAACATAATTGGGTGCAAAGGACTTCAATATTCCACAAGTATTTTGCCCCATCACTGCACCAACCATCACTGTTCGGCGTCCAAATCTGTTGGATTGATGAAAATTTTATTGGGATTACAGAGTGCTCAAAAAAAGAATTATCATCTCTCTCACACCAGTTTTGATTCATATGCCCACTGGCAATATCACAGTTCAAATTTAAGAACATAATGCCCCTACACTCAAAAGCCACGTTAGCATCATCCAATAACTGAGAAAGTCTGGCATACAAGATAATTCATTTTAGTTTTAAACTTCCTAGAAGCTGAACCATCAGACTATGCACAACATATGTATACACATTAGACAGAAATATAGCCCTTGACCAAAATAATCACTGGATGAGGCATAAGCCACCAAACTACTCTGAACATTAAAATTGAACTGAAAATAGAATCCTAAGTATCAATTAAAAGAACCAAATTGTTGATAAAAGATCTACTGGAGGGAACCAAATAACGCGTGAGTTTAGCTGAAGTTGTTTTGGCTATCTATGCAAGAAATACCAAAAATAGAACTGTGAGGTAATTAATTACATTAATCTTATGATCAAGGTTGACTTTTTAAAAAATCAGGAACGCTACTACACCTTTAAGCACCAGTCAATAAAACACAAGGCATTATAGTATTCTATACTACAGTGATATATTCTTCAACTCCATTTACTTGTACGTTCTACATCCCTTTGTTCCAACCAACAGGTATATACCTTTCCTTCTTTTACTTCACTAAGGAACACTATCCCTTCTACCATACCATTTTCAATTGCCCTTCTTTCTGCCCTGAATCTTCACTTCCTACCTTCTTTCAAATTTCCTTTAACAACTTACTCTTCTTGCAAACCACGAATGGATCTTTTTCACTTGTTCTGCTTTTGCATTCTTCCCCCAAAAACCAAATCTCATAAGCCTCCCAAATTACCTATTTGTTCCCAATGAGACGAATATCCTGAGCTTTGGTCACCTCCTCTCATTACTATTACTACTATAAACAACCCCAACCTACCACTGCCCAATTCGATTTACCATCCACTACCCACAACTCTATAATACGAGACTAGTACAGGTTTCAAATAAGTTCCCCATTCCTCGAGTCTACTTCTATATTCTGTATAACATTCATCTATGGTACCCTATTTACAATGATTGATGCTTTCTTAAAATCCAAGATGAAAATAAATACCTCTCAGCAATATTATATGATTCTTTTTATCAATGATCTCATTACTGCTAAGGCATAACCATACCACTCCCCTTTCTAAGCCATAACTTATCAGTCCCTAAGTTACGTGTTATTTGCTTTCTTCTGAATCCTTTAATTGATGATCCAAAGTGCTACAGTTGAGGTACTTGGGCAAACAGGATCGAATCTACAGTTCTCATATATTGCTGCTTTAGCCTTTTTAATATGTGAATTACACTGGTTGAGTGAAATCTTCTGGTCAAATTTCTCTTCCATGAATTCCGTGAATGAGCCCATAAAATATATCCTGATGTTCCTGAATAACTGATAAGTCCTACAGGAATACATCTATCCCCACCATTTTTTTTTATTTCATTTTAAAGCAAGAAAACTACAAATGAAAGAATTATGGTAATCAAATGGAAGTGATTTCAAATTTCTACCTAACCATTAGAATACATGAATTCAAATTTCTCATACATAGAATAAAGTGTGAAGATCAACTTAGTCTCACAAATAAAAATAAGACTCTTTGACAACGGAAGGAGAAATACTTGAGTCATTAATTTGAAGTTGACAGAGTCCTCTTTGCTTGGACCTGACTGAGGAAACTTTATCCAGTTTTAGCAGATGCTGTTTCCAGAAATGCATAGCAAAAACTGAGAAATCATGGAATAAAAACTTGTGGGTTGTGGTTCACTCAGTTTTATTAAGATCATATCCTGGAAATTCATGCAGCACACCAACAAGATGGAGGATTCAATCAAAACATCAAGCCCAGAGACATCACACAGAGGCTTGGCGATCTGATCCATGACAGTGGTTGAATTTTCACCATGAAAATTGACTAAATAATTATTGCTTGGTGAAAAACGTTCATACATATATGGAACTCCCAAATTCCCAGATTACCAACGATTTCAGCATAATTAGGAAAAAATTATAATTTCTGCTTTCACTTTTGCAATCACAACATTTTCCGCTCAAAGCCATTTACCATAGATACTGAAATGAAACTTAAGCGATATATTTTCTGAATATTTTTGCAAATTTGACCAGGGGAGAGATAGAGGAATGTGAGGTGTAAAACATGATCCAACCCAATGGTATGTCCATTTTATACATTCCATATAAATGTTCATCCGAATTCAATCCACTGCATATGGAAGGATACATACCAGACCCAATGACTCAGAATGTATGTATTTATGAGCTAGTATCATAATGAAGTCAATGCTTTCCTCCGCAATCTATATTTTATCTAAAATTGACAACTTACCTATCTGCCAACATACCACCGATGGGGACCCCTACGAATTGTCCCACGAAATGCATTGTTCCAATTAATGTTAATTTCCATTTGTTGTCCGGGCATGTAAGGTGAAACTGAAAATACATTAAGTAGCATGAGAGTAATATGATCCTGTCTTGAGTGTTACAATGGAATCTGGAATGCATAAGTATTAATACTCAATATTCCACCATATTAAACCATCAACACTGCCATGCTTTCATTAAGCTGCATGATAGTAGTATTTTTCCAGCAGACAGAGAAAGGTGAAAAACCGTCGGTCTTCATAATAAAACTACTGCTTATATGTTGAATATCAATTATTCCTTGATTAGTACATCTTTCAATGACTGGTATTTTCATTTTAACAATAATCACCTTTCCAACTTTTGCATTGTAATCTTTAAATTAAGTCATGATTGAAAATTTTAGCAAACAAGAAACTCATAAAAAAAAGTCTTGTAAAAAGATTTTAAATGACAGTATATTAAAAAGAAACAAAAAATGGACAAGGTTGGTCCCATTAGTACCAAAAATGGCCTAGAGATGACAGTGTTTGTTAGAAAAATATTACAGTATTAACAAGTATGCAATCTATAAAGCATATGTTTCAAGTTTGAAGATGCCACGTTGTTTAGTATTTGTTTGGCAGCCATTGATATTGAACGTTTTCAGTGAATTTGTGACAATTGCTCATTGTGATGTGATACAAATTTTTTTTTTTGAAAGGCCTCAGCCGACGCAATGTAAAAGCTGAACTGGATTCTACTCTGGGGTAGTCTGCTGTTTCATTTACAACAGCAAAATATTGGATGGCAGAGTTTAAACCAGTCCATACAAGCTGTCAAGGTTAGCATCGCATTAGTCGACCAAATTAGGTAACGACTCCAGAAATTGTGAAGAAAATCCACAAATGATACTGGATGATGGTCGACTGAAGGTGCGCGATCTATCTGGCATAGTAGGCATTTCAAAAGGTGTGGTACATCGCAAATTAACTGAAAATTTGGACATGAGAAAGCTGTGTGCACAATGGGTGCTGCATTTGCTTACACTTGAGCAAAACCAGTGTCGTGAAGATGTTTCAATTGAATTTTTAGAAATGAGTCACAACAACAAAGCAGAAGTTTTGTGCCCTTTCATAATCATGGATAAAACATGGGTCCATTACTTCACACCCAAGACAATTGAGCAATTAAAACAATGGATTCAAAAGGGAGGACCGGCTCCAAAGAAGGCGGAGATGGTTTCAATTGTAGGTAAGGTTATGGCGTCGGTTTTTTAGGATGTGCATGGGATAATTTTCATTGCCTATCTTAAAAAAGGAAAAACTATCGACGGCGAGTATTATGCAAACTTATATCAATATTTTTATTTATTACTTTTTTTTTCGAAATTCCTTCATACTTCTCACACAAATTCTTTTCAAAGCAATTACTTGTGGAGACTTGAAACAATGTTTAAGAACCACAGCTCTAGTGTACTCCACTGTTTCAGGCTTCACTTCGAGGAAGTCTTTATTGTTATTATTATTAAAAATACACATGTGCTGATAGACAGTGTCAGGTGGCATACAAGTCCTAAATAATCACAAAAGATAATAGATAAAATCAGTCTAAAATAAAAGTACACTTAGGAAACTTCCAAACACAAATCTCTTCAACAAAACAAGAGAATCCGCATCTCATTCAAATTCATCAATCAGCAAGAAAAAAAAGATAAATAAAAAAATTAAGCTGTTACATAAAAAAAATACACCACACATTAATCAAATTATTACATATGTTCCTTACATCTTTTCTTAAAAGTATACACTCTGTTAGGAAAGGGCTCGAATATTTTTGCAGATAAGGTATTCCAATCAACAATTGTTTTATTTAGAAAAGAAATTTTTTTAATTCATTCTTTGTGCACGGCATTTTACCTTAAATTTGCGGTCATTTCTCCCTATAAAATTTGGATTCCCCGCCTCTTTCCTAAGATCTGCCCAAGCTTTCTCCCCCTTCAGAATACGGAACATTCCACAAAGTCTGCTTCCTTTCCTTCTAGTTTGTAGAGGTTCCCAGCCCAGCATTTTTAGCATGTCAGGCACACTCTCCATCCTCCTATGATTCCCCAGTACATATTGGGCAGCCTTTCTTTGCACCTTTTCCAGTTTTTTGATATGACCTTCTTCATGAGGGTCCCATACAAGAGAAGTGTACTCTAAAATTGGTCTTAACAGGGTCTGATACACCTTCTCCTTGATTGCTCTAACGCTCCCTTTGAGGTTTCACATCACCCAAAGATGATTTTTGATGGCTTTCATAAAAATGTACTCCACATTTAGCCCCCACCCTAAATCCTTAGTTAAATATTCACCTAAGTATTTGCAAGTATCACTTCTAGGAATGACATTTTCTGAGAATTTATATTCCCTAATGTTTCCATTTACCTTGTCACTAAATGTGATGGATTTGCATTTGCTAACATTAACATCCATCCTATTATTTGCCACCCAATCCGCCATTTTATAAATGTCCCTTTGAAGTATGTCGCGGTCTCTGTCATTTTCTACTTTCCTGTAGATAATACAGTCGTCTGCAAAAAGTCATTTCTGAGAATTAATATTTACTGGGAGATCATTTATTTAGATTAAAAACAATAGCAGGCCAAGTACACTTCCTTATGGTACTTCCGATGTTATCCTTGTTTTTTTCAGAATACACTTCTCCTAATTTGACCCTTTGAGCCATTTGAGCGAAGAAATCAAGCGAAAGTTGCCACACTTGGTCAAGGAGAAAATGTTGTTTCATCAAGACAATGCACCAGCTCACAAATCCATTATTGCAACGGCCAAAATTCATGTATGAAAGTTTGAATTGCTACCTCATGCACCCCATTTGCCCCCTCAGATTATTTTCTTTTCCCAAACTTGAAAAAATGTTTCTGGGGTCAAAGATTTTCCAGCCGTGAAGAAGTGATGACAGCAGTCAATGGCTATTTCAAGGAGCAAGATACTTCTTATTATAAATAGAGTATCAAACTATTGAATATTGCTGGGAAAAGATTATAGTGCTGAAAAGGAGAGTATGTTGATAAATAAATTCATTTTTTCCCAAAATTTTTCTTTTCATTGTTGGGTCAGGTACTTCTGGGACCGCCTCCTATAATCCAAGGAAATGGAATGGTTCAAATATGTATGGGAGGGAGGGAAAGATAATAAAAATAATCTTTTATAAATAATATTCTTTTTTGTGCAATAGGAATATGGAGAGAGAACAACTAAAATAAAAGAAAGAACATTAAATAAAATTAGAATAAAAATAATCAAAATATGCCATCTTCTAAATATTCGTCTTGCTAACTGAGAAAATATAAAAAATTGAAAGGTTTGACTAATTGCAAGAGGGAATGTTAGAAACATATTTTAGGATGCAAAGGAAATCCTAAAAGAGCAATAAAGTCACAGGAACAAAGTGATGCTTATTTATTACTATTATGAAGCAGGGATACTCTAGAGCCATTGTAGTGATAATGCCAAATCCCAAACATGATTAATGGGTGTATGGTAAGACTTAAAAAAATTAAAGAAGTATCTCCACCAAAGCTAAAACCTGATGACTACATTTTTTATGTATTTAACCTAAATGATGATAGTATATTTGACTATAATGTGAAAATGCTGCCAAAGTCAAGAGTCTAGTATTAAAATATATCAACCTTTGTGAAGAATGCAGAAATTATTACTACATAAAGAGTAAATAACTGGCTCAGTAGGACTTTGAATAGACCAGTAGAGGTGGTAGGTAGAATGCCTGATTTCTTTGTCAGTAACCCCTGGTAAATGCTAGTTCTTTCATATTACACATTTAAACAAATATATCTATCTGTTTTTGCCAGATAGGAAGTCCATACAGTATCCTACAAAACTAACCTGATTCTCACTGTTAGATAAGTTGATTTTCTTTTGGATAATGCAAGAGGAAGAGAATTAGTTTTCTGGGGTTTTATGTGGTACAACTACAGAGGTATTTTTATTCATGTATAAAGCATCATTGATGGTTTTGAACTCTAGCCGAAGGTTTTCCTTAGAGGCATAAAATTAAAATAAAACCTTAATAACTAGCTCTTTTACATTTTGTTTCTGATCTTAAATAAGTTGCTTTCATTTAGCATTTGCAGTTATATTTGGTGAGCTAGCACTTTGGTGAGCACACAAAATGGCCATGATATAACCATAATAATTAAAATTTGCAGTTGAATGGTCTTCCTGTGATATCATTGATGGATGCTTTGCAATAACTGCTTAGTGGCTTTTTAACAATGACAAATCCATGAAGAATTTTCATAAAAAAGTGAATAAAACAAGTATAAAACCAAGAGGTTGTCAGAACATAACCGATAGACAATGATCTTCAAAAATTATGTATATCAACTTTTGGGTTCTTAAATACTAATTGACAACTAAAAACAAAGAAAAGGTTAAACTCTGTAATATACAGTGTACATACGTCATTGACAATAGTGATCACTTCTCCCAGAAAAACTAGATTGTCACATTTCTGGGTGACATTCTTGAAAAAGCCATCAGCTGGACAGGTTGCATGAGTCCAGTTACCTCCTGCATTGACAGCATATCTGGTGCACTGAGAAGGTTTACCATTAGAACCAAAGGGGAGTGCATCCCTCAACCATGGGGGTGCATATGGGGATGATTCTGAGCTGTTTTCACATTCTGGGACCAAGCACCTGCCAAGAGAATGAGATCATCAGAAGCATTACCCTTCCGAATCCTTGTTCCTTCACGTAAAAACCCCAAAATTTTTAGAGTGCCATATGTTTTCATCTATAAAATGCATCGTATTTAAAACCGGCATCCAGAACTTTGTATTTATTATGTATTTGTATAGATACTGCACACCCAGGGCTTCATGGTTATCTTAAAAGTGTATAGATGCCGCGCATATGTGTGTATATAAAATTATATTATATATATATATATATATTTTTTTTTTAAATAAATAATATAAGAAATAACATGTCAGTGACCTTTTTATGTGTTCTTATATTGTTTGTTCTGTACTACTTAGACGAAATCATATAAAAATGTGGGTATATAAATAGATTCTGAAGACGACAGCCGTGCTGTCGAAACGTCAAATAACAAATTGTGAGTGTCCTTTCTTTGTGTTTCTATATTCTAAAAATCTAAATCTGTGTTTTTACATATATATATATATATATATATATATATATATATATATATATATATATATATATATATATATATATATATATATATATAGGGTCGCGATAGTCCAGGGGGTAGAGCATTGGACTACTGACTGGAGGGTCCCGAGTTCGATTCCCGGGCAAGGCACTCTGGGCACCTGCAGCTCCAACTGTATATATATATATATATATATATATATATATAACCATAAACACAGTAATCAACGCGAAGGTCGGTTTAGTAGGTGATGGTAAAATTCACCCAGTACTAAGCCCGACAACGTGTGAAATTCACACATCAGGGTAGGGGAGCCAGTTCCTTTCCCTGTACCGGTTATGGTTTCCCAGGAAGACCTGGTACCCGAAAAATCATATAACTTGGGTGGAGCTGCAATATATATATATATATATATATATATATATATATATATATATATATATATATATATATATATATATATATATATATATATCTATATATATATGCACATATATATAGATATATATTTCAAGAGAGGAAGAATTTCACATAAAGCAAGAAATTCAGATGAAACAATTTTGAATAAGGTTTTGTTTTATTTTATCTTATGACTAGATTTTCAAATGGTAAATGAAAGTATTAAACCATAATTAAGTTGGCTCAACTCTAAAGAAAATAGAACAGGCCTGTTTCATATAATTCAATTTTATTTTTTTAATGTTAACCAATAAATTGTTATCAACTCCTTAATATATTAGTTGAGAGCTCAGAGATCACTGAGACCATGCCCTTCAAGCCACTGGCTATACTCATGCAAAGTATAAGTTATGCCAACCTACCTCATGCACAAAGAGTAAATAAGGAATAATACTGATTTGGTAAGATTGCCTCCGCTTAAAAAAAACCAGTGCTCATCATCATGATTAAATGATCCGTATGTCATGAAGGGCCTTTGGGCTATTCATTCCCTACCAACTTCATTTTTTCAGCCTCTCTTTCATTAATAATAATTTCTCTTTTCTTTGACACCATCCTTCAAGTTAATTTATCTTCCAACAAGTTTTCTATTATCAAAATGTTTTTGCATTATAATTAGTTTCAAGGTTTACAATTGAGGGTGTGTGAATTTTACCAATGTAAAGGTTAAATGACAGAAATTTATTGACTTTCCTCAATTATCTGTTTCAAAAAAGAATATGAAGATTATGAACACAAAAGGATGGTCAGTACTCTTATTCTTAACTGCACTTAAATATAAATACGAGAAAAACAGAGAGAGGTTACTTATCACAAAAAGATAATGCATAATTTGCATAAAGCAAGTATTTAAGTTTTACGCTAACTGTGATTAAGGCTTCATGTACTGCGACAGTTAATCAGTCAAGTCGACACAATTATGGAAATCAAGTATTTTGGAGAGTATTGTAGGCGCATTATTAAACATCATTTTCTATAATTCGATATGAATGAAATGGTTTAGACCCTTAATATATTAATGATATATTGGCATTTAAGACGACTTTCTTCAAGGAAGGCTTCATACTAAAGATTTACAGGTGCACACTAATGAAGTCGGATTACCGCAGACATAACGCACAGTTAGTAAGTAAATTCTATCCATGATGAATCCCAGCCAAATCCGAAAGCACAAGAAATATAACATATATAATGATTGTTTTATTAAAAAACCATCTTAATGAAAAAATCCGTAAAAATCATATGGAATGCATTAAACATGACTTGCATTGCGTGTCTACTACATAGGGTTGTCTCTTATCGACCTGTTGTATTTTATCATCTGAGAAAGGTAAAATAGAGGTATCAGTACATTTTTTTAAACTCTCTGGAATTTTTCAACGCTTTCACACCGATTCAATTGTATAATTTCTCTTTAAATCACTCCAACTTTGAGACTTTTTAAATACGCATTATTTAATTATAGTTACTTATTATATATTTTCTTGTTTTAATTCCCATTGCTTCGACCTGTCTAAAATATAAAATCTGAAATTACCGGAAAATTTCGCGATTCCGCTTTCAGTGGGCTTAATTGAATACTTTTTTCTACTTTTATCGGGGAAGTATTTAGCGCAATCTAATAAATCATGATGGCAATTGTTCAGTACACAGCTTATTGAAGCGGAGATGTCTTCCTCATAAGTAAGTTTCTTTTTTGCGTCTCTCAAATGACGGGGTAAGGGTCAGCAGGCTATCATTTCCCACAGTCATTCAATTTCCAAAGCAGAAGTCGGAGATAGTAAATGTTTTGCTGCGCCTCTCTTTCGCGGGGTGTTTTCAATAGCATATGCCATTTATCCTAGCTCTCCTCTTTTCTTGTTGGGCTGCAGGGATGATATATTAGGCAAGGAGAGTATCACTGAAATGAATCAAACACTTCAACCTCTCGCCACAATCGCTCGACATATTCTTTGAAGAAACAATAAAAGAAGCACAAATAACGTTTGCGAAAGTGAGTGGAGCGAATGTTTGAACATGCTCTACTTCAGAGAAGACATCAAATTCACAGCACACAGTCAAGCATGGCTCTTTGGGTTCTTATTTCAAGGATTATAACACAAACAATATGGGGAAGAACATTAAAAGTCTCCAAGAGGAAAAAGAGAAATTGAAAGGGATTGTTGCGCAACGAAGAAAGGGAGAGACGAGCAAATGGAATTTTTCAACAACCTAAGAAGCAGATTATCTAAATCTACATCTACATAATACCCCGCAAGCTGCCGCAAGGGCGCGTGACGGGGGGTGTTAGGGCACCAACCGTATGCGACCAACGTTGCAGGTAGCAGGAATTTCCCCTCGCGGAGAGGAACGAGGGATTTAAAAGGAGGCTTAAAAACAGATGAACAGAGCACTAATTAGGTCATTCGGAATGAATGGCTTACGACAACAGAACTTATGAGGTTAGTGGAAGAGCATGCATTTAAGTAGTACTAATTATTCCCTAGACACTGAGGGTGGCAAGTGGAATTTTCATCATATATCAATAACCCTGCAGTTGCTATCCCGTGTTGTCCGTGGGAAGGAGTCCTTGAGTCCGCTAGTTCTGGCATCTGTTTCCCGAATTTTACATGCATGATCCAATCGACCGATGTATGTAGGAGTACGATTAATTTGCGAGACCTCGGTGATGAAACATGCGGATCTGAATTTATTTAATAATTTCAATCTTGCATTGAATCGTCTCTCTTCCAATGATTCCGACCCCAAATCATTAGCATTTCAGTGATGCTTAGCGTTTTATCATAAGAATTTTTAACAAAACGGGCTGCCAGGCGTTGAAACTTAATCTATTTCCCGAATAAGGCCTTTTTCACTCGGATCCCATACGCTACATGCGTATTCTAAATGAGGCCTTACAAGAGCGTGGTAAAACCGTTCCTTGACCTTCGAGTCACTTTTGCCGAAAATGCGTCTAATAAATCCCAATTTTTTATATGCTTGACCGCAGACTTTACGTATTTGAGTCCCCCAAGTTAAGTTTTTAGGGAATGTAACTACATCTAGGTCAACTCCTGCTAATTTTTAAACAAATCCCATTGATCTTTTAAATAAATTTACCGCCGAACATTTATTATAATTTAATATCAATCCCCAATTAGAACACCATTTAGTAATGCAATCTAAATCCTGCGCTAGAATAAAACCTCATCCCCAGATATCTCCCGCTAGATCACCGTGTCATCCGCGAACATCCTAATTTTACTGATCACTTCGCGGTTCAATTCGTTAACAAGAATCAAGGGAAGCAACGGTCCGATTACACTTCTCTAAGGTGCCCCCGACGTGACTCCAACGCTGTTGGAACTAGCGCCATCAAGGACTGGATTATCATGCAATTGAAGTTCATGAAACCCGAAGGAACTTGACATCAAAACAATATAGCTCAGCAACAGAAGGCATTCAATATGACGAACCAACCGCTATACCAAGAGAGGATATCATTTGAAAATAAAGGAAAAAATTGCAGAGGCGTGACACATGAATAATCCATGCGGAAGGCACGATTGGATTAGGTGAACATAAAAGGCCATCGAGGAAATGTCTCTCTGGGAAGAGTGCTGTATATCAGAAATATATGAAATGAGGATCAGGAAGTACCCAGTCGAGTAGAGAAGGAAGAAGGTAATGCGGAATGCCCATAAAGCATAAATGAGCCACAAGGAATGGAAGACACTTAAGAATATGGTTAGAGTTATAGATTATGGTTGAACGAAAAAATTTTTGATTTTACTTCATCCTGTCGAAAGCAATCAAAGTATTTGCCTAAATTATCTATCTGTAGGCGAGACAACTAAAAAAATTTAGCAAGCATTAGAAATGTAACCCACGAATAATCCGCGGCATTAGGATATGGGAATAAATTTATGCAAAACTATTTATAAAAAAAGGTAGATACGAGTGAAAGCGGTTTCGCTCGGTAAATTGAATGCCTTATCAAGCTCTTACTACCTCAGGCTTCATCAGGTCTTCGGGAGCTTCAGGAATTAGGTAGGGCAGAGGTTACGATTCATCCCTTCTGCCCAGGCGTAAATGAGCAACCACAACCATCATTGATTTCTATTCAGAGCATATCGAGTAAATTCACCTTCAATGCATGAATCCATATTGCTCCAGTGACAAATAATTATTATAGTATTAAAATTCCGGAGTGGGACAACTTATGGGAAAATCCCAGTTTCTAAGGGAAAATGAAATACGACGTACCCCGGAACACACGCTAAATGCCACAGGGAGAGAAGTGAACTTGAAGAAAGTTGTGGAGGAAAACGCGAAGGAGAAGTATAAATATTTAGCAGGACCCAGAGTGAGAAAGTTCAAGAAACTAATAGCAGACAAGATAGCGTAAAACCTAGAGAAATTTCAAAGAAAATTGTTTTCACATTCTCCTCGGGATGTTTCCGAAATGTAACATTCTGTGGTCGTAATCCGAGGGTGGACGGTAGGGGATGTTTTATCATGAGACTACTTTTGACGGAGAATACTTTTCCCCTAGCGCGATCGGAAAACGTTATTCTGATCCCTCATCGTTCGTGGGAAAAATGACATCTTATACGAGGGTTGCTATTTACGTTTTCAGCCTAATAAAGAAAAGAGAGGTATTTATTGTTGAAAATGGCTTTATTGTTTTTCGAAGTATTCACTCTGATAATCAACACCCTTTTTGTGTGCGCTCGAACTAAGTTTTTGTAACACTTTTGCCACTTTGATTGAGGTACCTCCAAAACATGGTTTTAGAATGAATGGATCAACGGCTTCTCCAGGCGACGAAAAACGCTGGCCACGCAATTTTTTCTTGATAAACGGTGATAAAAAGAAGTCATATAATGCCAAATCAGGGCTGCACGGAGGATGACCCATCAATTCGGCGTTTTGGCCAGTAAAATAGGCAGTCGTTTCAGCCGATATGTGAAAGCTTACAAAAAGCTCTGAGCTTTTGTCAAAATTACCGGGATTCAACGCAAACAAACCTTTTTCGCATATAAATGTTCATGCAATATCCTATTGATGCTGGTCATACTAATCTCCGAGGATGCTTCAATCTCACGATAAGTCACATGAGGATCTTCCTTTGCTAATTCTTGTGCAGCATCAATGTTTTCTGGCACAACAACTTATTTTGGAATACCTTCACGGCTTTCGCCGCTTAGCGAACGGCAGCCATGCTGGAATTCGTTATACTAGCGTTTCATCGCAGCGAAGGATGTGGCTTCACCACCAAAAGTGGAAGTAAGTTGATCGATGCACTCCTGTCTTGATAATCCACAGCGAAGGTCGTAAAAAATCATCGCACGGAAGTGTTGACGAGTTAACTCCATTTTTTTCGCTGAGACAAAATTTTCGAGTCACTGTAAACAGCACCAGATAGGATAAAACGACAAAATATTCTGAAGACATGTAGCGTTAAAAGGGTCAAGCTTTCTGATGGTAATTTCAGATGGCGCCTAAAGCACTTCGTGTTGTCAAGTCTCAAAATATAAATAGAAACTCTCGTACCATTGTTAAAATGACTACTCTCGCAAGTGGAGGAAAAGTATTTCCCAAAGTTTTTGTTCACTCTTCAACGTCATAATAATGTGGCTTGGATATATTGATGAATGTAATAATAAACACAGTAATCAACCCTTACATAGGTTTCGTAGGTGATGGTACAGTTCACCCAGTTCTACAACCGACGAAATGCGGAATTCACTTATCAGGGTGTGGGGTTAGTTCCTATCCCTGTACCGGTTATGGTTTCCCAGGAATATCTGGTACCCGGAAAATCACATTTATTGCATTCTTTTTCCTTATAGAATGAAGACTGATTCGTAAATATTTATGAAGTTTGTGTTTATGCATATTTATGCATTTAACTTTATTAAAAATATATATAACAGATATACAATATTATAAATAGTTTCACTTTACTGACATTAGTATTTTAATGGATGAAGTCACAGCGAAAATGTTGATTATGAGGGCCAATAACGGAAAAAACACCAACACTCTCTTCATTTCTTCACTCCATCTTACACACCTGCATTTGCACTAACATTTGTTTCAAGGCAAACATCTCTCTATTTTTCATTTCCGCCTAGCAATTTCAGTCAATTTCAATAGTCCATTTCAGCTTAAAATGCAGTGGCATTTAGCATGTATAATGTAGGTTAGCATTAGCATTTAATACTCCATTGGATAATACAATGAAAAACCTGTAGCAGTGATGCAGAATATTTCATTGCCGGGGTTTACTTACCTTTTGATTCAAAGATAATTGATTTAAATATTTTGAGAAACAAACAAATCACATTCAAAATTATTAGCAACATCGATATGTGATCTTTACTCTGCCATTTGCTAAGCCATCGACTGCACTACTTGGCTGCATACTAAGTCATCTACTGTACTGCTATTTTACTATTATGTACTGTTGGCTAAGCCATCGACTGTACTCTTATGCTATTATGAAAATATTTCCTTAAAATCTGTTAAACAAACATAACTAGAGATACATAAACCATAAAAACAGTCATTCACCTGAAAGGAAGTTGGATAGGTGAGCGTAGAGCTTACCTAGTTCTTTCGTACCTCGTACTAAGCTCAACAGTTTGTGAAATTCATACATCATGGTAGGTGTGCCAGTCCCTCTTCCTCTGCCTCATAGGTTTCCTAGAAAGTTCTGGTACCCAAAATTTCACACAGCATGCAACGAAGAAGATTAAGGCTGGCAGAAGTAACTAGGGACAAAATATCCGATGGATATTGGACGCCGATAAAATACTACAAAGGTCTATTGTACGTTTTACATTATTTGATCAAAGTTATATGAAGAAAGGGCATTAATTTATTGAGTTAATCATATTTAAGTCAAAATAATTATCTCAACATCTTATTTGACGCTTAGGGATGGCTTCTTTTCAATTAGATGACAAGAATCCTACACTTCCTTACCTTATATAAATCTCATAGGCAAGCTAAAGAAATATTTCTCACTCTAAGGACATTCATAAAAATAGCCATTGACTGCCTGAAATCTAAAATAAATTCTAAGAACGTTTCATAAAATCGTATATTTCGGTTATGAACTTCTATCCTCGATTGTTCTATTTCTCATGGCCGATCAACGGTCATGGTCATGGCGGGGACCGATGGTCATGGTCACCAACGTAGCTCCCAAGCATTCTGACCTGTAATCAGGTTCTCCGGCAGCGAAGGAGAACGTCAGTACGACCGTTGCGAACAGGAAGAGAGGCACGAACAGAAGGAGGTAGTTGATCTGCTGGTAGCGGCCAAAGTGTCCTAGCTCATCTAGCAGTCCGTCGAAGTCAGTCGTCATCCTGGCGCACGGAATGGAGTGGACGAATTTAGCGGGAGCGGCATGCTCAATGGGGAGCCAGTGAGAGACACTTTCAAGGATAATGGGGAGAAGCGCGAGGAAATTATAATTAAACTGCGGATAGGAGCTCCGTGGCGCGTTTGCTCTCAGCGTGGAAGGATAGGCCGTGAATGCTCACCGATCGGATGGAGCGGGTCGGCCCGTATGAGCTGACGACCTTATCTTATTCCTCTTTCTATCGCTTACCCCACCCGCACAAAAGGAATGGATAGCGGGATCTCTGGCAAACTCAATGAAGAGAAATTCTGTTCCAAATATGTGCTGGTAGTCATGTTAACTCTTCGGGATAAACATGGAGACGGACATAAAAGTATGATATGAGTGTCATATCACTGAAGAAGAAAAAGAGTGGCAGAGACGATACTATTTATTTCAAATTGACAAATTTGGTGATGGCACATGAAAATCCATAATATGATGAAAAATATGAACCGCTATTTGTACCTATTCACCGACCGAAGACTCCATTAGTAATTTCTTTGCACACATTCCTTGCTGATGGCTAATAAATGGAAAAAAAGTGTTTAGGTAGATGCTTTGAGCGAGAAAACCCGATTAATTACATAAAATAATATCCATTGTCGCGGGAGTACCAACTGCTTTCTCATTCCCAATATTTACAAGGTTCTAAGGGAATACTGCGAGGAATATCAAGTACCAATTCTTTCCTCGGCGTGTTTTGATAAAATACGCAATCACATTTTCACGATACTACCGACGCGTTTCGATTATTTCTAAAGAATAAAAAAGTATAATATGGATATGCAGTGCTATTTCACCTATTTGATACATAAGGGATTGTGTTGAACGTTACAACCTAAGGTACGGATGCGAATAAGCTTGGAACAATTTATGCGATTGCAATTACAAACTAGGCTTATCACGCAAAACTGTTCTACATCCCATATCATTCAAAAGGTTGCTTCGTACATTCTCTTAAATAGTTCGATCAAAAAATAAATAGCAACACAACTCCAGCGGTCCATACTCTAAAAGCACTCTAATGCTCTGAGCGAGAATCAAAGTTGAAGTCATCTACAATATTTCTACCAGTATACGTACAGAATTAAAACTATGCTAAACGTACATTACGTAAATCAGGAAGAGAAAAATCTAATTAGGCTACTACCTCTTTACTTTTCTTCCTTCTTTTCAACGGTTAGACAAAGAGTACATCAACAAAATAAACCTAGCTTGTGTGTTCATCGATGCTGAGCATAACAGCAATGGTGTATAATTCAATAATGTTACATTCCTGAGGAGAGAGGTGAGCTTTTGCAATCTACTCGTTTAAAACCTGCCCCGACCTTAACTACTGGCCGTTCCTGTTCTTCCCCGGAGCGAAAAAGTAGAAAATGCAGGTTATGCAAATATATAAATTCATAGAAATGCCTGCGTAATCGAGAGGTGAAAGAGGCGGTTTAATACAAGCATAATATTTAAAATTCCCCTCATTTTTGACAGTGAAAAGATAAGAATTTTGGAGTTCGTCTGATGTTAACCAGCATCGGCGTTCCATACAAGCGATAAGACTCGAATGCCTTTTGGTTCTCTTCTCAAGGCCAGGTTCCAAGGTGAATCGTTAAACGAACTTGTTTCGAACTTTCTCTCAACAAGTTTGCTTAAAAAATTAATTAAAACGCAAATGTGGAGTTTGACACACTAAAAGCCCTGCAATGCTTAATGAGAAGAATAAATGCCGAAGTCAACAACAACAAATCTCTCAGTATGCTACAGACTAGGACTGGCGCTACAAAACATTTTATTGATTAACAGTTACACGGAAAGTATATCGCCTTCAATGTTCTCTCCTTGCCGATCCCTACAACGCTCCATACATATTTTCCGTTGTCCATAGCAGTGCTGGAAGTCCGCTTCTATCAGCTTGTTAAGAACCTCCGTCGCTTTTGCTTTCACCGCTCCCACACCGTCAAATATCGTCCCCTTAAGATCCAATTTGACGGAAGGAAATAAAACAGAGGGCCAGGTCGGGTGAGTTCGGTGGGTGGTCAAACGCGGTGATGCTGTACTCGTATTTCGGAAAGATCGCCTTCACGGGCGAGGCTGAGTGGGCAGGTGCATAGCCTAGGTGAATCATCCAGGAATCAATCTTCCACAAATCGGGTCTTTGTCTCCTCACTCGTTCACTAAGGCAAACGTAATACTGTGGTTTGATTGTCTGACATTTGGGGACCTAGTGAACGTAGGCAATGCCACGTTTTCGAAATAAACAATCATCATGGCTTTGTATTTTGACTTGCTCATTTTCGCTTTTTTTGCTGTTTCAGGATCATTGGTAAAAAACCACGATTTATAATTCGTAATCATTCTGTCTAACAATCCTGGTTCGTAAACAATACTGTTTCAAAGATCAGCACAAATGTTCATTCTTAATTCCTTTTGCTCTGGTGTTTGTACCATTTTTGCACAAAATTTGAGAATGTTGAAGGATTATTGCAAAATCTGACAGAAACTTTCTTTGTTCATTCTTGAGATATCAGCAAGAGCTCGGAGGCTCAGGCGACGATATTCGCGGATGAATTTGCCAAATTTCTGGATTTTGTCACCCGTTTTTGAGTCTTAGGGTCTTCCATGGTGCGGATTGTTTTTGGTCGTTTCAATTCCCTCATTGACTCTTTTAAATACCTCAAAAACTTGCGAGGAGGATAAACATTCACTTCCGTTTACATGACATGAGATTCTGTCGCAGAGATCCCCAGTATCACTAGAACCTTAAGGTTAACTCGTTGCTCCATCTGAACACTACATTTTTTCGACAAGACGACGATAGAGGTAGGATTGGAACGGGTGATTGCTACAGCGGGATTAATCGAGGTTTGAAACCGATAGTTAGGACCATTGGAGTAAATTGCTAAAATGCAATAAGGTCCCGCAAAAACCTAACGAAAATACTAATAGATGCGAGCAATCAAGGTTTTAGCACTTTTTGTTAACCCTGAGAGAGAGCAGCGAATCATAAGAATTGTAGTCCTCCGTAGGTCTCATTCAGGGTGTGACACAAAAATAAGTAGTATTTTCCCATTGTCTTCTCCGATTCAAAAGACGTAGGTTTTGAGTGATAGTCATCGAACGCCTGGGGAGGAAGGGTACCACGAGTCAGGAAGGAGATCTTTGCCAACTAGAGGTTGCACTAGGACATCGGGCAGTCCCAGACTGCCTTCCTCGTGCCCGAGCGAGTACTTGGCCAAGTTCAAGGTGGCAAGCTGGACACCAGCCGCCCTACAGCCCCGATATAGCACCGCCGACATTCTTTTTGCTCTCAGGAATGGAAAGAGAGTTCGAAAAACAACCATTTAGGAACGTAAGGTGGGGTGAAATAGACCGTGACGAGGTGCTTGAAGGCAGTTCCCGTCGATGCTTCCAGGAATAGTGCCGCGGCTGGCATCGGTGTGCAGATGCACAGGTATGCTTTTTTGCAAAATTTAAGTAAATTGTACATTAATCTGCAATAATTTTACCCTGATCCATTCTACTTTTTTTGGTAGTTCATGTTTCTCAAAAGTTTCCTGAGAACTAATGCGCTCAACCGTGCGAGTAGTCTGATTTGAATTTTGTAAGAGCCTAATGCTGGTCGTTGCAACTCATAATGTCTTTATTTACTACTTTCGCTGTGAAATTAACAAATCAATTTTTTACTCAATGATTTCTTTCGATAATAATGAAGTTAGAGTAAAGTGTAATAATCATTCCGGTACTAAAAACGACAAGCATATAGCACTTGAAAACGTGCACCATAATTCACAGAGAGCTTGACAAAACATTTCTGAATTTCGAACAGAAAAACGGAGAGGAAAAACAAACTGAATGAGCCTAAAGACATTACTGTGGACTTACAAAATTAGCAATTAGATCCATAGTTGTTTTCAAGGCCGAACACATCAACATCGAAAACAAAATTATGGACTGCAAAAACCACGCATGTGAAATTGCACTTTGAAAACCAATAAGACTACACTTGAGTTCAGTAAAAATTTCAAGGCAATAATTGCGGTGATCAATACACCAAAGATATGGTCCAAAAATAGTAAATGTGACCCTCATGTGCATGAATGAGCATTCTGAAAGTAAGTAAGATGACCCACAAGTGGTTTCAGATACTAAAAGTAAATTACTACATAGACCAGTAATACGAGGGTTGCTAAATTCCAAAGAAACTGCGGGAGATGCCGCAACAGTAACTTTTAACGGAGTCATCCGCTAATGTGCATATCAATGCAACAATTTCAGAGTGTAAAAATCATTCGCCTTGACTGGGATTCGAACCCAGATCCCTCAATATCCGGTCGAGTGCTTTAGCCACTTAAGCTACCGCGGCGTCCTCTTAAACTCTGAAAATTTGGGGCTTTTAAAGGAACTAGATGACATCTACTACATCACTCGACCGGATATTGAGGGATCTGGGTTCGAATCCCAGTCAAGGCGAATGATTTTTACACTCTGAAATTGTTGCATTGAAATGCACATTAGCGGATGACTCCGTTAAAAGCTACTGTTGCGGCATCTCCCGCAGTTTCTTTGGAATTTTTCAAAGTGTAAACACCATAAGTGTTTAAAGTTGGCTTTAACCTCGTGGACAGTGGCGCCTCGCGCACGAATACGAATGCCTGTGACATTGTATGTACGGTATTTCGTCACAACATCTAGTTCCTTTAAAAGCCCCAAAATTTCGGAGTTTAAGAGGATGCCTCGGTAGCTTAAGTGGCTAAAGCACTCGACCGAATATTGAGGGATCTGGGTTCGAATCCCAGTCGAGGCGAATGATTTTTACACTCTGAAATTGTTGCATTGACGAGGGTTGCTATTTATATTTTCAGCCTAATAATTAAACGACAGGTATTTATCGTTTAAAATGGCTTTATTGTTTTTCGAAGTATTCTCTATGATAATCAATACACGTTTTCCTACGCTCAAACCAATTTACGTAACACTTTTTCCACTCCGATTGAGAATACCTCCAAAATATGGTTTTCGAATGCATCAACGTCTTCTTCAGGCGCCAAAAACGCTAGCCACGCAATTTTTTCTCGATTAACGGAAATAAAAAGAAGTCATTTGGTGTTAAATCAGGGCTGTACGAAGGATGACCCATCAATTCGACGTTTCGGCCAGTAAAATAGGTAGTTGTTCCAGCCGATCTATGAGAGCTTGCATTTTCATGATAAAGAATGATCCTTCGTCGCCGCTTCTTTTTCCGTATATCACGAAACACTTGAAAACAAACGCTCGTGTACCATTCAGAATCCACGGTTCTACGTTGCTGTAACGATACGGTGGCCAGGTGCCCAGTAATCCAGTAGAAATAGGCGATCTTTGGCTTCGATGTGCTTCGTGCACGAATCGCTTTTGTCGGATTTGGCTCGTCTTGAACGACCCATACTGTTTCAGATTGCTGTTTTGTTTCATACGCATAGATCCAAGATTCGTCACGTGTGTAGATGTCATACACAGCTTTTGATGCACCGCGACTGTACGATTTGTTGAGCATTTCTTTGCACCGATTAAAATGAACATCTTCTTGATTTTTGGCCAAATTAGGCGGGATCCAACGAGAACAAACAAATTTTTTTCACAGCTAAATGTTCATGCAATACCCTATTGATGCTCGTCATACTAATATCCGAGGAGGCCTCTACGTCACGATAAGTCATATGACAATCTTCCTTTACCAGTTCTTGCACAGCATCAATGTTTTCTGGCACAACAACTGATTTTGGACGCCTTACACGACTTTCGTCGCTGAGCGAACGGCCGTGATGGAAATCGTTTTACCAGCGTTTCACAGTGGCAAAGGATGGGGTTTCATCGCCAATAGTGGAAGTAAGTTGATCGATGCATTCCTGTCTTGATAATCCACGTCGAAGGTGGTAAAATATCATCGCACGAAAGTGTTCACAAGTTAGCTCTATTTTTTCGCTGAGACAAAATTATCGAGTCACTGTAAACAGCAAAAGCTATGATCAAACGACAAAATGTTCTGAAGAAAGTAAGCGATAAAACGGTCAAACAATCAGATTGAAATTTCAGATGGTGCCTAAAACACTTAGTGTTGTCAAGGCTCAAAACAAAAACATTATCCCTCGTATCGCAAACGTTGCTGCCGAATATCTCAAGAAAATCAATGACTGAAGTGAGCTCCTCATCCTCAATACAGGCCAGACCTAGCTGTGGCATTTTATTGCACTTCAATTTGAAGAAACACCTTCAAGAAAATTGTTTTCCGTCATCGGAAGCAGTGGTGAAGGCGATTACAAGGACCTATCAATAAATAACTTCCAGTACGTCAGTGAAGGCTGGAAATAAAAGCAGAAAATGTGCCATGAATTTAAAGGGGGTTACTATGAAGGGGCCCATTAAAATTTTGTGCATGCATCCAGGTATGTTGTTAAAAATATTATTCTTATTTTTTAGTGGCAAGCCGCTATCTAAATTTGAACCCGAAGTCATTATTTATACAAAGCTCCACTATTAATTATACATTCACTGATTTTATGCATACAAATTACTTATTTAGGAAACCATACGAGGACTTAATTACGCAAAAAGTATGAGTTCACTTGGAGTACATGGAAGAAAATAATAAGAAGGCCATATGCGACAGCAAGGGCGTGTATTCGAGTAGCTACAGCGTCAAAACAGCTTATTTTTGACCAAATGAAAATAAGGAATGACGTACCACCTCAACCGGTTTTACTACATGTGCTCGCACATGTATGCTTACTCGACCGGTGGGGAATCCGATCAGGGAAAAACATCTTTCGGTCACAATTTCTAATTGGTCACCACATGCCCTTGAAGGCGTCAAACTAAAATGATACCTCTCGTATGTGCCACAATATTAAGTCAAAATGAATCATAATCAACGAGACCTTAATCTAGCATAGCAGGGTTATGCAACTGGTTGCCCGGGGGACAAGCTCTCTCGGGCAGTTTACATTAAAAGCGCTGCAGAGTCAAATTCCTAGAGAGGAAGCTAGTTTAGTTGAGTTCATGAGATATAATACCTACTGTATAATACAGTTCTCACCCGTTTTACTGAAAACGTGAGCCATCCTTATACATGCATACCTAAAGGTAACGCAATAACAATCATAAATTACGATGGCGGTTCAATAAGTACCCGTTTTTGACGACAAAGGGCGTTCCTGGGGGAATTTTATGTTATCATCGTGTGCTGTCATCTGTCAAACGACGGCGAAACAAATTTCAGACAGATTTAAAGGTTTGTTTGGATTTGGCAGCCCTTCGAAAAATATGTGTTTCGTGATTTTTGCTAAGATGGAAAAAGAGCAGTAACGTTCGTTAATTCGCTTTTTGTTTTTGGAAAGGAAGAAATGCGAGGAGATAAAAGCAAAGTTGGATGCTGTTTATGGGGACACTTCGCCATCTATGACCACATTTAGTTTTGGTTCAACGAATTTAAACGTGGGCGAACATCTGTTTTTGATGAGGAGCGACCAGGACGCCCGGCAGACGTGGTTACCAAGGAAATCATTCGAAAAGTCCACGCCATGATCGACGAACGAAAGTGCGCGAAGTAACAGAGGCCGTGAATGTGTCGACCGGAACGGCAATTAATATTTTACATAATAAGTTGGACAAGGTGAAAAAATTGTCGCTTCGATGGGTGCCGCGATTGGTCACGGTGGACAACAAGCTGATCCGGCTGTCAACTTCGCAGCAGTGTTTGCAGCAATTTAAGCGAGATCCGAAGGTGTTTTTGCGTCGAGTTATCACTGTTGATGAAACCTTGATTCATCATTACACACCATAAACTAAGTAACAGTCAAAGCAATGGATTTCTCCCGGTGAATCTGCTCCAAAGAAGGCGAAGATGGTCCGATCGGCCGGAAAGGTCATGGCGACGGTTTTTTTGGGATTCAAATGGCGTCATCCCCATGGTTATTTTAAAAAATGAAGAAGGAACACTGGGAAATCCTTCCGTGAGTTATTGGACCACTTTGACAAAAATTTGAAGTAGACACGGCCCCATTTGGCGAAAAAGAAGGTGCTGTTTCACCACGATAACGCACCAGCACATTCATCCGGAGTTGTCGCCGCCAAACTGCATGAACTAGGCTATAAATTGCTGCCGCACCCCCCGTATTCACCCGATCTGGCTCCCAGCGACTTTTTCTTATTCCCCAACATTAAGAATTGGCTCGCGGGAGAAAATTTAGCTCAAACGAGGAAGTTATCGCCGAGACAGAAGCGTATTTTGGAATTTTTTTTAAAATGGTTTCTTCATATCTAACACGGGTACTTATTGAACCGCTCTCGCATATCAAATCCTTGTGATGAACTTTCTACGAGTACCATGCATGGCAGTTAACCTGAAATGTTTTGCAGATAAAACGTAATCATGTACTCTATATTGCGCCTTTATTTAACATCATAAAGACCATATATATGCATTCATAAACGCATAAACCTTTCTTCTAATAATATATAGTTGAATTATCTCTTCTCTCCGGTTTCACACACTTAACATTGACAGTGTGGATTTTTTTCTCCACTATTATTACCACAAATGACCTAAATAAAAGTTAATATAGCGAATTCGAGAACAAAACATAAATTGCAGTTGGAATGCAATTAAAGGAGGCTCAAATTTATTTCGGACATAAGATAAATGCACTATAAATATGAATTAAAAAACTTACAAGAAACCATAGCCAACTCGATAAATTAACAGCATAAGAGACTGCACAAAATCACAATTAACTCATCGTTAATGCCTTAACTCACCCAGTAACGTATGATACAGTTATATCAGAGGTTGACAGAAATATACCTGGTGTGTCTTGAATTTAGGCATACGGACGTAGCCAAGGGAGAAATTAAAGTGGCTCCGTTCTAAATATCATTCACATCTTCCACCCCCATGTTTGTGTTGAATATGATACATCAAACATAAGATTATTTGCTAGAGAATTCAAAATTATAAGGGCTATATGCAATTTTTTTACTCCAATAAATTTTAAACTATTAAAATGACAAAAAAATCAATTTATAGAAAGTAAACTAAATAAACAACGGTTTTACAAATTTTACGCAGTATCACGAAATAAGACAAAATACAGACATGAAATTACGGATTAAATTAAACTAATCAAATTTTTTCTTATTTTCATAATTCCATCAAATGCTCTAAGTCATTTAAAATGGATAAGCAAATATCCTCACAGCAAATGGACGGCACCGCATGAGATCGTTATTTTATCTCACTTCCTCTACCACCCTTATATAATACTTTTTTAATGACTCCATTTTGGTGTAATAGAATTAGATTCCCTATAATAGCTCAGTATTTCAATTCGTACCTCAGTAGATCCAGCGGTTCTACACCCAAATCTCCATAACAGTAATGACAACTAATCTAATTTCGGCGTCGTTATCCCTCAACAAGAAAATGGAAATATGTAAACACAGAGTTAGGCAAAATGAAGTACCAAGATTTAAATAATGAATTTCGACGGGCAGCAAATAAACCAAAAGAAGCATGGTGGACACCGCAGTGCGAGGATATGGAAAGTTTGCAGAGGAAGGGTGAAATAAGTGCGCTATAAACCAAGGTTATGTCACTATGGGGAAGTAACAAGGGAAGATCTACGCTAACATTTAGAGTTAAGGCGGGTAAGATTATAATTGACAGAGAAAAGATCCAAGAAAGATGAAAGGAATTTATAGAAGCACTATATGGTAAAGAACTTAGGCCAACAAGGTTAGACAGAAAAGGAACATGACGTAGATGAAGATGGCTTCGGTCCAGACATACTCGACGATGAGAAGGGGTTGCAAGCATTGCTGAGTGAATTGGAAATTCAGTGCGACAGGTATGGGATGAGAATTAATATTAATAAAATAAAGGCAATGCAATTTTCTAGAAAGAAAAACGCTAAGCTAAACATTTAAATAGGACGGCAAAATCTAGAGCAGGTAGAACAGTTTACGTATCTCGGTAGTGTTTTGGACCAACACGGTCAGAGTAGTAAGGACGTTTGGAGAAGAATTGCGCTAGGCAAAGAGGCTTTCACAAGGAGGAGGGAGTTTTTGACGGGGACGTTGAGTAATGATGTTAAGAAAAGACTCGTAAAAACTTCGATATGGAGCGTAGCTACGTACAGCGCGGAAACGTGGTCATTGAAGCAGGAGGATAGACGTAGACTGGAGGCTTTTGAAATGTGGGTGTGGAGAAGAATGGAGAAGGTGAAATGGACAGAGAAGAAAACAAACGAGGAAGTACTTGGTATGGTGGGCGAAGAGAGGGGTTTGTTGGGAGAAATCCTATGGAGGCAGGAGAAGTGGATGAAGGGGGTATTGACCTGCAGCGGGATGTTGAAGGCTGTAATTGAGGGGAGAATGTTAGGCAAACGAGGAAAGGGAAGGAACAGGATAAGGATGTTGGACGGGATGAAGGGAGGAAGAAAGTACTAAGAGCTGAAGATGGACCTGATGTAAAGTAGGATGTTGTGTTTTGCTAGGGGTCGCAAATTATTTAACTAGTAATTATGTCCATCCAAAAACCTACCTTTACCAGTAGATTACCTATTACCTTAAAATAATAATAATTCTCGAACACCGAAAGGGCATGTTTTCAATTGCTAATCATTCCTACAGTAAATACGAAATCACATACCATGCCTTATTTAACCACTCATCTGTAATGTTACGCTTTAACATTAAATAGCTGGATATTTACATGTAATTTCGCATCTTGTTTCGCCATCAAATTCTTGTCTAGGATCATAACAGGTGATGAGTCATGAATTTATGGAGATTTAAACGAGAAACAAGCTCTATCTTCACAATGGATTGGTGAAACATATTCCCGCCCCAAAAGAGCTCGGCAAGTTCGCTCTAATGCCAAGGTGATGTTGACATTTTTTTTCGATGGAGAGGAAATTGTTCATCACGAATACCTACCTGAAGGTCAGAGAGCCAACACGGAGTACTATCTGTAGGTTATGAAACGCTCAAGAGTGAGAATCGGGCGAAAGAGAATCGAACTTGGGGGAGCTGCAAGAGTTTTTTTCACAACGACAACGTACCGGCTCATTTGACTCTCAGAACTCGAGAGTTTTCAGCCAAAAACAAGACCGCTGTGCTTCCCCATCCACCCCGCTCATCAGACCTAGCCTTATTTGACTTTTTCCCATTCGCCAAACTAAAAATCTCGCTCAAAGTGTCTCGTGTCCCATCCCTGTCACATTCCCATTCCCTGTCACAAGCAGTGGCTTTCAAAGTACCATGCATGGATGAGTGAAAACATCATTGAAATCAAGTATTCAGGAAAATTAACCCAGTTAAAAAACAATAGACAGAATTAGTCCTTACAACACCTAATTGTGCGTAAAAGGTTAATCACGGAATTCCAACTGCCTTAAGAATTAATATTTCATGGGAACATTTCCACAAATTGGAAATTTTTCAATCTAACATTGGAGATTTATCTTATGGCATCGGTAAATAATAATAAGGGTGATGACGTCCAGGTTGATGTACTTCTGAATTGAATACGTGTTAATAACAGAAATCAAAGGAAATACAATAATGCACTAGTCTGAACCGAGAAAAAATAATAGAGAAACCGGTAAAAATTAAATTAGCTCAAAAGTTTGTGAACAGTTTCCTCATAGCGCTGGCAAATAAACATTGCAGAATCATACCATTCCAAGAATCCAAGAGGGATCTTACTATTTTAATCACTGTAAATCTGTTATTTGCTCATAAGGGAAACTGGGGAACGTCTGATTTCCCAATTGAAAACGCGCTAATAATTAAATTTCATTGAAAATTAAATATCGGATTGAAGAAATATTATAATACTTGGCATAAGAACAATAATTTTCTTGGTTCGCAAGCTTTTCAAATGTGCTCAAGCAATGTTATCAATTCGTGTGTGAGTTACCTGCAAAATTTCTCCGCTCCTGGCGGCCTTGCTGTAAGCTACACGGTCTTAATCGTGGCATTGAACTAATTCTGAAGACATCTCAGCTTTCTTGCTGAGGTGACTTTATGCTTGAGTAACTCCATCTAAATGAACAGTATTTATATTCTAGCACTGTTAAGGAAAGCCATGGACGAGACAATATCGAGTTCCGTCTTCATTGCTCTGCAGTTACCATTTCCACACTAATAGTATCTTTTAAACAGGACCACCACTATATATCTCTGATTCGTTCTCTATACTAACACGTTCCTTCATTTCACTCTACTATTAACTATTTCCTTTGCATTCATATATTGCTGAATATGATTAAGGAAATCATTCTCGTTTGCCCCTTCAGACGAAGAAAGAGATACGCCACACCCTAGCAACGTACGTACCTACTAAATAACCTGTAAAACAGATTTCCCGGGGATGATAAAACTGTCACTGACTCACAGACTAACGTTTAGTATTACAATTCCGCGATAGGATACTAATGAGTCTCCTGGAAGAGTGAACATGGACAAACATTCAAATAGTCACCCCTATCCATCTATTCAGATTGGTACTCCAATCGCTGTTGACACTGCAAAAAAATGCAACGTGAAAAATTTCGACATCGTTAACAACAATATTAATATATTCATATTTCCTTGATTTTATTCGCATAATTTAGAGACGGTGAAAGGTATTTCAGCAGTACTTAAGGACGAAAAACTTTAAATTTAAACCAATTTCATATAGGCCACAAATTACAGACGTAAATGAAGTAAATCATCGCCAAATCCTTAATTAGTGTTTCGACTCGTTAAGTCTGTCACCTTCCGTCCCCAAGGAGCCTTTTCTATTGAGCAAGCATTCGGCGATTTCGAATGGCTGCAACGAAGGAACTTTAATCAATAGTTTCCTGGGTGTCTGTACCATATGTTTCGACTTAAAATGCATTCGTTCATGTCAAATCTCGCAACACACGGGTTTTGATTCGACAAGTCTATCAGTCTTAAAGGCATAAGGCTAACAACTACCACACCACTCCATTTTACTCATTACCTATCAAAAGAAAAATTCCGTATAGGGACTTTCGGTCTAGTATTTTACAGGTTTAAGAGATTTTCGAAAATAATCCTACTTATAATCACATCGTAGTATATAAAGGTTTCCTCCACCAATCAACAAAGAGCAAGCTCAAACGTCAACTTTCTCGAGAGGTTCGTTTATCTTCGACGGAGCGGGTTAAGTACCAGAGTTTGGAGTAGACGCCCACCAAAAAAACCAACGAGGCTTATTTACAGCACTGAAGTTGTTAGTACGAAAACAAGAATAATATATGATATCACTGACGTCAGAAGCTTCGAAAATATTTTATTTATTCGACTAGGACTACATTAAAAATTACGCGAATAATGCCTAGGCTCGGTTTATTATTTCCTTTCCTTTGTGATCTCCAGAGAGTTTTCGAAGGATGAATTTTCATTCAATATGTTTAATTATTTCCTTTTGAATTTGTTTTCCAATACGCATTCAGTGTGATACAAAGCGAAAATCTTTATCAGTTCAACACTTTGCTAATTAAGGATCAATAAGCATGTGGAACGCAACAGAAATATTATAGATGACGCACTTAATACATCTTGAATAACTTTTCATACGACAAGGTGTCAACTGAATAGATATGAAAATAGTGGAAATGTGACAGGGACAAAAGATGAAAATTGAAACATTGCGTAAATTTGAGGTAAGAGTGAATTTTACAGTTCTTATAAGGGTCCTGAAATATAACAAAGTTTTGGAAAGCTAATATACACATATGAAGAAAATGAGAAATTGAAGATAAATCAATTGGTTAAAAAAAGGTTTTGGATCATTTTTATCTTTGTGAAAGGCCATTAATCTTTATATTAGTTGGAGGGACTTCTCCACTCATTCAACCATTCAGCAATCCTCACCTTGCCTTCAGAGTTGTTCGTTTTCTCGTCTGTCGTTATTTTCTCTGTTCGTAGAGCATATTTTTTAAGTGAAAATTTCTTTCATGTACTCTACCAATTCATACTCCCTCCGTAGCCGCCTATGGCAATAGTAAATGGAACTAGAAGAAATCATAACAACAAATAATATCTATATTCTTACCTAAGAGCTTGAGAAACTGTTCTTTGCGCGCTTGGTGAAATTAGGCGTATTACTAGGAAGGACATTACAATAAACGTTAGCCCAATTTTAGGGTACACATTTCGCTATGAACAGTGGAAAAATTATGCATCGAATTGAATTCAAAAGCGCAATATCATATAATTCGTAATTGGAGGTTATAAGTAATTGGAAATAGTTTTAAAAATAACAGTCTCGAAGAGTAGAAATATTTAAATATTGTAAATGGTACAAATGGTACAAATTAATTAGTACGAGGTAATTGAAATACCTTTCATTTGCACCACTTTGACCTCGTTATCCAAAAAACAAATAAATAAGGTGTTTGAGAATTAATTAACTAAACTAATGAACATATTTGTGTGCTCTACTGTGTGTAAGAGAGGGCAAAAAATCCATCATGCAAAAATCTGGATGAAAATGTGAGAAAACACCACATCAAGTATAAGAACGAATATTTCCTTAGGAAGAAAATTTTGGAAAGAAAATCAGCCGAAGGCAATCTGTCAAAAAAAGAAGGTGAATTGAACCATCTTCATATACGTACATTCAAATTAGGTAATTTAATTATGCGGCAGCATTCCTAATTCGTCATAATACATCTCCATGTACAAAAATTAAAATACAAGTTATGCAATACTAACAACTGTTCAATACAGACTAAAATACATTGCTGTTAATACTTACCGGGCCATAACTTACCCGAATATCACGACCTGTCAACCACCAAGCATAGGGAAAAAGAAGAAAATGACTAAGGGTAATGAATTCCTTTTCCCAACAGAGTGGAAAGGGGAGAAAATACTGGCCGCACTCCTGGATTCATCTGATAATGCTCGCGATGCACTGAGCATGAGACTATGATACGGAGATTTCTGCGTTAGTGTAGATGAAACGTTGTTTAAGGGACGGAATTCAACAATTTTTCATCGTAAAACACAACAGAGGACCATCTAAAAACATCCACATCACCAAAATACTCACAAGTCGCAACTTTTGTTTCGTGCGCAAGTAATTCATATCGAATCTAACCCGACTAACAAAATTCGCCACGAATACATAAATCCATGCGATCTTCATTCAGTAGGTTAGACATTAACGCACCATTGATATGAACTGCTGAAGGAGGTCAGTATTAGGGGGAATCACACTCCTATAGAGAGGGATGCTGTCCAATACTCCCACAGTCATTCCGCTTTCAAATACCGAAGTGTAAAAAGAATTATTCGGATGATGTGCACAAAAAACCAATCGATGAAACGATGATGTCCTCGAGCCAATGGAATATAGATGGGTACACTTCATCTCTTTCTCCAAGAACACGGACAAGTTGTTCACCGATGTTCCATCCCAAGCATCGCGTCTCCCATAACAGGACGTTCAGTGCTGTACGAAGGGAGCACGAAACATGGACCGATCGATTTTCTCTCTCACAGATGGATTTCAAGTACGGCAGGTATGTTAAAGTGCCTGTTATTAAAATAAATAACCGGCAGTTGAGTAAATTAACACGACAGTTCATGAAAATTCACCAGAAATGTTCCACCGAAAGTTCTGAGAATTCGATTGTGGACACCGCCGCCCTCCTGCTGAGGAGGCGGTACGGATCGAAGGAAGACGAAGACGAGAACGGATCTTTCGGCTTCAGATCTGAGGGATGCTTGTCTTCTTCTTCCTCCCCAGGTGCTCCGCTTCCGCCACGGTTTCCGGGAGTTTGGCGTGCAGCGTCTCGGGGAGAACGAGGGACGAGAAACCAGCGAGCATCGCTACGGCACCAAACACTATGTACGGAAGACTCGCACCATACACGGCCTGCGGACGGAATTGAGCTCCATCAGCGCTTGTGATACAGCTGGGAAACCATTAAGCGGAGGGGCATGAAACACCCTAAGAGCCTTCGGCACAATACATTCGGGCCGAAGCTATTCTAAGGGATTTTTCATGAATACATATATTCGCCTGTCAATTCCAATTTACGCCAATTATAGATATACAAGTCCGATATTTTTATCGCCACTTAAGATAGTAAGGTAATGAGAGATAAAGTTTGTTAAAGCAAATGGCTTCTTACAAGGTCATAATATTCTTAGGATCGAAGTTTTTTGAAGTTTGATAGATCCTAATTCCCCACTACCAAAGTCCTTTTATTCGTCTAGGAAAGTAGAAAATTACTTTTTGCCCAAAATGCTCTATAACTAATCCTTGGAAGCCAATTATTATTTATTTCAGCACTGGTTTCCCCATCGTCGGAAGCTATTCAGTTTTCAATAATTCACTCCTTAGCCACGAAAAGTCCACGGACATTAATTTAAATTAGTCTTTTCAAAAAAACCAGACTAAATTTTGGTAACATCATCATGCACCGAATCCTTTTAAGTACGACAGTCAATTTGGTAAATAATAGGCGAAAATGACATGTTACACCGAACTTCGGATGATGTGTGCTTGACTAATCAATACCTACGATATGATCTCATTAAACGTTCAGATGCTGAATTCAATGTTGAATTGGTAACTTACAGAGGAGTGATAAATGCGTGGAGAATTTCCGATTTCTCTTCTTTAATAGTTTCTAGTCAGAATAAAATGGAAAACCAAAACTACCGGCAGTTGAATCAACACGTAGTATCTGACAGGACACCTGTTATCGGGCATTTGCCAACTAGCGCCGATTACATGGAACATGAGACCTCAACTCACCAATAGAGGAGCTTGTGGAGCCAGCATGGATCCAACCCTCCCGAACGTTGAACAAGCGGCGAGCGAGGAACTTCGAAGGCCAGTGGGAAACATTTCTGAGGAATACGTGTACAGCGTGTTAAACGAGCCGGTGATGAAGATCTTTCCCAATAGAAATGCCACAGTAGATAGCCATGATTCTCCACCTGCGAACAGTTGAATTTAAAACCAAGTCAAAATGACATTATAAGAAAGAATTGCGCCAGAATCAGTAAATGAAGGTTAAGCACGAGGGCAGAACCTCATTTTCTAAATACTCCAAGGAAACCATTATAGACTAGTGCATCCATTTGAAAATACTTGGAAACGCAGGATCAAAAATAGGCAATCCGAGACTACTAAAAAAGAAATATCAATCACAATGGCCTTTCACGTGCGGATATCAATGAGAATGCAGTTGAGGGAATTTGCGAGAGGAGGGTTTAGGGATGATTTGGCAGTGTTCAGAGTAATGCCGTATAAGGATGTAACTTATCGCGTCATTTTATTTTGCTTTTCAACTGCCATTGGAAATTTCAAAAAGTACGATTTAAACAATGCAGGTAAGGAGTTTTCAAAGCCAAATAGAAGAAAATTCTTTGATACATTTATCAAGAATTAACATTTATTTGGCTGTCAAATAAAATATTAAATCACTATTTATTAATTTAGCATTAGTCAGAAAACAGCACTTTGCAGCCTTTACGTCGGACTATTAACAAAGATAACAATGGACACCATGACAAACACCCAAAATCTAGGTGGAAGAACACCTACACCGGCGGGAATCGAACCCGCGACCTTTGGGTTGGCAGAAAAGAGTGTAACCCCGCCGCCATCGAGGTCCCGCAAACGGCTACTACAGCATACTTCGCGTGACGTGGTGATGCGTGTTTAACATAAATGTTACTGCCCTTATATGCAAAACTCATTTCACCTGTTAAAAAAACATATGCCACATTTGATATTCCGAAATGCAATTTTGAACAACACGTACTCTTGAATAAATGAGTAACTCCAATAGCCGTAAACAGTTTACCTCTCAAAACAAAATACAAATGACATTATTTGGCTAACGCCACAAGTCAAAGGGTAAATGGTAAATCAGGAAGGGGATAAGAAAGGTGTAACCTAACCAAATAATCTCATTTGTATTTTGTTTTGAAAGGTAAACTGTTAACGGCCATTGGAGGTTTTCATTTATTCAATACTACTAGCCGTAAGAGCTCAATTCTATCAACATGTACTCTTTTGCCTATACCAAAATACATTTTTATGAAGTTTAGAATGGCTTGGGCCACTTACAGCGACGCCAAGTTTTGGTAAAAAACGCCATTTACAATCCGGCTTTGCCAATTTTATTGGCCAAAGGGTCACGTACACACCATTAATTTTTCTATTGACGGTCTCACCTTCATGTGGCAGGAATGGCACGGCGAGACAGGTGATTCCGGACAGAATGAAAGTCAGAGCGGCGGAAGTTCTCCTCCCTAAACGCTCCATCACGGGCAACACGAGGATGTTGCCGGGCATCTCGACCAAGGCCGTCACTGCGAAGTTCACATACCGATTGCCAGACAGGGTCACTGCCCCGAGCGAGAGGCCATAGTAGACCATCGTGACAGCCGTCCTATGAAAGGTAACGAAATGTGAAAAAGATTACCTCTCCCATGCTATAAGGTAAAACATTAAAACACTCAACTCCACTACTCTTGAATGTGGTTTAAGAAATGATTTTCCGAAAGCTGGTTACTATGGTGATAATGTAACAGATGGACTACTTTTGGCTCGTTTCCCGATTTCCTATCAGCCCACTTTTCCTAGGTAAAACAACAGCAAAGCTGAGATGGGATTCGAACTAGAGATTTTGTGTGTTATCAGTTGGGCCAATTCCTCACCAGAACAACCCGGTCTATCCAAAATCAACCATCAAAGGTAAAGTGTAGAAAAATACAATAATAATAATACAAAATTTTACCTAATTTTTTTACGATTTCTGCTGGTGATAAATGTAAAAGAAACTGGAATTTTCAGAAAGATTTGAAAAACAGGCTAAAATATTTTCTACGGTGGGAACTAGTGAATGAATACATTAACCCTTCAAAAACCACAAACAGAAAATATTCTGGGATATTAGTAGAGCTGACACGAGAGTTGATCACTGGATATACTGCCTCCGAATCGTTCCAACACTCACCAGCATAAACAGTTCACGAAGAGACGTAGAAGGAGCGTCTTTGAAGCCACCATTTCTTTCGCCATGTTCTTTCGTAAGGTCTTAGGTATCTCTTCACCCGAATTCACCTTAGAAAACAAAAAAATATTAATTATAAGCAGAAGCGGGAACTAACTCTTCAAAGAAACTATTCGCGTGAGCTGTATACCGAAATATATTAGCGAATTTTTTCCGAATTGGTGGTTACGTAAGGTTAACTGAAGTACTAATGAGATAATATCTCAAAAATAAATCAGAAGTTTAAATTTTGTTTAAATAATGCATCAGACAACACTATCCATTTCAAATTGGGATGCAAACTATTGAAGGGAATTCATGTGAACAATTATTATAGGTAAAGGTACCTAGTCTGCAGGTAATGAGTCAGACAACGAAGAAGAATGCATCAAATACCATCCAAAATTTTCATGTGGTATCCCAGGGATGGAGTTCCTGAAGACTTTCTACGATCAAAAAACACACAAGAGTCGAGAGAAATTTTAGTTCGGGCCTACGTTCGTCAGCAGCATACCTATAGAGGAGCGAACTGAGGGCAGGCATCCCTGTGTAGAGGTCCTTCACTCGGGCTCCAACCCCTTCCAAATAGTCTATGATTTAAGTTCCAGCATCGTACCAAGAGTTTCTGCATTTAATAAGGAGGATCTCAATTAAAATTTCGACGTGCATAACGAATAAACAAAATACATTACGTAAATTACAAATTACGCAACGCAACCTAAATTTTTATATCAGAGTTTATCGAATTTTCTAATACCGTGCTAATCATTTATTGCATGGGTAGTTTGAAAAGCTCTCGAAATCACCACTAGGTGTCAGCATTAGCGCAAAGAGTTTCCCGGGTAGTAATAGGTAATCCTTCATGAGTAAATACGTAACGCGTTGGTGCTCCGGGAAGAGATCTGCGGTGTGGACGCCTCTCCATTGTTGTTCCCATGTAGTGATTCGTGACGATGGAAAACATTGAGATTCGAGCAATGATAAAATACTTCGCAAAGAAAGGTATGAAAGCAAAGAAAATTCATGCCGACTAACAAAACACTCTCGGGGATTCTGCTCCTTCATATTCAACTGCTGCCAAGTGGACAAACGAGTTTAAGTTTGGAGCTTAGATGATGATCCGCGTAGTGATCGGCTAAAATGTGCCACTACCACAGAAATTATTGCATAAGAGCACAAAATGTTCTTGGAGGCATATCACATTTTAGCAACGGAATTGGATATGAGAAAAGTATATTTAAGAAGGGTGCCGCGACTTTTAACGCAGGATAACAAACGCATCAGAATGTAAATTTCCGAACACGGTTTGACCCGTTTTAAGAGCAACCATCAAGGTTATCTGCGTCGATTTGTGACCATACATGAAACTTGGGTCTACTACTATACCCCAGAGACAAAAACAGTAATCGAATCAGCGGAAATATGTTGATTCACCACCACCAAAGGAAGTAAAAACAATACGGTCGGTCGGGAGGGTGATGGCTTCAGTTTTATGAGATATGAAAGGGATACTGCTGATATATTTTCTGCCCACAGGTCAAAAAATTACTGAATAATACTACGCTAACCTCCTCGCCTATCTAGAGCAAAATATAAAGAAAAAAGCCAGGTTTGGCGAGGAAGAAAGACATCTATCATCAAGGCAATGAACGCCCACACACAAGTGGCGTTGCCATGGAAAATATACGCGAATCAGGATACGAATTGTTGCCACACCCGCCTCATTCGCCTGATTTCATTCCATCAGATTTCCATCTCATCTCCAAGCTGAAAAATTTCCTCAGCGGATGGAGATCCTCTTTAAACAAAGAAATAACAGCCGAAGTACACGGGTATTTTGAAGGCCTGATGAAAACTAATTTTCAAGATGGGATCAGGACATTAGAACATCGCTGGACCAAGTGAATTAGCGTATAAGGTTTAATAAAAATAGTTTCACCGAGGTAAGTCGTCTATTTTTAATTCATTGTAACAACTTTTCAAATTACCCCGTTATAAATAGTATTGAAATCCTACATATAGTAAAGCAACTATTTCGTATTATGAATGCGTGAAGCTCACACAAATGATTTAACGAAAGTTTAAAATTTTGTAACAGGTTATACCTAATCGAAATCATTACAAACGATTTGAAACGATTAACAACAACCGATTATTGTAAGACCTTACGAGGGGAAGGCCTTGGGAGAAAGCGTAATCCTCACCGGTAGGCTAAGACAGTCTGTGCAGTTTTGGCGTCCTTATAAAGCAAGATATGTAGCGGGAGGAGAGAATTTTAGTATGCCGCCTACATTCCAGAACGCCAAGGAACATGTCCCTCAAATTTTGGCCGAAATCGTACGATTCCTCGCCAAATGAATCGTAAAAATTGTTTATAAAGGCTCGAGAGCGCTTCACTCACTTTTCAATATTTTTCTGTTTACCTTCTCTATTTCTGAAGTGCCTTTTCAAAAATTCCAGTTTAAGATATCGATGAGCTAAGAGGAAGTGATTGCCCAACTCCTGACCACGCGCTAGTTACTTTATTTGCGGATGACAATAGAGCTGACGCCCCGCGAGATTCCACAATCAAGAAGTAACGGTCGGTATTATTACCTTTCTGCGTCAGCGATAACCATGGCGACACCAGATCTCGCTACTACATTCATACTGTCAGCCAAATCAAATGCGCCACACAAAGCCGATTTCCTCACTATTCGAGCAAATACGAAAATATATTCAATGAAGGAAATATTTCGACATATTTGTGCACCCCAAAGAAGATTTTTTAACCTAGATAAAATCCTTCGGCGCCAACTCGTTTTACCCCTTACTCTCCCGAGCCTTGCAATGCTTTGTGGCTTTGCTTACTAGCAATGCACCATTGTGTAAACACAGGCACAAGAAAATAATAGGAGAAGTCAGTATGTGCTCACCTTCGTACCGCTGCCGGTATCCTCGAAATCTAAGGTATTATTATTATTATTAAAAATGGACATCGCTTCATCCGACAACACAACGCCATTGCGGACAGCAGCTTTCTTAACCACTTCGCAGGCTTCTTCCACTCGACCACGGGAGATCAGCCAGCGCAGCGATTCAGGGATCAACCTTAAATTTAGGTATAGCCGTGAGACGCAGTGCAGGAAAATTTTATGGGCGTCAAACTCAATTTTGAATAGAGGCGAGCAAATACAGCATGACGCTATAATGATTTCACAACTTTATAATTAATTAATAAAATAAATTTATATCTAATATTTTATAATTAATTATATTTACCAGCTTAAATACCCGCTTTACCTCAGTAAGTGCGCTTCCTTTGAACACTGTAAATTAGGTCTAGACATGTGAATATCACAATCTGCAAGAATATTATCAACGCTAAAAAGTTTGGAAATAACATTCCTACGGAAAATCATAAAACAATATGATCCTCCATACTTAAAGTGGAAATTATAATACGGGAGACAAAGGCCTTCCTTCTCAAATCGCCTGATTGTTATTTCAACAATACTTACTATTCATAAATAAAGTAAGGCATATTTATGTTAACATTGAGTACTCTAAGTAGGAATTACGTGGAAAAGGTTCAACAGGGGCGTAGCTTAGTTTTAATTCCTAAATCGACAATCGGCAGCGCCTCCGTCAAATGTCTCAGAAAATGGAAATCATAGCGATTCAACACACTAATAATAAAATCGTCTGCATCGTAAATATACGCCTAATATCACCCACATGCAAAATAATTTTAAGGGTTAACAAAAAAAGAACGAATGATTTTGAATCTAAGATAAAAGAACTTTCAATAAAAATATTCAAGGTCTGCATACAAAAAAGATATGACTGGTCTTTCTACGTGCGAACTGCTCAATGAAACACAATCGGCGATATGAAACCTTATAGCGGCGCCTATGAGAAGTAAAACACTACCTTACTCGTGGTCCTATCACAACTTGTCTACGTACAACAGCCATTCTCGTCTGAGCTTGCTCACGATTGCTGTACACATTCTTGCGTCAGTGAGAAAGAAAGTGGTTCCGCGTCCATTTAATTTTGTTTTAACCTTTATAAAACTGCAACTTAAACTTATGCAATGATTTAAAAAGCATTCGGAAATGAATCTACGACTCTGGCACATTGTAGGCGGCAGGGGGGGGGGGCATCTTTCCCGTGACCCAAAAATATTCGGATGTCGCGATCGAACGTGAAGGACATGTTGATCATTTTCTTCGATTGGGAAGGGATTATTCATTATGAATATGTCCCCGAAGGGCAAGCAGAGAATGGGCAGTACACAGATTTGGAATTCACACAACAAGTTTGGACAGCACGCAAATAATGTGGGATAAAGGTCTTGGTACTTTCATCATGGCAATGCACCGGCACACGCATCATTGATTATTACCAAGTTTCTGGCCGAAAAGAGCACAACTACGATTCCCAACCACCTTATTCTTTAGGTCTTGCACCAGCAAATGTTTTCCTATTCCCTCAGCCTTTGCATATGTATGGAAATTATTTTGGTATCATTTCTACAGCAATTAATAACAAATGTGAAGTGATCATTTTAGTAGTGCATGTACTTAATTTAGATTTACTTTCATTAAAAAGGGCCCAGATCCCTTTTTCAACACTCTCGACTTACATTAAACAAATTTTGTCAGATTTTAGGCCCTGAAAATTCACAATTATTCCACCCTTTATATTCATTGGCGTGGGTCGCAGTAGTCCAGGGGTAGAGTATTGGACCACTGGCGGAAGGGCATGCATTCCATTAGTGGGCATGCCTCTCCGAGGACTCTCAGCTTCACAAGCTTTGTGATATTTAGGACACCAGATCTTCTTGGGAAACCATAAATGGCAAGGGAAAGGAACTGGCCCTTCTACCCTGATTTGTGAATTTCACATGCTGTCGGGCTTAATATTGGGTGAAAACTATCATCACCTACCTAACCGACCTTAGGGTTGATGAACCTGCTTCCAATATAATTCCAATAATAAAAATATATATAAGTTCAAAAATAGATATATGAAAATCACACTCAGAATGAATAATTATGTTACATAATATAAGAGGATTTAAGAAGTGAGAAATCACTCACCACAAATACATAATGGTGATAAGGGCTGGAGAATAAAGGGCAAGCAGCATGTGTCTCCAGTAAGGCAAGGCCCAAGCGATGAGGGGCAAATATGCAGAGCCAACAGAGTATGCCACATTTATACAGACACTACAGAATGCTCGACGTGATGGACCCACTAGCTCCAGGGCTGAAAGCAAAGAAACACATAGATTACAGAGAGAATTTCATTACTGAGAGTTGCCATATTATTACAGTGTCCTACATTAAGAGTGTGTGTGGATGTTATCTCCTCTTTCTTCTATTCTATCGTGCATTAATAGTGCCAACAATTGGGGAAATCAGCAGCAAATGCAATTCCTAAATTAAAGGATGTTCTCATCTGATTTTAGGGATATTGTGCCATGCACAAAAGGGCCTCAGCATATGGGTAATAAATAAAATTAAACCACCACACTCAATACATTTCCTGGCATTGTAAACCTCTGGCACATAATTGAATTGGCATAATATAATTGAAAACTTGGTGCATATTATGTTTGCTAATTAATATATCAAGCTGAAGACCATCACAACAATGCTATGGAATTAACTTGGAATATGAAATAAAATTTAGAAAAATATCAAAATAAAACAATTTCTTCATCTGGAAAATACCTATTTATTTATTTTGCAAACCTTGCACACCCTACCTTTTATTGCCTACTTACCAAGGTCTTCCAAAATCATCAAATGATTTAAGTCATGTGGGATATCAGAGATTATATACGATTAACCCATTAAAAGACAGGCAAGGGAATTCTTGGATAATCAGTCCCTTGAAATGTGACATGGTGGGAAGGAAATATGGAAAATATGCTAAGTGAATGAAATTATTGCAAGAGGATGTGGTCTAAGGAATTCTGTTAAACTAGGGATAAAAAAGGTGATGTTGTTGAAATTAATGTCATAGCATTATGATGAGAGGTTAATGATATAAGGTACAATAGGGTGAAGTCTGATTCTGAGTGTGATGGCTAGGATGCATGGGTTATGAATAATTCAATGGCATAACAGTCTCAGGATGATGGACAATGAGAGATGACATAAAAGAGAAAATAACTAAGTGTAGCCATACATATGAGAGAATAGAAAAGGAAGACTAAACAAGGAATCTTGAATAAAATATAAGGAAAAGCTCAACAAGAAGAAAGAAGGATAACACTCATGAAGGCTGAATAATGAAAAGTGTCATCAGCTATAGCACATAGGCACTTTAATCAATAATTAATATGAAAATTACATTCCTACAGCATTTGAAATTTTTTATTCCTCTTGCATAGGTAATTAAATGCATATTTTGAGTAAAATATACCTTCCTTATATTTTATTAATATTGGTGTTGTACCGGTCAAGGTGTGTTTTGGATGGACAGAGCAATATAATTGTGCAACAACATATTTACTAGCATTTCGTAACTAAAAGAAGAACCCAATATTGGACAATACAGTAGGTCCCTTCTACAAACTTCTTTCCTCCCTTCAATCCATCCAAAATGTCTACGCTATTCTTTCCCTTCCTCATATGCCTAATGTTCTCCCTTCTATCACAGTCTTAGGTATCTCATTCCCAATCCACTCTGAATCCATCTCTCCTGCCCTTTTTTATTTTCTCCCAACAATTCTCTATTCTCCTATTCCATGCCTTGCTCTTCTTTGTTTGTTTTCCTTTCTGTCCATTTCAACTTTTCCATTCTTCTCCCAACTGAAATGTGTTTCCTGGCTTGAATGTTTGCAACAATTTTCCCTATTTATATTTCCCGAGTGTTTTAAGCTTCTTGTACTAGGCGCCAATTTCACCCTTTTATCCATAAACTTTCCATATCTTGACTCTACATCTTTCACCATGCTTTGCCCTATTCTTATGAATCTCAGTTTATTATATAACTCTTTATACTTCCTTCTACCTAACTCAGTATTGACATTCTTCCATTTCCTTCTCTTATCCACCATTCTGTTCATTTTATACGTAATCCATGGTTTCCTTGGACTTTTCCTGTTTCCTATTCCTACAAAGTCTTTTGAATATTTTAAAATGTTCTCATTTTTCCACTACAGTACCCATTTCCCTTTCTGACTGATACTCTTTCCAAATCAGACCAGTTAATGCTTCTATGTTCCATTTCCTAAAACATGTTCCGCTGCTTTTCAATTGGATGCTACACTTGATTATTACTTAATTATGGTAGAGTCCACATCTGCTCCCAGGAAACTGTGTGAATTAATCACTATGTTCCCAAATCTACGCCTAGCCTAAATATAGTCTTACAGACATTATTCGGAATTCCTGAGAATTTTCTATGTATACCTATGCCTTTCATAGTATTTAAATCATGTATTAGTTTTAATTAACCTCTGTCTCCTGCAGAACTCCATTGCTTTCTCTGCATGGCCATTCCTTACTCCTGAATTGTAGTCCCCCACCTATAGGTATCAACCATCTTTTCCTGGGTCTACCATTGTGTTCCAATTCTCCATCAATATCAAATGTTTCCCACCAGTAACACCTGCAATTATATTCTTTGACTGATCATATCAGCGGAGGGGGGCTGGATTTGTCAAAAATTGTTATGACCAACCCAGTAGTGTAACTACTTTGCTAGAAAATTTAGGCTGGGATTCTCTTACACAGCGGCGTTTACAATATAGATTAAACTTATTAAAAACATTTAAAGATGGGTCGTTTTCCGATGACATCAAGAACATAATACGAACCCCAACGTATTACGGGCGGAGGGATCACGAATGTAAGATTAGAGAGATTGACTGCAAGACAGAAAGGTTTAAATGGTCATTTTTTCCAAGAACAATAAGAGACCAGAATGCTTGTAATTGAAATCCCCCAGGAGCCGACTCGACATAATAAGTATTAACCTACAAGGTAGCGACTGCGCATGGTTATACGATCATATTTATATATTTCTTTTTGCAGGCTCCCCTTACCTTTCCCCATCCATTTGAAAAACCCTAACCCCCTCATCCCTCACCCTTTCCTCCTGATGTTGCACCCCCTGCCACACACCTTTTTGGTGGCTTGCAGGGTATTGATGTAGATGTAGATACCCAATTGACCTCTTCCTCCCTATGATTGTTTGGTGGCATGTATACCTGAACAATGACCAATTTTATCGGTTCTGATTTTACTTCCATCTATGCTTACCATACTTCTACTATCTTTTTATTCAATATCATTGTTACTCCTTGCTGGCTCTCTTCCCATCGGATATATATTATTTAATAACTATCAATCCAGTTATTCCTGCTATCCTTCCATCTCACCTCCAAGGACCATACAACATCTATATTTTCTTTCTCCACATTTCGCTTGTTATTTTCTAGTTTTCCTAACCTAAACATCATCCTAACATTTCCAGTCCCTAATCTAATTTATTTGGTTTTCTTTGGTGCTGTTATGGTCCCTTTAGCTTTGCAAGGAGTTCATGAGAAGATAATCACTGAAGCCTAGCCGTACCCACTGCTGAGCATGACACACAGCCAAATGGGCCAAGTTACATAGGTCGATAGGCAGAGGTCATTTTTTCTATAATGCTCATCATTTAATTCTAGGGATAAGTAATTGCAGTGGTTTCCCCTTGCCTCCCCTAATAGTAATTTTAAAGTGACACCATCACTTAATGGTCACCCCACTGGGGTCAAACACTTTACAGCTGCCTCACTGAGGAACAGAGACAGTACGAACTACCTTTTTTTTGACCCCCACCCTTTGGCCAATCTGGCATTGATGCCCTACAAGGACCAAATATCATTGTTTCCACCACCACAACCCTAGGGGCTATTCCACCATTTTAGGATTGTAGTCCATGAGAAGTATTCCTTACGTTGCACTTTCATTTATTACCCAGAAAAGAAATCAGACCAAGGAGATTCAATTTAGATGGAACCGTGGGAAATATTTTTCAATAAATTGAAAATGTTTACAGGTTTGAATTGGTGTCTATTAAGTCATCAAATGAGGCATTAAATATCATTATTACCTTAAAACAAATGCCTTGCAGAAGTAGATTAAGGGGACGCAACTAGCATCTGAGGTCATTAGTGCCATTAGGGATGGATGTGATAAAAGGAAGGGTGGTGCGAAACCTGGCGTCGACATTAGCCTGATCTTGACAAAAGGTGCCAAGGGGTCCACAGCTTGATTTCCAATGCAACAGAAGGAATGCTCACTTAAAGTACTCTCCGCAAAGCAGCTTATAGGGGTCAAATACTCTCCACAAATCACATAGAAGGGATCACGATAACACTGAAAAAGATCTATCTCCTCCAGGATTCAAACCCAGGCCCTCTGGTTTGGAAGGCAGTATGCTAGTGACCACACCAATCCCAAACACAATGCCTTATAAAAGGTGATTTAAAGTAGATAAATAGTGCAATTAAAAAAATCATATTAAAAAATTCTGTAGTGCTATAGAAATAAGAAGAAAATATAGAAAATCCCACAAAATAATTGCACTATAACTCTTTATTATTGGTAAAACTGAAATTGAAGACAAATATTAAAAAAATATTCTATAAAGTATGAATAATTATAAATTTTACTTAATTAATAGCTCAAATATTTTAGAAATAGAAATGTGTTAGAGGAAATTTAATTCAACTCAGGTGGATGGATGGGTGCTAAGGTAGGAGGGAAGTAGGTTTAAGTAACATTTACACATTAGAAAAGCCATTCCACAGGAAGTATCTATTTTGGATATGACCCCAGGAAAGCATATTGTTTAAAGTCTAGTACCTCAGACCCAGTAAGAAAAATCCCAGCAAATGATTGTAGCCATGAGCATTGTATGAAAAATAGGCAGCCATTATAAGGGAAAAATAAAGAGATTGGGAATATTTGTTTAGTCAGATACTTTTACTTATCACATTTCAGTGGCATTAAGGTCTTTGCATTTATCAACTCAAAGAGACTCAAATGATAGTTCATGGTTGATAATGCAGTGCTTCCTGCCATACATGACTTTCAATTAAGCTCAGAAGGAAAAATATTTAGCTCACCAAGAACAAAAAGTGTTGGAAACACAGCACCACCAGAAAATGCCTCCAAGAACTCCAAAGATATGTACACAAAATAATTGGGCGCAAAGGACTTTGATATTCCACATATACTTTGCCCCAACAATGCACCAACCATCACTGTACGCCGTCCAAATCTGTTGGATTGATGAAAATTTTATTGGGATCAGAGAGTGCTCAAAAAAAGGAATTATCATCTGTAAAGTAGTATCATCCTATACTACAGTGACACATTCAACCAGTGTTGATTTGCATGCCCGCTGGCATTACTCTGATAGATATCACATTTCAAATTGAGGAACATAATGCTCCAACACTCAAAAGCCACCTTGGCATCATCCAATACCTGAGAAAGCCTAGCAAACAAGATATTTATTTAGTTTTACACTTCCTAGAGGCTGAACCATCAGAGCCTGCACAACACACGTATACACATTAGACAGAAATATAGTCCTCGACCAAATAATCAGTGAATGAGGCATAAGCCACCAAACTACTCTGAACATTTAAATTGAACTGAAAAGGAAATTCTAAACATCAACTAAATGAACACAAGTGTTGACAAAAGAGCTACAGGAGAGAACCAATTAATGAGTGAGTTTAGCTACGTTGTGTTGGCTATCTATGCAAGAAATAACAAAAATAGAACAGTAAGATATGATATTACATTAATCTAACAGTCAGCATAGACTTTTTGAGAAATCAGGAACACTACTTCACCTTGAAGCACCAGTAAGCAGAACACTAGGCATTATGACATCCTATACTACAGTGACATATTCTTCAACTCCATTTACTTGTACATTCTAACCTATCTCCCAACCAACATGCATATTTATACCTTTCCTCCTTTTAATTCACTAAGGCACACTTTCCCTTCTACCGTGCCATTTTCAATTGCCATTACTCTGCCTTGAATCTTCACTTCCTGCCATCTTTGAATTTCTCCTAACTATCTACACTCCTTGCAAACCACTTATGAAACGTTTTCACTTGTTCTGCTTTTGCATTACTCTCTCAAAACCAAATCTCAAAATCTTCCAAAAATTACCTATTTGTCCCTAATGGGAAAAATATCCTGAGCTATTGGGCACCTCTTCTCATAAATATTGCCACTATGGACAACCCCATTTCAGCCCCAAACCTACCACTGCCCAATTCGATTTACCATCCACTACCCACAGCTCTATAATACGAGACTAGTTCAGGTTTCAAATAAGTTCCCCATTCCTCGAGTCTACTTCTATATTCTGTATAACATTCATCTATGGTACCCTATTTACAATGATTGATGCTTTCTTAAAATCCAAGATGACAATAAATACATCTCGGCAATATTCTATAATTTTTTCTATCAATGATCTCATTACTGCTATGGCATAACCATACCACTCCCCTTTCTAAACCATAACCTATCAGTCCCTAAGTTACGTGTTATTTGCTTTCTTCTGAATCCTTTAATTGATGATCTGAAGTGCTACAGTTGAGGTACTTGGGTAAATAGAATCGAATCTACAGTTCTCATATATTGCTGCTTTAGCCTTTTTAAGATGGGAATTACACCGGTTAAGTGAACTCTTTGGGCCAAATTCCTCTTTCATGAATTCTGTGAATGAGCCCATAAAATATATCCTGATGTTCCTGAACAACTGATAAGTTCTACAGGATTACATCTATCTTCACCATTTTGTTTGATTTCATTTCAATGCTAGAAGACTAATTGAAAGAATTGTGGTAATCAAATGGAAGTAATAGCAAATTTCTACCTAACCATTAGAGTACATGAATTCAAATTTCTCATACATAGCATAAAGTGTGAAGATCAACTTAGTCTCACAAATAGAAATATGAATATTAGATAACTGAAAGAGAAATACTTGAGTTATTCATTTGAAGTTGACAGAGTCCTCTTTTGGATCTGACTGATGAAACTTTATCCAGTTTCAGCAGATACTGTTTCCAGCAATGCATAGCAAAAAACTGAGAAATCATGGAAATGTGGGTTGTGGTTCACTCAGCTTTATTAAGATCATATCCTGGAAATTCATGCAGCACACCAACAAGATGGAGGATTCAATCAAAGCATCAAGCCCAGAGACATCACACAGAGGCTTGCTGAACTGATCCATGACAGTGGTTGAATTTTCACCATGAAAATTGACTAAATAATTATTGCTTGGTGAAAAAAGATCATACATATATGGAAGTCCCATATTTCCCAGATTACTAAAGATTTCGACATAATTAAGAAAGAGTTATCATTTTTACTTTCACTGTTGCAAGCATTTTCAGCTCAAATTCATACACCATATATAAACTGAAATGAAACCTAGAAGATATGCAATCTGAATGTTTTAGCATGTCTGACAAGGGGAGGGCTAAAGGAATGTGAGATGTAAAGCATGATCCATCCCAATAGCATGTCATTTTATACATTCCATATAATAACTCATTAAAATTCAAACCACTGCATATGGAAGGAAACGTCCCAGACCCAATGACTCAGAAAGTATTTATTAGCATAAAACAAAATGAAGTCAATGCTTTCCTCTAAAATCTATATGTTCAACTAAAATAAATAACTTACCTATCTGACAACATACCAGCCAAGGGGAGCCCTACAAATTGCCCCACAAAGTTCATTGTTCCAATTAAAGTTAACTTCCATTTGTTGTCCGGGCAAGTAAGGTGAAACTGTAAATACATTGAGTAGCATGAGACTTATGTGATCTTGTCTTGAGTTGATGTATGGAATCTGGAATGCATAATTGTAAATACTCAATATTCCATCATAACAAACCATCAACACTTGCCATGCTTTCATTAAGCGGCATGATAGTAGTTTTTTTCAAGCAGACAGAAAAAGAAGGAAAGCCGTTGGCCTTAACAATAAAACTAATGCAGATATGTTGAATACCGAATATTCCTTGATTAGTACATCTTTCAATGACTGGTATTTTCAATTCAACAATAAACACCTTTCTAACTTATGCATAGTAATTTTTAAATCAAGTAATGATTGAAAATTTGAGCAATCAAATAAAATATTCAACTTACAAAAACATATTTAAACCAGATAAAGAAAGGCATCTTTTTCGGGAGATTTTAACAGGTGAAGTACGGGCACACATGAAAAGATGTTAATTTATAGTTTATTGAAAAGAAATAAAAAAATTATGACAATCCAAAGAAGCAGATTGGTTCAAATATGGTAGGGAGGGAGGTAAGATATTGAAAATAATCTTTCATAAATAAAATTGTTTTTTTCGTGTAATATGAACATGGAAATAACAATTAATATAAAACAAAAAACATAAAATCATATTAGAATAACATAACCAAAATATCCCATCTTAAAAAAATTTGTCTTGGTATCTGAGAAAACATAAAAAATTGAAAGGTTTTTGCTAAATGCAAGAAGAAATGTTAGAAACATGTTTTAATGTACAAAACAAAACCTAAAAGAGCAATAAAGTCACAGGAACTAAGTGATGCTTTCTTAATACCAATATGAAGTAGGGCTCTTCATTCCAATGATGTTGCATTTTAAAAATGGAATTTTTAATGAATAACTAAAAAGAGCAAAGAATTTGACCACTGTGGTGGTAATAGTAAATACTCATTTTTGGAGACATTTCATGCTCTCATTGTCATCAAATGTAGGCATTCAAATTGGAGGACAGTAATGGTTAATCCAAATATGTTTAAGCTTTTCTCCGCCGGGAAATTATGGAGGGATAAGAATTAAGCATTAGGCTCTACAAATGATGGTAGGTACTACAGGGTACAAAAACAAAGGGGATGTCATATCTTAAAGCAACATTACAATGACAGAATAAAAAACCAAAGACAATTCCAGAAAATAACCTTCTCCATCATCTTTGTAGGCTTTGCTGTCAATGCCCAAGTGATAGTTGGCTAGCCTGATCGCTTTCCATTAAGCAATGATAATATGAATGTAAAATATACTTCAATAGCCTGTACATGGACTAGTTCACTCCTTATAACTTATTGATATATTTTTCAGGCAGCATAATTACAATTCTTAAAAGTTTAGACTAAAGCTAGCCTAAAATCAAAAATATTCTGAACTGTCCACTTAATTCTTTCAAATTCAGGTTAGGCTTGTCCTTTCAAATGACTCAATTGACACTTCTATTGATTCTTTCAAAATAAAAAAATGTCAACTTCTATGTCTTTAGTCTTTTAACAATCTGGCCAAATGTGTCTGAATAAGTCATGGTATGGTCAGCTTGGGATTTTGGTGGAGATCAAATCAGCAAATAATCTTTGGTGCCTTCCAAGATAGGAATTTGACTGGTTTCCAGGCCATTCAGAGAAGCTCCAGGGTTTTGGAACAAGGAGTACCCAGGATAATTCTGGTAATAACTTAATCTACGGGCAATATAAGGTATTTCCCTTTCACTTGATCCATAAAGAACCTCATTTAACAATGATAAAGGGTTTAGCTCTTGATGCATTCACCGCCCCATTTTGAACTTTCATTAAGAATATTACTGCACTGACTTAGTAAGCACAAAGCCACCATAATTCATTACTAATTACTTAAATAAATGAAGTTTCACTGAGGATGAACTGATCTCAAAAATCTACTATTTCTAGTTCAATTTGCAATTTAAAAAAATATTTTACACCTATACATAGCAGGGAGAATGAGCATATGCAAAACAAAACACATTTAAATATGTTTACACTGATATGATTGGGTACGTATCGCATTGCGGAGTTGCAAGTTCAAAAAATTAAAGAGGAGAGAAACAAATTAAAGTACCAGATGCATGTACATTTTCGGCAAGGCATGTTTTCTTCTATTCAGTCAATGATTGATTGACTAACTAAGGCTAGACAAAAATTATTAACAACAATTTACATAGGATTTAAATCATAAAACTTCTACTAATTACTGTAAATGATTCAACTACCAGTATACCATCCATCAGATGATAGTATGATAATAGTTAATTGTGAGGTGATTGACATCTGAAGCCATTCGTGTCAGTTGGGGAAAGGTGATTATTTTGTAGAAGCAGAATTTTCAGGGACTAAGGAAGCATGGAGAAAATCTCAGTGCCGGCATTAGCCTACTCCAACCAAAAGATGCCAATCAGCTTACACTTCAACAACCTTATCTGATGGACGTTGTACACCACCTGAAGGGCTCTCCACAAGACACCCAAGTAGTGATTGGGGGGCCATTACAAACCACACACTGCCAGCAGAGTTCATCCGTCTGTGGTATGATACCATTCGAAATAAGTCTCACCACCCAAGATTACAAAAGACAGGGTGACTCAATCAGGTGGTATTACCCCCCCAGCCAGGTACCTTGACTTTGTCACTCCTCCTGAGTATATTGTCAATGTGGCAGCAGTTTGTTTACATTGGGAGATCTTCACCTTGCATATTACAATCATTAAATTTGAGCTTAGGAATGAGTTAAACGCTATTATTTTGCACAAAAAATAACCAGAGCGGTTGAGTAAAAACAGGTGAAGTGAAATTAGTAATTTCCTTCTTCAAAAAAAGCATCTTGTAAGAACTACGATGAACTTGTCTGTTTCATCAATGCAATGTAATTATTTATTTTCTTCGGTGATACCTGTGCTATATGCTGCATATATTTAGTTAACTTCAGCACTGAAGTCTTAAATGTTTTATTGTAAATACTTCACTTTCATTTGAATTAGAATAAATCCACGAAAGGACATACTTATGAATGAGAGATGCTATTAACCACTTTGAAATAAATAATGATGAATTTGTGAAACATTGTATTCCTGTACATGATTTTTAAGGTAATTTTTTGGGTGTACGCAATCGTTAGTTGCCAATTTCATTTTTTAATATTTTGACATTGTTTGTTCATTATCCAGAGCTACTCCAATTATTACCCTTTCATGTTTATGCTATAATAATTAGCTATAATCCCTTTTTCCATATTAATTGGCTTTATAAACAAGCTCAAAATATTTAAGATGGATTAAATTAACTGTAATCAAGAAAGGTACAACTGTGATATTCCAATTTACTTCAAATATTCCAAAATACTTCAGCAATTTTGGAGGCGATAGAATTAAAGTGGTGATGCCCAAATATTATTAATGCAATGCCAAATCACCAACATGATTAAAGGCATATGGTGAGATATATAAAAAATTAAAGAAGTATGTCCATCAAAGGTAATATCTGATGACTACAAAATGTTCATTTATTTAACCTAAACGACCATAGCATATTCGACTATAATGTGAAAATGTTGCCCAAGTCAAGAGTCCAGCATTTAATATATCAATCTTTGTGAAGAAGGTAGAAATTAGTACCACATAAAGAGTCAATATCTGGCTCAGTAGGACTTCTAACTAGACCAGTAGAGCTTGTGGGTGAAATGCATGATCTCTTTGTCAGGACCTCTCTGGTAAATGTCAGTTCTTTCATATTCAAAATTTAAACAAATATATTTGTTTTTGCCAGATAGGAAGCCTGTACACTAGCCTACAAAACTAACCTGATCCTCACCGCCAGATACATTGATTTTCTTTTGGAGGATGCGAGATAAAATGGAATTGAGTTTCCTGGAGTTTTAGGTACTTTCATTTAGCATTTTCAGTCATATTTGGTGAGCTAGCAGTTTGATGAGCACACCCAATGGCCATGATATTAACCTTAACCGCTAAAATTTGGAACTGAATGGTCATCCTGTGAGATCATTGATGCATGCTTTGTACTAAATGCTTAGTGACTTTTTAAGAAAGCAAACTCCATGAAGTGAATAAAACAGGCTTAAAATCAAGAGGTTGTCAGAACATAACCGATTAATAATGATCTTTAAAAATTATGTACATCAACTTTTGGGTTCTTAAATACTAATTGACATCTAAGAACAAAGAAAATCTTAAACTCCGTTATAAACAGTGTACATACGTCATTGACAATAGTGACCTCTTCTCCCAGAAAAACTAGATTATGACATTTCTGGGTGACATTCTTGAAAAAGCCATCAGCTGGACAGGTTGCATGTGTCCAGTTAGCCCCTCCGTTGACAGCATATCTAGTGCATTCAGTAGGTTTACCATTAGAATCAAAGGGGAGTGCATTCCTCAACCATGGGGGTGCATATGGGGATGATTCTGAGCTGTTTTCACATTCTGGGACCAAGCACCTGCCAAGAGAATGAGTTCATCAGAAACATTAACCTTCCGACATCTTGTTCCATTAAGTTTTAAAACCCAAAATTTCCAAGAGTAATAGGATACCTTGGTAGCTTAACTGGCTAAAGCACTTGATATCGAGGGAACCAGGTTCGAATCCTGGTCAAGGCACATGATTTTTACAATCTTTTTTACATTTTTGACCCTGATATTGTTGCATTGTGGAGCATTAAGCAGTCGACTCTGTTGAGAGTTACTGTCACGGCATCTGCCATAATTTCTTTGAATAATTGCCCTTATTATAAAAGCATTGCTGGGGTTCTCTATAAAAAATTTCACTTCAACAATACCTTTGAATTTATTCCCACATTTAGTATTCCTTATTTGAATTCTCTGAAAATTTTGAAGAAACACAGGGTTGGTGGTGAATAAGTAGTCATTGTAAAGCAGATACACAAAACTCTTCTTGGCAACACATGATGATCCTATGGATGTTCCTAGTTAATTGATAATTCTTATATACTCTCTCAGCACAAATTGCCGTAACACTGAATAGCTTAGCACAGAAAAAAAGTTCACCGAAAAACACTCAAAATACTTATTCAGCAAAGTATTATTAAGAAAGTGTACTTTATGACATAGACACATGTTTTTTATAATTATTCATTCAAATAATTTTTTTTGTCGTCATTCTTCCCTCTAGTTTTACAATTTTGAAATTTGGTCGGCAAGAAATTCACATGAAATGATTTTGAATAAGGTTTGCATTTTATTTTATCTTATGACTAGATTTTTAAATAGTAAATGAAAGTATTAAACCATGATTAATTTGACTCAACTCTACAGAAATTAGAACATGCCTGTTTCATGAAATTTAATTTTCGTTTTTTGAACATTAACCAAGAAATTGTTATCAACTTCATCATATGTTAGTTATGAGGTGAGAGCCCATTGAGACTATGTCCCCCAAGCCACTGGCTATGCTCATGCAAAGTATAAGTCATGCCAACCTACCACATACACAAACAGTAAATAAAAAATAATACTGATTTCGTGGGATTATCTCTGCTTTTAAAAATCACCAGTGCTAATCATTATGATTAAAAGATCCGTTTCTCATCAAGGGCCTTCAGGCTATGTTTTACTTGCCGACTTCATATTTTCAACCTCTCTCTTTCATTGATAAGAATTTCTATTTTCTTTAACACTATCCTTCAAGTAAATTTATCTTCCACCAAGCAAGTCATTTCTTTTAGCAAAGTCATTTTGCATAATAATTATTTTCAAGGATTATAATTAAGGGTTTTTGAATTTTACTAATGGAAAAGTTAAAGGAAAGAAATTTATTAAATTTCCACAATTATTTGTTCCAAAAAAGAATATGAAGTTTAGGGGGATTATTAAACATCATTTTCTAAAATTGGATATGAATGAAATGGTTTAGACCCTTCATGAATTAATGATATATTGGCATTTTAGACGACTTTCTTCAAGGAGCGCTACATACTAAAGATTTACAGGTGCACACTAATGAACAGTCGGATGACCTCAGACATAATGCACAGTTTGTAAGTAAATTTTGTACATGATGAAACCCAGCCAAATCTGGAAGTACAAGGAACATAAAATATATAGAGATTGTTTTGTTAAAAAACCTTTTGCAACACAAGTCTGTAAAAATCAGATGGAATGCATTCAACATGACTTGTATTGCATGTCTACTATATAAGGTTGTATCTCATCAATCTGCTGTATTTTTTATCAGATAAAGGTAAAATAGAGATATCAGTAAATTTTTTTCAACTTCCTGGAATTTTTCAACGCTTTAATACCAATTTCAATTATATAATTCCTCTTTAAATTAATCCAATTTCTATACTTTTCAAATATGCATTATTTAATTATAGTTAGTTATTATATGTTTTCAATTTTTTATTCCCATTGCTTCAACCTGTCCAAGAAGTAAAATCTGTAATTACGGGAAAATTTCGCGATTCCGCTTTCAGTGGGTTTAATTGAATACTTTTTCTCTACTTTTATCAGCGAAATAATTATCGCAAGCTGATACATTATGATGGCACTTATTTATCTCGAAAGGCTACTAAACAGCTTCTTGAAGCGGAGGTGTCTTCCTAATAAGTAACTTTCATTTCCCTTCTCTCAACTGACGGGGTAAGGGTCAGTAGGCTATCATTTCCAACAGTCATTCGATTTCCCAGGCAGAAGTCGGAGATAGTAAGAGTTCTGCCGCGCCTCTCTTTCGTGGTATGTTTTCAAAGGCATATGTCATTTCTCCCAGCTCTCCTCTTTTCTTATTAAGCAGCAGGGATGATAAAGTAGGCAAGGAGTGTATCACTGAAATAAATCAAACAAGAATGCAAACACTTCAACCACTAGCCACAATCGTTAACGTATTCTTTGAAGAAACAATAAAAGAAGCGCAAATATCGTTCGTGAAAGTGAGTGGAGCGAATGTTAGAACATGCTCTACTTCACAGAAGACATCGAATTCACAGCATACAATCAAGCATGATTCTTAGGACTCTTACTTAAAAGATATAGCACAACATGGGGAAGAAAATTAAAAGCCTCTTAAGAGTTAATAAAGATATTGAAAGGGGATGTTGTGCAACGAAGAAATGGAGAGACTAACAGGTGGAATTTTTGAACTACTCAGGAAGCAGATTATCATGCGATTGAAGTTCACGAAACCCGAAGGAACTTGACGTCAAAACAAAATAGCTCAGCAACAGAAGGCATTCAATATGACGAACCAATAGCTATACCAAGAGAGTATACCATTTCAAAATAAAGGAAAAACTTTTTGAGGCGTGAGACATGAATAATGCACACGGAAGGCACAATTGGAATAGGTGAACATAGAGGCCTTCGAGGAAATGACTCTCCGGGAAGAGTGCTTTAAATCAGAAATATATGAAATGAGGATCAGGAAGTACACAGTCGAGTAGAGAAGGATGAAGGTAATGCGGAATGTCCATAAAGCAGAAATGAGCCACAAGGAATGGAGACACTTAAGAAGAATATGGTTTTATTATGAATAAACATTTAAGAACCCGAAAGGTAAAAATCATGGACATAATATTTGATGATGCAAGAAGAGTGCTAGTCTAATGGTTATGATCATGCTAGTGTCAGTGGTTCGCCTATTTTTCGGCCATTCCGGGCCTTCTGCGAGAGGGTTTCCCAGCTAAAGAAGCCGACAGACCTCATCCATGCTGCATAAGGAAGGGGAGGGAAGCGCCTTCCCGGTAAAAGATCCAAGCCCGATTCCAACTGAATCTCGCAAGCTTCGTAAGAAGTTGAGTTTTCTCGGATATTGTTAACCTTGGTTATAATAACTTTTATGTATATGTAATTATTCTTCCGCGTTTTCTGTTTTTCAATCGAATGCTCTCAAGTGAACAACGGGTCAATTTCTGCGTACATAAACTGACATATTATCATAAATAAATCGAGCGGTTAATAGGGAATAATGGTTTGGTGCGGGTATGATTGATAATTTTCAGTGGCCGCCGCCAAAAAACAGCCGTTTCGGAGTTTTACTTGTTTTTAATAAGTTAAGAAATGATGGTGAGGGTGCGTCTGCCGATCTAGGTCAGTGACGTAGCCCTGGAAGCACTGAGAGAAGCCGCAATAACATCTTCATCGAAATCAGCGCGCAGAAGCCTTAGACCTGAAGGTATCGTTAGGCAGCATTAGGTATCGCCTTATGCCGAAATCCCAATTCCTTTATCAACTGGGAGAATAGTCAAAGGCAGAAATGGAAGTGGTTCCCACTAAACCTTCTCCCAGGCCATCAGAGTAATCGTACGTCATCGCTGCGTTATACTGTGTCCGGAAATGTAATTAGTTCGGGCAATAATGATCGGCACACCTTTGTATGAGTAATCGAGTACCCCATTGGCATACATGTAAAAGTTTCCACAAGGTAACCCCATCGTCGATAAAAAGAAACGAAAATCCTCAGTCGATCGCTCGGCTCAAACAATATATATACGCGTATGCGTTCGGCGAAATTTTACTTTTTCGAAAGATTAAAAAATCATTACGTTTTGCAGGAACAGGGAAATGATAACGATATCTCACCGGAAACACCGATACACTTTTCTGATAAAAATTACCTAACAAAAAAAAGAATGACTTTTATCATTAAATTAAATGGTCCTTTAAATGAGAATATATCAATATCACTGGGAACTAACTGGTAGTTAAGTAAAAATGAAATCGTATTGGAATATCCTAAATGCGTCAATTGTTGATAGCCTTGACGGATTGCATTAGAAGATTCTTTGTAATGCGTTCCAAAGTACGTGAAGCAGCTGGTGTCACTATCACCCCTAATCTAATCTGTATGAGCTACTGATGCAATAGCGTGACGTCTTGCCCATTATAATTATCTACAACACCACCGTGTATCATAATACTTAGGGGCAGGCTCTGAAAATTCATAAACAAGGAATCCTATTTGCTTTAATGGGATGGAAGAGTCAGATCTGACCTCTAATGGTTAACCCAAAAAACGCAGTAATCAAACCTAGAGGTTTGTTTTGACGGGCGAGGGTAGAACTCTCTTAAAACTAAGTCCAATGGCGCACCACGGCGGGCAGAATTCACAAATTAGTTCATACGGTGCCCATTGGAAAAATCACACAGCTTGGGTGACTCTGAAGATTTAGGAATCGAACCCAGGCCTTCTATTCACTAGGTCAGCGTGCTACCCACTGGCTTACGAAGTAACTACCACACGATTAATTAGCTGCCCAACTAAATTTTAATTTTGGGATTCCATCATGAACCACATTCGAGGAAATAAACGCTTGCAAATGAAAATGAAGTAGACAAATCAAACGCGAATGGGTTTAAAATGTGATCGTCGTAATCAAAACACAATTCGGAAACGCAGAAAAATAAAAATGATCAGTTTGAAAGCAACTGACAAGGTGGTGCTATTCATTTTGAATTAGGCGGTCGCGTTTTCTGGATTGAAGCAACAAACTCGAGTGTATACGTATAATTTGGCGACAATACGTAGAAGGGTGGACATTCAAAATAAAAAAAGAACGGCGATATCGAAACAAAAATTCCCCGGAAAGTATGTAATACCTCAAGTTTGCCTGGACGAACAAGCCTGAATAATTGTAATGTATTTAAATATTTATATCCACACAACATTTCAAACCTTCCTATGGAGGTACACAAAAATTGCTATACTTATATATTGCCAAAAGCACGGAATCGGTTTACCATTGTTCAAATAGATTTGGACTTCCAACGCTGAGATGTCTTTACTGCTGATTCGTTAGTAAAACGACCTCGCTTAAGTAGTGATAAGGATATCGCCACGAAACAAAGAGCACATACAAATGGAAGCATTTTCCAGAATTGCTCCCACCATGTATTTTATCCACTTCGTGAGAAATGATACAATAAAGTAAAAAAATGCAGAGTATTGCTGCCACCTTAGGCGTGACTAAAAGTCTTGGACATCGTTTTGTCCATGCATCCAAGTAATTAATTTTCGCAATGGATCTAGGAAGAGAATTTCCGCTAAATACCATGGCTTAACGTCGAAATCGAGACGACTGGCTTCAACTTAAACATTTATTGAAGGAGAAAAAGGTCATTGGTTTTGAATTTTACTTTCAATTTCTTTATTTAGCTTAACTTGAATATTGTGATATGAGAGATTAAGTTTAGAAAAGATTTTACTTTTCCCACGAACAACGTGTCCCCACCGCGTAGGGAAAATTATTTTGCGTCAAAAGTAGTCTGGTGTGTAATCACCCCCTATCATACACCCTTGCGGTATCTTTCAAGGTATCATGTAGTAGTAGTAGTATTTAGGGGAGGCGACCGACAGCTGAGGTCATATGCGCCATAGGGGATGGACAGGAAAGGGTGGAGAGAAACCCGGCGTCGGCATTGGCCTACTCTTAACGAAAGGCGCCAAGGGGTCCGCAGCTTAACATCCCATCCGACGTACGGCGTACTCACTCAAAGTGGGGGCTCCACAAAGCATCTCAAGTAGGGATCGAGATACCATATATATATATATATATACAGGGTTCGTCCGGAAAATAAGTGTACTGATTTTTTCCCGCCGCTCCAGGCGCGCCCAGCACCGCTCTGACGGGCTGCGATTGGAGGGGGGTATGTTGGCAAGCGACGCTGAAAAAGGCAGTCGGCTCTGAGCTGTGGTGTAGTGAGGAGCTCTGTTAACGCGAACCTCCACGCTCGACCCACGTCACGGAACGCGATACCGAAGTTTTTGGAGCAGCGTTATTCCATCAAATTTGCGGTAAAGCTTGGGAAATCGTCTACCGAAACTGTCGGTATGATTAACCAGGCTTACGGGGAGTCAGCCATGTCCAGAAACATGATCTTTCGGTGGCACAAGATGTTCGTGGAGGGCAGAGAAGAGGTCGACGACGAACCACGGCCTGGACGCCCATCAACGACACTCACCGACGAAAATGTGCGAAAAGTTCGCGATGTACTGAACTCTGATCGTCGTCTTAGTGTTCGGATGATAGCAGAGCAGTGTAATCTTCGAAAACGAGTCGCCCGCGTCCGGCCAGCGATCAAAAACATCTGGCGGCTGCATCACGACAATGCGCCGTCTCACACCGCGCTTGTCGTGTCGGACTTCTTGGCCAAGCACGGCGTGGCAACGCTGCCGCACCCGCCCTACAGCCCGGACTTGGCACCACCGGACTTCTTTCTGTTCCCGAAGATAAAGAGGAGTTTGAAAGGAACGCGATACGGGACTTTGGACGCCGTCAAAGAGGCCGTGACGACGTGTTTTCGAGAGGTTCCCGATGACGCCTTCGCGGGAGCGTTCCAGGAATGGGAACGCCGCTGGAACAAGTGTATCGACTCACAAGGGTCCTATTTTGAGGAATATTAGCTTAAGATATGTAAAAGTGTAATAAATTTTTTTTCCTGAGCTCAGTACACTTATTTTCCGGACGAACCCTGTATATATATATATATATATATATATATATATATATATATATATATATATATATATATATATATATATATATATATATATATACACACACACATATGTATGCAATGTGTAGATACTTTTGAGGCCCACAATTCCAAAAAATATTCCAGAGACGTAATCATTTTGCAAAAGAAAGAAACTATGTATTCATCACTAATGTTTTCATTTACATCTGTAGGTACTTCGGTAGGTTAAGGTTGAACGAAGAAATTTTTTATTTTATTTCATCCTGTCGAAAAGAAGCAAATTATTTTCCTAATTATCTAGCTGTGGGCGAGAAAACTAAAAAAAATTAGCAAGCATTAGAAATGTAGCCCACGAATGACCCGCCGGCTAAAGATATGGGAATAAATTTATGCATTACTACTGAAAAATTATAAGATGGTAAATACGAGGAGTTTCGCTAGGTAATTTGATTGCTTCATCAAGCTCTTAGTACCCCATGCTTCAAGAAACCTTCGGGAGCTTCAGAAATTAAGCAGGGCAGAGGTTACGATTCATTCCTTCTGCACTAGCGTCATTGAGCAACCATAACCATTATTGATTTCTATTCAGAGAATATCGAGTAAATTCACTTTCAATGTATGAATTCATTTCGCTCCAGCGACATATAATTATTAAAATTCCTGAGTGGGTCAACTTATGGGAAAATCCCAGTTTTTCTGGGAAAATGAAATACTGCGTACCCCGGAACACATGCTAAATGCCATAGGAAGAGAAGTGAACTTAAAGAAAGTTGTGGAGGAAAACGTAAAGGAGAGGGAAAAATATTTAGCAGGACCCAGAGTGAGAAAGTTCAAGAAACTAATAGCTGACAAGATAGCGGAAAAACTAAAGAAATTATGTAGTAAAATAACGGATGAGTTGCGTGTTGAATGTTTCGACTGGACATTGACAGATGTGTCAAACAAATCCTTGAATTGATTATGATATAAGCATCAATGACAAACACAGGGTTACTGGGGCTGTTTAGAATGATACGAATCACCAACAGAATAAATTTCACTTGACCGGGATTTGAACTACGGACCTTCAAATTGCCGAGCCGATGCTCCACTAATTAAACTATTGAGGAAACTTGACAACCACTGAAATCCACGTGGTAGTTAATACGAATAAGGTTACTGATTCTTTTGCCAAGAGATGGCACTTGGAAACTGTTTCATGCACCACCCGAAAAATGGGCGGACACACACAAACGGAAAGGATTGAAGGGAAATCATCACACGATGTCATAAAAAGAAGGTACGCTGCGTTTAAAGGCACGCATAGCCGGTAGAAAGATATTAACCACATTGGTCAAATACACATTTAAAAACGAAAACCAGTCAAATGGCGAACATATTCACACGGATATAAAGGCAATTAGACGAAATACGTAGAAATAAAATACGTCAAATTCATTACACTCTTATTTTCATTCGTTGGAACTGCCTCAGGATCACTTGGTCAAATGATGATGGACTCTGTTCAAAGAATATTGTTTCTACGTTATCCTTGGGATGTTTCCGAAATGTGACATTCATTGATCGTTCCAGGTAATGCAATTTTTACTAGTTAGAATGGCAGTTCCCCGAAAATGTATTGCCATCCATCACTTACGAAAATATTTCCTTTATTTAATACCATTTTTTACATTGTACCCTTCTAGGTAATCCTAGGGTGGGTGGCAGGGGATGATTACTCTTAAGACTACTTTTGACCGATTGTGCTTATCCCCTATGGCGATTGGATAACGTTATTCTGATCCCTTATCGTTCGTGGGAAAAATGGCATCTCAAATATATCTGTTCCACACTTAACCTCACTCATTTTCCTCATATGGTCCTACTGCCGTAGTACTGTGGGGCTAATAATACTTTCTCAACATCATCAGTAAAGAGACAACCTTCCAATTTACGTAAGATATTTAATCTGCGATTAAACCTTCCCTCCCTGAATGACTCCCAACCTATCTCCTTTAATAATTTCGACACGCTGCTCAGTTCGTCATAACAACGTTTCACAATTCTAGCATGTATATTTTATAATCATATGAGATCTCATTCCTTTTGACTCTAGAGATATCATTTCGTACATTTTCATCTTGGCATTCCATTGCCTTCGACGTGATGATGATATTCTAACATACGTGTTGTACCATTTACATTCATCGACCAATATATGTAATTCCTATTCCTATGAATGTGATATGGTTCCTATCTAGCCTTTGGAGTCATAAAGATTTTTTACATCCGCGTTGTACTATGTAGGTTCCGTGTTATCACATATAAATTTACCAGGAAAGAACCTGTTGAATGCTGAGCGCGTGACATCGAGGAAGTGAGTCCACGATCCACAGTATTTCCGTGTTTAATATCTTTCTTAAAATTTGCAGTTTGACTCCGAGACACGCATTTAAAGTCTTAGTCCTCTTTAATAAAAAAGAAACATTTTCTTTTGGGCTTCTTACTTCGGACCCAAGTGGGAAGAACTTAGCATTTACTGTTTTGTAGTCGAAAATATGAAAAGAAGACACGTAACAGGACACTCACTTTATAGAAAGTTAAAGATTTCGGCCTTCTCTTAGGCCTTCTTCAGGTAAGACTGGAAGATAACGGGCGGAGGGAATGCGAGGGCTGGGGCGGGAGAAGGACAGAGGCGTACTGGGAAGGTTGGGAGGAAATCCGTGAGGATCTAGTGGCGACGGTTCAGCCCGGGAAATACAAACGATCGGAATGCTAATAAAACGCGGATTCGCGAGTTCTCACCCCATTATTAATGGCTGAATCGGGTAGGAATTCTGGGATGGTTATGGAGAAACACTGACCGATGGTGCTTCTCCCTGCACTTCCCTCGCCCCAGCCCTCGCATTCCCTCCGCCGGAAACTTACCAGTTTTACCTGAAGAAGGCCGAAAGCTTAACATTTTTTTAAATACGTTCTTTTTCGTGTGCTCTCTTTATATATTTGCGTTCTATTGCACCGTCCAATTTATATATATGGCTATATATATATATATATATATATATATATATATATATATATATATATATATATATATATATACTGAGTTCAGTTCTATCCCTCTCTTCCTTGATGAAGGTGGCTGCTACCACCGAAAATTCGAAATTTAGTGAGTCTCTCTTTTGTGTTTCTGTGTTTTTGTCTGTGTCCACTAGTGCTAAATGTTATACATTATTATTCACAAGTCTAGCATGCATATTTTATAATCATAAGTGATCTCATTCCTTTTGACTCTAGAGATATCATTTCGTACATTTTCATCTTGGCATTCCATTGCCTCAGACGAGATAATAATATTCTAACATACGTGTTGTACCATTTAGATTCATCGACCAATATATGTAATTCCTATTCATATGAATATGATATGGTTCCTATCTAGCCTTTGGAGTCATAAAGATTTTTTACATATATATACAGGTATACTATATATACATCTAAAACTTTTTGAAAGTATATATATATATATATACAGGTATATATATATGTAATTTTGTACATATTAATAAACGGTGGGTTGTGGTAGTCGGGGGTAGAGCGTTGGACCACTGCCCAGATGACCCAGGTTCGATTCCCGGGCAAGCCTCTCTTGACACTCTCGCTCAAGCTATGTGATTTTTCAGGAACCAGATCTTCCTGAGAATCAATTACTGGCACAAGGGAAGGAACTGATCCCATACCCTGATAAGTGAATTTCTCATGCCGTCGGGTGGGGTACTGGGTGAACTCTGCCATCACCTACGAAACCGACCTAAGGGTTCATTACTGTGTTTTATATTATAATCATCAATATGTCCCAGTCACATTATTATGACGTTGAAGAGAGAATAAAAACTTTGGCGTATAGTTTTCCCCCACTAAGGAAATTAGCCCATTCGACAGCGGTATGTCCAATCCACAAATAAAAGAATTTAATTTAGATTACCAACAAAAACACCTCGTCACCTACCAAACTGACCTTCGCGTTGGTTACTGGGTTTATGGTTTTATACACAGGGTGGAGCAGAATAGACTCTCTATTTTCAAAAAATTACTGAAGAGCGCGCAGGTAAATTAGCGGAGTGGGAGTGGTGGCGTAAGCTGGGGGAACCTCTCACCTCTCCGGCTCAGTAAATAAGCTGCATTTTTGTTACTAGGCGACTGACAACCTCGCGAACTTCATCCAAGAACTCTTCACAGCCCTTAAGTGACGGACAGTTTGGTGCGCTTTGTCCTCCATAGGCATTATTGGGCCTTACTTTTTAGAATCTCGAGGTTCCGATGTTGCTGTGAACTCTCTGCGCTACTGTGAGATGCTGGGGAACTTTTTACACCCAAAATTGGAATAGTATGGTGAGGAATATGACATGGGAGCCTTCTGGTTTCAACAGGATGGCGCCATGGCTAATATCGTCCGTCGTCCACGCCAAATCCTGCAAGAACAATTTCCCGGCCGCCTGAACTCCTTACAAGGGGATGTTCCATTGCCCCCTCGCTCCCAAGATTTGAGCCCATGTGAATTATTTCATTGGGGATGTCTCGAACCTGAGGTTTACAAAGTTCGACCAAGGACCTTTGAAGCTCCCTAGGAGGCAATGACAGACGTAATCGCCGAAATAACGCAAGATACACCGAGAAGTTTTTGAAAACCTTTTTGAACGATTCAACATGTGCATCGCTCACCAAGGTCGTCACCTGGATGAAATAATTTTCAAAAGGTAATGAATAAAAAATAACATTGAATGTAGGTTACAGAAATAAGAGTAAAAATCTATTTTAATTATCTTGGTTGGTTTTTCCACAATTAACCTGTCAAATCAGGGAGTCCATTCTGCTCGATAATCGCATGATATTTATCAAGTGGTACTTAATACAACACACAGGGGCATAAAGTGATTGTGACAGTTAACTCATTCATGATAATACTGATGGCACAACAGCAATTAGCTTATATTTTTTCTTAAAGTGATTGACCTTCTGCTTGCATTTAGGCAGTAGAATCTTGCTTTTAATATTTCTATCCTTTGATCAATGTGAAGTCTACATTGGCATCAATGAGAGTAGAAAAGACAGTGTATGTATGTGAATCCACCGAATTCGGCATTAAGTATTTTGTTATCATGACTTGGACTAACTTAAAATTTACCCATGCAAACATACTTGTTTTTGATGAGTTAATGGACCCACTCCATCACATGCATTGCTACTCTGACTCTTAGTGAAAAAATATCACTCAGCTGATTAGACCATATTGTTATTTATGATAGTAAGACTTGATAAAAATGTTTTGCAATATTAATACTGTCCTACCCTGCCATTGGTTAAATATATTGCATTTCTCACCCATATATACTGAAGTGCTTTATTTCCCAAAGCAAAAAAATGGTTAAAATATTATGCAATAATAATAATAATAATAATAATAATAATAATAATAATAATAATAATATTATTATTATTATTATTATTATTATTATTATTATTATTATTATTATTATTATTATTATTATTATTATTATTATTATTATTATTATTATTATTATTATTATTATTATTATTATTATTATTATTATTATTATTATTATTATTATTATTATTATTATTATTATTATTATTATTATTATTATTATTATTATTATTATTATTATTATTATTATATTATTATTAATCTTAAACAAAATAAATTATGCATTATAACCTCAAGATTATACTTTATTAGAAATAAACACTTTAAAATGACACTCTTTAGTTAAAGATATTAAAATGAGTTTTAATCATTGAAAGCTTTTGATTTTTAAAATGAAACAATATATTTTATAGAACCCTTATTTAGACTCCTGCATATTCATTGACTGAATCATGATGATTGCTTTACTATCAATGAGGAATGCAAAAGACAAATTGTAATATGATTTAGGAATACATATAATTGTCTCCATCAATGTTTATTTAGAAGGGGAGACATTTTAGATGTAGCAAACATTTAAAAACAGAACCGCTTGTGTAAATGCTTAACAGCAAAGAATTTGGAGTATAGTGATTTAATGACCTACTATTTCAGGTCAGTGTAAGTGGGGTTGCTGAAACAAATGTCTTAACACGACATTTAATTTATCTTTCTGAATCGTGCCTAAATTAATCATGTTTACTAATTATGCACACTAATTTATGAATTATCTTCTTAAGAATTTGTCTGACACACACCGGGATGTGTAGAACAACCAGCTGATAATGGTGTCAATTAAGGCAAGGCAGTTATTAAGACATTCAGTGGCTTTAACAAATGATATCTCTGGGTTTTCGTTAACTCATTTGGCCAGGATTTTGCTGCTAAAGTGAGTGAGCTTGAATTTCAGGACATAGAACATTAGAATGATCATTTCCAAAATATTCATGGCAAACTTTGGTATTAATTAAAACTCTAATAAACAGATGTTATTGGTTTCTGCACAACTAACATCTGCTGCAGTTTTGGAAGTACCTTTCTTCCCAAAATAGTATCTATTGTTAAAAATGGAACATTGACACAGAAGTATTTAATTTTAATAATAAAGCATTACATTACTGCTTCCAATTTTACATTTTTGTAGAACACTAAAACTTTATCAAAGAACCATGATCCACGACAGTCATATGGCCATGTCATGCATTATTAAATGATTGATATATGCCCAAATTCACCGCTGAGAAATGTAGTTTGGTTGTGGTTATAATTTTATTATTTTTGATAAAATAAATTTTGCATATTCAAAATATGTCATAGTAAAAATTCAGATGATTTCAGTTATCCTGTAAGTCCATCACTTGATAGCTGACATAGCCTTGTAATGAAGCCCAGAGCAAGATTCTAGGAACTACTGTAATTACTACACATTCTGTCTCAAAGAAACTACCTGCATGTGAACAAAATAAATCATCAATAGGATGGTTTGAGGCTCTACTTTGTGAAAATTCATGATAACTGAAAATTTGTGTGAAAAATAACCAAGTTTATTAATTCAGTGGAAAAAATCACGTTTGATTCAATCGCATGCCATGTACTTCAAGGTATATAAAAGCATAGGTAGTAGTGTCTATGACTGAACATTGGGGAGGAGGGATATCCAAAGGAATTGAGGGAAGTGGTGGCTGAAGTAGCCTCAAATACAATGTTCTCTCTGAAGGAAGAGAAAAGAGAAGATGCTATCTAGCATCTTCCATAGTAGATTTTTATCCTTAATTTTAAATTCTGCAGTGGATATCATGTAATATTCATGGAAAAGCTATGAAGATGCATCATCTTCATTGCTATTACATTTGTTTTTCTTTCAGAATCAAGACTGGTTCATGAAAATTTAAGAGTTTTGTTTCTAAACATGTACATGCATTTTACTTTATTAAAGATGTATAAAAAAGAGTTACCATGTTACAAATAGTTTAACTTTACTGCCATATGCATTTAAATGGATGAAGTCATAGCGAAAATGTTGATTATTCGTGTCAATAATGGAAAATTCACCACTCTCTTCATTTCTTCACTCCATCTTATTTGTCCTCAAATTTGTTTCAAGGCAAATATCTGTTCATTTGTCATGTATGAATGGCCATTTGAGAAGTTACCCCCAGCCTAACAATGATTATCAAGTTCAGCTTAAAATGCAGTAGCATAAAACATGTATATGTATATATATATATATATATATATATATATATATATATATATATATATATATGTATATGTATATGTATATATATATATATATATATATATATATTTATATTTATATTTATATTTATATTTATATTTATATTTATATTTATATTTATATTTATATTTATATTTATATATAGGTTAGCATTGGTGATTAAATCTCCTTTGGATAAAATAATGAAAAACCTGTATCAGTGATGCAGAATAATTTCATTACTGGTGTTTACTTACTTTTTGATTAAAAAATAATCAATTTAAATATTTTGAGAAACAAATAAATCACATTCATAATTATTAGCAACACTGATGTCTGATCTTTACTCAGCCATTTGCTAAGCCTACTTAGCTAAGCCATCCTCTGTACTGTTACGTTACTCACAAAATATTCCCTCAGTACATTCAGCTAAACAAACATCTGTATGACCACAGCTATATAATTCATAAACACAGTCATCAACCTGAAATTTAGTTTGATAGGTGAGCATAGAGCTTCAAAAATATCCTATACATATTGGACCCCGATAAAATATTAGAAAGGTCTATTGTACATTTTCAATTATTTAATCAAAGTTATATGAAGCAAGAGTATTGAGTTAATAGTAGTTAAGTCATTATTTCACCATCTTATTTAAATCCTAGGGATGGTTTCTTTTCACTTAGATGACAAAAATCCTACACTACCAGTATGGGTGAGGCAGTTTAATTAATCTTACTCTTATTAGCATATCTAAATCTGATAGGCAAGTCAAAGAAATATTTATCACTCCAAAGTACATTCATCATAAGAGCCATTAACTGCCCGTAATCTAAAATAAATCTAGGAACGTTTCATAAAATCGTATTTTTCGGTTACGAACTTCTATCCTCGATTGTTCAATTTCTCATGGCAGACGCCGCCGAAGCAGTCCGCATGAAAGAACGACAAAATGCACGTCCTGCTTCATTTTATGAGCTGACTGCTCTCCCTAAGAGTCAACGCACTTTCGGAAATACCAAATAGCTCCCCACCACTCTGACCTGTAATCCGGTTCGCCTGCAGCGAAGGCGAAAGTCAGTACGACCGATGTGGACAGGAAGAGGGGGACGAACAGAAGGAGGTAGTTGATCTGCTGGTAGCGGCCGAAGTGCCCGAGCTCATCTAGCATTCCGTCGAAGTCAGTCGTCATCCTGGCGCACGCAATGGAGTGGACGAATTTAGCGGGAGCGGTTCTCTCAATGGGGAGCCATTCAGATACACTCTCGAGGATAATTGCGAGAAGCGCAAGGAAATAGGAATTAAGCGGCGGATAGGAGTTCCGTGGCGCGATTGTTCTTACCGGGGAAGGATAGGCCGTGAATGCTCACCGATCGGATGGAGCGGGTCGGCCCGTGTGAGCTGACGACCTTATCTTTTTCCTCTTTCTATCGCTTACCCCACCCTGTGTCCCTCCTCTCTCGTACTCCTCGATTCTCCACGCACTCACACACTCAGCATTTCCTCCGGAGGGAATGGATAGCGGGATCTCTGGCGAATTGAATGAAGGGAAATTTTGTTCCAAAGATGCCGGGGTAGTCATGTTAACTCTTCGGGATAAACATAAGAGACGGATATCGAAGTATGACATGAGTGGCTTTTCACTGAGGAAATAAGAGTGGCCAATTTCAGGCTATAAATTGTAAGGCGATGTGTCCTCTTTGAACACGTAAGTAATCTTACTGAACAAATGCAATTTTGCCTACACAGAGGCAATGTCATTGCGGAGTGACTGTGTAAATTAAAGGTACATCCCGAAGTTGGCTAAAGACTATGTTTGGGACACTCCTCTCCGACACGATACCATTTACTTCATATTGACAAGGCTGTTGACGGCAAATGAAAATCCATAATATGATGAAAAATATGAACCACATTTTGCACCTGCTCACCGACCGAAGCCTCCATTAAAACCCAAACCTACGTTTAAAATTTCATTATGAATATTTTTTGCTGATGGTTAATAAATGGAAGAAAGTGTTTGGCTAGATGCTTTGAGGCAGAAAACCCATACTTCGGCTGGACAATATAAGCAAGTTAAGATTTTAAGTGGAATATCTTTAATGGATCTCACTCTTCAAAAATTCTTGTTCGATACGCGATTGTTTTCGGAAAATTAATCTCCCCCCTCCCAAAGTCTTTCATTTACTTCTGAAAATTGATAACGACTATGGAAAAACAACGGGAATTTCTCCGACATCTGCTTCAGGCGTAAAAACAGAATTTCTCCGACACAAATCGATTATAATTTACATAAAATAATATCCATTGTCGCGGGAGTACAAACTGTTCTCTCATTCCCTGTATTTAAAAGTTTCTAAGGGAATGCTGCGAAGAATATCAAGTACCAATTCTTTCCTCGGCGTGTTTGGAAAAAAAAGGCAATCACATTTCACAATAATACCGACGCGTTTCGATTATTTATCAAGAATAAAAGAGTATGATATAAATATGCAGTGCTATTTCACATATTTGATACATAAGGAATTGTGTTGAACGTTGCGACCTAAGTTACGGGTGCGAATTAGCTTGGAAGAATTTATGCGACCGTAATTACGAACTAGGCTTCTTACACAAAACTGTTCTACATCCAATACCATTCAAAAAGTTGCTTCGTACTTTCTCTCAACGAGTTCGCTTAAAAAATAAATAGAAACGCAGCTCCTCTACAGTTCATACTCTTAAAGCACTCTTATCCTCTGAGCGAGAATCAAATTTGAAGTCATCCACAATATTTTTGCCAGTGTACGTACTGAATTAAAACTATGCTAAACGTACAATATGTAAATCACGAAGAGGACAATATAACTAGGCTACTACCTCTTTCCTTTCCTTCCTTCTTTTCAACGGTTAGACAAAAAGTACATCAACAAAATAAACCTAGCTTGTGTGTTCATCGATGCTGAGGTTAACAGCTATGGTGTGTAATGTAATAATTTTACATTCATGAGGAGAGAGGTGAGCTGCTGCTATCTACTTGTTTCAAACCTGCCCCGACCTTAATTACTGGCCGTTCCTGTTCTTCCCCGGAGCGAAAAAGTAGAAACTCCAGGTTATGCAAATATATGAAATCCATCCGAATGCCTGCGAAATCGTGAGGTGACAGAGGCAGATCAAAACATGCATAGTATTTGAAACTCCTCCCATTTGTCACATCGAAAAGATAAGAATTTTGGAGTTCGTCTGATGTTAGCCAGCATTAGCGTTCCATACAAGCGATAAGACTCGAATGCCTTTTGGTTCTCTTCCCAAGGCCATGTTCCAAGGTGAATCATTAAACGAACTTGTTTCGAACTTTCTCTCAACAAGACTGCCTAAAAAATTAATTAAAACGCAAATATGGAGTTTGACTCACTATAAGCCCTGCAATGCTTATTGAGAAGAATAAATGTCGAAGTCAACAACAACACATCTCTCAGTATCCTACAGACTAGGACTGGTCCTACAAAACATTTTATTGATAAAAAGATACATGGAAAGTTTATCGCCTTCAATTTTCTCTCCTTGACGATCCCTACAACGTTCCATATATATTTTCGGTTGTCCAAAGCAGTGCTGGAAGCCCGCTTCTGTCAGCTTGTCAATAACCTCCGTTGCTTTTGCTTTCACCGCTCCCACACCGTAAAATATTGGACCCTTAAACTCCAATTTGAAATACAGAAATAAAACAGAAACAGAGGGCCAGGTCGGGTGAGTTCGGTGGATGGTCAAACGCGGTGATGCTGTACTCGTATTTCGGAAAGAACGCCTTCACAGGCGAGGCGGAGTGGGCAGGTGCATAGTCTTGGTGAAGTATACAGGGATGACTCTTCCAGAAATCGTGCCACAAATGGGGTCTTCTCACTCATTCACAGAGGCAGTCCGAACCTAGACGCAACAATGATGTGTGATTGTCTGACCTTTGGGGACCTAGTGAACGTAGACGATTCCGCGCTTGTGAAAAAAAATTATCATGGCTTTGTATTTTGACTAAATCATGAATTTGAAGGGTTTCGCTTTTTTTGCTGAGTTGAGTTTCGGTTCTTCCAATGTATCGCTAGGCGCTTTGTTTTAGGATCATTGGTAAAAAAACATGATTCATCACTAGTACGAGGGCGGTTCAATAAGTACCCGTGTTTGACGACAAAGGGCGTTTCTGAGGGAAGTTTATTTTATTATCGTGAGGTACCATCTATCAAACAAAGTTGAAACAAATTTCAGACTGATTTATAGGTTAGTTTTGATTTGGCAGCCATTCGAGTAAGACGTGTTTCGTGATTTTCGCTAAGATGGAAAACGAGCAGTATCGTTCGGTAATTCGCTTTTTGTTTTTGGATGGGAGGAAATGCGAGGAGATAAAAGCAAAGTTGGATGCTGTTTATGGGGACACTTCGCCATCTATGACCACAGCTAGATATTGGTTCAACGAATTTAAACGTGGGCGAACATCCGTTTTTGATGAAGGGCGACCAGGACGCCCGGCAGACGTAGTTACCAAGGAAATCATTCAAAAAGTCCGAGCCGTGATTCTCGCTGGTCGACGAACGAAAGTGCGCTAAGTAGCAGAGACCGTGGGTGTGTCGACCGGAACGGCAATTAATATTTTACATGATAAGTTGGCGATAAAATAATTGTCAGCCCGATGGGTGCCGCGATTGCTCACGGTGGACAAGCTGATCCGGAGTTGTTGCCGCCAAACTGCATGAACTACGTTATGAATTGTTGCCGCACCCCGCGTATTCACCCGATCTGGCTCCCTGCTACTTTTTCTTATTCCCTAACATGAAGAAATAGTTCGCGTGAAAAAAAATTAGCTCAAACGAGGAAGTTATCGCCGAGACAGGCGTATTTTGGAGAGTTCGACAAATGCTATTTTTTAGAGGGGTTAAAAAATGTTCGGAACGTTGGGAGAAGTGTATCTTAATAAAACGGGACTATGTTGAAAAATAAAAAAAATGTTTCTGAAAAAAGTGTTTCTTTATTTCTAAAACGGGTACTTATTGAACCGCCCACGTAATCATTCTGTCAAACAATTCTGGATCGTAGACAATATTGTTTCGAAGGTCATCACAAATGTTCTTTCTTAATTCCTTTTGCTCTTGAGTTAGCACCGATTTTACACGATATTTGTGAATGTTGAAGGATTCATGCAAAATCCGACGGGAACTTTCTTTTTTAATTCCTGAGATTACAGCAAGAAAATGGAGACTCAGGCGACGATTTTCGCGGGTCAATTTGCCAATTTTCTGGATTTTGTTACCCGTTTTTGATTCTGAGGGTCGCCCGTGGTGCGGATCGTCTTTGGTCATTTCACGTCCCACCTAAACCCTTTTAAACAACTCAAAAACTTGTGTGGACGATTAACATTCACTTCCGTTATCATGGCATGGGCTTCTGTCGCAGGTTTCCCCAGTTTCACGAGAAACTTGAGGTTAAATCGTTGCTCCATCTGAACACTGAATTTTTTGGACAAGACGCTAGAGCAAGGTTCTGAACTGGCGATTGCTACAGCGGGACTGATCGAGGCTTGAAACCGATAGTTGAGAAACATTGGAGCAAATGGCAACTGCAATGAGCTCACTGCAAATTTTAAACACACAAGCCAAAGTACTGGCAGTAGCGAGCAATCAAGGTTTTCGCAAGCTTAGTTAACGCTGAGAGAGCAGCGGATCATAAGAACTGCAGTATTCCCCATAGTCTCATACAGGGTGTGTCACAAAAATAAGTAGTATTTTCCCAATGCCTTGTCCGACTCAAAAGGCGTTATCCACATAGAGTTGGTGCCGCGGGGATTGACTGAACAAAAGGGTTTTGAGAAAAAGTCATTGAAATTATGGTGTGGAAGGATGCAACGAGTCAGGAAGGAGATATTTGCCAACTAGAGGCTACACTAGGACATCGGGCACACAGCCTCCGTAGTGACCGAGCGAGTACTTGGCCAAATACAAGGTGGAAAGCTAGGCCCCAGCCACCCTACAGCCCCGATGTTGCACCACCGAAATCCTTTTTGTTCTCAAAAAAAGAAATGGAGCTTGAAAAACAACCATTTTAGATTGCCACATAAGGTGAAATAGGCCGTGTCGAGGTACTTGAAGACGGTTTTCGTCAATGCCTTCCAGGAATAGTAACGCAGCTGGCAGTGGCGCTGGCATCGGTGTGTCGATGCACAGGTGTGCTTTTTTGAAAATTTTGTTTTTTCTCCTTTGATCTGCAACAATTTTTTCCCTGATTCATTCTACTTATTTTTGGAGATAGCCCCTGTGCATCAAAGTTTCCTGAGAACTAAGGTGTTCAACCGTAGGAGAAGTCCCATGTGAATGCTGTAGCCTAATGCAATTCGTTGTAAGTGAAAATGTCTTTATTTACTACTTTCGCTGTGAAATTGAAAAATTAATTTTTTAATTGATGATTTTGTGCGATGATACTGAAATAAGATTAAAGTGTAATAATCATTCCAGCACTTAAACGTCATGCGTACAAGGTGTGATCAAAAAAAGACCGGACTGATTTTATTCTGTGCAAACCGTTCAACGGATCGAACGAGCGACACATGTGACGATTAAAACGAGAGGTTTCGCGTTTGTTTACGTCAAGTCGTTACGCAGCAGCAGCGGTACATGTGCTAACCTGTTCGTCGCCGGGTACAACAGCAGCGATGAAGGAACTAGAGGAACATTATATATATATATATATATATATATATATATATATATATATATATATATATATATATATATATATATATAAACAAAATAAAACGAAATAAAACAGGTAACACACAACACAGGACATTTACATTGTAGATTGTTGAGCTTTCTGCCTTCTTCAAGTAAGACTGAAAATCTCTAAGTGAAACAGAAACATGGAGTCTGGGGGGGAAAGGGGGGGAAGATGCAGAGAATCCTGGAAGGGTGATTAAAGATGGCGTGTATATAGGTGTGTGTGTGTGTGTGTGTGTTTGGGTCGCGGTAGTCCAAGGGTAGAGCGTTGGACTACTGACGGGGGGCCCGGGCTTGACTCCCGGGCATGCCTCTCCGGGCACCCTCAACTCCACCCAAGCTTTGTGATATTTCGGATGCCTGATCTTCCTGGGAAACCAAAGCCAGCACAGGCATAGGAACCGCCCCCCCCCCTTCCCTGATGTGTGAATTTCGTATGCCGTCGGGCTTAGTACTGGGTGAACTCTACCATCACCAACCAAACCGACCTTGGGATTGATTACTGTATTTAATAATATATTCATCAATAAGACGTCCAAGCCACATTATTGTGACGTTCAAGAGTGAATAAAAACTTTGGCAAATACTTTTCCTCCATTAAAGAAATCATCCCTTTCAACAGTGGTTCTCAGGCCCAGATTCTCTGCTCCAGAAAAAAATACTAAAACATTCCTACACCTCCAAGCCTGCGTCAACCACAGACTCCCACCCTCTCTCAATCTGCACTACCTACTTCCCAGGCATTCAGTCCCACAAATTCATCCTCAAAGACCTGTTCCCCATCCTTAAAAATCACAACTCTTCCTCCAACCTTCTTCCCAAATGCCCCTCTGTCGCCTTCAAACGGCCCGCTAACTTAGCAGATATCCTGAAATCCACCAAGCCGCTCTCAAAATCCTCTCACACCCCCAGAGCCAAACCCACTCCATGTCATCGAGGAAGATGTAAAACCTGCCCTATTTTCACCACTCCACCCCACTCTATCCCACCTTTTAACTCTCTCCCGCCCTTTCCCCACTCCTCCTGCTCTTCCAAGAATGTTGTTTATCTTCTGACCTGTAAACTCTGCCCGGCCTTTTACATATGTCAATGTTCCACACCCCTGAACCTTAGGATTAACAACCACTGCGCCTCGTGCAATTCCTCCTTCCCGTCCGCGGGTCTCCCCATCCCGAAACATGCTTCCCATCATAAAACCCCCTTCAACCAGTGCTACAATGTTTCCGTCCTAGCGTCCCTTCCCACATCCGATTGCCCTATAGAATTAAAAACTCTTGAAATGGCATTCATTTGGATCTGTATGGCCTATCAGCATCCGGGCCTCAATGTCGTTCACTAATGGGAATGGCCTGAATTGTCACTTTGTGGAAGCGATGCATATCGGAGAGTTGAATACTTTGTTTTTCCGTGTGAGTTTTGGTGTCCGTGGCCTTTGTTTCGACTTGCAGGCTTTTGATCACGACTTTGTAAGATGAAACCTGGGTCTCGCTTGTTGCAATAGTTGTGGTGAGCAGATTGTTTTCTTTTACGATTTTGTGCCAATTCTACCTCCTCCCTCTCCCTCCTTCCCTATCTCCGCTCCCCTCTAGCATCACCCCCCCCTTTCCTCTCCCGCAACCATTCCACTCAACCCTTCTCCGCCTCCCGTTCTCCCCTTCCCCGGGGCCCCATTCCCTTTCTCTCGCACCCTTCACCTCTCCTATTCCAGCAGTCATTACTTCTATTTCTTCCGATGAAGACGGAGTTGAATTCCGTCGAAATGATCAAGAAATAACGTGTGAATGATCTTTTTATGAGTTCTTATATTGTTTGTTGCTGTTAAAACTTGTTATTCAACACTTCCGTGTTACTTCGACGAAATCATCTATATATACATATATATACACAAACACACACACACACACACTTATATATATATATACATTCAAACACGAAATCCCGCCATACGGCGAATAAATATATAAATATATATATATATATATATATATATATATATATATATATATATATATATATATATATATATATATATATATATATATATATATATATATATATATATACAGGTCTTCCTGGGAAACCATAACCGGCACGGGGAAAGGAACTGGCCCCCCTACCCTGATGTGTGAATTTTCACACGCCGTATAGGGCTTAGTACTGGGTGATCTCTACCATCACCAACTAAACCGAACTTCGGGTTGATTACTGTGTTTATGGTTTTGTATGTTATATATATATATATATATATATATATATATATATATATATATATATATATATATGGCTACATGATGTGAGGACTACAGGACAATAAGTTTGATATCCCACGCAGCTAAAGTTGTTCTCAGGATCATTAACAAAAGGATAGAGAGTAGGGCAAATGATTACTTAGGGGATGATCAGTTTGGGTTTAGGAAGGGGAGAGGTACGCGTGATGCCATTGCAGTAATGAGATTATTAATCGAGAGGAATATAGAACACAACCAGGAGGTATTTGCCTGTTTCGTAGATTTCGAAAAAGCGTTTGATAGAGTGAATTGGGAAAAACTAATGAGTATATTGCAGAAAATAGGAATAGATTGGAGGGAAAGGAAGCTAATCCGCAACCTGTACATGTCTCAGACTGCTCAGGTACGAGTGGGGAACGAGGAGTCTGGTTGGGCAGTGTTAGGAAGAGGTGTAAGGCAGGGTTGCCCATTATCACCGTTGCTGTTCAACCTGTAAGCAGATGAAATGATTGAAGAGGCATGGGAAGAACTGGAGGTAGGAATGAAAGTGGGCAGGTAATTCGTAAAATCAGTTAGGTTTGCTGATGACCAAGCTTTAGTTTGTCAGTCAGCCAAGGGGCTGCAAGCATTGCTTAGTGAATTGGAAATTCATTGCGACAGGTATGGGATGAGAATCAATATTAATAAAACAAAGGTTATGCGATTTTCTAGAAAGAAAAAGGCTAAGCTAAACATTAAAATAGGAGGGCAAAAACTAGAGTAGGTAGAACAGTTTACGTATCTCGGTAGTGTTTTGGACCAACACGGTCTAAGTAGTAAGGACGTAAGGAGAAGAATTGCGCTAGGCAAAGAGGCTTTCACAGGGAGGAGGGAGTTGATGAGAGGGACGTTGTGTAAGGATTTTAAGAAAAGACTCGTAAAAACTTTGATATGGAGCGTAGCTATGTACGGCGCGGAAACGTGGTCATTGAAGGAGGAGGATAGACGCAGACTGGAGGCTTTTGAAATGTGGGTGTGGAGAACAATGGAGAAGGTGAAATGGACAGAGAAGAAAACAAACGAGGAAGTACTTGGTATGGTGGGCGAAGAGAGGGGTTTGTTGGGAGCAATCCTATGGAGGCAGGAAAAGTGGCTGAAAGGGGTATTGACCGGCAGCGGGATATTGAAGACTGTAATTGAGGGCAGAATGTTAGGCAAACGAGGAAAGGGAAGGAACAGGATAGGGATGTTGGACGGGATGAAGGGAGGAAGAAAGTACTCAGAACTGAAGAGGGACCTGATGTAAAGTAGGATGTTGTGTTTTGCAAGGGGCCACAAATTATTTAATTAGTAATTATGTCCATCCAAAAACCTACCTTAACCGGTAGATTACCTATTTATAATAATAATATATATATGTATATATATGCATATATATATATATATGCATATATATGCATATATATGTATATATGTATATATGTATATATATATATATATATATATATATATATATATATATATATATACACATTCAAACACGAAATCCCGCCAAACGGCGAATAAATACTCATATATACAGAAACAGATATAAGGAAAAGGGATAGGAACACATATAAAGGACGAACAAAATAAAGGTGGGGAAGGCGGAATCGAACGGATCACAAGAGTAAAAATATCTCCTCAACCGGGACTCGAACACCGGATCTTTCCACTTGCCGGGCGGATGCTCTTAACCACTTGAGCTATCGAGGATAGTCAATTTACCCTGAGATCCGTGGGTCTAATATGTCGCCAAGCGCCCCGATTCTTTCAGCCAAGAGATGGCGTCAGGGGGCAGTTTCACCCACCAAAGGAGAAATAGACAATACACAAGGAAAGGAAAGGACAGTGGGTTAGAATTCATACAACATCATACAGGAAAGGAACAGTGCGTTTCGTGGCACGCATAGCCAGAAGAAAGAGATGAGCCACATTGGCCAAATACACATTCAAACACGAAATCCCGCCAAACGGCGAATAAATACTCATATATACAGAAACAGATATAAGGAAAAGGGATAGGAACACATATAAAGGACGAACAAAATAAAGGTGGGGAAGGCGGAATCGAACGGATCACAAGAGTAAAAATATATATGTGTATATATGAGTATATATGATCTGTATATATGAGTATTTATTCGCCGTTTGGCGGGATTTCGTGTTTGAATGTGTATTTGGCCAATGTGGCTCATCTCTTTCTTCTGGCTATGCGTGCCACGAAACGCACTGTTCCTTTCCTGTATGATGTTGTATGAATTCTAACCCACTGTCCTTTCCTTTCCTTGTGTATTGTCTATTTCTCCTTTGGTGGGTGAAACTGCCCCCTGACGCCATCTCTTGGCTGAAAGAATCGGGGCGCTTGGCGACATATTAGACCCACGGATCTCAGGGTAAATTGACTATCCTCGATAGCTCAAGTGGTTAAGAGCATCCGCCCGGCAAGTGGAAAGATCCGGTGTTCGAGTCCCGGTTGAGGAGATATTTTTACTCTTGTGATCCGTTCGATTCCGCCTTCCCCACCTTTATTTTGTTCGTCCTTTATATGTGTTCCTATCCCTTTTCCTTATATCTGTTTCTGTATATATGAGTATTTATTCGCCGTTTGGCGGGATTTCGTGTTTGAATGTGTATTTGGCCAATGTGGCTCATCTCTTTCTTCTGGCTATGCGTGCCACGAAACGCACTGTTCCTTTCCTGTATGATGTTGTATGAATTCTAACCCACTGTCCTTTCCTTTCCTTGTGTATTGTCTATTTCTCCTTTGGTGGGTGAAACTGCCCCCTGACGCCATCTCTTGGCTGAAAGAATCGGGGCGCTTGGCGACATATTAGACCCACGGATCTCAGGGTAAATTGACTATCCTCGATAGCTCAAGTGGTTAAGAGCATCCGCCCGGCAAGTGGAAAGATCCGGTGTTCGAGTCCCGGTTGAGGAGATATTTTTACTCTTGTGATCCGTTCGATTCCGCCTTCCCCACCTTTATTTTGTTCGTCCTTTATATGTGTTCCTATCCCTTTTCCTTATATCTGTTTCTGTATATATGAGTATATATATATATATATATATGTGTGTGTGAGTGTGTGTGTGTGTGAGTGTGCGCCTGAGAGTGTATATATATTTGTATATATGTATACACACATATTTACACATTTCTTCGTTCAAAAGTATTAATGAAATAGTGGCAGATTCTAATAGGGAAATTTGATTTACCTATCTCGCCATATTTACCAATCCCCTTTCGCTACCTTTATCTTTCATACTATCGCAGTCGGTTTTATTATGTCTTTATTTTTTTTCCCAGCGCTTATCCGCACGATGTCATAAGGTTGGTCAGAACTGCTGTCGAAATCAAAGGTAACATCGTCCTCATCGGTAACTTTGAATATCAAGTACCTGAGTGACAAATCTCGAACTAACACCATCTCCCATTTTCCACTTTATGAAGGAAAAACAATTATTTTAAATTTTATTCCCGCCGAGTCCCTGCCCTAATAAAGGAGTTGTTGGCCTTGAAAGCCAGTGGATTAGCCTCATCACCAAATCGCGAGCAGAACGAAAATGAATCGGCCCTCTTCGAAAACGCTTTTAACATCTAATCGAGAATGCAGGTGTCAAAATTATTCAATTTATTTTGCACATTACTGCGCTTACATGACTTCGGAACAAGCGCATGATTCTTGTGGAACACAACACGATAGGAAACCAATCCACTAACCACGATGAGAAACCCAGGGCAGCAAGGGTAATCAGCGTGAATGAATTTTTAATCGAGCTAACTTCCATTGTCCACTCCCGTTTCATGTACTGCCGTATGGTCAATCCCGATTGAAATTAAATAGAGCGCATCAACCCGTCACAACGATTACTTTGATAATAAGTATTTTTTCCTGCGGCTATGGAAAATGAATTTTCGGCAAAAAGCCAACCTATTGCCAAAGAAAGGAGTTTAATTAGGCCTACTGAAAAGATGTTTACGTGGATCGCTTGCCTTATGCGTATTTCCTTAACCTCCAGAGCGGTGCTCATAATATAGTTTTTCCCAGGACGTAAGTTTTGAAATAAAAAGCTGGTCAAAGTTTGAGCAGTTACTCTAAAAAATGAAAATATTCAAGTGGTCCCTAAAATCAGTGAGAATACATATATGGCCAGAAAGGGCATGTTGAGTGTTACCTTAAACTCCGCATCGGACAAAAATGTGTAAGTTTTAATATTTCATCTAAATCTGTGTAGTTACCAAAAACCGCAGGGAATGATGACCATTTTCCTCTTCCGCTTTATAAGAAGTTCATTATATGTTCTATCCTTTGGAACTATTTCCATAAAAAAGAATTCATTCAAGGGTGATACAAACCTATAAAATGCCTTGGGGAAGAATTTGCCTCTCCGTAAGGAAGTTGACCTTAACATTCGCTAGGATTACATAATATTTTTATTGATAATTTTCGCCGATTACCAGGACACTTTGTTCTCCTTTAATTAAAATTTATGATTATACATACTTCATGGAAAGTAATGCAAAAGGAAAAAAAGGTAATTTCAGGTATTTTATTCAAATGTATTGTGTGGTGGATTAAAGCAAGAAATATCACTTCAAGAAAAAAACAGCGTTGTGTTGAGTACACAGTTTTGGCGCAATTTATCGGAATCAAGTCCAAAAGTCTTCATGCGTTGGTTAAAGACCACATAATGAAAGCTAATGAAATTTTTAAAATGAGAATAATGACTTTAGATCTATATATACTATATAACACTTCCGTGACCATGGTTCCACCACTGTGCTCCTCCTGGTGATTTTGTACGGTGGTGAAACCTTGCGGTACACGTGGAAAATAGCATTAGTTTGTGTAATTCCAGGGCTTTTATTATCTATCCGCTAAACAAATATCGCCTTGAAATTAATTATCAACAGAAACCATTGCCTCAGAGATTGCGAAAGATAAAAAAGAAAAGTGGGCACTTTGTCAAGATATGGGAAATATGGCAAGATAAATAGATATATATGATGGTGAGCTGGGTCCCAAATATCTTTGACCTTAGGATATCTTAGCAGTCTGGAAAACCTCAAATGACAGATTAGGAAGTCACAATAAACATATATATATATATATATATATATATAATTATATATACACATATATATATATAATTATATATACACATATATATATATATACTCATTTATATAGAAACAGATATAAGGAAAAGGGATTTTTTTAAATTTTTTATTGATTTGTAAATATATAGTATTTACGATTATTTGCATCAAAATTGCAACCAAGGATGGAGATTATAAGTAACTCGATTATCATACACAGGAGCCATAAAAGTTCCGTGACTGTTGAAGAATGCTATATAATTTCAGAGTAAAAATTCTTTTGCAGAATATACATTCGAAAGCGAGTCATAATACATACGTCCTTTCAGGTCAACATAATTCTTCTCGCTGAGTTTTTTAACCTTCTGAAAATGTTTGTTTATCGGAAAAAAAAGGATTTGTTGAATCCTTCCAGTGACATCCCTACGCAGTGTTTTCCTTAAGAAAAATTCCCGTTTGGTACACGCAACACGATGAGTATTAACAAAAAGTCAGGAAAAATTTCCTCACGCATGGGTTTGAAAATCATCATACTAATAGAGGTACACCGATAAGCGTTGCCCAAACTCTTAAAGAAAATATAGCACTGATCATTATGGTACTGGTACGTGTACCATTTAAGAAAAAGGTAGCTGTTCAGTAAAATGTGGTTTAATCCCTTCAATTAATATGCCATTTAAAGTGCGCTATATTTCGCACTGCAAATTTTTGTACAGGTCCACTACATATACACAGATGTATAAAAGATATACTAAAGGCTGCTTAAACTTTTCCGTTACGAACTAATTTCCACCATTTCGCTTACGGACGTTTGTCGTGAGAATCGACTGTGCGCAAACTGCATGCTACCTTGAAAAAGTAACAATCAATCATATTATACAAGGCTCTCGTTACTCAAACCGATTCTATATTACTGATGACAATGAAATATCTCAAGCACTGAGATAACTGTTCTATAATAAGTCTTTCCTATCTTTATATTACTTTTTCAAATTTCTTATGTTTTCAGATTTTTTCAATGAGGAAACTTATCACGATATCTCACCGTGCGTTTTTACTAACGAATTGCCACAAGGAATCAAAGATCTAATTAGATTTGGAGTGCTGCGCGATAACGGTACTCCAGGCCGCGTTATCTTTATTCTTACCCCTTAGTAGTTGAAGAAAGCAATGCGACGCTTTTTTCAGAATTTTCCCTCCGCAAAATATAAAGAAGATGCCCATTTAGATCAAAAATGAAATCCCAGTGATCTTATATGCACCGTAAAAAGCCACTTCACATAGTAGCTACATGAACACTTCAAGCTTCTCAGTTAATAGAAATGCCCGGCTGAAATAACCAGTCGATCTACCTACTCTTTCAACCAAAAAATATTGAACCACAAATAGTACAAAATGGCTGAGAGACTTGAGAGACTGGAATGAAATCATCGAAGAACGCAAGCTAGAAGGCCGGATGGAAAATATGGATTAGGAAAGTGGAACAAAAGATGAATAAATATTATAGGACCACATGTACAAATGGTAAAGACAGCCACCTACGATTTTGGAGCCAAATACGAGGAAAATACATGCGAGTGATAATTGGGAATACAAAAAGATAAATTAATTCCATCACTAAGAACGAGATATACTGATATCGATTCGTTAATGCCACACCACAGGTTGACCGACGTAGCGTGATAAGACCTTTCCAAACCACCTTCACGGCCCAATGCTCTCCAACCTGGGCCAGCTTCCCATAGCTACAAGTACATTTACAATTCCTTTAAAAACAACCGCTAATGCTAATGAGAGCAATTCTAAGCCATGCGCACTGCGACTAAATATCGCGAGTACTGATACGTATATTTTCATTCTCAACGTGGCAGATTTTGCGTGATTTACGCACAAGGACTTGTTACTAATCTTGGAGCTTAAAAAAGGGCACCTGAAGGTTTTTACGATGAATTAGGGTTGAGTCCACCCGGAAACAAGTCCGACTTCACATTCAGGGTAGCGAGGCCAGTTCCTATAGCTGCCTAGGTGGTTATCCGCTAAGCTCTGCAACTCAGTAAACGCCAATGATTGGTTTTGATTATGTCAACATTCAACACCCAAATTTGTACCCGGGGTCCTCCGGCCATGAGCCGAGCGTCTAAACATTAGACTGCAATTCCAGGCAATGTCGTCAACTTGAAGACTGATAGGTGACGGTAGGGTTCACCTGATACCAAGGCCTGGGGCGCCGCGGTCTATGAAATAAAGGCATTCAAGGTAGAAAGGGGGCCAGATTCTTTCCCTCCGGCATCTGCGGTTTGCCACAAACATCTGGTGCCTAGGAAATCACTCACAGCACCACATTCAGAGACATCACGATAAGTTGAATCTGGGACGATTCGGTCACCAGCCCAACACTCTCTATCATATTCAGTTTATTGATTATGTCAGTTGTGATAGAGGATTGACGCAGCGGCTACTGCACTTGCTTTCCAAGTCATAGGTTTGTGTTTCATTCAGATGGTGGAAAATAATTGCCTTTCCATGATTGCGTTCCGCATGAAGAGCATGTCAAGTGCAAAATCATTCCATCTGTTCCTAGAGAGTAGATTCTCTGACGCTTTGGTCCATTACGCGCCAATGACGACGACTAATTTTCTCATCCTTGCCACATTTTTTATAAACACTCTATTTCTATTCCTCCACCTATATCTCAACACAAATTCCCGTCATCATTGAACTATTTACCCGGAATTATGTGAATGAACAATTAATCGTTCACTACACAGATTTTTGTTCATATGTTCATGTTTCTTTGCATTAGGAGGTATTCCTCTCCTGAAAATATTTCTGCCAATTGCAAAAACCTTTTACGATAGCCTCAGTTTGGACATTTTGCTTTGAAAAATTTAGTAATTCAAAGCTTTGAAGAAAGAGGAGTGTATTTATGATGAAGTTGTGCATTTTCACCTAGATTACATGTACTTTAGATGCTGAAATTTCGAAGTGGAAGAAAAATGCAGTCATTTCAAAGTGTACAAAATTATTCGCCTTGACGAGAATCCCGGTCAAGGCGAATGATGGGACTGAAGAGGGGGAAAAGGCCGAGGGATAAGGGACTGAAGCCAGAGGAATAAAAGGAATGTTTAGAAATCCTAGAAGAAGGAAAATAAGAAGCATTAGGATGGCGTGCATTGAGTAAGCAAAGATGTGAATAATAAATGTGTGTAAACAAATATGAACCCATGTAGCCCAGTACTTTAGTTGCGTTAACATTTTAAAAATATCATAACCTGGTTCTATATTTTCAAGATTAATTCCAACCTGTAATCGGTAGAATCACGAACATTCAATAAAAAATGGCTGAAATAAAACTAGTAATAAGAAGGTAATAATAAAGGAAAATAATAAAATACATAAGTACAAAACATTGATTTTACAATTAACTGGGTCTACAAAGTCCATATTTTGTATTAGTCTCAAAAATGTTATCAGACATGATAAATAAATTGAGTTCATTTTAGGTCTAACTTTGTGGCCTTAAAAATTACTCGAGCAGGGCAATCCCAAGTTTTTATATGTATATGTTTACATGTTTTTAAATTTGCAGTTAAACCGCATAGTCCTAGCATCCTGGGTTCCCTTCTTCCATACAAAGTTATGCTCATTTTTGGGTGCAAGCTGACGGCAATACTACCACTGCCGAAAGAACAAAATAACACTTATTAGAATTTACGAGAACAAATCAGGATAGCTTGAGGGCGCCCTGAAACACAAGGAGAGAATCAAAAACTCCTCACGCGAGTAATTCCCCGGTGAACCCCTTAATTTGTCTATAATGTTTTTGGCTAATGGCTTTGTTCGAATACGCGCGCTGGTTGAATGCGACGAGCAGTTCCTCTTTCTTGCGATAGAGCGGTCCTCGTCTTTTCCCGACACATTTCAATTAAGCGAAACCGCTTGAGGAATTTTGAAACTACTGGCATCTAACGGTAGCGGCCTCAAACAACTTCCTTGATTTCGCCGTTGAGTTGGTTTGATAAAAAACGCACGGGGTATTTTACCGAGGATACCAAAAGCACTTATACTTGAAAAGTAACGTCAAGGGCCCATTTTTTTGGAGACAAGTGATATGCTCTTTTCAAATAGAGTCTGTTTGTGTCAATTTCTTTTGCTGTAGAAGCTTTGATAAGTATAAAAATGGAACTTCAACTTTTAGGAAGGGCAAGTAATGGACACAGGTAAAAAGCTTGGGATTATGGTACCCGAGTCATTTTTAAAACCCCATCAATAGGTGTAATAGTAATATCGAGACTAATAAACCATCCACGGAAGTGATAACAGTAGTTAGATCGGGTTGCGCAAGTATTTCCTATTATACGTATACCATAGGTGTCCTTTCAAAATCATCGGTTTAGTTCGTCAAACTGACTACGAATACATATTGAAATCTAGCTAACTTTGCGACTCAAGCCGCTTTTCCTTATAAACTACGCAGTGCTCCCATTAATAAGCGAATTCAAAAATCAAAGGTTGTATCTAAGCGAACCAAATTTACAGTTCTGGTGAATTGAAAATTCGTTTAAGACAGCGATGACTCATGTTTGGGGAAGTATCATTCAAAGGCAAAAGGTCTGCTTTCTGTTATAACTGCGGGGTACAGAGAACTTGAATTGGTCGGGGTAACTAGAAATATTACGCATGATTTTTGGAACCAAATATTGAAACACATGTAGACATCTTTGGTCCTGTACATAATTCCGGAATATGCCTATAATCAATGAAAACTTGTATTTCATTCATTTGGTAGTTTGTTATTCAAGATAACTTAAACCTTCGTCAATGTAATATTATTGAGAAAAAGGAACTTTGAGAATTATTAGCATCAAGGCAGGAAAAGATGAATTAACATTTATTTTCCTGCTAGTTCATCGCTCGGATAAACTAGCGGAAAACTTCTCTTCCCTAGTTTAACTTCCCTAAAGCAAATGCATCTTCAACTATTTATTTTCTCAATCAGTATATTTCATGAAGCATACCTTATATCTCCTAAGAAGAAATCTACAACGGGTAAAAGAAAAGCGCTGACACGATTAAGGTGAAAAATTATATTTTTAGATGCATAATATTCATGAATGATTCTACGAAATGATAAAATAAGTAGCAACCAAAAATCTGATATTTTCCGCGGATAAACAAACAAGTAATTTGGGCCCTGGTTTTTATGGATGAGTTATATAATAATCAGTAGATGTAAAAACCTGTATCGTAATTAAAAGAATTTTCCAAAGAAACTGCGGGAGATACCGCAACAGTAACTTTTTTAACGGAGTCATCCGCTAATGTGCATTTCAATGCAACAATTTCAGAGGGTTCGAATCCCAGTCAAGGCGAATGATTTTTACACTCTGAAATTGTTAAAAGAATTTTGTTTAGAAGAATTAGCATTTTTTCAAATCTTTGTTAATCATTTATTTTTCAACTAAATTAATAGACCAGGCAGAGGCTCCCCATTTACGATACTCTCAACCTAGTACCAATAATTTACGAAGGGAGAATTTTTAACTACCATAACAGTATTTAAAACCAAGGGCTAAATACGTTATAAAAAAATGATTGATTACCATCGTGAATTTCGCAAGAACCAAATAAAGCGGTGAATGATAACTCGGTTATTGGTATGTAGGTAAAAAAAATTAAAAACTTTCTGTTCTTAGTTGCAATATTCTAGTTTGGTGGTACTCATCTGCGATAGTCTAGAGTGAGCTTAGAATTTGAATTTTACATAAAACTTACCGCACAATTACGTTAGGAAAATAACCAGAACAATTACAGCATTTCATATATTTAACATAATATCCATTTAATTTAGTGTCACCCTGAATGAAAAATTATTTAGTAGGTGCTAACATATAAATTTCACACTCATTTGAATAATCGATGTACATTTTTCACTCATACACGTTAGTTCGCGAATTATAATACTTGACTTTGACTTTTCCTCATGAATTTGAATTAGACTAATTAATTAACAAAAAACTATTTATTCAGTAAGATAGTCTACGGCGGATAAAAGTACAATCATAAATAATGCCTCGAGAACATCTTTTTCTTATGAGTATGTACATATTAATAACATTTGCGGGTGGTGATTGTTTATGCCTTATGCAATACACACTGCGCCATTTTGCCGAAAAAAGGCTTAGTGATTAAGGCATATGCTTAAAAACTATGGCTGATAATTTTATCAAATGAAAAAAAACTAGCTCATCATCATAACGAATTCAACAGGTTATCCTTCAACATTATTTTTCGTAAAATGATGCACATTTGAGAACCTTTTCAGGCATTATTATGAAGCTCGCCACATTAAATATGGCGAACCTGACACATGTAGCAAATGAGAAAAGTAAACGATGGAGACTGTGAGGACGCAGTCGTGAGCACCAGAACAATACAGTCATAAAGAGCAGAGATCTATTCTTGGTCAATGAGCGCCACTCCGTCTTATGTCTCTCACTAAGGGTATTAACACGTAGAAGAGAGCAACAGCTTCACTTCCTTGCATGCGGGTGGACTCCTGGAATACGCAATGCCACCAGGCATACCAAACATGGACAACAATTCAAGGGACAGCACGGAAACGTAATTGACAATCCATACAATAAAGAATGGAAAAATGCATTAGGGAGGCCTATAATGGAGCAAAGAGGGAAAGCCCCAAACAAAAAGTCGCAGCTCACAGAGAAAGTATCGTTGTCGATGAAAGAATGACGAAAGATCTGAGATTTTCAGGGTAACAGGGTAATATAATATTATCTAAACCATTGGGAATCAATCCACATATACCAAATGGAATTAACAAAAGGAGGGAAACGTAAGCGGGGAAGAATTAATGCAAGGGCATGCAGTAATACATACAAAAAAGGAATGTCAGGGCAGACTGTGGAATAATGATCAACTCCTCCAAAATGTAAAATGCCAAATAATGCTGTACGGAAAGCAAATATTTCATTTATACAAAGAAAAACAGATACACGAAAATGTGGGAGAAAAATTAGATAATAACTTAAGGCAGAAGTTCTAGTTTCCATGAGGTATGAGGGAATACAAAGAGAGGACTTTTGTGTTGGCACTTATTTTTTCTGAAGGTGGAATCTTACGAAAGTATTTGTAAACAATTGCATCAGAGCTACTAAGATGAAGTAAAATTAGATAGTTACATTTTTATGCGAAGTAAGAATGACACTACATAGAGAGGAGTGAGTGATTAGAGACATGATCATATAGGATCCGGGCGCAGAATATTAAAGTAATTGCTTCATACATCTTTACTCCAAGCATTCTTAATATTAAATGAACCTGATTAACTAACAAGGCATTACTGTGCCAGCACATTCACAATCGACCTTCAATGCTAATTGAAACCTCCGAACCTCTAACCTTGGACGCCCAGGGCAATATAGACGAGAATACGTCGTATTCTCTCAGCTCTCATTATTGTTTCTATAACACTCAACAGAGTTAATGAAAACAGTGAGAATTTTGAACATTTGTACTACAGCGCGCCACTATGTAGCATGATCGCGTGGTAAAATTCTCAACGAATCTGCAAAGGAGGAGGGATCAGGATCGCTCGATTACACCAAAGGAATAGCACAGATCAAGGCTTGACTTGGCTCATTCTTGGAATTCCACAATAGGAACTGTAACACCGGAGACGAGTTGAATTATGGGAAAGGAAAACTTATGTTCATACATAAAGGGATAAAATGGGAAACAGTGGAGGATAGGAGGCAGGAGAAGCCGCCACTTTCGCTTTATTGATGCTAATTTCATAGAGTTTGAGTTACGAGTAATCTACGCCAACTCAGCAAAAGGTCGCGTTATGGACACCGATGAAGGACGCTCCTGCGGTTCCCATTAAACATCACTCGCTGGGCGTTAGTTGGATCACTTTTTTGTGGGACAACTGTTTCCCCTTGGATGAAACCAACCCATTAAGTGAAAGTATATGAGGAAATCATCCTCTCCTCACATTCGGTGGAGATCCACCACGAATGCAGGGAGGTGTCAGGGCGTAGAACCTCTCGCTTGGGACTTACCTTGCCGATTCTACATGACGCTCAACTGAAGCCTGTGACGCTCAACTGAAGCAATGTGAAGCCTAAAGACGTTGATCGATGATAATTTACAAAAAAGTTAATCCTTTCCCGTTGGCTCACAGATAAATGGATTTCCGATAAATATCTTTTTTCAATACAAAGAAGAAGAATAAAAACGAATTGAAGATATTCGCATTCTTCATTAGACTTCATGGTGAATCAAAGATACTGTAATTACGCGAATCAAAGAAACGATTACGGCAATCACCTTATTTTAGACTTAAAGAAAGGAATAAAAATTGCACGAACACAATCCAGGAAAAAAAGCACACAAGCAAGTCAGCCTGACTTCCAGGATAATAATCACGGCGGGCAATACAGAATTTTTTCGCGTTTCGGTGTAAACGCTATGCAAATTCTTACTCCTCTCGGTGAGCCAAGAGTTGATTGGATACATTTAAAGTCCTCGCAGTTATCTTGCGTCATATCATAAAATTTTACATGGCATAAATCCTACAAAAGTTGTATGCATTCCACGAACTTGGAGAGATTGCGAGCAGCAAATGAAATCACTGGGAAACCTGAACGACAGGTCGAATTGCTGCCGTAATGCATTTCACAATGCATCTGATTCACATGCAGGGAAGAAATCCGAGGCGAGGCTATGTGGCGTGATTTGACTTCAAGCGGTTAACCCATCGGTTTAATATTGATAATAATATGACGGTGGAGCACGATATTTTCTAGTTTATATCACGGAATAATACTTACGCATATGAAATTCTAGCATTTACGTACGCTGATAAATTGGATGCCCTCTAATAGGTGAGTGACGTGGTCTAAATAGGCTATTCTAGGAAACTTTCAATGAGGTAGTCACCTCAAGACTGAATGTTGACCACCCGGGTTACGAAAATTGCCCGAGATATATATAACGTCCTACTTTTGGTCGTGAATAGTACCTTCCGATACAGTGGGGATTTTTAATAGATCTTTTGATCTCAAAGTAAACCTTATTACTCTCCAACTGATTCGCTGCCCTGCTAGTTAGTTCTCCTAAAGACTGAGAGGACTCTCATCCTAACTCGTTGCACTAATAACCTTTTGATACTTCCCTACTTTCTCCTCTTACGCGCCAATTTTAAAAAATCCTCGTGGATCTACTTCTGCCTTTATCTAATTCCTTACTAAACACTTTCCCCGATAGTTTTTCGACCCAAATGGGTGTGGGTAAATACCACAATCCCATTTTGAGAGTAATCACCCTAGTAAACGTTTAAACTTTCGATGATTGCCATATTTTCCAGGTGGTTTTCAGTTTAACGCATAACATTCTTACAGAAGGTAATAACTGGAAAGCCAATGGTTATAGGAAAGAAATGATAATATTCCACTGTAGAGCATTGGGTAGAGATTGATAAAAAATATTGAAACGCGTATAAAATGATAATGACGATGACGCAATTCGAATTATTTCGTCGCAGTGTGAGAAATTTTGGATCAAATAGTAACCTCACTTGCACGCCCACTGGGAAGTGCACATGATCATATCTGCGTAATTTAATCACAGAGTGTAATATTGAATATTTTAAATTGCATATTCATATAATTGAAACGTTTTAATCTACTACGATCGCATATGCCTAAGGTTAAACGTGAATTCTCGGATACGAACACAGGGTCACGAACTACTGCATAAGATGCTATTAAGTTTGCTCTTATAAAAGGTAAATAGTTTAGCAGAAAGTAGAAAAGTCTCTACAGAAAAGTAAAGAGACTCTAGTTTACTTCGTGAAGTGACACCCGAAGGGATTCATTCCATATTAATGATGTAACTTGGAAATAAAAATCCACGTAGTTGGAATATATCATCACAACTCAAATGTGTCGTCAATACATAATCGTATTCCTACATGTAATACGTTTAGATTGGGTTTCAAGGATTTGTATCTACGTGTATTGTTGTTTTGCACAAAAGTATGCAAACGCACTTACTCTATTAGAGCGAGGCCTTATCTAATGCGTCGATGACATGTTCAGAATGTTTGTTTCCATGGTAACTAATAAATATGACCGCAGTAATCAATCAAAATCGCCACATTAATTATCAAATTGTCACTCTGATTGTCAAGTCTAAGTAATTGATACTTAATAAGTAGGGCCAACTTTTTGTGAAATGGCAGTTCCTTTAATTGAGTTGGCAGTTTTTTGGTGCTTTTAGGTGGTTCCTCCCATTAAACTTTTCGATTCACCTCCCATAAACCTTGGAATGCATAAAACGTGACCGTAACGTAATTAATAGGCACGCGAAGAGTTGGAATATGCAGTTTCAATCCGATCTATTTTAATTGTAATGCTATATTTGTCTCCATAATTTCATTCTCGTAAATTTCTTAAGATTTAAAAACAATCTCTTAATAAAGGTCCGAAAAATTGTTAAATCGCGAGACGGTAGCTATTTTTTTTGTACAATACTGTGTGGCCTTCACATAATTTGATGCTGCTAATTGTACGTAAAATCAAGACTATACAGTGACTTACACGTAACTTGATAACGTAATCTACAGAAAGATTTCGCGTTAAAAGGTTAGACTATCAAAGAGTAACCGGACAAAACAACCAGTCTTTATAATACCGCTCCATGACATGACACTGTTTAACCTCCTCTTATTTGTGAGGAAATAAAGAAAATAAGAGAATTTTTTATCTTACCGAGTTTTACTAATGGGTCTCCACTGATTATTTTCACGATTTAAATTTAATGTATCCACTATATTTTTAAATGTTCAATGGCCCATTGTTCCTTATAATTGAAATAATAGGGTAAATTAAGGATTAAGGCTACTTTAAATCCCGAAACTGTCAAAAATAGTTCATTACATGTTCTTAATAATACGTGCAAGTAAGTATCAAACCAGAGACTGGACGGTTCAGTAAGGGTGATGATTGATTGATGAATTTTCAAATCGGATCTAAATATTCAGTTATTTGCCTAAAGTTTATTGTCCCTAATTTATTCGACTTCGATTAACAGATACTTTTCTACATGTTGTTTAGCCTCGTTCACCTTTCCTGTCTCCTTTAGATTTCTCTCAACAATCCTCTCTCCTCCTTCACCATGCCTAGCATTTCCTTGTTTGTTTTTATTTCTGTCCATATCACCTTTTCTATCCTCCTCTTTCACCCACGTTTCAAAAGCCTACAGTTTTCGTATATCAACTGATTTCAACGACCGCGTTTCTATGCCATACAAAACCACGTCCCAAATCGAATTTTCCAATAAAATTTTCTTTGATTGGCAATTGAATGTTGAATACTGTGGCAGAGAGAAGCAATACAGCCAATTGAAGAAGTGATAGGAAAAAATGGGGATATTGGAAGGAAAGAAGGGAGGAAGGATATTAGCAGAATTGTAGGTTTTGTGGTAATTTTAGTTGTCAGGTGGGGGGTCCCTCCAGCTGTTTCGTGAGAGACTAAGAAATGAATCGTTTCTGTTTGTATCCATTCCTACCGTAAAAAGAAGACTACCTGAAAAAACTTATCCTCATTTCATTTATAATTAGTTTTAAAGGGCACAATGTACATCGAATAAATAAGTATTTAATAATTTATTTATGCTCAGTGTCAGTAATCGGATCTCTTAAGTTACAGGGGGAAGTGAAAATGCAACGCTTCACTTTTCGGTGAGGTTTCAACAGACTGTAGACAAGATTGTCTCAACATCCCAAAAACGGTCACTTGAGAATGGCGCAAAGAGTCGACTTCCAGATATAGATGGTCCGGTCCATGCTCGGGGAAAATAAAACTAAAAAAATAAAAAGAAAAGGGCACAGACTTCAAGGTCCAGAGAAAAAAGGAAAATGACCAGTGAAGCCATGGGAGGCTCCAAATAAGAATGTTTCAACAATTACCTACTAGAAAGTAGGGGGTCTCATTTAGAGCAGCTTGGACCGTGAGGCGTTGGATGCCTTGGGCCGGAACGTCGTTTGGTCTGGAAAAGAAATTATAAATGCCACCGCTGACCTACTCGGTGATGTGTAAAGGGGAGGACCGAAACAAGGATGACGTGATTTGAAAATATGTATCGGCCACTCTTACTTTCGAAGGCATCCGAGTTATGGGAAAGCACTTAATCTTGTCGATACATCAACATTAACCTCGCGTAAAACCGTAGACACTGGAAATAATTCTCTTCCTCATAAAAGAGTTTATCAAAGGATAACCTGATAATTACTTCTCGCCGATGGAGCAGACAAGAAGCTGGGTTTCAATAGAAAACAGCAACACGCTCAACACGTAACGGTTCGCTTGAAACAAGTTTTTCGCTGCAGGAAAGTTTCCTTAAGTAAGCACCTTTCAAGAATCGTTTCTATCTGAGTGAGTTCATCACGATGAAATTGCGATTGGTTTACTTAATTTTATAGCGACTCTCGTATTATGAAAGTTACGAAAGAAAAAAATATGCATTGCAAATATAACGTTGGCATGCATTTGGGTGGCACTCGTCCTCTTGTTATTCCGAGGTATTATGACAGAGCTTGTTATATATTTTTAGCCAAACCTACACTACATTTTTCCTAAATGCACCAAATACAATATTATCCGTCATAAAAAGAAATCAATTCATAATTCTTTTTAGAACTTTGGGCAAAGCCTCAGTGAGCATTGGCAGAACCAATATTTCAATACAGCGTTCATTAGTCCTTCAATAACTAATTCCCTTATGATCCTATAGCTTTTTCGACAGACAAACTTCCCCCGGGGGATATTTTTCCGCCCCTATGTTCTTCTTACGGGGATTTTCCTACTATTTACCCTTCATTTACCTAACAAATTCACAGTTAAAGGGTGTCTCCAGTCCATAGGGGTTTCTTTTTCATAAAGTCGTTCATATGCCTTTTTTCCCTGTGTTGACTTCCTCGAACCCGATTTAGCTGTCCATTTGATACAAATGTGCATATTACAAGCATGAAAACCTATAAAAACATCACAGAATGAAGTTTTATTTATCAAATAACCAAATGCTTCTTTTCTTAGTTGACAGTATTTATTTTCTGATATTCCTCACATACCCTAAATTACGTTCCGTGTTTCTATATTTCTGATAATTTCACCATTTTACGCATTGTGAACACCGTCAATCACCTCTACGTTGTATCACTCCACTGTTTTGGGCGTTCTATATTTCAACCTACGTCCTCTACCCCTCTCACACTAACGCTAATTCTGATAAAATGTTCACACTTCCCACCCATTTCTTCAACCTATTACCAACTACCTCCCATTCAACTATCCAAATAAAAAACCGTAAGTCCTATATAAAGTTACACGTTTTTCTTTTAAAAGCAATTCACAATATCTCAATCAATGATCCCTTCTTTCTCCGAAATAGCTATGCATTAATGCTATGAAAAGTCTTTTCTACTTTTCCACATTTCACTTTATATTCTGCCAAGATAAGTTTATTACTAATTCTGTCTAATCACTACTTCCATTTCAATGCTCATCTATACTACATCATCTTTTTAATTTTCTTACCTCTGGAGATTGCCATTGATTCATTTGTCATTGATTTGTAAAAATATTCATCCATATCATTTGAGAAACATTTTATATATATATATATATATATATATATATATATATATATATATATATCCGTACATTTGGGGACATGGTAGTCCAGGGGTAGAGCATTGGTCTACTGACAGGAGATTCAAAGCTAGAGCACGGGTTCTATTCCCAGGCACGTCTCTCTGGACACACTCAGCTTCACCCGAGCTGTGTGAACTTTCAGGTGCCGGAAACCATAGGCGGCACGGAGAGGAACCGACCCCACTACTCGGATAGGTGAATATCACACGGGCTTAATATTGCGTGAACTCAACCGTCACCTACCAAACCGACCTCCGGGTTGATAACGGTGTGCATATAAAACCATTAACACAGTAATCAACCCGAAAGTCGGCTTGGTAGGCGATCGTATAGTTCACCCAGTACTAATCCCGACGGCGTGTGAAATTCACACATCAGGGTAGGGGGGGCAGATCCTTTCCTTGTGCCGGTTATGGCTTCTCAGGAAGATCTGGTACCCGAAAAATCACATAGCTTGGGTGGAGCTGCAGGTGCCCATAGAGGCTTTCCCGGGAATCGAATTCGGGCCCTCCGGTCAATCCTCCTGTCGATTCAAATATGAACACACTCAAGGCCCCAAGCACATTCAAACGCATGAGATATAATCTCTGCAGCAGCAAGATGCATCCATTAAAAGCTCATTTTTTCTTATTTAATTGATATTGTACACATCAATATGCAAATACAGTAATCTTATAGAAGAAATCAGAACTCTAGATTAAATGAGTTACTAGTTTAGAGCATTGACTGAGATTAAAATGAGTAACATTGCTCATGAAACATTCAATCAAATGCCCTGAATATCCCAACATTTCATTACCATCCTTAAACTAAAAAATTTCCCTGGAATCACACGCGGGGAGAGATTAAGAAGCAAACATGCTCGCGAAAATACAGAAAAATGAGGCTCAGTAATCACGTTTTTCCCTTACTCCGTAATCGATCGATTGGAAATTTGATGTACTTCCATGACGGAGTCCAAGGTGCCAACCTTTTTATTTGTTCCCACCACATGCCACACTTCAAATTTCACCGTTTACTCTCGTTCCGCTTTCACTCATTCATCCCAATCTAGCCATAGAAATGACCATCACACACACCTACTCCCTTTCCAATTTCTCCTTTCCCAATTTGTGTTTTAATTTTTCAGTAATTCATTCCTGTTCAGAATTCAAAACAGCAAGCGGTGGATATGGCGTTATTGATCGAGAGCGGAGGTGAACTAACTCCTGAGCAATCAGTGTGGACTTTGAATACCCATTCACAACCGTATGGCGCACTACTTGGCGAACGTCGATGGTATTGTGTTGGTGGCCAGAACAGAAAGAGACCTGCAAGGAGCATTTCATACATAAAGAGAAAATTCTGGGGAAATGGCAATTTGGGGTAATGTCGACAAATCTAAATGCATGCTGGCATCAATACGACGGTGCATTGACGAGGTATAATCAGTCACTACGGAAGGTCTACAGGGTGGTAAAGTGAAGCGAGTTAAGTAACTGGAGTCTCTGGTAATGTACTGCGTCTGAAGAAATAAAAGCAAGAATTGAGGCAGGAAATATAAGCTAATTTTCACTCGAAAAGATCAGCTAAAGAATTTAAGGAAGAACAATAAAATGAACATATATGATGCTCATGGGACCGATTTTCACGCATGAACCTGAAATTTGGACATTGTCAAAAAGAGATGATGACTAACTGAGACGATGGAAGAGGAAAGTTTTAAGAAGAATCTATGGAACTATTGAAGAGAATGGGATGCGGAAAATCGGGACCAATCAATTAGCTGGTCAGCTCACGAACTGGGCACGCCAGATGAGGGGCCCATTAAAAAGTTAATTGGAAAGCCTGGTGGCAAACGCCATAGAGGACGACCGTGGTTACGGTGGAGTGATGATGTGGAGCATGGGGGAATGTGGATGATGACTTAAGATGACTGGAGGGGGGTGATGGAAGAGCAGGACAGAAGTGAGGGGAGAATGGATGGAGACCAGGGCCCTATATATACTGTAGTACCAGGGTAGATTCATTGATGAATACCCATAGGGAAAACAGAAAGTATTTCATGACTAACTGTGCACCATCGACGTAAATATGGGTTTAGAACGGTACATACGTGAAGCATTTAAAACATCCTCAGCCCCTCCGATACAGTCGGCACAATGTTTGCACTCAAAAGTCTTTTCACCCACAATATCACCTTCTTCGCATACTCATGAGTTCCACTAAAATAAATAAAAGTCTGGGCGGCACGAAGGGATTCCCTTTTTCTTTGGAACCTTCCACACCACCATCGGCTTCCATTTCCAGTTTAACTAACACTCTAAACTCCATAACTGTCATCAATACTTAATATCTCCTCCAATAGCTGTTTTCATCGTAGTTCCCCCACTTCCTCCTCTCTCTACCTCTCCTCCCCAAACAAAACTTCTCTTCGTCTGGCAGCCTCGTTGCTCAAGTCCAATCCCCTCCCCCCCTCTCGTTCTCCGCAGTCGAATCCAAAAAGCCTCCAATCTATGCTAACCTTCTTTCATTCAAGAACTAGTTCCATTGAACGATACCAATCCAAGTTTAATTTTACAATCTCGAATAAACGTTTCTTTAAGTCAATTATTCAAAACAAGGAAACCCAGTAATCACCTGAGTCCTATTATTATGACTGTTCCGCCTGTTTTTATTGTCTTTCACTTAAATTTTCAACTTTAATAGCCTCGTTTTTGTGATCTGGTAATTTTGTTTTATTGTAATTCATGATGAAAGGGATATGTTATTACTACCGCATCCCATTCCTCAGAATATTCCCGGTTGTTCTTTTGCAGCTACGTTTTTCCATACCATTATAAAATCAATACTTATTCCCCATAAATATAAATGAATATTTTATTGGTGCTGATACCCAGACTAAGAGAAAAATTTTATGTTCATCACGGTCCACCAACAACCTAAAATAAAGTTTTATACCATACCGAAGCACTTAGGCCCACACTGTTAGCATGCTGCAAACCGATATGCCTGACAGATCAACGGTTCCAAGTACGGATCTTTTCTTGGGCTAAGATGATTTGTCATCCCAATGAGGTACGCTTAAACCCAAAAGGACAGCCATCTAGGAGGTTGTTCAGTATAAAATGACCATAAACATTTTATTTTCTTATTTTATTTCGCAAAAATTTCATATTTTGTCACGCTGTTAGCTTAAAATTTAATGAATACGTAATAAAAGTTTCATCGATTTGACTCGTATTGCGCCAAAGGCAGTCATTGAAAATTGAAAAATATTCAATTCGCCTACAGCAACGATAAGGGAATACTCAATTGGCGATAGGGTGCACTGAAATGTTGATTTCGCCGAAAATTTCAGCAGTCCAGGTCTATGTACGTAATACCACAGGCAACCGCTTGAAGAAGGTTCATGAAGACGCTGTTCTTCCCTATTGCGTACCTATAAGTTGGGTTGAAGGTGGACCCGGGGCTGCAGTCTAACGAAAGTCAGCATTTACGCCGCTGATGCCGTTTTGAGAGAAGATCGCGAAATAAATAAATTTCATTGGTCATGCCATCCATGCATTGGCAACAGAAAAATTGAACGGGAGACGCTTGTGCGCATTGAGTTCCGAGCACACTCATGCTGGAAGAAAAGGGAATTTGCGTGAAGGTTTGTTCGACGTTGACAGTAAAGGAAGATAAAAGGTTAATTTCGAAGGTTGCCATTGCAGATGAAAACATCATTTTGATCCTGAGAGCAAACTTTTTGTGGTAATCTCTGACGTCAAAAAAAATCTAAGTGGTGGCTTTAGTGGGGAAAATTTGGGTCACATCATTTTTTGAGATTCAGGAAATCATGTGTCAGCATGTCGTACTAACACACAACTGTAAATGTAATGGGAATACGATAAGTGTTCTCCAAGGTCACATCAATCGCGAAAGGCCAAATTTCAAGGCAGTAGGTTGGTTGTTGCATCACGACAATGGACGGCCGCACACCACAAATGTTGCTGTTGAAAATATCACGATAATCAGTATGAAGTGTGTTCCTCATCCTCCCTATAGTTCAGACATAGTCCCACGTTACTTGTCTTTGCTCCTCAATGGGAGCAACGCCATCGTGGAAAGAGTTTTCAATCATCATAAGCAGGGATAGGCGAGCTGAGCTTGTTTCAACTTGTAGCGGCTGATGCTAATTGGAGTCAAATCAATGGGACTTGTGCCACTTCCCATTATGATAACAATGTACTATAAAAATATATTATTGAGCTATTAATTATGTCAATGAAGAACTTTTATGATCACCACTGATTGAACATTCATCGTAGTTCCAACAACCAAAATCTCCATATGGCGACTTCCCACGAGAGGAAAAACACAAATCTCAGGTGAATTCCATTAATATTTTGATCCTCAAGGGAGAATCTGGGGGTTCAGTAGCAATATGATCACCATAATGCTGAAAAAATATAATTGAAGGATAAAAATTATGAAAAATGATAAAATTACGAATATTTAGATGGTTTGGCCCTCGTATGGTCTATCAATAGACCATACGAGGCAAGACAAAAAATACGCAGAATCTTTTATTTTCGCTGGGTGTTAAAGTCCAACTGTCACAATACTCTTTAGTTATATTAGCACACTTACCGATGACGTATACTGATGTCGATTGCCATAATGGGTGATTATTTTATTGCCAATTGTTGAGAAAGTTGCACGAAGTCTGAAAAACAACACTAAGTATGTTCAGTAGTAGCATTTAGGGGAGGCGACCGACAGCTGAGGTCATTTGCGCCATTGGGGATGGATAGGAAAGGATGAAGGGTGGAGAGAAACCCGGCGTCGGCATTAGCCTTCTATTTACGACAGGCGCCAAGGGGTCCGCAGCTTAACGTCCCATCTGACGGACGGCGTACTCACTCAAAGGGCCCTCCACAAAGCACCTCAAGTAGGGATCGAGATACCTCTGAAAAATATTTAACACCGTCGGGATTTGGGCCCTCTGGGTGGGAAGCAAGTACGTTAGCTACCGCACCATCGCGATCCCCGTATGTTCAGATGAAAGGTTTACGTATATATAGCATAGAGAGAAACAGTTTTACCTAGCATGCGTAGCTCATTAAACTTACTCGTGTTAACCGGTTGACGGGCTTGCCAGGTGACAGGGAGCCCTCGAGCGCCACGCTTTGCGAGGGGGCACTGTCCTAGGGCATGCACGCTAGGACTTGAGGGAGGGAGGGCGGCACAACCCAAATTCGATTGGGTAACGGAACAGAGAGGGCTCCTTTCCCCACTCCGACCAATTCATGTTTGGGCCAGGCAAATAATCACCCAACCTAATTAATGCGACGGAAAGGAGTTCACTTTTTCAAACATAAGAAATTGTTCTTCTCGCCATGGGAGCAGTGCGTGACGAGGCGGAGGAAAGAGATTGGCGAGGCTGCTGACGAAGGCGACGGAGGGACAAAGGAGGGGGACGCCGACGCGCGGGCAAGGCGGGACCGATAGGCCACGAGGTGGGCGTGGATGAAGGTAGAAGAAATGGGAGAGGCTTTCATGGCGCACGCGAGAATTTCATGGGAGCAAAAGAGACATTGCCCATAACTTAAGGAGTCAATATTGCCCTTTCACTGTGACTAAGGTGGTGGGCTGGGCGCCCAATGTCGAAGCCACTTCTTTCAGAATTAGATGCGAATTATTTTCCAACTTGGCGTGCCCGCAAAATTTCATCTTTCTTGTCCATGCACACATTATTCCCGAACTAAAATAAAACCTAACCCAGGAGAGGAGAATTTGGGTCTTAAGACCACATAGGTCTCGAAATTTGGCTCTTTAAATTAATATTAGTTTCCAGAAGAAATCCTATCATACTGCTTGATTTGACTGTTTCTTATTTCAATTTTAAAATCAACACATTTCAAATACCAAAGAGTTAAAACGATCCTATCAAATCAACGAGTGACGATCGGTGAATGTACATAATTCGAAAGGCATCTAACTGATGTTACTTGAACGCAGTCGTATTACGCTGCAGCCAACTTAATGCAGACTTATAATTTGATAATATTCCCCACACGTATTCTAGACTAGAGAAAATTCGAGTGTGCGACGCCCAATATCGTGAGGCATGAAAAAATATATCCTGAAATACAATTGGTAACAACCACACGCTGTTTAAATTGTCCTCCCGCTGGTGCAATCCGAATTTTTAATACGGTGTATGCAAAATTCTCTTGCTACTTTCGAGTGCCATGGATAATTTATCATTCCATAGCAAGGTCTGGCTACAGAGTAAATTCTTAAATACAGCATTGTACTCAAAAACAGAGAAGCGAGAGCTAGATTATCAAATTTCACTAAAGCTGTAAATAAGAGCACACCAATACGTCTAGTAGTCATTTTCGTGGGATGAGCTGAGATCAGATACCCCAGTGGAGGGGGTGAGTGGTGTCGGCCAAAACAAAAAGGGGAAATAAGGATGGGCAAAGAGAATCCCTTTTATCATACTCTAAAAAATCTGGTCTCATAAAAATACGAGTACGTATGTATGTTCTTATGCAGAATTCAACACTGTTCATATCAATTAAAGAAATATTCATGACCAGCACAGCATTATATCACACCAATGGCAGGCAATGATAGGTGAGGGTTGATATTACTTCCAACAAAGTAAGCCCTGAAGCGCCTGCAATACATTTCGGATTAAGGATTTCCTTTCCCTACGTCACCAATAGATTTACCTAGGAGTTCTTGAAACCAGAAAATTACACCAATTTGCCTTTTCATGGGGCTGTAAAGAAGCACCACCCAAGATATTAACTCGAGACCCTCAGGTGTAGTTCCGGTCAGTATTATAAGGCTCCACCCACTTGACTTCCTACCTATCCGTTCATTGGCTTGTTTGCAATTTTCAAAGCCATCAGAGCCAATATTTTAATAATGGACAGAAACTTGGAATTTCCGCACGAAAATAATGAAACTGTTCATGTAAAAAGCATTTATTAGCACACCCGAAAAGAGTAAAACTGCGACGATAATTGCATATAGAAAATTATTTTTAGGCTCGTCACTACATTTCAAACAGCCTCTATAATATTCGGTTGTTATCATAACCAGAGGAATAATTTTTTAAACTTGTTTTGAAGAACTAATCCCTGTGGTGATAAGGTGCATTTTCACACCCTTTTGGAAAGGCATAGGGGTGGAAAGAGAAAAAAGGAGAGGGGAATTATAAGGACGGGAATGTTTCCACATCATACTGCTCGCTCGTCCCAAACCAATCTTCTCATATTGGACGACACTGCCTCCATTTTAACGTTATTCGTCCATAAACTGTTTTGTAACTAATGACAAATAGTTGATTGAATTCAATTTGACTTTATAACGTGCCCGATTCTTATACTAATGTTATGTTGGAGAAAACAACCCGAGAAAATACCCTTTAACGGGATGTAGAGACTGTGAGAAGAAAAATCTGTATTCTAAGAACAAAACAAATAATAATTTACAAGTCCTCAAATTCAAAACCATAGAAAAAAATATTTAAGAATGTGTATACCCTTAATTATTCCCGCAGCCATTTTCAGTTTCAAAGGAGACACATGAGAAAGTAATCTTGAACGATGATGCCCAAGGGAAACATTTTATCCCGAACTTTCGCGTTCACTGTAGGCAGAAATTCATTGCTCCTCATGATTTGGCCTGTAATGGACGGGAAAGCTCGGAATGAAACGCACCCAGTGACCACTCAACAGCACCCGAAATCCAAAAAAGGAATGCAAAGCTAATGATTACTTGGAGCGAAACTAAATACGAAATGAAACATAATTTTGCATAAAGCCTATGTGATAAATAAAGGGTAAAAGATAAACGCACATTCCAATTGGATCAGTCATGAATTTATGTGATAATATACGTACATATCGACTATAAAAATGCAAATGGCATCAAAAGATTTCGACCACGGAATTCACCTTTAAACGGGGCACTTGATCTTGGCACGTCCACCGGACGAATCGGAATACAACTGAGAATGAAAGCTGAGGCTACCTTCGGATTCGAATCACTTACCCAGAATCGTTAAACTCTAAAAGAAAAAAATAGGGCTACGAGTACTTCGTGAGGTCACAAATGAAAAACAAGCATTTCCGGCGTCAACTGAACTTTTCCAAACTCCTGCCATACATTTCCCTTCTCGATACACTCAAACGGGACCCGAAGAACGACGCCCGATGCGTGCATCCTTGGCAAAAATGGAGGAAAATCCGTTTATGGATCACGTAATCAATCAATATAGCAGTCACTCCTCGTGGAGCTAATATTTTTGACCGGATTTCAGCGATGCGACATTTAAAAATGAAATGCAAATCTTTATTCCACGACGAGAATAAAAGTGAAAGGGTAACTCACTTTTCACGACGAAAATGAAGATTTTTTTAGCCTGAATTCCTGAATGATGCGTGCCAAGAAGCTGCGCTATCTATTTTCCCTTTACCCAAGGAAGAGAAAGTAACCTTCCTTCCGCGGCCATACCATAGGAATACGCACGCATCCGTCACAAGCTCCTCAAGAGACCCACGACTGATCAATTACCTCCTGAGATCACTCACACTCGTAACCTCTAAGTACCCTGCTATGCCCTCCCTCCTTCGCCCTTTGGTCCGAGGGGGGAAAACAAATTAGGTACGCACAACTTAAGCACTAACAGCCTTGAACAATTCATTAGGTTACGACGAATAAAAAGAAGTTACTTTCCCTCCGTTTCAAGTCCAGTTTCAAGTTCAGAGAAACGTGCATGTCCCTTCCGCCGAAACCACAGACGCATGAAAAGCAATCCTATTTTAGAGTGCCGGGTTACCGCCGAGGGATGGCTTTCAAGGTGTCACGGCTGCTGCTAATGCGAGCGTGCGATTATTTCTAAGTCAATGGAGCAAAGCCGTTCTCGAGTTCAAGTCATCTTCCGTTCATTGCCGCGGTCTATTTTGCTACTAAGGTCAGAGCAAATTTTTAAGGGCATGAAGGCCGTGAGGATTCGACGCAGTACCTACAATACTCATTCGGACTGGCTTTTGGTGATGTCGCAAGAACACGAGAAATAAGTTGAGCCAAATGGTTGTGTCTTCGCTAAAAAAATGTAAACACTGGATCATGTCAGTGAAATATGAATTACCATTCATGAAATTGAATGAAAACTCAAAATGAATGGTCAGTTCGTCTTTGTACTAGTGATGCTCTCGCTCATATTTTCGTCAGAACTAAAACCAGCGGGAAGTAAATGATGTTACATGACAAAAACGGTCTAAAGAACTTGATTTACAGATATTTTTTCTGCATTATACAAAAATAAAATGGAATATTGAGGTGCAACTACAACTATTCACGAAGTCCTTGAAGAAAGGCATCCATCAAACGACTTGAATGAAATAACATGCACAAAAAATTCCTTGCACTCGAGAAATTCCTATATCTTCGCCCATCTCAGGAATAACGGTCGGAGCATTTATGATGCATATTCTTCTAGGCGTATCCGACGCCAATCTACTGAGGGACATATTTATCGAGCTTCCGTCAGCCGCCATGAAAACAGCCCACGTTCCATCCGCCTAGCGTGAGAGTGAGAGGAAATTCTTGTCTCTCATGAAATATCGAGGGATAAGGATCCCCGGTCTCATGGTCATGGGTGTAGAAGGAGACCTGTCCGACTTAACCTCGACCCCTTCTTTAGCCACCGAGGCCTTGTTTTCGAGCGGCTCGGCCGCCATTTCTAGACGACTCTGAGACGAGGACGAAAGTGTAAGAGAAGAGATTTGATCCATTTATTCAGCGGTCCTCGAAGTCCGATTTCTGGCTCCATTGATCTAACAAGAGAAGTTAACGGAGCTTGTAGTAGTAATAGTAGCGATGCAAATAAAAAAAATAGAAGCCCTGCTCCGTCGTCCCAAATGATAATTGAACCCAAACCGTGTCAGAAAGAGCGTGCTGGATACGAGAAGAAAAGGAAACTGTGGAAGAAGAAAAAAATGTTTCCCTTGGCTCCATCGGGATATCAATAGCGTTCAAACATTAAAATTTAACGCTTGGTTGAACTCAGGTAATCAGTGGTTCACCAACTCCTAGTTACAATTAATACAAATGAAATTATTGAAACAATAAATACGAATACAACGAAGTAAAATTCTAACCCAATAACTATAAAAAAAACTTGGGAGGGCAATATATCCATAAAGATTTTCAAATGAAATAAAGACGGATGGAAATATTATCTTTATGAGTTTATAGTTTAGTCTCAGTTGTAATGAAAGAGAAAGTGGATTAATTTATGATCTTTGCATCCTCTCCATAACTCAGAACCTCAACGTAAATGATATCATTGATTGCTCATTGCACTAGCATCCAACAACACTTCGGGCTTACTGCTGTGACAATAACTAACCATTTTTTGGGGTTGCCAGCACCAGTGATCTTAGCACCTTTAAGGGGTGGATTAATTTTTTGAGCTATTTAAATATCATTCATTATCTAATGTAGTTGATAAGATATGCGTCATGACACGAAAGCCATTGAGCGATAATTTCTGATCATTTATAATACGTTAAGTCCAAACTTTATTTGACCCCATATACTTCTTATCGTCAACTTAGAGAAGTTTACTTAAAAAACAAAAATGAACGTTAAGCAAGAAGCCATTTGATGCTCATGAAAATCAACTAAAATATTTCTTCTAATGGCGTGAACACTAGCGATGGTTTAAATATCTCAAAATACTTCCCTTACGCAAACATTCCGATTACGAAGGACCCAAAATGCCCACATATTAGGAATTATACAAAAAATAATAAATTTTCTGAGGGCGTAACAAGCAAAGACTAAAAGATGTTTGCATTTTTTTTATGGTAACTAATCCATAGCGCGACGAAGAATTGAACGAATATCACATTAAGTTGTTTGAGATGCAGGCAGTAGGGTGACGACGCCCGGGCAGGGGATTATTTATTCCTCCCAAGTCCCAATTCCCCACGGGTCTTTCAAAGGTGCACTGAACTCTTGTTTTGGGCCGCATTACATTTCTCCAGCCCAGTCTCACGATCGGAACCACGCTACAGCGGGGAATTAATGAAAATCGTGTGACACTTTCGCCTCCTAGATGCGCCTTTTGTTTGTGTGTGACGCCTGCGGAATACGTCCGAGGCGAGTCCGTCCTTCCCTCATCCGCCTCCCTCCCTCTCACCCGCCCGCCCCGCCGCTGCCTTTTGCGCTTCACCCCCGACCAATCCCGGCCGCATCGTCTGGCTCTCCCTCACCCTCTCCGGGAGCTGCCAACACTGTGATTCCCGATATTCACCCGCTTTCACGCGCAGTATATAAAGAGCCCGCGCGGGGAGTAGGGCGTTTCCAAGTTTGAAATTCATCCAGGTGCGCGCAAGAGCGGTGATCAAAGGGACTCCACGACTACACACGCACGCTAAAACCATGGGGCGCACGGCAGTGATAGTGGTGAGTGCGAAATGGCCGCGAATGGATTTATTCCCTCCCCCCCCCCCTCTAGCTCCTGTTCCCACTCCGATTAATCGGCGACGATTTTGCATTTTTTCAACGTTTCCGATTAACGATTGCGTATTTCGCGGCACGTCTCCGGTCCGGAGGGAATTCCGATTCTTTTCTCCACTGAGGATCGTCCTTCGTCTTCCACGCCGCGGTGCACAGGAATGCCAGTGTTAAGGCAGATGTTTAAGTGCTCCACCATTGCTGACGGACAAACAGTTTATTCTAGCAGTTTAATCGCTTTCCCGGAGGAACGACCTACATTTAAAAAAAAAATCGGAATCAAAAAAGGATTGTCTATTCTTTTCTGGCTTTCATTAAAATATTTCCAATTGACTTAGGACCAATGATCTCATCTTCAGTAAAAAGTTCGTCAGGAGGCAATTATTCGCCAAAGTATAATGAAATGAAATTGATTGTGATAAAAAGTGGAATAATAGTGGTTTATTGCATACGGAACTATAAGTCAAGCAAAGATAACAGAGATTCATGGAAACATTTTAAATCGATATCTAAAATAATAAACTATTACGATGAAAACCCTATTAACCAGTTAGAGCGGATCTAGATATGGTTTTCATTTCAACATTCTAAGAAACAAACCAATACAACCGAAGTACCTAGTATTTTCAAGATAGCACGGCACTATCGTTGATACGAATTACGGAGGTTTCAATCAGCGAGATGAAACAAGAAAATTACTAATTGCGTTCGTGATATTTCAGCCCCCGTCATTATTCCTTTATTACGTTTTCAGCCCAGAAGATCAGGAGGAATAATTATAATATGATAATATTTTTTCATAGGATTACAAAGAAACTTTGAAACGAATACCTTCGGTATATTGTAAAAATTTGCTCGGCGCATTTAAGTAATCAGTAACTAGACCTCAGTCATAGACATAGATAGTTACAATTGATTTTACTTAAGAGGAAGCAAACTAAATTCTATAAACAGGCAGACATATGAATAAAATTTCTTCCATGGGATAGCTATTATATTTGGATCAACATCGCGTAAGGAAGAAAAACCTTCTGTAAACTGCGGAGCGATTCCCGAGAGAGAAAGTTGTTCCCCTGCAAAAACAAGTGGCACAGTTTTCATGAGGATCCTCTCACTTTTACACTCCTCGGAATGAAATTATCTAAAAGAGAAAACTTTACGCAACGACTTATTGATCTCCTTATTCGCATATTTGTCGCTCATAAGCTCTTTGCCCTGGTTACTTGCTCAGAAAAATAAAGTTTTTCTCAGTTATCTTTTTCTCATGAATAAGGAGGATTCGGGCCAAAAAAAGGGTAAATACTATTGTTAATTAGAAAAATGGAGTTAACAATATCGGAGGATTATTATCATCGACACCTATTAATAAAATATTCATAAGCGCAAAGCTTCTTGAAAATTCTGCGGCGTCTGACACGCTGAGTCAGATGCAATGGAATTTTACCAGCCAGATCAAGGCAGGAAATTGCTGGGAGGGATTGGCACGAAAGAAATATAACCACATAGAGGGTACAAAAATCACATACAGGGTATTCAAATATTCAGGCAGGGTATACAAATATATTCCCCTGGAAACATTTCAAATCTAATTATTCGGAAAGGAATTTCAATTACATTAGGAAATTTTTTGGCATAAAAACATAATTGATAAACGAGGTATTGATACCCTCGACTTTAGAACGACCGCATGGGAACACACTGGCTTTAACAATATTATTTCAGTACAATGAAAAAATGCATCATACTACTAGAAAAATATTTATTTATTATATTTAACCCGGATAACTATATTAAAGCTAATTTTTAAAAAAATATTAGGAAAATTAAAAAATCTGTAAAAAATCTATCGATTTTTGCACTGAACATAAGGGATTTGGAGACTGTACCAACATTGCTAAATATAGCCCATGAAAAAAGAGATAAACGTGAGATAGGTCTAACGTGAACTGAAATCACGAAAATCGAATTGAAAAAGATGCCAATGCCCAGTACAAATGATCACTACATAAGCTTACGAGTAGGTTCAAGCGTGTAAAATAGTTTAACAGCGTTATTCTTAACCCGCTTAGAGTGCGCAAATAGAATGCCGGAAAAACTTTAATGCTGCATACTGAGTAATAATGCACTTTGCAGCTAACGGTTGTTGCATTATGATTCCTTAAGTCACTCTAGCCAGTCTAGAGAGGCGTGGCCTTGACTGCCAGCACCGACTTTCACCTTGCAAGGAGTATGAGAAGTTAGGGCGGGTCCATGGCGAAGGAAGAAATACCACCAAAGTAAGCTGCCATATGGCACACTGAAACTCGACACACATTTTTATCAGACCTATCATCAAAAGAAATATCTAACAAAACATTTTTGCCACTGATAACAATACGAAATGATTTTTCGGTTGGAAAATTATTTTCTTGGTGATTTACTATTAAATAACGTAAAGTCCTGCGGAAAACTAATTATTTGATTAAAAAAATTATATTGGTGTGCATTCAACAACTAAAGAATTTTTGTTTCCTGATTTTTTTGGTTCTCTTTCTCCCTGAATTTAAATCCCAAGAGAATTCATATTTCGGAATCCTTTGAAAATGGCATGTTAGTTTTTTGGATAACACTTTCAGCCCACTCACGCACGACGAATTTCCACAAACGAATGCGAGAAAATCAGTAGTTTTTTACATCTGGGGAAAACTTCCGGAATGACACAACATCAAGAGCGAGCACTGCGACCAGGTAAATAACTGTGAGTTTCAGTTTCAAAGTTACTACATCTAAGGGATTATCGAGTTGAAAAATGTACTTCATACTAATTAATAATAAAACATTCCTATTTTTGGGGGTCATTCATTGAATTTAGCAGAATTACCTCAATTACACCGACAGGATGAAAAAAATCTAAAACCTGGAGTGCTGCAAAATTAATTCTATTTTGTCTAACATTAATTACTACTGCTTCACCAGTACATTCTTTTGGTCACAATTTTTTACAATACTTAATACTCAGAAAAATGAATGTTCTTCCTTCCAATTCTATCCACGGTCAAACACACAACTATTAAAACGCAGATTCAGGAAATTACAGTATTTACACTTGCAATCAATTTTGAATTATTGACACGTCATGGGGTACCTGCCTACATATTCTATATCCTAATGGTTAAGTCCACACAAGTTCGTTTCTAATCAAGGGTACAAAAATTAACTGTTCACACTCCATTATGTAATTTTATTCACATTATCTTGAACAATAATAATTGATTAATTTATGAAAAATAATATCATACAACTTGAAAGAAAAATAAAATCGAAGCAATAAAATTTAATCTAATAGGTATTAACTTCCGATTTGTCTGTCTTCAATGCAAGACTTTGGGTTGAAAACCATGCTTTCTCTCTATACTGTCTTTTGCTACTAGGAACGGGGGAATATTTTATTTCTTCCCAGCAACAAACATTCTTACACTCTTTGCCTCAACGCCTGGGGTCGAGAAAAGAATGTGCCGAGACTTAGGCGGTAGGCGCGAACGGTTTTCTAAGAACCGGACTGACATTAAGCGGCGGTGACGTGACCGACGTGCTACGACCAATAACGTTACGCCACACTGAACCCATTGAGTACCGACATGCTCCGACGCCGCCGTCGGTGATGGAGGAAAATGCGACATTAGTGTGTGTCTCCGAACCACTTCCCTCCCCCCCCCCCCATAGTACGAGGAGCACCAGAAAAATGTTATCAGAGAAATTGATACAAAAGGCAATCCTGAACCTTATTACAGGGCGACCTATGAAGTGAGAAAGAAGTGGGGAGAACTAAATTACAAGCATCCGAAGTATTCGCGCTGCCTCAGGGCGGTGGAATGCAGGAGGTGTTGAAATTGACTTAGAATGTGTGTTCCCCTTTTCTCTTTCCGTGGGCGAGGCTTTCGAGTCACACACGCTTGAGCTGGGCTGGTCCAGAGCAGAGCAGGGACCATTACGTAAACGCTGAAAATTGTCGTATCGCACCGATCGCGTTTTAATCGAAACGAGGGTCGTTGGGAAATTCATCGTATCATATATATAATATGGTAATATTATATATGTACACACACATTTTTAATATACAAATATATATACACACATAAATATACACATATTTATTTATATCATATTCAATTATTCAAAACGTTACTGAAGAGAAGATGGTTTCAGAAGCTATTTCTTCGTCTCTTTTTCAACAATCAATGTCAAATAAACGAATGTAAGTGGCCTTTTCGGTTAGGTGCCTCTAATGTGTGCGTCTGCATTTCATTATAAGGACGTTTTGATGTTACGGTCTCCGCATTTTTTTTATCTTCAATTCAAAAGGCTCCCGTGGCATCTAAGAAAACTCACTGGAAGGTAGAATGCGCTCTCGTCAACATTAAGAACCCTCTAATAATAGTTTATGATATTCAAGGTGGGCAATGTCCTTGTATTTTATAGCAAATGGCATTCGCCTCACGTACACTTGGCACCCTACTGTAGGAGAAGTCAAAAGGTCCTTTTTTTAGGGCGTGATGTCTCTGAAGGTCGGAAACGTAAGTCGAAATTGGAGCGAAAGTGCAGCCAGGCAAAATAACCGTTAACTTAAGCATCGACCTACCAGCATAATTATCACAAATGACAAATGAGAGAAGGACACCAGGAAATCTTAAGCGAAAAGTAATGAAAGTGTTATTAAGCAAATGCCTTATATATATATATATATATATATATATATATATATATATATATATATATATATATATATATATATATAATTATTATTAGGTAATCTACCGGTTAAAGGTAGGTTTTTGGATGGACATAATTACTAATTAAATAATTTGTGACCCCTAGCAAAACACAACATCCTACTCTATATCAGGTCCCTTTTCATCTCTGAGTATATGTATATATATATATATATACATATGTATATATATATGTATGTACGTGTATGTATATGTATATATATGTATATATATATATATATATATATATATATATATATATACATATGTATATATATGTGTATGTATGTGTATGTATATGTATATATATGTATATATATATATATATATATATATATATATATATATATATATATATATATATACATATGTATATATATGTGTATGTATGTGTATGTATATGTATATATATGTATATATATATATATATATATGCACACACGCGCAAACTTTTTTCGAAATGGATGCGTAAACACCAAAGTAGAAAAAATCCCTGAAATACGGGATTTTAACTCTAGAAATAGGTATCTCAAATCCCCTGAAATAAAATTTGTCGGTAACTTGGATGCGACTACAGAATTAATTCAATTAATATTAGCCTATTTGACGACGCATCGTCATCAAGGTACTAGAGCAAGCTTGAGATTTTTCATACGAGTGAATGATGATATCCCCCGGCAAAGTATGAAATATCATATTCGCCGTACGTTAAGGCAGGATATCAGTCACTGCTTTAAAAGAAGCTGTGGAAAAACTAGCATGAAGCAGCATGACCTTCCAAAGAAATATCACGTGCTGGTCCACGTGGCCTATTAAGGTGCGGAGGTGGATCTCCATCAGGATAAATCGCTGCTGCAAGTCTCTCGCTCTACCCAGCGTGGTAACACTTGGAAAGTCGCCCTGACCACACAAGAAAAGTGAAGCTTAAGGCCATATTGAAACTTAGCAATAAAAAGTTTTGGCTAATGAGACGACACCTTATTCAAATAATAAGACTACTATCCGCGTTTTTCATCTGACTCAAATGCTCGAAGATATGAATTAACCGCACTATTATCATGGATGCGGGATGATTTAATCAGACAAAATTATTTTTCATCTGTATACTTGGCATTCAACAACCGCTAATACATAATTAGCATTAAGAACTTTGCAAGAAATGAGAGAAATTATGGGACTAAAGAGCATGGAGTAGGAAAGAATGGAGATTTTCCATTGAGAGTTAATAGCAAAATGACAAGCCTTGGTTACCAGGCTTCGGGTTAAAAAACTAATAAATGACGTTGCCAGGAGAACGAGAGAGAGTAAGGAACACCCATCACAACTTGGATTCCAGCAGTTATCTGCAAACATTAATATCAACTGTATTATATGATTGGAATGCAACTATCCTACCCTTGTTAAACTCCCTAGTGGCATTCGATCGTCTATCACGCTCCAACCTACTCGGCAATCTAAGCGGGATCCTCGCAGTTTGTGGCATAGCCACCATTTCCGCAACTCAGGAATTACTAGTTTAAGTACAAATCGGCAATCAAATTTCGCCGTCTGACAGGAAAGTTAAGGTAGCAATGTCATTATTTTAAGGCCGCGAACTCAAATTCTACCTAGCAGTGGTTATGTGAGTACTAATAAAGTATAAGTACAGCTGTATAAGCACAGAGAAAGCATGCACTATTCGGCATGATGTTTTACAAAAATGAATAGAGCATACATAGGTTTTTAAGTATCGTGCCCTAAGTGCCACGGGTAGAAAAACGAACACACGATTCGAACCTGTTTGAAACGGAAACTTAATGGGCAGTACAAAATGGTTACGAAAGGCCGAAATTGGAAAATTAGGCATTCGAAATTTCTTCTTTTATTTTCTTTACTTGATGGTTTAATTGAATTATTTAATTCAACATTTTTCATATAATGAACATCACCTAAGGGAAATTTTATTCGCCATGGCTGCAATAAAGTTTCACTCATTAATAATTCACAATTTATGTCGTAAGAAAGCTTGAAAACCACAGAGGGCAGCTGGGATGTTTCTGGGAAACCGAAAAGTTTCGCCCCCCATATTAGGACGGAATGAGATGGATAACCAGAGGTTTGACGATATCTTCTGCCGGTGTACATTTACCTGCGTGGACGAAGAAAATTGGAGGCCTGTTTCAACTGCATTAAAAAGTCGCATTCGACAACTCCGTCTTTCCATTTCCATTCCGAAAACCTACTTTCAAGTCCTCGATGATCCTTCCTCCTTTTACCCACAGATGCGAAGCAATGAACTTGTAAGTAGGCTATAAGGGATTGCAATGAGGAAGAAACATTTGAGATATCGAGGGATTAAGCAATATTGAATGCCACAAGTGAGAGGGAAGTGAATGAGGTTGAGCTACGGAACTAGAACAACAGTTGAATGCCCTTAATTTGACTTGGGAAGCTCTAATTTCAAAATTTCACTAATTGGAAAATATGGAATGCCAATCGAAAGACCTTGCACTGCATTCTTCGCTATTTCATTAACTCTCTGGACTAGAATCTAACATGTCGATGACACTTAACGTGAAATTTTGCAATTTCAAAAGTTTGATTCAAATTAAGTTATCTGGCCAAATAATGACATCCGAAGATCAAAAGAACTGTAAATGTGTCAAGGTCGAGGTTTGTAAATCCAACGCACATCAAACTTCTGTCGTTATGCATCCATTTACCTTGTATTTCTAGTCTTATAAATTGTTGCTGAAATGTACTACAAAAGAACTGCAGTCAAAACGCCTATATTACTATTCAGATTAATTTCTCATTCATTTTAATTAGAACTTGATACAGCAATCACAGATGGAATTCAAAATATTCCAAGCATAGAAAAGAGGGAGTAGCTAAGAAATATTTTATACTCCTTCAAGGTCGTCGTGGTTACCTGCTACTCACGTTTCAAGGCTGACTGTGGTTCAGGCTAATAATTAGGAACCACCACGGTACAATCATTACCTCTCACCTATAATTTCAATGCATACCAGCAACAGCAAGTGAAAATTACTTTTGAGAAAGGAATTAGATCCCTGGATTTTTATCGAAGTTAAATATTTAGCTTTATCATAGATTTTTTTCTTTGGAATTCGTCACATAGATGAATTGCATGTCCTCTAATTACATTGAGCAATATGTAAAGCTATTCACAATCATCGAATAAACAATATTAAGACTTGAAGGCACACAATTCCTCCATATTATGAATTACATAATATTACCATATTCAATAAATTAAGGTGATATTATTACATACAAATAGTGCTAATTTTTTTGGCGAAAACACGATTTGTTCTCAAATTATCAGCCACGAAATATCTTATTCCCTGAACCAACACCTCATCTTTATTAATGCAAAGATGAAAATTTCACATGAATATTCGGAAAATTCCTCTGCTAGTGATGTTAACTGAAAACTTAATGATTCACTGCCTTTTCACCACAATGATTTCATCAGACTACGTTTAACCCGCAACTGCCATGTACATCTACATCTACATCTACATAATACCCCGCAAGCCGCCGCAAGGGCGTGTGGCGGGGGGTGTTAGGTCACCAACCGTAAAAACGAAAAATACCACATGCAAAAAACAACACGGAAAATTACACCCCAGCAGCGCACACACTCATGCAAAACTCCCTCCATCCAATACTCATGCAAACACATACACCGCAAAACAACAAAAAACTGCACCCCAGGATACAGCACGAAAGCCATCCTAAAACACGCAAGCCAGGACACAACAAGCAAGAATGTGAAACATCACTACCACATGAAAATGCACCACAAAACACTCAACCCCCCAAAGAGACAGTAAAAGGAAGGGAATTCGACCCAACGTTGCAGGTAGCAGGAATTTCCCCCCGCCGGGAGGGAAGAGGGACTGAAAGGGAAACTTAAAAACAGATGAACAGAACACGAATGATATCATGCGGAAAGAATGGGTTATTATAACAAAACACATAAGGTTAGTGGAGGAGCATGCATTTAAGTAGAACTAATTATTTTTTAGACACTGAGGGTGGCAAGTGGAATTTTTACTATCTATAATCCTACAGTTGCTATCCCGTATTGTCCGTGGGAAGAAGGAGTCCTTGAGTCGGCTAGTCCTGGCATCTATTTCCCGAATTTTATATGCATGATCCAAGCGACCAATGTATGTAGGAGTACGAATAATCTGCGAGACCTCGGTGCTGAAACATGCGGATCTGAATTTATTTAATAATTTCAGTCTTGCATTGAATCGTCTCTCTTCTAATGATTCCCACCCCAAATCCATGAGCATTTCGGTAACGCTTTGCGTTTTATCGTAGGAATTTTTTACAAAACGGGCTGCCCGGCGTTGAACCTTCTCAATTTCCCGAATGAGACCTTTTTCACTCGGGTCCCACACGCTGCATGCGTATTCTAAATGAGGCCTTACAAGAGCGTGGTAACAACGTTCCTTGACCTTTGAGTCACTTTTGCCGACAATGCGTCTAATGAATCCCAATTTTTTATTTGCTTGACCGCAGACTTTACGTATGTGAGTCCCCCAAGTTAAGTCTTTAGTGAATGTGACACCTAGGTATTTTACCGTATCAACTACTGCTAGGTCACCTCCAGCTAATTTGTAAGCAAATCCCGTTGATCTTTTAAAGAAATTTACCACTGAACATTTATTATAATTTAGAGTCAATCCCCAGTTAGAACACCATTTAGTAATGCAATCTAAATCCTGCGCTAGAATAAAACGATCCTCATCCCCAGATATCTCCCGATAGATCACCGTGTCATCCGCAAACATCCTAATGTTACTTTTCACTTCGCGGTTCAAATCGTTAACAAAAATCAAGAAAAGTAACGGCCCGATCACACTTCCCTGAGGTACCCCCGACGTGACTCGAACGCTGTCGGAACTAGCGCCAGGATGTATCAAAATAAGATGTATTTCATCTTATTTTGATACATCCTGTAATGAAATAACAACAATCAATGCGTTTATCATATCCTTTCACGCGAGGACCAACACAGTATTTCATTATAACATTTGTTTCGTTCATACTAAGATTTCTTTCGACCGTAGTTCATATGGTCTGCAAAAGATAAGAGACCATAGCGTAGGACCAAAACACCGACGAGATCGATTAGCAAAAACAAAATTACGTTTTAGAGATTGAATGCACAGATAATTAGAACGATGAAAGAGGACGTCCAAGAAAGCCTGCAACCCCTCCGTTTGTTCATCGATCACTCTTGACCACTTTTGAAAGTGTCTACAGTCACGGCGTTTTTCATTCGGGTATGTGCGCACTGACGTTTCCCAGATTGAAAAAAATCCACGAAATGCTGCAAAATTCCTCTCTGGAGACAGTGCTCCATGGTGAATTTCCTCAGGAAAAAACACTATTTCATCGTTTAAAATAACGAATTTCGCAGTTATGTGTTGAACGACGAGATAATGTTAAAATAAAGTCGAAATTAATGGGATATTATGTGGCAATATCGAAAATATTTAAATGAAGGGAGATTTTTTCTACACGCACAGAGGACCTAAAATATACTCGCCGAGATTTTTTTTCTCTAAGGCAGGTTTCAGAGATATTTAAGATGACTGCATGCATTCACGGTTCGGTAAATTTAGTTCGCTTATCATAGATCCCTGAATTAAAGAGTAGGAAAAACAAGAAAAAAGAGAAAACAATTGTCCCTTCCGAGGTCAACCACCTGGGGGGATAGAGGATTTATTTTATCTAACGCTTACTTGCTGTGATGCCTTAGCAGTTTCAGCTGTCTCGTAAATAACCCATTCTTCCTGGGACGGTTTTCCTGGTCCCCAACCTTCTCATCTCTCGTCCCGACACACGCGATGAGAAAGTGGCTGATAAAGGTTACTCCCCTGCGATGCCCTTAATATAAAACGTAACTCCGGCACATCAGCACAAGCCCGCGGGGCGATGACAAAGCGAGGATTGGAAAGGGGATATTGGGAAACGGCTTTGACTAGTTTTTAATAGCACGAAATTACCGATGAAATTATCGTAAAAGGATCGATTTTCGGTCTGATTTTGGGCCGAAATCTTCCCCTTTGGTGCAATATCCCCCGAGAGAAGAAAGTTGTCATATTATACATAAAAATACTCCAATTTCCTCTCAGGCTAAACACTAAAAACAATTTAGCCGAGGGCGTTACGAGTAAACTTACGGATAGGCGAAAATTTAAACAAAAATTCCATGCATCCATACTATCAGGAGAATTTTTTCAATTGCAGTAAAAGTTATGTAATTAAATATTAATTATGTGATAAATATTACGAAAGGTTAAAAACAAATATACAATTATGAATTATTTTTTCTGATGGAAGATTGATCTGCTGATATCATTAAGTTTAAACGCTTGTGCAATTTAAGGTTCACAAATTCTTTACCGTTTTTACACCATTCGCATAAAATAAATTTGGATTTAAAAAGATCGATACGATTTCAGAACTGACCGCACAATAATTGTGCGCTTAAGTCGAATGAATACGCTGCCGCGGTGAAGGCTGAGGTTTACAGCCATTCACCGATCAGCTCCAATGCTACCTGGCGAGACCTGTCACGTGTCTAAACGAGAAAAAAATCCTTGGTTTACATGATACATGATGTTTACTTGAATACATTCAGGATTGAAATTATTTCAATCCATCATTAGAATCCAATCAATGCTATTATAGACACTACGATAACGGAGTGAAACAGAAACAAGCCACATTTTTATCGTCTGGAGGTCGCTCTTCTCGCATATTGAGAGCATCCCTCGATGGACGCAGGTAATGATGACCTGGCCTACAAAAATTTCCAATATATTCATCTTAAGTTTTCCATAGCTCCTTCGTCTTTGTAGTTTCATGTTATTATATCCACAATATCAAATCCCCTTTTTGTAGAACACGTGAATTGGAATCGAGATAACTATAATTATATCGTAAAAACATTATATTACCGTATGTTTGACATATAATAACAGGGATTGTGATACATTAATTCCACTAAAATGTGTGAAGTTCTTCTTACAGTTCCTTTCCGCATATTGAAGTTATGCATAATTTTGTGATACTGCAATTATTCTTGGTCCCTGATCATTCAACGAAACTGCTTCTGAATGCACAAACAAAGATCCTAATTACTAATTTTCTAATGCCCATTCTCACCTACACTACTAAATATCATTTAAGCTCGGAATAACCTTAAGGTGTAACTAAGTAAGAAAGGCCCACACCATTATTTCAACCATGCTTAATATAAAATTCAATGGATACTAGTGATGAGCTAGGTGAATAACGGAATTGTTGAAGATAATAATAAAAAAGTACATCATCTGCAACACTTCAATGATGGTGGTCCTGCTTGAATCCACAGTGGAAGCTAATAGCTAATTATTTAGAGTCAATACACCCTCTACTACCTATTATAACCACCGATTATCTCCAACAAGGACAAGACACTGTAAATACTCTCGCATCATTCTTTCACCAAGCATGAAACACTTAGCACATCAACATTTTCGGTGCTTGCGAAATGACTATTCATCCAAGAACGATACAAATAATTTGCCTGAGATTGTGCATAACCTTTCTATAATAGTAGGTTATGATTATAATACGTGTTTTCCCTGGCCAATTCAAACCTTACACAATGATTTCTCTCGATTTCTCTCCGGGTTATTCCCTAAGAGGCTTCTTGAACGAAGCACACATGCTATCACCCAGAATCGAGCGGGAGGCCTAAATGGCGAAAGAAATTTCCATTGTTCGGGACGAGAATTCAACCGCATTGGGGTGGGCTGGCCAGCAAGTGAATTTAGGGCAACTGGCTACTTGTAGAAGGGAAAGCACGGGCCTCGTTTGGCTTCAAACGGACTCTTCTCAGACAGCTCTTCATTCGCGAGGTTTAATCCGAAAGAGAATACAGGTATCATGCATTTCTCCACGTGCAGAGTCGTAGGCTTATCGGATATTTACACGCATACATTACATGCAGAACATGTTTTACGGATCTAAAATTAGTAGTTTGGACGAAAAACCCACAATATTTACATAAATTTAATAGCCTTAAGATTTTATTTCGGATGCATCATCTTATCATTATACATTTAGAATGAAGATACGGAGGAATTTTCTTTAAAAATATTTGTTGGCTATCTCCGAAGTAGTCAATCTTTAAACCGATAATGCATTTATGGAGCAATTTTTCAATTCGCTCCGAAATATTAATTGAACTTACGCAACTATCATTCAAATACATTTATTATTCTAGAATACAACAGGATTCATTTAGACGCAACTTAATATAGTAAGCATTGCATTTAGCGTCTGAATCCCTATTTGACCTAAATAATTGAGCTGGTATTCTTTTGAATTTACGGTATTTGTTCTATAGTTACACGTCTATAGTCATCCGTTTACATTAAAATTCAAAAAACTTAACTGGATCTACACACAAGAGGTTGATAAAACTCAAACAGATAAATCAGGGTGCCCAAAATGTTTGCATCACTTTCGAGGTCACCTAATGAGGTCCAGTTTAATTGAATGGACAATCGAATCAATTTCATCTTCATTTTAAAAAATGGGTTTTAAATTGTGAAATGTATTCAAGAGACTGTTAAATTCGCTAATTATGCTGAGCGAATAAAAAAATATTTCGGTCACCTGAGTATCATTCGAATCGTGCCACTAATTCTTTTGCACACGTATTTTGGAAACGATAAATACGAGTAGGTAACCCATTCATTAGGATTCACCCTTGAGATGGAATTATTCGGTAAATCATTCTATAAACTTGCATGAAGGTGAAACACATGTACATTCCTGTCACGCGTTCGAGAGTGCTCATTTTGAACAGGTTTATGCATTATTTTCTTCGCAAAGGTCGAACGGCACCTACGTATTTAAGTATTTACTGATCCCAATGCCCCAAATTTGAAAGAAACTGGTTTGACGACAAATTTAAAGGGAAGACGAGAGGAGTTTTTGGAGACATTTAAAAACCGGTTTAAAAGTTACTAATGAATGTATGTAACTTAAGCACAGGGTTAGACATAGACAAACATTTAATGCCTAAGTAAAGGCACTACATTATTTGATTTGGGGCCCTGGCGAAAATTTAGACAAACATTTATTTAAACAGCCATTATCGCAGAAGGTCATTGGGTTTATTGGGGCTAATCGACGGTTGCCCGAGGTGACATCATATCCTAAAATAGCGGGAGAAATTCATTACCCAACAACGCAACGACCCTGTCGGAAACTGGATTTGAACCCACGTCCTTCAGTTAAGGCGGCTCAAACCCATCGAATAAAAGCTCAGTATGCTATCATCATGCTCTAGGCTAGTCGCCGATATGCCGCGGTTTGCTATAAAGGTGTAAATGGATCTTAAGGATCTTTCAGTATTTTTAGCTTCCTTTTAAAATCAAACGGCTATTTTCTTTTTTTAATTAATAAATAAAATGCAAATTTTTACTTCAAATTAGGTCCACCACAAAATGGAATCCCTCCACTCCACCACTATTTGAACATCATACTATACTATATAAAAATAAAAAAGAAAGATAAAAGGATAATGATGATCAAGTTCACTGACTCAATAAACGTGGTATTTTTCGCACTAAACTTTATTACACTACCACCGGTTTCGACGCATAGGCAATACGAGGATAATTCTAACGGTGAAGAGAAGTTCTAGTGGTGTAATAATTGTAGTAATGTAATAAATGTAGTAATGTAATAAATGTAGTAGGGTAATAAATGTATGAGTGTAATAAAGGTGGTAGTGTCATAAAGTTATTAGTGTAATTGAGGTAGTAGTGTAATAACATTTAGTGTGAAAAAAAGACAAAGTTTACAAATTGAGTGACCATGATTTTCAAAAAAAGAGCCTGAAATCATTGAATTCAATGTATCAACCATGGGAAAATCTGCAGTCGAAAAGTTAAACAAAAAAAACCATGTCCAATGCAATCCTATCCTTAAATTGTAAAGGGTAAAGGCGTTTTCTTCCCAGCAAGATAGTAAAAATATGCACCGAAACCATGTGCATGACATTTCCCGAGATAAAGAGTCCTGAGTTTTGCCAGAGAACTGTATTAACGGTTTAATTCTACACTATCATGGCAATGTGGGAGAGGTTGGCTTTCCACTCCGGTCTGTAGGATATTTCAGTGGAAATCTGATCGATATAATGACAGTTGAGTTGAGTATGATGTTTGGAGAAATTCTTAACCGCTCCTCCTCCTATAGAACATTCCGCAGTGAAATAATAGGCATCTAGCACAAAGACGAAGACGCGGGGGCTATTCGCAGAAGATGCAGGGGTGAGATCGTCATGAAAGAAATCTCCAAAAGAATTGCCGAAATTTTAATTGTTTAAAAGAAAAAATCTCTTGTGCGCCGAGTAACGCATCCCTCACTCGAGCGTTTTGAAAGTTAACACTGCCATCGCGTTCAAAGGTGAAGGCTTCCCTATTTGAAGCGTGAAATACGCCTATTCCGCTTTCCAACGCAGAACTTTGAAGCCAAATTTCTGAACACCTTAGCATGAGATAGTGGTATTTTCAACCTTATTCTCGCAAGGGAAGGAGCCGGAGGGAAATAATAAGGATAACCACGTAATAACAACACTGGATTTACTTCCCACTCTTCATTACCTGAACATTTTCTAATTTCACCAAATCGTACACATTCAGTGACGCCCGTTAATAGTAACACCTGAACATATCACTCGTCACGCGCGACTCTGCCGTCACGTAGGACATTTTATCAACTCTGCTCAATGTTGTGCAATATTTATCTGTTACTTTTTTTTATTTGTAAATTTTCTACGCATAGAATATACTCTTGCAAATTGTTTCTCTGTCACTAAAATATGGCTAGCATAATAACAGCCCGTGGGCCGCGATAGTCCAGGGGGTGGCGCGTTGGACTACTGACCGGAGGGCTCGGGTTCAATTCCCGAGCACCTCATGGCACCTGCAGTTCCACCCAAGCAATGTGATTTTTCGGGTACCAGATTTTCCTGAGAAACCAAAACCGGCACAGGGAAAGGAACTGACCCCCTTACCCTGATGTGTGAATTTCACAGGCCGTCAGGCTAGTGTGTTTATGGTTTTTTTAATTACAGCCCAAATTATTGTTAATGCTCACACTGAAGTAACTATGATATACTTTGATGCACACATTGAATACTAAGCATGACTCTCATTGAAAAAATCTGCCTTTAATGATGATCGAGGATAGTCTTTCTCTCAAGCACTTCTAATTTCAAACATTTCCAATAATAAAATATGAACTCATTGTCAGTGGATTCAAAAAAAGTGGGCAGTTTTACAACAAACACTTATTAAATTTCAAAATTTAGTGCTACGGAGAAAATAACACCTACCTTCTCCATTTCAGGCTTGCTGCTGCATTTTTGCGGCGCAGGCTTACGCGCAATACCAGGAAGATGAACTTGAGCCGGGGCGGCTGCAGCCGAGGCCCGGTAGGATACGCATCGCTGGACCGGGTCAGCAGGGAGGAGCGATCTTGAGGCAAGGAATTCCGGCTGGTCCAAGGAGCCGTCGCCCGATCCCCATCGGAGCCTTCGCGGTGCCCATCCAGGGTCCCGGGCAGGGCGGCAGGGGAAGGCAGCAGGGTCCTCCCCCCATTCCTGGAGCAATACCGGCGCCACTCCCACCTCAACCGTACTCCGTACAATCGCTGAGGCCGGCGCCTGTGAGGGAAGAACCACCGGCACAGAACGCGATCTCGCAGCCCACGTATTCGTCGCCACTGGAGGATGAAGTCAACGACGATGACGACGAAGTGGTCACCCCTGGACTGTTCTCATCGACTGTGACGCCCGCACAGTACGCTCCAGTCCCTCAGCTGCCCAGGACTACAACACAGGCACCTCTGCCCTACAGGGGCCAGCAGGTTGTGAGGCAGTCCAGACCCCAGCCGGCATTCAGGCCAGAGGGAAGAGCTTCCCTGCAGCCACAGTTCCAAGAGCCCCCAGTCAGGCAAAGTAGACCACAGGTGAGTTCAATACACCTAAAAGAAATATCCCATCACCATAGTTCTCAACCCAAAGCTATAAAGATAAATGAGGCTGGGGATGGTACCAATTGGCAAGGCCTATCAGAGTGAAATACCATGTACCACATGAATATCTACAAAAAAGGTTCTTCCTCTATGGTTTTACATGAACATTCCATGAATGAATATTAATTATGGTTTGGCCATGTTTGAACATGGAGAATCTTGGAGCAGCACCAAAAGTTCCCCGCTTGATTGTCATGTTACAGCAAAATGAATGATGAAGTTACCTTTTAAAAAAATTAGTATAGAGGTCATAGAGCAAGTAAACAATATTCGATGCTATATTTGTACAAATTCACTTCATATATATTATTTTCAACGCTCAGTTAAAATTTTTGATCAATACTATAGTTAAACTAACCAATTCTTACTAGTTGCAAAAATAGTTTTCTTGGAGAATGTATGTCCTTCTGGCATCTCAACTAGCGGTATGGTCCTAAGTGGCAAACAACTGCATGAAAGTTCTGGTCCACAATTGTAATCATTATTAAAAAAATATTCCCCCGAAGCTTAAAACATTCATTCCCAGCTATCCTGAACACCCATATAATTTAACTCAACAAATACAAAATGCCCCATTTTATAATAAAATCCATAAGTAGAAGGGATATTGGCAATATTTCCAATGATGATACATATATGGAGGCTTTGCAATTCAATTTTAAGTACTCATGTATTAGTCCATTTACCCAATATTACTTTTTTCTAAAATAAAATGGCCAGAATGGTAAATCTTAAAAGATTCAATTACCTAGATTAACAAAAAACATGATGAAATTTGAATAAGGTACTCATGAAAGTGTGTTAATTGTTGATTTCAATACAGAATTAGTTTGGGAGCCATGGAATGAAGATCAAACATAACTAAATTTAGGTATTTGTTTAGAGCTTTCCATAGTTTGTAAATGATGAACTCTGCTAATTTCTTTGGTTAACACCATACCTCTTGGCTTGATTAGAAGCAACAATATGCAATTGAGATGGTAAAAAATTCCAATAGAACTTCAACCAAGAAGATGGATACCCACTGCATAATTCATGGTAAAAAGTTCTTCAGCAGCTGAATGATCAGAGGGTAACAATGAAATGGAATGGTCTACATTAAGGTAGCAAAAGCTGCAGCAACCTAACATCAGCCTAAAGGCTCCAACTTAACTTCTGGCCACACTGTTGTATATTCAAGCCAGCAAACATGGTGAAAACCCCTACAATATTTAGAGCACAAATCTTATGTATATTGTAAGATCCTCAAGATGTGTGAATGGTCAGTTAAACATCAAGGATGTTATGTAGGTAAATCAATAGTAACAGGTGGATTACTATATTTGTTGATGAAGTAAATTAACAAAGGTAAAATGGGCATAAAGAGAACAGAATTTGAAAGAGAAGGAATTCATAGTGAAGGACATAATAGTATGTGATCATACATAAATTCAAAGAGCATTGCATTGTATGGTTTCAAAGCCAAATCTTTGAGTAAATGATGTAGATGAGTTGAGGTCGGAAGCATTTAGAAAGGGTGGGAGAACAATGATGGATAAAATGAGCTAGACAGAGAGGCACATAAACAGAGAGACAGGTGACAGATAGAGCAGGATATAAGAAAATGATGCTGGACGAGAAAAAGGAAGAAAAAATTTCGGGGTATTTGGAGGTATTGAGATGATGAATACAATAATGGAAGGATGAATAGAAGAAAGAGAGAAAAAGAGGCATTGAAGACATCATTTGATGGAGGCAACAAAGTAGATGTGAGCTACTAAGGAAAGAAATACATAGTATCAGGTAAAAGCTTGAGGGTGACTCTTTCAAAAAGCTAAGAGGAAAGCATAATGCTGTGTAATTATTCTCAGAATCCATTCAAAACATTTCAGAAAATATCTTTTTGGAAGAAAACAAATTTCCTTGAATTCTGATAGTTTCTTAGCTGCCTTTTTCCATTCCCATATTTAAAGTTATTAGATTTGAATGTTCGTATACTATGAGCTAGATTGGGAGCTATACTTAGACCTCTGCTACCTTTCATTGAATGGGGGAAAATTTAGGGTCTCTATCATCCTACTTTCTCTCCATACTAATTCTTTTTCACTAGTTATTCATTTAAATTCTACTGCAGCAACACATATAGTCACTTAAAATTCGTTTGTCAGAAAAAGCAGGCTGGAATTTGACTGCTTACATTTAGCTTACTCAACTCCAATATAACTCAAAATTCTTACAAGTAATTATGTTAAATTAGAAGGAATATGAGTTTATGAAAAATATCATTTCATGGTTTCAGCAAATATAAAAAATCTAGGGATCTCTACATTGTAAGTAGAGTATAATTTATAAACATTAAAGTTTACCCAATTAAATATAAAAAATGAAAGAAAGAAATGCATATGAATTCATTCAATGTATGCAAATTTTAAAGACTTTAATTTTATATGCCATGGTGAAAAATAATAGGCTATAGTGGGGCATTTGATGATGCAAATGACAGCATCTTAACCATGGAGTTCACCTATTAAATATTACCAAAACTTACTCAATACAGATATAGAAACAGATTGAGTAAATTAAATACTTTATTGCACTGAAAGTGAAAATTATTTCCATAATTAGAGCAGAACTCTAAAAAATAATAGGGGAATCCTGATGAGAGCATGGTCCACTCCTCCTTTTCTTACACTTTCTCTTGTAACATGTTGGACTGAATAAATCAGCAGGCAGTTTGACGATTAACTTTCTCACTTGCTTCTTACATGTTCCTCATTAAACCACTCTCAAGAATTCTTTTGGCTGAGAAAATCGATTGTGTCAATTTTATTATCCACCATCCTAATTTCCATAACTCTACATTTCCTTCCAAGTAGGGACTTGATGTTTACTCCTTTATCCACACATATTAATGTGAAGTAAACTTCATCTAGAATTTTCATTATATTGATCATAGGATGTTACAATTATGCAAACATTTCTCATTATCTGATTTGTATTTCAGCCTCGCCCACTGCCACCCCCAGCTTCTCAGCAGATTCAGCAGAATAACGGTGGCACTCGGGAAAGAGCCCCTGTTTCACTGTCTGTTCGCAGATACCGTGAGGATCGCCCAGATGGGAGTATAGTTTGGGGCTTTGAGAATGATGACGGCTCCTTTAAAGAGGAGGTGATAGGAGCTGATTGCATTGTGAGGGGAAAGTATGGTTACATTGATCCGGATGGTGTGCGACGCGAATACACTTACACTAGTGGCAATCCATGTGAAAGAGATGAGGAGGGCCGTTTGATCCCTGATGAAGGCTCTCTGGATGGAGGCCAATATAATTTGCCCCAAGGAGCAAATGAATTCATCCCTAATGTAAAAGCAAAGTCCAGGCGGCCAAAGCAGTAATCCAACAACCTCTAGTTATTAATTCATCATCATTCTGTAAGAATATCTTATCAGAGAATTGCGCACTTGACTAAATTGCTTTATATTTAAAGCAAAGAATTCCTGCTCTGGAGATTTTAAAAATTACATGTGATATTGTGTGAATCAAGGTATTTAAAAAATCTTTCTATCTGAATTTTTAATATAAGACAACTTTCAATTCATCATGCATCATCCTAGCAAAGTGTAATCGGTAAGAGTTGTGTAAACTACTCTTAAAAGTTTCACAATATCATCTATTCCATAAAATAATTTACATATGTACATGTTTTTTAAAAAATAAATTTTTTTTTTTAAAACAGATAATATTTTATTAAATTTTTTCAGCATGGATAAACAAAACACTGCTGAGTTATACACTTCACAACCATCCCAGATTAAAAATGCAAGCCATTGTTAAATGCATTGAAAAAAGAATTTTGATTTATGTGAAAAATACTTACAATCAAAATTAAAACAAAGTCATTTTTAGCCGAAAGAAGTTAACAAAATATATTTCTTCCTCATAAAACTTTTTTATATCTTCTTAGGTTGACTTTTGTCATGAAACTTTCAATGAAATGTGCAAACAAACTATTTTTCTCTCTATGCAATCATTCTAATGGCAAATGTTAAAAATAATGTTATCTGCCTGGGATACATTCAAATATTGACACTTTCTCCTCACGAATACAAGTAAGTAAATTTGAACTCATATTTAGACCTACTGAAATATGTCAACCACCCTTCCTTAGAACATTTTCCTTAATATCACCCCTACCTTAACACTATTGCCAACACAATAATGTATATATGAATATTAACTGCCTCTAGCTCCTGCATCATTCTGCTTTTTAACTTCTCTTTCCTCAACATCATCATGATATTCAATTTCCATAACTAAAAGTTGTGGTCCTCTCCTGTATCTCGTTTTTTGCTGCTGTCAATTTGGCTAACCAAGGATTTTCTAAAATGTTGGTTTCATAGGTGAGGGTAAAGCTCACCCAATACTAAGTGCAACAAGATGTAAAATTCACACACGAGACAACAAGATGTAAAATTTACACACGAGAGAGTAGGGGGACCAATTTCTATCCCTGCACAATCTCTGACTATACAGGAAGATCTGGTATCCGAAAAACCACACAGCTTGGGTAAAGCTAAGGGCTCCCGAAGGTGTCACCTGGAATGAACCCAGGCCCTCCAGTCAGTAAACCATCAATCTACCTACTGGACTACATTGCCTCTTCAGGTCCATCATCATCAATATCATGGAAAAACATCCTGTTGCTTTCCTCCATATTGTTTTTAACATGTTACCATCACTTATGTGGTAGCCACACTGGGGTCAAACACCTTTGTAACCAATGGAATAAGGAACAGATGGTACATGAAACTCATTTTGTCTTTCTTCTACCTTTTTCTTTATCTGCCATGGGCAGCTCTACCAGGCCTGTCACCACAGCTCTAGAGGTCATCAGAAAATGAAAACTCTTGCAAAGTGTCAAGGTTTGTGGTCCATGGTAATGGGTCTTCAGGGGCTTGGGAAAAGTATACTTACAGAAAACAATATAAAGGGAACTGGAACTGGTTCAACTGGAAAATTCCATAGCTATTTATAATTTTAACGGACAGCAGTGCCTCTGGGTAAAATTATTCACAACTATATACTTATGGGGCAAAAAATCTTATATTTACCCAAAAGAGCATATTTGAGAACTTTTTTTACCTGCAAACTATACAGCTCACCTAATAATAAGCCCAATGACCCATTTTGCCTTACACTGATGCTGTTGAAATACATTTAAGATAATACCATCAAGATCAAGTGGCTGCTCTAATTATGAAGTCAATTGGGAAGGAAATGTTATTTTTTTAAATTAGTTACAAAAGTATTTATTCTTTTCTGGGTACACATTATTAAAAGAAGTATTACAAATGGTTGATTAAGTCTTTCAAACACGATTGAACAGTGAAGTCTAAGAAAGACACTGAAAAGAAGAGAGAAAATATTTAAGAAATTCCAAGAAACAATAGCTCACTCAAGATTAAGATAAGAATGGACAAAAGAAAGGAAGAATACAAGACAAAATAAGGCCAGAATACTATACCACATTAGTGTTTACAAATGCCAGTGAAGTGATCTATTAAGTTGCGAAAATTTTTGTCAGATATATATTAACTTGGATTTTGCTAAAAATTAATCCAAGAAATGATACCATATATGAGTAGATGCATTGATAACTCAGAGTTCATGTACAGGGAGATGTTCTGTCTGAAGCCTCTCTTATCTGCATTTCTTTTAATCTCTAGTGCTTAACTCCTCCTATACCAGGGTAAGGTGAGTATTTCTCAGCCTGACACAGATATGGCACTCCAATCAGCGAATATTTCTGCCTGGGTGCAAGTGTCATTAGGTTGTAAGACAAGTTTTACCATGTTCTATCAAGTAGTCTGTTTACACGTATTGTTGCAGTAGACGTCTTCTGTGTTTTTGGTTGAAATGGAAAAACTTGAATTTCATGCAGTCAAAAAATTCTTTGTTTTAGATGAATAAACCCCTAAGGCAATTCATCCAAAGTAGAAAAAGGTGTATGCGGACTCTGCTCCTTCAATGTCAATCGCTAAAAAGTGGGCAGCTGAATTTCAATGGGGTCGCAAATCCCTCATTGATGACCCACGTGAAGGACAGCCAAAAACTGCATCCACACCGTAAACCATAGAAGAGATGTGAGAGTGAGTGAGACAGCTAAGGCCAAGGGGAGAACAGAAGAAAAAGTGCGAAACATCTTGCACAAAGAATTACGGACGCGAAAGCTCTGTGCAAGGTGGTTGCTGCATTTGCTGAATGCCGATCAAAAGCAAAGGCGCAGACAATTTTCACAGCAATGTTTGGACAGATTCAAGAGGGAATCAACCGACTTTGTGTGGCAGTTTGTCACCATGGATAAGGCATGGGTCTACCACTACACACCAGAAGTGAAACAGCAGTCGAAGTAGTGGGTGAAAGCCGGTGGTTCAGCACCAAGGAAAGCAAAGTGGATCGCATCTGCCAGAAAGGTCACGGTCAGTGTGTTTTGGGATGCGAAAGGGATCCTGTAAATTGATTACCTTGAAAAAGGCAGAATAATTACAGGCAAATATTACTTCAACCTTCTTGACAAGCTGGATGCCAAAATTTGCGAGAAGAGGCCTGAAGAAGAAAAATCATCTTTCACCAACCTGCTGTCACCTGCTCACCAAGGTGCATTAGCAATTGGAAAGCTATGGGTTTTTGGGGTACGATTTGCTCCACAATTCCCCTTAATCTCCTTATTTAGCACCCTCAGACTTCCATCTGTTCCCAAACTTGAAGACTTTGTTTCTGGCTGGCGCTTCACGCCGAATCTCCCTTCTGGGAAGGAATACTGATGTGGAAGAATCGCTGGACCAAGTGGGTTGAAGTCAAGGGATATTATGTAGAAAATACAATCTTTTTTCAACTGAAAATTGCAGTCTTTCATTGCCAGGACAAAAAATTTTTTCCTTACCCTCGTTGAAGCATAACTAAATCTCCTCGAAACAAAATATATACGATGAAGTTGACCAACTCTCTCATTTACATACTACCTGGCAACAAAATCCCACACCAACTCTCAGATACCTTGACTTTCCAATTGTTCCTGCCTTCTTGGCCTTCTCTACATTTACTCATATGTACGTTTCTCTTTGGAAACTTGTAGTAAAATTTTCTTGTCAAGAGCATTTATGGTGAAAGGAATCTGGTGCTCACTCCTCAGAGCACCAAAGCTGTTCCCTGATAAACAAATAAATTGGCGAGCCATACTGCTTATATTCAAGGCCTAATTAACTCCAAAGGACCATATCAGAGCATAGTTTAGTGGTACCAAGTGTTACAAAATTCCACTTCTTTCTACAATTACATTCATAAACTAAATCAAAGAGGAAAACACTAAAGTTTAAGGTCTGACTCCGGACACCACATGACAATAATCAAATTAATTGGTCATTGGGGACCAACCTTTTAGGAATTTATTATCACCAACCATTTCCCATCCCCTGCTGCTAGTGAATCTTTTTATCCCTGATCACCTTTCACAATTAAGGGATTTCCCTACAACACTAATATTGAACATCTGTCAAATGTATAAATGTATGATGGAGTAATCATCTGTATTTCATTCTTGAGTTAGGTTATTTCCTATAGCTAACAATATGAAATTTACAAAGCTCCAATAATGTTATTTTTACCAATCCATGATTGAAATTATATTATTGGAGCCTTCTAAGTTTCTCATTATTGGCTAGAGGAATTAACCTAACTTCACATTTACAACCAATAACTCAAACACCTACTTTCAATCTTAAGACTGGTTTACTGCAGCTATGCATTTTTCTCTGTTCAATGTCAATGCCTTTATTCTTGGATAGTTTTCTATTGTATGTCCTCCTTAATTTGTCCTATGCACTTATCTCTTGGTCTTTGCCTTGACTGATGTTCTCCTACCATTAGTCCCCACCCAGAGGAATACATTTCTGCCATATTTGAATGAAAGCCACGGAGATGTGGTTTATTGCTGGTTAAAATTTGCAAAAAAGGGTAGATGAACAACCTTATGTGGTGTTTTTTTCACTTGAAATGTTAGCAGATTGATCTATATAGATCTAGATAATAGCTACTATAATGTATGGACTGGGAGAATTTGTGATTTTGAAATGTAATAATTTCTTGATACTGATTAAGAATTATTTAAGCAGCCTTTTATAATAGATGACACTCCTGGGCTATCAATTAGTACTCTTCAAACGAGAATATCCTCACTGTTATTCATTAATATTGGGATTCTACCAGTTTAGGTAGGTTTTGGAAGGAGATAGCCTATAGAGTGGTATAATGGTAAATGCATTTGCCTCTCCTCACAATACACAACCTGATATTGGACTATACACCAAGCACCTCTTCAATTCCACATACTTCCTTCCTCCCTTCATTCCATCCATTATCACCTATTTTTTCTACCCTCCCTAATTTGCCTGATATTCTCCCCTCTAGAACAGATTTCAACATCCCACTACCAATCAAAATGCTCTCCATCCATCTTTCTTACCCTCTTTAAATTACTCTCAACAATCCTCTCTCCTCCTTCACCATGCCTAGAACTTCCTCATTTGTTTTCCTTTCTGCCCATTCGACCTATACCATCCTTCTCCACACTCACCATTCAACAACCTCCAATGTACACAACTTTTCTTGCCGAAATGGCTATGTTTTGGTTCCATAAAAGCCGTGCTCGTTTATCCAAGTTTTGACAACCCATTTCTCAATTTCCAACCATCAATTACTTCCTCATGGAAGCTGTTTTGTCTGATACAATTCTCCTTCTTATCACCCTAATGCTGTTAATATTTTGGTCCAAAACACTTTTGAGATTTGTGAATTGTTCCACCTGCTCTAGTATATGAACTCCTCCTAAAATATTGAGCTTTCCTCTTCATCAAAAATCATACAATCTTTCTTTTTCTTTTATTTTTTCTCATCTTCTACCTGTTGCACAGACTTTCCAAAGCACTCAGCAACATTTGCAACTCATTGGCTGACTAGCAAACTAAAGCCTGATAATCCACAAACCTAACTGATTTTATAAATTCCACAGTAATTTTTATTCCTAGCCCCAGTTCTTCCCTTGCTTCTTTTACCATTTCCTCCAAATATATGATAAACATCATAGGTGATTATGGGCATCCCTGCAATGACCCTCATTCTAATACTGCCCATCCAGACTTCATCTACCACTAAACCTGAACAATCTGAGACACATATGTATAGGTTGTGGATAAGACTCCTATTCCTCAAATTTACTCCTGTTTTCTACAGTACAAGTTCTGATAAAAAAAAGGTGAGACTGAATAAATACTTGATTTAATTAGTTACCCTTTAATCATGCTTATCGCCTTCAAAATACACCCTTTGGCTGCCAATATAATGCGCCCAATATTTTTTCCAGCTTTCGAATGTTGCATGGAATGCTTCTTTCTTTAGCCTCTTTAAGTCTGCGGTACTATTTTGTTGGATGTCTTCAATAGTTTCAAATCGGCATCCTCTCAAGGTTGATTTCAAATTAGGAAATAGGAAAAGTCTGCTGGAGCAAGATCTATAGTCTAGGGTGGGTTCCAGATCACTGGTGTGGTTTTTGGCCAAAAACTTGGTAATGATCAATGATGTGTGCACTGGTGCATTGTCATAATGATAGCTCCAAGACTTGTTTTTCCACATTTGTGGTATCTTCTGCAGCATGGCACGTCTTAACCTTCTCATAACCTAAATATAGTAGTGCTGCCCATTCACTTTTTTGTCCTCTGGGGACATATTCATATTGAATAATTCCTTCTCAATGGAAGAAAATGCATCCCCTTACTACATCACCTTCACATTCAATCACAACATCCGAGCTTTTTTGGGTTGCGGAGAATATGGCACCTTCCACTGAAGACCAGACTTTGGTTTCTATATCATAACCATAAACCCACTTTTTACCACCTCTGACAATTATTTTTAAGAAGCATGGGTCGCCGCTTGAATAATGGAGCAGATCCTGGCTTATGTCAAGACGATTTAGCCTCTGTTCATCCATTAACACTTGCTGCTCAAATTTGCGCTGTATGCCCAAAATTTCCGTCAAAATGGTGAAAAATGATCCACACTAATGCCAACTCCATTCACAACCTCCCTAACAGTTAACCTATGGTTTGCAAGAACTAAATCATTGACACTGCTAATGTGGGAATCATTTGTTGATGTTGATGGTTGTCCACCTCTTGGTTTTTCATTCATATGGTTTGGTTTGTCTGGACTGGAAGCGGTTGGACCAATGAAAACACTGTGCCTGACTCATAGATTCATTGCCAAATACCTACCATACAAACCGATTGTATTCCATGTTCCACTCTATTAGTGACTTCATGACTACTCTAGCAACTCATGTGCCTCTCCCCTTACTAAACCCAAAGTGATCATCCCCAAGGTAATCATTTTCCTTGCTCTCCAACTTATTCTGAATGATTCTGCGATCCACCTTTCAAACTTTTTGTTCTGCTATCCTAACAAATGGTTTCCTTCCTTTTTTTCTGGAATAAAAAATAACACCGATCTGATGAAATCTTCTGGCCAAATTCCTCCAATGAATTATTTCATAAAAACTCTTCCTCCCACATTATTCTATGCCTTCAAGTAATTTCTTGGGGATGTAAACTATCTCCATGGCCTTATTTGATGTCAATTCCCTTATGTCCTTTATATTTTGCCATTGAGTATGCCTGGACCTAAGCTATCTTCATCTATGTCATATTATCTTTCTATGCATAAGTTTGCTGGCCCAATGTGTTTGGCTAATAGTTCCTCTATATATTCCCTCCATCTCTCTTGAATTTTCCTGGGCTCAATTAACAATTTTCCTGATTTATATTTGATTTTGTGCTCAGATTTTCCCTTTTTACTTCCTGAAGGGGTTATCACCTTTTTGCATCACACACCAATTCTACTATTCTTTTGTAAACTTTCCATATACTCGCACTGTATTCCACCATGCTTTCTTATTCAACACTTCATGCTTCCTTCTACCAAACTCTGTATTTACATTCATCCATTTCCTTCTCTCATCTATCTTTCTAATTATCTCGTCTGTAATTAATGGCTTCCTTGCCTTTATTCTATTTACATTTGCTATAGTTCTGTCTGCAGCTTTTGACATCCCTTTCTTGATATGCTCTCATTTTTCCTCTATAGCCCCCAGCCCTTTCCTTCACTCATGATTTTTTTTCAGCCTGTATGTACTCCTTTCTTGTCATTTTTGTTAATGCTTCTACATTTCATTTCCTCCACCGTATTCCCTCTTTCATCATTTTGAATTTGATATTACACATCATTATTTCTAAATTATAATCTAAATCTGCATCTGCTCCTGGGAAACTGTGAATTAATCATGCAATTCTTAAATCTGTGCCTAAGCATAATATAATCCATCTGATATCTTTCTATATCCCCAGGTATTTTTCATAGATACCCATGCCTGTTGTGGTGTTTAAACCACCCGTTCATTATGATTCAATGCTGTCTCCCGCAGAACTCTATTGCTTTCTCACCGCATTCAATCCTTGTTTCTAAACTGTAGTCCCCAACCTCAATACTTTCTCTTCATTCACCTACTGCCATGCTCCAATCCACCATACTTATCGAATGTTTCCTACCAGGAACACTCGTAATTATGTCCTCACTGATTGTATAACCTGTAGACTCCCTCCATATAATTGCATGGTGGCATGTAGACCTGAACATTGACCAAGGTAATAGGTTCAGATTTTACTTCTACAAATAATATTCTATCACTAGCTTGCTCCATGTGTATTATGCTTCTTCCTACCTTTTTTAAAAATATTATTGCAACTCCTCAAATGCTGTCTTCCACTCTGCTGTATATTATTCCACAACTATCACTCCAGTAATCCCCGCTATCCTTCTATCTCACCTCGCACAGCCCTAAAATATTACTATTTCTGCTCTATCTCTGCTTACTACTATCTCTCACTTTATAATTTCTACTTTCCTGTCCTTAAAATAATCCTAACATTCCAAGTCCCTATTCTAACATTTTTGATCCTATTCTCTATAGCAGATGTTTCTTTCCCTTCGTAATGTATGTTTATTGTATCAATTAAATAATAAAGAGGTTTATTGTTTAATGCAATGAAACCATGCCTATTAGGGAATGTTTTTGATGATCCTAAGGCCACATTAACAAGACGTAAAATATCCTTTAACTCCATATTAAATGATAACATTACTCATATTTTAACTCTACATATTTTCTACCTACCTTAATTCTATTCAAAAGTCCCATTCTTTCCCCCATCTACCTTGATTTCTCAGCATTCTTTCCTTTAAATTATTGTCTTCAGCATCCCATTGCCTCTCTTCTTTAAATCATTGATCTCCAGCATACTATTATCCTGCCTTCTTCAAATTTCTCCTAACAGCCTCCTCTCTTCTCCTACTCTACCTAGAACTGTTACTCCACATTTCTGCCAATTTATTTTTCCATTCACCTCCACACCCACATCTCAACGGCATCATTGTACTTCTTTTTTAATTCCCCTATTACTGTGCCCACCCTCCTCCAAAACACTTCCCTAATAGGTAAACTATTCTACCTGTTCTAGTTTATGTCTCTAAACTTCAATGTTTATCTCAGCCTTCCTATCACTTCTGAAACATGGCATCTTGTTTTACTTAAATTCTATGAAAATTTAATTAAATATTGGCAATTTTCCACAAAATAAAATTTTATTAATGCGATCTGTTTCAATGTAACTATATCATCATCAGGTGAGGAATTTTTAATTAATTATGATATTCCACCACATGATGCCTGAAACGTCTCTTTTTACTATGAAACGTTGTCATTGTCACCATGGATACAACTAGGATAAGGCAATGGTATCCATGACAGCAAAGGTGTTCTTAATGGAGAAACAGCTCCAATCGAATCACCATCGCATAAATGAATTAGAAATGAAAATTTTGACATTTGAACAAAAATAATTGTATAATATTAAAAAAAAATATGTATCTGAAAATCTCACCAAAATTGAAACTACTCAAGAGCATCCTGCTGTATATAAATTTATGCCTCGAGAAAAAATGCATAAAAGAGTAGTGTTGGGCACATTTGTAATTTGAATTTTGGCACTTTAGTTGCATGGTTTTTACACAAGAGATCATAATGTTTTAATTATGCCTTGTATGCAATTTACACAGAAAATAAGGGGATGGAAATATGAATGTGTTTAATCTGTCTAAAATGAAAATGAGTGGTTTAAATTTTCAAGAAATTGAAAATATAATGAACAAGTCATCGGTGGTGGGTGAGAATCTGTTTTCCCATGCAATTAACTGAGCTTGAATGAGTGGTGGCTTAAAATACCGGGAGAGATGATATATATATATATAATTATATATATATATATATATATATATATATATATATACATATATATATATACATATATATATATACATATATATATATATATACATATATATATATATATATATATATATATATATATATATATATATATATATGTATATATGTGAGTCGCGGTAGTCCAGTGGGTAGAGCGTTGGACTGTTGACCGGAGGGTCCCGGGTTCGATTCCCGTGCAAGGCACTCTGGACACCCACAGCTCCACCCAAGCTTAGTGATTTTTTGGGTACCAGGTCTTCCTGGGAAACCATAACCGGCACAGGGAAAGGAACTGGCCCCCCTACCCTGATGTGTGAATTTTCATACGCCGTATAGGCTTAGTACTGGGTGATCTCTACCATCTCCCTACTAAACCGACCTTCGGGTTGATTACTGTGTTTATGGTTTATATATATATATATCTTACACCCCTTTCTAGCACTACCCATTTTGTCTCTTCATTCACTGTACACACCTGTACTGTCTGAGACTTGTACAGGTTCGAAATAAGTCTTCTAACACTTAAGTCTACTCTAATCTTCTGTAAAAGGTTCATTGATTATGCCTAGTTTACTCAGTCAAGCCCATCTAAAAATCCATGAAGCCATGTATACAACACATAACTGGTTTTACTGGTATCCTCCTTTTACTAGTAACCTCAGTACATCTATGACATAGCACTTGCATATCCCCATTCAAAATTCAAACTTATCATCACCTAAGTACTCTCTTCATCCTACTTTAATCGATGAAGCAAAGTAACTTTACCTTTGCCACATATGAAATCAACCTTATAGTACTATTTATTAGGTAATCTACTGGCTAAGGTAGGTTTTTGGATGGACACAACTACCAAATTAATATTTTAAGACTCCTAAAAAAAAACAAAATCCATTAACCTAGTCTACATCAGGTCCTTCTTCATCTCTGAGTGCTTTCTTCCTCCCTTCATCCCATTCAACATCCCTATCTTGTTCCTGCTCTTTCCTCGTTTGCCTAACATTCTCCCCTCTATTACAGTCTTCAACATCCAACTGCCAATCAATATGCCCTTCATCCACTTTTCCTTACTCTATAGGATTTCTCCCAACAAACCCCTCTCTTCTCCCACCATACCAAGTACTTCCTCATTTGTTTTCTTCTCGGTCCATTTCACATTCTCCATTCTGCTCCACACCCAAATTTAAAAAGCCTCTAACCCACGTCTCCCCTCCTGCTTCAATGACCACGTTTCCGCGCCGTACATAGCTACACTCCATATCAAAGTTTTTACGAGTCTTTTCTTAACATCCTTACTCAACGTCCCCATCATCAACTCCCTCCTCCTTGTGAAAGCCTCTTTACCTAGCGCAATTCTTCTCCTTACGTCCCTACTACTTTGACCGTGTTGGTCCAAAACACTTCCAAGATATGTAAACTCTTCTACCTCCTCTAGTTTTTGCCCTCCTATTTTAATGTTTAGCTTTGCCTTTTTCTTTCTGGAAATCGCATAACCTTTGTTCTATTAATATTGATTTTCATCCCATATCTGTCACACTGAATTTCCAATTCACTTGGCAATGCTTGCAGCCCCTTGGCTGACAGACAAACTAAAGCTTGGTCATCAGCAAACCTAACTGATTTTATGAATTCTCCACTGACTTTCATTCCTACCTTCAGTTCTTCCCATGCCTCTTTAATCATTTCTTCCACATATACGTTGAACAACAACGGTGATAACTTATAGTACTAAAATACTGTTATTTTTCCCTGTTTTTTGATGGTATCAATACTGTACTAAGTCTTCTGGCTTAATTCCTCCCTCATAAATGCTTTGAATGAGCCCATAAAAAGTTTCCTTCCTCATTTTCCCAAATTTTTCATTAGTTCTGTATGGGTATTATCTATTTCCACTGCCTTCTTCAATTTAATTCCCTGTAATGTATTTTCCATCTCATGGTCAAGTATTTCTTCCCCTTAGCTATACTTATGAGCATCATCATCCCTTTCATTCCCCAAACTCACTGACCTATTATCTTTACTAAATAATTATTCTATACCTATATATTCATTTTATCTATTCAAAACCACTTCTGTTTTCTGCCTCTCTAAAGAGCATAAACAGAAATTTTCTTCCTTAAATCCAGAAAGTTCCTTCACCTTTCCTTATAGAGCACCCATTTTGCACAGTCTCAGTAAACTATCCATATTTCCACACTGTGTCTTCCACCAGTTTCCTCAGCCCTATAAGTTTCTCATCTTAATTTATTGTTTAGTTATATGCACTTTCTTTTCCCTGATTATGCGCTCATATTATCCAATCTTCTTCTTTCATCAATCTTCCTAATCATATCTTCTGTAATCCATGGGTTCTTAACCCTTTTCCTATTGTTTCGTTAAACACTTCCTGTATTCCTTGTTTGATATACTACTAAATTTCTTCTATTATACCCATTCCCATAAATTGATCAACTACCTACTGGCCCTTTCCACCCAGTTGTCTTCTACATTCCATTTTCTTATACTCCTTCCCTTCTTCATTTTTTAAAATTTAATACTATACTTCATGAGCATTTATTGTGATCTGAATTCATATTTTCTCTGAGGGAGCTGTAATTTTATCATGCTATTCCTCAAAGTAAGGACCACCACTAAGTAATCTAACTAATATCTCCCTATATCTCACAGTAATTCTCATGTGTATCTATGTCTACTTTGGCATTCAAAAATGTTGTCAGTTATATTTACGCTAATTATAAAGTAACACTCAATAGTTTTCTTCCTTTATTCTTTCAACCTAAACTGTACTCTCCAAACATACTCCAATCTATCCCTTCACAACCATCACAATCCAATCTCCCATATCTATTAAGCATTTTCTTCTAGGTACATTTGCAATAATTTAATCTGAATGTGCTAGGACACTATCCACTTACTCCTCCTTATGACTGTTATGGCATGTACACCTAGATTACCATTAGAATGACTAGATCTACTCTTACATCTACTAATAATATTCTTTTGTTCATCTATTTCAGACTCATTACTTGTCTCCCTAATTTCCTGTTCAATACTACGGCTATGCCAAATTGTCTTTCTGCTCCCCCATTACATCTTGCCCTCGGACTATTATTCTAAGAATCCCCAATGTCTTTCCATCTTACCTTGCAGAGACCCAATAGCCGTATATTTCCTCTCTCCATTTCTCGCTTGAATTTGTTCAACTCACCTGTCCTGAACCATTGTCCAAACATTCCCAGTCCTTATTTTCATCATGTCATTCCTCTCCTGTCTTCCTTTCAACTGCCATCCACTCAGCTGTACTAGGAATTTATGTGTTGATGATCAAGGAGGAGGCCTTGCCTCCTCTTGTTTCTAGGTAAGATGATTTGCCCCATAGGCTGAGACCTAAAAAAATAATTATTTGTTATCCGTAGTCTACCAGTCATTTTTTTGATGGACTTAGACACTCAATTACAGCTCTAAGTCCCAACTAACAGGATGTTTCATACCATAAGATCCCAATTGTAATAAAAAATTTATGAACTACATATAAGCTTCACCTTTGTTCATGTTGTCAAAATGCCTTTTCTTTTCCTCCCTCCACATCACTTACCCAACAATTTTGCCTCTACAACTGCCTTCAATATACTGCCTACCATTTTTTATTTGTTTTCCATTTCTTTTTGCCCACCCTTATATACACTGAGACCTCAAAAATCTCAATCTAAACTTTTCCCCTGGCTTCAAAGACTAAGTTTCAGAGTCATGAATATGATAATTTGAAAATGGGAACCTACTTGGTTTTCAATAACTCATATTAATACACCTATTTACATCAAATGGGAGATTTCTGAGTTCTATTTTTTTAGATTCTATTTTACCCTTGCATTAAACAGAGGCACCTGATGATAAAAGTTTCTGATAACTGATCTTAACAATGCTTCTCCCCTAAACTTCCGTGCCCTCCTTAATGAATATTTTGAATATCATGCTGCACACAAGAATAACCTATCTTACTTCTTCAGAGCCTTCAGATACTATCTAAGAAGGCTGAGGTTCAATTTCCAGTGATTTTGGACATAATCAGCTACACCCAACTTGGGAAGTTTTTTGGGGACAATTCTGGAAAATTACTAAAAAAAGGGACTGGCCCTCCTCAGCATGGTGTGAATGGATTTTGAATGACATATGGCTCATTATGCAGCGATTTTCACCCTTACTTATCAAACTGATATTTAGCTTGATTACTGTGATTTCCATTTTTTGTAAATTGGATATTTTTCATCCTTCACATTAATAATGAATGCATGCATTATTATTAATGGCTGTGTGTGTACTGACTTGCAAATACAGGGGATATTGCATATTGAGGGGATACTTTTAAGGAATTCAATTTTATAAAACTCACTAGTGCTTTGAGTGAAATAATTTCATTTAGATGAAACTATGCTGTTTTCTACAACTCTCGCCCTGAATATCTTTGTTGAAACTATTACCTGCTTGGCTGCCAACCATATTTTGGTAGTATACCCTGCAAAAAATGTAAGTAGCATGAGTGGAGTGATGACTTAGAATTCAAGCCTAAATTCTTAGGAGCATGCACTATGTTTAATAAACCATACGCAGGAGCTTCAACATAACTTTGACGTTGAAATTCATTTAAGAGGTAAACACAATTCCTCCTTTATCTTCCTGATAATGTAGTCTATATGGTTATGTACCTTAGGTTAGGTTAAATCTCAAATCAATTTTAATATATCTTTGAGTTTGTTTCTCCATGGCTGCTATCGATTTCTTTCCAATGGAAATGGCTGTTGTGTTCTAAGGAAAGACAAAAGAGGATGATTGCTTTTGAAAATATAGGAATGAAATTAAACTATTAACAGAATACTGTAGTGAAGAAAGTGTCACTCATTTATTGATCACTTTACTCAGCAACTGATTTTGTCAAGAGCCCCCTACCACCTTAAAGCTTTTAATTTCTTCTGCTTAGCACAATACACAAATCATTTTTCAAATAAGTCACAGCTTTTATCCACAAATTAATATTTTGAAATATAAAGAGTAAATTGGTACAATTAAAGATAATGAACTTACTCTCATTACATTTTCTCCAATCCTTTTCACTAGTGAATATTGATCTCTCAATAAAGTGGCATTTTGACCTATGTCTTACTGAGGGGATGATTTGATGTTTATTGAGAGGGTTGGAAAACTTGAGAACAACTCTGGGTTTCAAAAACTCTAGCTATGACACTTTTCAGAACAGGAGATTTAAAGTGATTTGCTAAAACTAGAGACCATTGCTCACAACACCTTATACATAACTTTTTCAATTCTTCATTACACTATCTTTTACTCTTTAGTTCAATCACAGACTGAGTCGTTTTCCATGTCATAATACAAACAGGCTAAGACTTAGCTGATGCTTAGATGAGACAATGTAAACCAATCTCCTAAGAAGAGCTCAAAGTTGGCCAGGGTATTTGAAAAATTTTCTACTGAATTTCAAATTTCTTTTTGGATGCATATGTGCTTCTTCATTGCAACCACCTTCTTCTTTTGAGTTGTGGAAACATCATGGGTTGGCAAATTTTTGCAATGCACTGGTTGGGTTTCCTCGCAGGCCATATACTTCCATCAAATTTAAAAACTTAAAGAGCATCTTAATGGTGGCAGTATAAATGTTTTCTTTAAATTTGCTTTCTTTCTTAAAATTTATTAGTCTTATTATATTATTTATTTTACTTGTTAAAATGCTCATTCCAATCAGTATATTTGTTGTGAACTCAATTTTTACTTTCTCAAACTTTTGATCATTTTATTTCTGTGAAGAAATTCTTACTACCCAAAAAAAGTCTTCAGTCTTCTCAAATCCATGCTAGGCATGCAAAATCTGATACATGCAGAATTTTGACATTAGCTTGAATTGAAAAAACTGCTGGAAATGATATGACAGTTACTTTTACAGAGCCATCTGCTAATAGCACCGAAGTTCAAGAATTTCACATGGAGCTGTGTGGTGCAAAGCCCTAGGCAATTCACAGTGTAAGGGGACACCTTGGCCGATTAACTGGTTTATGCCTTCAGCCAGATATCAAGGGATGAAGATTCAAATAGCATCAAAGCAAACGATTTTTACAATGTGAAATTATTGAATTCTTATACAATGGTAGAGTTTGCAAAATCTAAATTATTTTTTTTTAAATCTAATCACTACACACTTAAGGATTCATATTATGTCTTAATTAATTAATAATACCACTTTACTGGTTAAGGTAAGTTTTGTATTAACACAAATAACCCAACACAATATTTCTAATTCTCACCTAACAGGAAACTAGGCCAGAACTTAAGAGTTTAGTCCTGGGGAACATGTAGTATTATGTACTTTAAATTTACGTACCTTCTACCTTCCTTCCAACATGTCCATTCTCCTCCAGCCCCAAGACTACTTGCCTAAAATTCTCCCCTTTAATAGTATTCAACCCTCCACAGCCAAGAAAAATATCCTTAATCTAATTTTCCTACTCCATCTGAATTTCTTCCGGAAACTATTTTCCCTCCCACATCATACCTAGTCCTGCATTTCAATTCCTTTTCCTTTATTTAAGTCTTCCAGCCATACAAAACTATGTTACATATCCAAGTTTTAACAAGTATCTTTTGCATGCACGTATCTTTTCTTTAGATCTTTGACCAATTTCCATGCCATCAACTCTCTTCTCTTTGTGATTGCTACTTTACCTAATGCCATTCTTCTTTTTGTCCCCATTACTTTGTCCATATTCATTCAAAACTCTCCCCAAATAGGTTTACTGTTCTACCAGATCTAATTGTATAGCTTTCAATTTAATGTTTAAATTACATAGCCTTCCTATTTCCAAATGATCTCATGACCTTTATTTAATTGGCATTGGATTTCATTCTATAGCTACCCACAACATTTCGGAACAAATTGAGAAATAATAGCTGATTTGTAAACCTAGCAATTTTCCAATAAATAAAGATTTATTATCAACTAGTTTCAATGTACAACATAATTTTCAACTTGAAAATGATGCAGTACATCGAAACTAGTTGATAATAAATTTTTAGTTAGTGGAAAACTGCAAGAGTTTTCCTCTCTGTTATTGTGGAATGGTTCCACTAAATCACACTTGACTCTGTAATTTATATGTTAAAAATAACTGCAATCCTTTTCTGACTGGCTTCTTTTATGGTTTTCTTCAACAAATCAAACTGGTTTTATAAAAATCCCTGCTACTTTCATTCCTATCCCCAGATATTTCTATTACCCTTTTTCCATTTCCTCTGGGTTTATGTAGAAAATTATGAAAAATAAGGGATGGCCTTGTCTTACTCCGCTACCTAACACTTCTTATCCTCGCTTTCAATACTCTAATTACTTAGACCTGTACAACCCAAGATGTACGATTGGTCACCTACCCCCATCCAGTCTACTCTTCCGCAATACATTCATTAATTTAGATTAAATTAATTTAATCTTTTGTGATACATTAATTAATTCTTCTCCATTAACTCAGATGATATGACTTAATGGAGGTGGAAAATCATCATAAGTATAGGACCAACAAAATTATGCCAGGGTGAAATTATTAATGATTTTCATTTCTACATTGCACTCTGATTAAGATATGCCGGATGTACGTACATTAACAAGAGGTGGTTTGACCAAAACATCTGATATAGGAGTGTGATGTTTTGATGATTCCACTGCAAAAAGCAATACTGAATGCCTAAGATTCTATTGATTAACTGGTTTTCACCACAATTCTAAAAACCATTTCCTCATTATATTTCATCCCAAGTCTGAATGCAACATCACACTCCATCCCTATTGTCTTGTTAACATTTCTTCTATTCAATCCAAAACACCTTTTTGGATTATTAGATGTGTGTTTGGAAATTCTACAATTTTTCCATCAAAACATAAAATTTTGAATCATCCTTTATCCTTCAGATGAAATGATGCAAAATTTACCAGATGGATTCAATATGCTCCAGCACAATTTTCAACCAGGCAGACCATTTCATGATATTTATTTTGGATCAGTACACTCAGCTTATAGAGGGTTATAGCAACCCTACTTTCATTAGCTACCTAACAACATACAAATATACATTTTTCTGCAGCTCAAAAGGCACATCCATTGATACCATAATTAAATATGGAAAAACAGCATCTATGACATTGAGAGGTCTAAATGAACAAAACATACTGGATCTGGGTCCAGTCTGTATAAGGCCAGTATAGAAGGTACTGGGCCAGTGTAGGCAAATGATATTAGGACAATATCTTGGCACATACCTTAGCAAATCTTATCACCTTCAAAAACTTGATGTAGTTGAACCAATTCATAACGATGATGAAAAGACTTAGTTGTTAAACATGTACATATTTTTAATTTAACCATGCTGGTTTCAATGTACAATGCCATCACTAAATACACACAAGAGAAGACAATGCTTATATACTAAAAGGGTGACACATAATTGGTGTTGGAGGAGGGGTTATGAGAATGAAATCAGTAGAGAACTACACATATGAAGGAATGTAAGGGAGGTGGGAGGCAAGGGGTTCTGGTGTGGATATATTAAAGTTAGCAAGAAAGAGAAAGGCTGAGGAGGGTTTAGAGGGAGGAATACAAAATATTGATGACAATTCCAAATTTGAATCTAAATTTATTAAAAAAGCTAACTGGTCAAGAGCATCCAATTAAATTCACAGTGGCATCTATCAAAAATGCAGTCACTTTCGTTGCATTTGTCAAATAATTGTTTCACAACTAGGGAATCTACATATATATTTTTAACTGGAACATTGTCATTTAATCTTTTCCTATTAACTTACTTCACACTCGCTCAATGTATGCAGCCAAGGACTAGCATTTAAGCTTATTAAAACCACTTTTTTCCACTTTGTGAATGAAATTATCTTTTTAAACTTGATTAATTGTAAAAAAGCTCTCTCATGCTATTTCATGGAATCTATTTGAAGACCTGCACCATCCTCCAGTTCATTCTCCTACAAAAAGGAATTTTTATCAACTGGTTACAGCAACTATGGTGAACTTTTTTGCACACAGGAAAAGTAAGTATAAGATCACACTTGGTGTGATTCTTTTGACTTACAGTTTGTTCTAAAGATATTTTTAGAAAAGCGTTAGTATGATGTTTACTTTAGAATCTGTATCAGTACTTTAACTAGTATGATGCATCTATGAAGCTCCTCCATCAAACAATGTTTTGCTATTATCAAGCAAAAGGCAATTGTAGGCTTCTGAAGTTGGAAATTTACTGTCGGAAATATCTTATGAACATGTGTTAGGTAACTATCAATCGTAATTAAATGAAGAATACAATGTATCTTTCCATTGTCCTTTATTCATGTACAACCAGTTTCAATGCTCAAGCGTCATCATCAGGTACCTGATGATCAGGCTTGAACACCGGGTACTTGATGAAGACAGTGGAAAGATACATTGCATTCTTCATTTAATTAACATGAATTTCCACAAAGTTCAGCCAGGAATAATTGGATAACTATCACTCAGCATCGACAAACTACTGAAACAAAATTATAAAAAATCATTAAATGAAAAACAGAAAAAGATTAAGTGTTATAGGCACAGTTGAGGGAAGAGAGGTTGTTCCAAAAAATTTAAATAAGACAGGAAGAATGGTTGGATAAAAATGACTAGTGAAAAATGTAAGCAAAAAAAATATGAAAAAAAGCAATGTAAGAAAAGCAAAAGTTTTACCACATGAACAGGTGTCTGCCTTTCTTATTGCATTTAATGAAAAACATATTTAACAGTATATAGACTGTTCATTATAACCAATTCAAATACTTTACCCTCGACAAAAAGAAAGAAATATTGGTGTTTCTAGCAAATGATGAAAAATTGTTTGGACTATATATTTACCTCATATTTTACAATGAATATTGGAGATAAATATTCAGGAATAAACATCAATACTAACACACAAAAAACTTCACCTATAGGAACTGCTGAGGAGCATAATTTTTTAAGATAACCTTATATATTTAAGGACATAAAAATTTGAAGCAATATTAAAACTGGATTAAAGAAGTGAATCAGGATATAAACCACAAAATCTAAACAAAGACCCTGTAAATGGAATATATTTAATTATTTCTACATTTATCAAATTACCTAGGAAAATTTGGAATAAAATTTCATATAGCCATGGTATTAAGTCTACAAAACCAAATGGTGCCACTGTGCATTTGCCTCAGTAACTTAGAGGGCCATTAATTATTTTAACAGTGGACCCTGGAAGAAAGTTCCACTTTTAGATGGAGGGAAGACATTCATTCCAAGTATTCATTCCAAGAGTTTTCCACAGGCTCACCGAGGAACAAATGTGGAACTGCCCAAAGAATTTGATGTAACTGCCGAGCAACATCAACCTTATCGTAATAACTTACGCTTAATATTTGCTCACGGCTCAATACAACTTATTAAGGTATGCAAAACCAATTTAAAAAAAAAACGGACTGGGTATATTCTATGTATTTTTAAAGAAAGGAGTAATAAACAATGCCATGCCGCAGGTACATCTAACACAACGACTTTTAACAACACCAACATAACTTGACTTTTAATCACTGAAAATAATTTGAAATTGCAGAATATGCTTGACATAATATTCAGCCAATTTTGAGTGAAGTCGTGAAAACAGTTAATACAGACGAACTGACATTGTGTGAAATTGATAAGGTGCTTGCCTAATCCTTTGAGATAATTATTTCAAAGCATACACGTAAACAAATATCTAAACAAGACAACCATGACATCAAGGGATCCAAGTTAAAAATACCTGTGGTTTCGTCTATAGATACAATCTCAGGGTTGCAACTTATTTATAGTATTAGACAGTCCACAATTTACAGCAAAATAGCGTCTTCATCTAGAAGTTTTGTTTAACGAGCAATTAAAAGTTAACATTGCCATCTAAGAAACTGTTCAAGTTCACTCAATCACAAAAAAATAAATAAATGCGCAGTATGATCGAAGTTAGGTATTAGTTACAGTTCATCATAGAAAATCAAATGAAATATACGTTTAACAAACAGTACTTTAGCTTGAAATTAGATTCAAGCAATATTTGCAATGGCCACCAATATTATCCAGGTAATATATTAATAGTGTCATTACTGACTTGCTTGTCCAACGAGTTAGTATTATTACACTATCTTCGGCAGCCTTCGTGAATTCATTTGTTGGTGAGCAGTAAGTGGCTGACCGGCTCAATCCTTACGATGCAGATCATAGCAATGATTACACGAGATTAATGATCCGAGATCATCGACCACGGATCATTACGCTCTTCATGGTCATCATCATGGATCTTCATGATCCGTGCAGTTAGCCCGGCTTTATTGTGGGTGTCCGTTGATGGAAGGTGAGGGTTCATCATGTATTCAGAAAAGCGGCAAAGATCTCAGGCACATCAAAAATGTAAGTATACAAAATGTCTTTCGATATAAATATTTACGCTCAGCGATGCAATGCAAGTGGTTAACGAACTCATCTTTCTTTCAATTTTCTCGGGGTGGTTCTCGTCGAGTAATTTTGTGGTATCCACGAAGATAAATCCTCATTTTTTCTCAGTTTGGCATAATTTGGCTAATGCACATTTGCAGTTCATAGGAAATATGATTAAAACTCAAATTGAGGACACACTGAGTTATTTATCTTCTTAAAATCTTCCCTGTTATCTATTTATTCAACCAACATTGTTTTCACCAATTAAGACTCCACATGCTTATTTACACGGTAAAATCTTTTTATTTCTCTGTCGCCGTTGGTATATTGTTAGTTATTGCAACCGAAACTCAAGTTATTTTAAAGCATTGAATTATTCATACTCTAGACGGACTGGAGTCCCAAACTTAATTAAGCCAACGGGTTCTAACCTTCAACTTACAAGGTTAGACGGATTCCTTTAAATTGATTCATTAGCATTTATGAAAAGAATGATTTAGTGGTTGACGTTGAATCATTCTATAGTAGTTTAACTATGCATGCATGCGTCCATTGCGGAAGGATTTATTTTTTGCGGAGAAATAAGGAGATAGGCTGGTCTCTGAAACAGCTTTAAACATTTTGGAGGATTGGGCATAAAAAGAAGACGTTATTTGAGCTTTTGGTGCATGCCTCGCCCATTGGTGCGGACAGACATTACGAATGCTGGTGGGTTGAAAACTAAGGGAGCGGGCGAAAGTAAAGTGAAGCTTCCTCATTAATCAATAGCATCATTATCTTCCCTTTCCCCTGCGTCCTTTCCCTTCCTTATAAGAAATTTTATTTTCATCCAGTGCTTAACAAACTAAAAGTTCTCCCCTTCACGCTAAGTGCGCGATGGCGTATGATAAATGAGTGACATTCTTAAAATAATGTGAAGATTTCTGAAAAAAAAAATACTTTTGGACTATCAAGAATCGAAAGAACTCTGAAAATCACTAGGCTGAGGCCTGAGGCACTCACGCAGAATAGGCAAATGCTTAAGGCCAGTCTTTCCTATGCTTACGTCTGTGGATTTGCTTGCCTTCTGCTACAAACGGTATCGCGGTAACTTTGAATCGTCGAAATTCTCGAGCAGGATTCTCTTTGGGATTCTATTGTTGTACGTGTATTATATTGGTGCAATTATTAATAATTTGCTACCTTCATTCTAATATATGCTTATGAACGTTCTTTTTCAATATCCCTTCGGAGGCATAGGTTAAATTTACTCTAGGGGTTACTTATTTTACTTATCTATTCGCCATTGTTGACGTGATTTGCCAGAATTTAAAATGACGTAACATGATCACTAATTGTAAGCCTGGCTCACCCGCGATATCAGCTTTCGGGTAGATTTTGCAATATTTGTGTTGGTTCCTGAATCTCTACTGCGGTGAAACATATTGCTGTAAAATCCTCGTCTCATTTTATTTTTTACATCTCTCTTCTTTTTTAAATCGTAGTATTTTTTAAATATTAATTTATATTGCGTACGGAATTTCAGGAATAGGCTCTATTCGCTTATTGTATCGTATGTTCTAGCTAAAGAATGGGAATGAATGTGATTCTTGTAATTTGTTACTCTAGAAACGGTTTACGAATTGATCCATCTGAGGTCTAGTTAACATTTTTGAATTTGTTGGTCTTTTAATTAAGGTAGGTTCTGGATAAGCAATCAGACGAACCACTGCTTCGTATTTGAGTCTCACCTAACAGGACCTGCAATGAAAAATCCTGCACAATGAACCCTTCTTCAATATTGCGTACTTTCTTCTTCACTTCTTTTCGTTCAATACACTTATTCTGTTCCTCCGTCAACCTCTCCTGATTAAAATTCTCCCCTCAATCACCGCCTTCAACATTCAATTGCCAATTAAAATGCCCTGCGCCCACAATTCCTGCTTCCTTTTGGATTTCTCCCAAGAAACCCCTCTCCTCCCCTATCATATCCTGTATTTCGTTTGTTTTCCTTTCCGTGGATTTTATTACTTCCATTCTTTCCAACACCCATAGCGTAAAAATCTTCGAGCAGCGCTTATCCTTATTCCTCAGTGGTCAAGTTTTCTCAACTTGCAGAACTATTGACTTTTAAAATGGCTACACTCTTAAATAGAAAGGCGTTTAAATTAATTATGTTAACCAATATATTTGACTAATGTAGGTATTTCAGTCAAAACAGTGCCTCTTTTTCTCGCAGTCTTCATGGAACTCGCGATTTTGAATCACTGGTCCGATCGCTGGCATGGATGATTATAATCTACTAGAATTTTGGACGGTATGGAAGAGCGATTTGGAGGTGGAGTTTGGCAAAGTAGGTATAACCTTCGACTAATGAGGATAATCTGAGGATCTGTGGCCTTATGCGCGAATCATCAGCTTCAATCCGAGAGTTGTGGTTTGCTGTCAGCATTAGAACTAAGGACTCTAGGATGATAAGTTAAATTTCACCTGCAAGAAAGATAGTTATAAGAACCATGAATAGAAGGCTATAAAGTATGTGCAAATAATTACCTTGGCGAAGATCAGTTTGACTTCAGAAAGTGGGGAGGAACGTGTTACGCCATCGCAGAGATGAGAACATTAGTAGAAAGGAACACCAAATATAATGGATCTGTAATCATGATGTGTTTCTATGGTTCGTGGATTTTGAGAAGGCGTTCCACCGTGGGGAGAAGGCAAAGTTAATGGAGATATTGCGGAATATGAGAGTGGACTGGAGAGATAGGTGGCATATCCGAAACTTGTGCATAAAACAGACGGCATCGTTAGGTTAGCAGAGAGAGAATCGGGATGGGCAGTGATTGGCAGGAAATTGAGACAGTGTTGCTCATTATCGTTGGTACTTTTCAACATATATGCTGACGAAATATAAATGGTGACATGGGTAGGGCTTGAGTTGGAAAGAAAACTGGGCAGTAAGATGATTACCTGTGTATACATGCACACAAGGGATTGCACATATATGAACGTATATACATATATATGTATACATAAACATGTATACTTATCGTAACCATATATTTCACGCGAATAAAGAGTCCATAATTTTTAATGGAAGAAAAGTGAGTGTAACCAAATATGGCCGTATGAAATACTGATGCCTCAGAGCGACGATTGTTTCTTCGGTTTTAAAATATACAAAATGCGACGTTCAATTATGTAGATTCATTCCTGGGCCTACGATTAACAGTTCTTGTGAATTATCTTTTGCGGTGTATTCATAATACCTGGAAGGCATTGATTTGCTGCTCCTTTATTTAAAGATATAAATATTCCCGTTTATATGGACTACAACCTCAACACTGTGGAAGGGCTTGTACGTTCCGATAACCCCTAGAGCTGTGCTGGCGGGAGTAATAATAATTGCTCCTGGTAGGGTCACCCATGCCAGATAGGTCGAAGGTTAGGAGCCAGACGAAAGGTAGTCCACGCAGCGTCTGTTCCTCAGTGAGGCGGCTGCAATGGCGTCTGACCCCAGTGGGGCGGCCAGTAAGTGATGGTGTCACGTTAAAAACACTATTGAGGAAGGCAACGGGAAACCACCTCAATTATCATTCCAAAGATTTACATGATGGACTATACAGATATTTTGAGTCCTGGCAACTACGGGGCTCGGCCCAATCGGCCGTGTGTCGTGCCCGGTAGCGGGGTAAGCAAGGCTTCCGAGGTCGTCATCCCACGAAACCCTTGTAAGGGAAAACCGAAAGCAGTAGGACAGAAGACGCAGGAGAATACCGAATTAGTTGGAATAGCAACTTGGAATGTTTGGACAATGTTAAGGAAGGGAAAATTAGAGAATATACAGCTAGAGATGGGAAGAGGAAATAGAAACTTTAAGTATGTGCAAGGTAAGATGGAAGGATAGCAGGGATTACTGGAGTGATAGTTGTAGAGTAATATACAGCGGAGGGAACGAAAGCCAACGAGGGGTTGCTAAAATATTGAGTAAAAAGGTAGGAAGAAGCATAGTCAGCATAGATCAAGCAACAGATAGAATTTTACTAGTAAAAATAAAAACATAACCGATTAACTTGGTGATTTTTCAAGTATACATACCACCAAGCAATCATAAGGAAGAAGTCAATAGAACGTAAGATCAGTTAGAGCTCATAATCGCCTGTTTTCCTGCAGGAAAACATTTTATGGTAATGGGGGATTGGAATGCGACGGTAGGCAAAGGAAGAGATGATGATGAGGTGGGGGACTACGGTTATTTACGAGGAATGACTGAGGGGAGAAAGCAATTGAATTCTGCTGGAGACAGGGGTTAGTCACCAACACTTGGTTTAGACACCACGAAAGGCGTTGGAATACATGGAAATGACCAGGTGACTCAGAAAGGTATGAATTAGATTATATTCTGGCTAGGCACAGATTTAGGAACAGCGTGATCAATTCGCACAGCTTCCCGGGAGAGGATGTGGACTCAGACCACAATTTAGTTGTTATGAAATGTAGCGTCTGTTTCAAAAAGATAAGTCAGGGGCGGTGAGTTAGAAAATGGAATGTAGAAGAATGAAATGGGTTAACAAGGAAGGAGTATCAGTAGGCTGTAGGGAAAATCATGGATAACGGAAAGAGCTGTGTACAATCGAAGAAAAATGGGAATGTATCAAGAAATGGATATCAAAAGCCGCAAAAGAAAGTATAGGAAACGTTAATCGTAAAAGAAAAAGGAAACCATGGATCACGGATGAGATGATTAGAAAGATAGGTGAGAGAAGAAAATGGAATTATGTAAACTCAGAGTTAGGGAAAAGGAAGTTCAACGAAATAAATAATTAATAGAGGCAAGTAAGAAATTCAGCATAAGAATCATGGTGGAAGACGCAGTGCGAGGATATGGAAAGTTTGCAGAGGAAGGGTGGAATTGGGGCGCTATACAGCAAGGTTACAGGTACATCACTATCGGGAAGTAAGAAGGGAAGATCTGTGCTAACAGTTAGAGATAAGTCGGGTAAGATAATAACTGACAGAGAAAATATCCTAGAGACATGGAAGGAATATGTAGAAGGAATCTGAAGAGGAATATGTATGTATGGTAAAGAATTTAGGCCAGTAAGTTTAGTCCAAGAAAATATGACGTAAATGAAGATAGCTTCGGTCCAGACATACTCGACGATTAGATAGAAAGGGAATTAAGGGAGATGAAACTTAATAAGGCCGTGGTGGTGGATAACATTCCTGCGGAACTACTGAAATGTTTAGGAAAATGTGGGAGGAAGAGTATATGGATTGATTCGTAGTATCTATGAGAAAGGAATCAGGCCGGAAGACTGTGTGAGATCAATGTTAGTTTCTATTCCGAAAAAATTGAAGGCTGCGTCATGTGAGGACTACAGGGCAATAAGTTTGATATCCCACGCAGCTAAAATGGTTCTCATAATCATCAACAAAAGGATGGAGAGCAGGGCAAATGATTACTTAAAGGATGATCAGTGTGAGTTGAGAAAGAAGAGAGGCACGTGCGATGCCATTGCAGTAATGTGATCACTAATCGAGAGGAATATAGAATACAATCAGGAAGTATTTACCTGTTTCTTAGATTTCGAAAAAGCGTTTGATAGAGTGAATTGGGAAAAACCAATGATTACCTTGAAGAAAATAGGAATAGATTGGAGGGACACGAGGCTAATCCGCATCCTGTACATGTCTCAGACTGCTCAGGTGCGAGTGGGGAATGGATAGTCCGAATGAGAAGTGTTAGAGAGAGGCGTAAGGCAGGGTTACCGATTATCACCGGTACTGTTTAACGTATATGAGGAGGAAATGATTAACGAGGCATGGGAAGAACTGGAGGTAGGGATGAAAGTCTGAGGGGAATACGTAAAATCATTTAGGTTAGTTGTTGGCCAAGCTATAAATTTGTCAGTCAGCCAAGGGGTTGTAAGCATTGCTGAGTGAATTGGAAATTTAGTGCTATAGACATGGGATGAAAATCAATGTAAAGAATGCAAAGGTTATATGATTTCCAAAAGTAGAAAAGACTAAGCTAAACATTAAAATAGGAAGGAAAAAACTAGAGCAAGTGAAACAGTTTATGTATCTCGGAAGTGTTTTGGACCAACAAGATCTAAGTAGTAGGGACGTAAGGAGGAGAATTGCGCTAGTCAAAGAGGCTTTCAGAAGGAGGATGGAGTTGATGACTGGGACGTTGAGTAAGGATGTTAAGAAAAGACGCGTCAAAACTTTGATGCGGAGCTTATGTATGTACGGCGCAGAAACGTGGTTACTGAAGCAGGATGGCAGGCGTAGATTGGAGGCTTTTGCAACTTGATTGTGGAGATGAATGGGGAAGGTGAAATGGAGTTGTAGTTTTTATGGGAGGCGACCGACAGCTATGGTAATTTGCGCCATTAGGGGTGGATGGGAAAAGAAGCGCCGAGAGAAACCCGGGGCGTCCACATTAACCTAATCTTGTCGAAAGGCGCCAAGGGGTCCGCAATTTAACGTCCCATCCGATGGACGTCGTACTCACTCAAAGTGCTCTCCACAAAGCGCTTCAAGTAGTTAGGGATCGGGATACCCTTGAGAAATATTTTTTGTCTGCAGGATTTGAACCCTCTCGCCCTCTCGGTGGGAAGCCTGTACGTTAGTCACCGCACCATCCCGATCTCCTTGGTGAAATGGACCGAAAGGAAATCAAACGAGTAAGTGCTAGGTATGGTGGGGGAGGAGAGAGGATTGTTAGGAGAAATCATAAGGAGGCAGGAGAATGGGCGAGGGACGTATTGATCGGCAGTGGGATGTTTAAGGCTCAGATATAGGGGAATGTTAGGTAAACGAGGAAAGGGCAGGAATAGGATTGGAATGTTGGACGGGATGAAGGGAGGAATGAAGTACAATGAGATGAAGAGGGTCTTTTTGGATTATGATGTTGGGTTGTGTTTTGTTTGGAGTCACAAAATATTTATGTGGTAGTTGTGTCCATCCAAAACCAACCTTAACCGGTAGAATACTTAATATTATTAATATTTAGTAATTGTAGTTTCTATACAGATTTTTGCGATTTTAAGATAAAAGGACAATCGCTGTTTAAATAAAAAAACCATAAACACAGTAATCAACCCGTAGGTCGATTTGGTAGATGATAGGTGATAGTTCCCCCAGTACTAAGCGCGACGGCATGTGCAATTCACACATCAGGGTAGGGGGGGCAGTTCCTTTCCCTGTGCCGGTTATGGTTTCCCAGGAACCTGGTACCGGAAAAATCACATAGCTTGGGTGGAGCTACAGGTGCCCAGAGTGCTTTGCCCGGGAATCGAACCCGGGCCCTTCCGTTCCAGCAGTCCAACCCTCTGCCCCCTGGACTACCGCGACCCACGCTGTCTAATTATGAAAATTTATATTTTTATCTGATCTTCTATGTATAAAATCGCGAAATGTTGTCCTTAGCTTTACTTTGATTTTTTATGCATACTTTAATAAAAAATTACTGTGCTGTACCTCTTTATTGGGGCAAGAAATATTTCTGTAGATATCGAGAAAAATCAGTAAAGTTTATATTATAAGTTAAAATGAGGAAGTAAACATTCATAATAGTCGGAGAAGTCGTGAAATTGCACTTAAAACACGTGAATCATTAAACGATATCCTGCGCGTTGAGCGAATTTGCGAATTTGACGCAAATGAATAAGTGTACGTTTCCACACGATTATTTGATTCTCTATTCTTAGTTGATTATATTCGAAGCTAGAAAATTTGGACCCTTAGGGCTAAAGTCTTCGGGTCCAAATGAGGTTGCACATTTTCGGTTTCCTTCCAAAGTAGCATTAGGTATTGAGTACTGGGAAGGTTGTGTCAATATTGGAGTGTCCATAATGCTGCAACTGCTGAAACTAACGTCCCTTTGCTTTTCTACTTGGGGTTTCCAAAACCGCAGTCATTTGCTTTTAGGGGAAAATCCCGGAAATACTACTCGTCTCAGATGAAATGCACTTTCACCATTAAATAGTTGCTTCATGCCCCTCACAACTGAAAAGAGCTCCTAGAGAAGTAGGACACTTTGTGAGGAGTAAGATTTTATTTTCTTTTTATTGCAGTCAAGTTTGTTTTCCTGACGTAATGAGATGCTATTAGAAAATGAACCATTAATTCTTTTTTTGGGGAAAGATATTACAACTAGCTAATGTTTCCGAGGATTTTATTTGCAATTGTGGGTGTTTAAACATTTAAAACTCTTGATCATTACGTTTAAACGTCGAAACACGTATCGTACTAATAAATAAAAATAATTTGAAATTCAAATTTGTTGTTTTATCCTTACTCATTGAAGATGTAATTCGATTGCGTCAAGGCTACAGCTAACTTTCTTTAATTAATATTCACCGATTATTTTGGCCAGGAAATATTCACTTACTGATTGAATGAAGTGAATGTAACGTAATATTTAGCTCTAAAAAGTATAATTGAGATATATTTGCGTTGTCTATCAAAATCATAAATAATATCCAACCTTGTTATACGTATTCCCACCCCAAGATGGTGAATTGGTGCCCCTCATGTCAGTGGTATAGCCAAGTTGAGCTCATCTTGGGGGGACATTACTTCCGTAAAAATATTAAATATGCAGGTTGTTGGTCGTCTTTAAACCCAGGGAAACTGTATATTTTGTAACTTCAGTTGAGGCTTCTGTGAAAGTTTTATGACTATTTTTTCCAATATAAGTTTTTCATTAGTCAAACTATAGTGTGCTCTTTCATATTTTGTTTCACTCGTCATTGCATGCTTTTAATGCATGCAATGGCATGGTGTTGGGCATGGTTTAAAGGCATGGTGTTGCATTGACAGTGATAGCACAGCCTGCATTCTTGACTACCCCGCAAGCCATTTGTCATGATACTTGGTTCAGCCATATGAGTTGTCACCCCACTGCTACTGGGTCCTCATTTTCATTGCTATGATTCCGTATAACATTCAAATTGACTACTTTAATTAATGAAATCTTGCCGATATAATCCTCTTGAGTTTTCCAACGTTTGGAATCCACTGATTGTTTTAGCACAATGCGAACACGTCATACAGGGTTCGTCCGGAAAATAAGTGCACTGAGCTCAGGAAAAAAAATTTATTACACTTTTACATATCTTAAGCTAATACTCCTCAAAATAGGACCCTTGTGAGTCGATACACTTGTTCCAGCGGCGTTCCCATTCCTGGAACGCTCCCGCGAAGGCATCATCGGGAACCTCTCGAAGACTCGTCGTCGACCTCTTCTCTGCCCTCCACGAACATCTTGTGGCACCGAAATATCATGTTTCTGGACATGGCTGACTCCCCGTAAGCCTGGTTAATCATACCGACAGTTTCGGTAGACGATTTCCCAAGCTTTACCGCAAATTTGATGGAATAACGCTGCTCCAAAAACTTCGGCATCGCGTTCCGTGACGTGGGTCGAGCGTGGAGGTTCGCGTTAACAGAGCTCCTCACTACACCACAGCTCAGAGCCGACTGCCTTTTTCAGCGTCGCTTGCCAACATAACCCCCTCCAATCGCAGCCCGTCAGAGCGGTGCTGGGCGCGCCTGGAGTGGCGGGAAAAAATCAGTAGTCAGTACACTTATTTTCCGGACGAACCCTGTACTTAAAATTGAGCACCAATAATTTTACATTAAGGATATCTTACACTCTGTATTTGTGCTATGAATTTTTACGTTCCTTCTTCTGCCAGGTACATGGTCGCCTAGTTGCCCTTCAGTGTCAGTATGGAATGGAATTTTTCGCTGAAATTTCCCCACCATCTGTCATGCAGAAACTCATCGTTTTGCTGCATATAATTAGCAGGAAAAGTCTTGCATTCAGCACGTTAAACATGAAGGTATGTACTTATTTTCATGGAGACGAAAAAAGAAGTATTTTTAAGAATGAATCAAACATATTGGCCATATTTTACAGAATTGCTCTCATAATTTCCTTCCAAATAGCTCCAAAACTATTGTTCACATAAATTTATGCTGCTGCACGGATATGACAAGTCTTGCAACTATGATTAAGGGTCATTGGTAATCCTGTGGCTAATTCGTAATCCTTTGGTATTACTAGAAGGCCGTGGGTTTGAAACGTATTCAGGAAATAAGTGTTTGATTCCACACTTTTTTTATAGAGTTGAGTTTTTACAACATGCGGTCTTATATATTTCTCTGAACTAATAATATGAGAATGCGATCGCAATTTCTGTTGCTTCGAACTTACATATTCATTTACTGAAACTAAATTAGTGTCAGAACGTAATGATTTCCAGGTGATCAAATTTTAAATTAAATTGCAGAAAGATTATTACTTACAATAATGCTCGTATTACTATGTGATGAATTTTTATCATCCCTGGAAACCTTTGAACATGAACGAGGTAGTGGAGCAATGATTCCATCGCAGCAAAGATGGAAAACCACAAGATTCATGAAAAAATTGTCAAAATTTTCCATCTCTCATTTTCAATCCATGGTGCGAAGACGAGTTTTTAATACAGGTACTTCATTTAGTGTTGGATTATGTTGAAATAAATTGACCACATTTCTCCCACAACAATATAATGTATTTTGTTAAAAAGTTAACATTTGTCTTATGTACATGAGATGAATGCATAACACATTGCTCAAAAAGCATTTTTTCGAAACATTTTAATACAATTCAACCACTCTTACACAAGCAAAACAACAGTATTAGCCTATATGAGGTCATAGACTTGTAAAAAAATGATGGATGATTATGTTCATAAATAAATAAATTTTATCCCAATTCTGGGATGATAGTTTTCTTTAAAGAGAACTTGTTAAAAAAAGGAATATCTCTTTAAAAGTGAATAAGAAAGATTTTTAAATCCTCCTCAGCGAAACACGTTAGGAAGCCTTCGCTATTTTAGACTTCCCTTCACGAAGTTGATCTCGTGGCATTTCCCTTGAGATAATTACAGGAAAATTACTTTCGCAATGACGCACATTATTTAAATTCCTAACGATATCAAAAGTGAATGATGATGAGGTGTATAAAGCCTTGAATACGATATCAAAATTGAAGGCTTATGAAGGATTACCTATAAGAAACCCGTGATCTTGAGGCTCGGAGATCTGTGGAACTTTACGAAGAATGGCGATTCTATTCCGTTAATTTACCTACTTTAAAACCGTGATTATGAAAGATAGAGTTATACTATTTGTGAAACCTCTGGATTCATATAATTATATTTTACAAAGTTCCGTCGTTCGTTTGACATCACTGCCTAAAATATTACATTGACATAAAGGAAAAAGTTAGCTCCCTCGACGCTAATTTCGAACATAACTCGATAAAGCGCAAGGCCTCTGGTTTCCGATTTGACAACCACAGCCATATTTGTGAATGTGTCAATGACATTAAGAAAGAAAGATAACTTTCTCTCTTTCGTTAGACACTTTGGGCGATGCACCACGCCAGAGGTTAGGGAGGAATTGGTCGAATCCTAACCGGAGAGACAAAAAAAAATTCAAAATGAATTAGTTCAAATGGTAGTTTTTGATGGATTTAGTTTTTTGGCCCACTGTGTATCTCAATTACTTTTTGTCCGTGCGCGTTTCAAAACCGAAAGACAGTTTCAGCCACCTCTGAATCAGTGGTGCTCGTGGATGCACGGGATCCGGTGTGGAAGGACCCAAAGGGTGCAAATTTTGCCTTGGAGGTCGACGGTTTCCACTTAATGGGGGAGGGTGATGGAAATCCTTCCCGAATCCGGCCAGGATCGAAACGATGGAGCCCCGGGGGGAGGGAGAATGTTCAGGACACCCGAAAACTTAACACAAACCAATTGAGTCCCTGCACTATCAGTGGGGTGAGCTTAAACGAATCCGGCGTTCTTGAGTATGGAGAAGATCTTCGTCCTGGGGATCTTGTCTGCCTCCCTCTGTCTTACTTCCATCTCGCCGTTGGTGAACCAGGATTCCTTGGCGAGGGCGGCTCCGATGCGGGGGTTCCGGTAGAAGGGGTTCCTCAGGTTGGGGGGAAGCTTGGCTTCCTCCTCGGCGGTGGCGACCACCTCGCGGTGCGCTAGGCCCTGCTGCTGCGATGGGAAAGAGCGGACGCCGAGGGGCGGTGGGGCAATGAAGCCGACGGGAGGCGGGGGCACGGAGAAGGCGAGGGATGGTGATGCGGCCGAGGTGTGGATGGCGGAGGGGAAGAAGTCATGGCCCACGATGAGAGGGTAGGCGCGGGTGGTGGCGGCCAGGAGGCAGGCGGCAAGAAGGACCACGCAGGTGTGTGCCATGGCGCTGAGAAAGATTCCTTCGCCTGAGGTGAGGATCTGCAAATGGAATAGGAAGGTCGACTGAGAACGGATTTACATACATAACTGAATCGCTGGACTTGACCAAAAATTCTTAGATATTGAAAGCATTATAAAGAAATTGATCTTAGGAGCTACAATTCCGTGTAACTTTAAATTTTGTTAGTTAAAATAGGTGGAAACTCTTGTTTATTTTTTTAAATACGGAGATTCCCGTATTCTTAATCTCCTCGTCTTGATTATGAAACGCAAGTTGTTTCAAACAGATGTTTACAAAATTTGAGTTATGAAGAATATGAATCTTATTTTTTCGAGAAATAAATTAGCATTGGCGTTTCGCTGTTACACTACGGACGGAACATGGTTTAATTGAGCTAGGCCGTTGGAGGCGTTTTTGATATTTTGAATGTTGAATGAAACTTAAAATGGCAATTAAAAAAAGGAAGCGTAAAAAGAGGTTTCGGTTTTTTGGATTCATTGTTTACGAGAACTGTTCAGCAGCGCGATTTCACCGATATTTGCGGCTAGGCCAAATTCTTCAATGCACTATTATTCTGTCTGCATCATGGCCGGATGTTGTTTACTTTCACCTTCGAGTTGTTATGGACGGTACGTCCAGAGACCACATACTTTCACTGCTTTTGTTTTCTCGACATTGGCTGCGTCGAGGGGTATTGGAATTTGTTTCGAAAGCGCTTTCATTTCGATTTTTGTTAGCTTCAATTTTTATATTTTTCAGCATTTGGTATCGACACGAGTTAATTAAGATATTACTGAGGCCAAGGAGCAGATCCAAAAATAATATAAGTGAAGTTTTTGAATAATGTCGATTGTCGCCGCCTTCCATGCTCAAAATTACCATCCTTGTCGGCAATCTCAGCCCGAGGTGTATGCATTTTAAATTTGGCCAACATTGGACTTAGTGGTTTGTCAAGAGCATTCCTCTATTAAAACCTTTCTTCCTTTTAAAGTGCTGGATTATTTACATCTCCGTCCAGGAGCTCTACCAAGTTTCACTGTTCATCACTTGATTATTATTAATATTTGGAAATCTACCGTTTTAGGTAGGTTTTTGGAAGGACGCAGACTGAACGCCGTTACATTACTTAGCCAAAGCCCAACAAGATACAACCTTACACCCCACATGACAGGTGCGATAAACCCTTTTCTATTCTACACTCATTTTACTTCCCTTCATTCTGTCTGTCATGCGTGTTCTTTTCCTCCCCATTCCTCGCTAACCCAACGTCCACCTTTCTATCTCAGTTTTCAACATTCCATCGCCAATCAAAATACTCTCCATCCTCCTTTGGATTTTCCCCACAATATTCTCTCTTCCCTCAACGTGCCTAGTACCTCCTCGTTTGTTTTCATATACGCCCATTTCCATTTTTCCATACTCCACATTTCAAAAGTCTCGAATTCTATCCTAGCCTCTCGCTTCAGCGACCAAGATATGTTTTAAAAACATTTACGGGAGAGCTATACACATTTGCTTAGCATGAGTTCCGACAAAAATCATATTTCTTGGTGATTTTTAGTGGCTATAATCGGGTGTTCCTACTAACGTTGCGTGCGGGGGTATTTACAGTTTGTGTACTTATTATTCTCATGTACACATCTGCATTTTATAATCAAAGTTTACAAAAATATTTTGGTATTTCTTTTGTGCGGTGGAAGACACACATGTGGATGAAAAACAAGGCGAGCATCCTAGATTTTCATGAAAATACATCTCTAATAATGTGATGGAAACCTCTAAGCCCGCCAAGAACGCACTAAATATTATAGAACTTCAGTTCGCAACTAGGAAGGAATGGTCACTAATTACCTCTACATACGGAACTGAAAAAGTTGAAAGCGAATCTCAGCGAGAGGAAACTGCAAAGGACAGGAATTTCAACCCGCAGCATTTTGGAAGCTAATAACCTGTCTTCTGAAATGTGACCTTCGCAATTTTTGTTCCTACCTTAGAAGTTGCCTTCTCTTTGTGACAGGCAAGGTCACGTGAGCGGAGTTTTGTATCAAGGGCTCCGCAGAAGAAATAAGTTGTTTTGCTTCTGTGTCTTTCCTCGTCACCGTCCTGTTACATTCTCAATGTTTTTATTCACATAATAAGTTATGGATTATGTATACCGAAGCTGCTTTTACATCAGTGCCTCAAATGTCATTTTGATAACTATCGGACATCTTAAGATATTGCAATCTAAATAAACCTTATGAGACCATTGAATTCTTTAAAATTGTATCCGTAGTGGTCGGGTTCACTTCAGGTGGGAATGAAGTTGAGCCGGAGGCAAAAGTTCTGTGGAAAAGCTTTCAATATATGCTTAATGCAATCTAAGTCAACACCCTTCGGCCTTCCTCTGCCCACTCATATGATAAATTTACTCGTGCAGTCTCAACGAGTTGTCTCTTCCACCTCGTATTTTGTCGACTACATTTTTCCTAAGTTAAAGAGTATAAATGAAGCGAGGCTTAAGGACTTGAGGTTGGCATATTCATTTTCCATGGCCTATGACGACGCGTCACTACGGAGGTGGGTTAGTGTGGAGGAGTTAAGGGAAGCAAGTGATGCAAGCACTCACAGCAAGAAACAATGAAGGAATGAAGAGATTAGCAAAGATGCCAATGAATATTTTGGACGAATACTAAAAACAACACTCGGGTGGAAAAATTTGATGTTGCTGAAATCAAATCAGTTAAGGCACATATCAATTGCAACTTCTTCTGTAGTGCCGTCTTGTAGGAATATTTTTTCTAAATAGTCCTAATCGGGATGAAATTCCATTTTTAAGAAAGAAGTAAAAACAACACGACAATTTGGGAGCATGCTTTATATTTCTTTTAATTCCGTTTTATTCACAACGATTACTAAAGGTCTCGTGAGTTCTAATTCATTCATTGCACCTTTCTGTATTGCCGTGGAATTATTATCTACATATTGTTATTCATCGAGAAATTCCCATTCGGGTTTCCTTTCTAGGAAAGTCAAACGATAGCATCACAACTAAAATTGAACCGCAAGCATTAAGCATTTCCAAACCTTCGTAGGTGAAAGTTGAGGTGCGACATGGGAGGTCGCGTATGTCAACATAAGTACGAGACTCTCCTTGGGATCGGGAAGCAATCAGTGAACGACCGGTGTTGACCCAAAGTCATAAAAGCGGTGTCTCCTTTGGCTGCGTAATAAGTAGGTGCATGCTAAAAAGACTCCGCTGTCCCTCGCCAGGGACAGCGGAGTCCCTTCCCCCCACTTGGTTTGTTGGGCTCTAACCTTCATGATTTTTATCTGGACAATGCGTCTTCAAGGATTATGGGTGTGGTTTGTATGTGTGCGTGTGTGTGTGCTAGTGCTTGGGATCCGGTTGACGTAAGGGTGAGGGTGCCAAGCTCCCACCTCTCGCGCCCGACTTCTTTGATTACCTTTTTACAATAAGTCCAAGGACGGAGAATTTATCGTGGCGGAACCATTTTTCGGCGTTACGCGCGCTATTGGAGAATTATGGTTTTCTTTAATTTTATGTTTATTGAAAAATTTAATTGGAAAAATATGCAAATTGTTTGAGAAGCCAAAGGCCCACGAGAGAATGGAGACCAATCGTAGACATTTTTTATGTTCATTATATTCCCATATAAGTAGTCAAATTCTATTATCTGTTTATAAAAAAAAAATAATTTAATGGCCTGGAAATGAAGCCTTAGGCCGTAGATTGGGCTAATGTGGCATCTGTACTAGTTCTTTACTTCCAATTCATGCGGAATTGAGGAAAGGTTGCTCAATATCTACTATAAATAAACACTGATTGAAATATGCCTCATGCTATTTACATTCACGTCTAAATGCACCGATGACATATATGAGTAAAATTTATTTATGAACTCAAATGTATTGATAGGGGGTGATATTTGTGGTTAAGACGAAATTCATGGGATAAGAAAGAAAAGAATGTTTTTAGGCCTAAAGGCTGCCTATATATATATATATATATATATATATATATATATATATATATATATATATATATATATATATATATGTGTGTGTGTGTGTGTGTGTGTATACATATACGTATATATATGTGAGTATATATATGTACATATATATATATATATTAATATGTAATTTAAAAAACATGGCTATAGGTATATATGTATATCTTTTTCAAGATAAAATAAACGGAAAAAGAGCATTGTTCACGTATAACGATTTTACAAAAATTTTAACCACCCCATATTTAATCTTAACCTAACAACGAACGGTTAATTTTTTCATGGAGGCGATGCACAATTTACGGCAAAATTCATCAGCGAATATCAACCATATACCACATTTAAATCTCAAAGTGAGTCATACACATTGACCTACCTAAAAATGTTGTTTAATTGCCCACTCAGAAACCATGGAGGCATCCAAATGTTTTTGAATCTCATTGTCAGGTGTGTTTCGGACTCAATCATGCTGCCATCATTTTAATTTTCATGATCTCTCCGAACTCCTTTCGTACGAGGGTATAATTATAGCTCCGCCTTCGCTCCCTGATATGGTCCAACGACCAAGTAGGTTAAAGGTAATATGAAAGCCGGGAACGATCCGAGGCAGAATGTGTGAATCTGGATTATAAGCGTCGTGACTTATGAATTTTAAACTTTTAACTCAAGGAGTGCGCAATACAGAAACGGAGACGATTGGGTAATCCATGAAAAGTTTTTTTTTACAGCAATAATTTTTTGAAAGGGCAGTTCTTAAAATTTGACATTTCTGTATCGGCCCACCGAGGGTGTAATCGAAAAAAATATTTCTTGTTTTTAATGCGTCGCATAGCTATCAATACAGGGAGGAGGTTAAACAGTTTCGAATACCAAAAGGTACTAGACGATACGAAGCAAATATTTTAGTGTACAGTACGTAATCCAAAGGCGTCAGCTTCAATGTAGTGAATACTTGCGAACAAGTAAACATTCGGTACGTTCGGTATCGTTTAACGCGAAATACAAGATTGTTCCAGAGCTTTTTTTTCATTTTTTTAACCTTGTTTGTTTGCTTCACTTACGTGTGGCAAACTAGTTATGAAAATATTTTTCGATTCCATTTAAAATAATCCGTTTAAGAGTTATTAGGTTAACTAAACAGTTACGTGTGAATGCTGCAAAGGTAACAATATTGGACTTTGCGTTTTGGAAATCCTTCATGAAAAGGGTAAAAAACACCTTAATTCATCAACACAATTATAGTGGCGTTTGTTGCTGTGTAAATCAATGTATAATAATGTAAAAAATAATGGATTTCACTGAGTCAAGCTATGTAGTTGCACTCTCACAAAACGTTTTGTCGTATATATGTAAAATCCTGAATTTATTATGTCTTCAACCTAGAGCCACGGTCTCCCCTCAGATTGCGGTTAGGACGAACAACGTTTTATGCAGAATTTTCACTGGTCCCTCTAAGTTCGTGTTTCCGTTGCGTCCAATTGATACATCCGATCCCCCTCGGTCCGCGCCACTTCGATTTCGCCGCGACCAAAACTTTCGGCGATCCCAACCTCCTCTTTGGTTTCTCGACCTCTCTCCTCAATGATTTCCTTCCTCATTCTCACGAGTGAGTGTGTTTATGGATCGACATTTATGACTTCCACGCGATTCATTAACCAATTTCATTGGCAACCGGAGAGAGCAAGCGAGGGAAGAAAGCGGATGGATCGCGCACACCACGCCGCGGGAAGTTTTCGGCATCCTCGCTGTCCTTCGACCTTTCTCTTTCCTTAAACGGCGAGTCTCTCCCCCTCCGCGGGAATTACCTCCCGTCTTACCACGCGCCTCACCTCTCGGGTTTTCCGCTAGTAGTGACGGGAATCTTCAGACGTCGCCAGATCGACGTCGACTCCCACACTGTCCGAATATTTCTTGTGGGATTGATGGCCGAGATAAGGCTGTTCGAGGTAGACTGAATATATCAAGGGTATCGACTCATCCATCCATTACATCTCGATGTGAATTGAAATCCTCCAAAATCAACCCCGTTTAGATGATACCGGTTATGTGACGATAAATTGGATGATTGTTTTGCACAATCGAATTACCAATCAACCTGATAAAATTAATGAAAACACGGGTTTTACGGTCTTCTTGTTTATCCTTAGAAATACGATACGCGTATCAAAGCTTTAGGCGTATTCGTCCGGTAAGTAGGCACACTTGCACACATAAACCACTGAAATGCGCGCCGAATTGATTGAAATAATTAATTGAACGTTAACGCTCCTGTATTAATTGATTTTGCGTCATCCTCTCATCCATCACGTAAAGTCGACAACGGCCCCTTCCCTCGACGAATTTTTTCAGTGTGATTGGAATATTTGGAATAGATTATATATCTCGGAGCACTGATTTACATAGAACTGCTCGCGTGTCTAGTTGACATCGCAATGCCGTTTCGTGTGTGAATCGCACATTCCAACCGAGATATTGAAATTTAACCCAGCCCAGGGCGGAACACTGAGGGTGCGCGTGCGGGGTAGGCAAACAAACTCGTTTCCTCCCACTCGATGTTGGATATTTTGGGCCAGGGGAGGGCAGGTTCTCGCGGGGCGGATATCTTTTGGGGCGGGTGGGTTCTCTCGGTTGCGGAGACGGCAGCCGGCGCTCCCTCCCTCCGGCGGCTCTCCACGTGGAAACCGTGCCCACTCGGCTGAGAACTTTCTAGCGAGTAGCCTTGGGAGTGGACGTCGGATGGGAGGAGGGGGAGGGGAAGCGTCTCGTAAGGCTTGGCTCGGGGGAGGATGGAGGAGAGCGGGGATTCCGAAGACGGATAATGTGGAGCCGCGAAGGATGAGGAGGGATCGACGGAAGGAATAGGCGCCAAGTGGAGGGACGGGGGTCGTGAGTGTTCGAGATCGAGGAAGGACTTGTAGAGTAAATTAGACGCGGGGCGAGGATGCAGTGATTTCAGTGGAGGTGCCGGCAGTTCACGTTTCGCCCAGTTTCCAAGGACAGTCTGAGGCGAGAGATGAGGAAAGAAGGGGCGTCGATTGCCACTCACGTTTACACACAGCAAGGTGTTCTATTCATGGTAATTTCCTCCTGAGAATATCACCAAAGATTACCTATTTAATGCTGTAAACTTTTCGTTGTCCGTGTGAGAAAATTTGTCTGAATGTGGCCTACTGTTTGTTTCCTATGTTGAAAAACAATGAGCTTTTCAATCCTCGTGTTTCTCTTTTATTAAGTAGTATTTACTATATTTAATTTAAAAGCAATCACCATATTTCCTTTTTATTTTATATTAATTTCCTCTTGAGAATTCTAGCTGATATTATCTATTTTATGCAACATAATATCGTTGTCTATGTGAACAAATTTGTCTATAAATGGCTTATTGTTTCCTTTATTGAAAATGAGTGAGCTTCTCCATCCCCATGCTTCCATTTCATTTCAAAGCAAAATTCGGAAATTTAGATTTATGATACATCAAACATCATTGCATGATGTCGACAGGCATACATGGGTTTGAGTGTGCATATGTTCATATTTGTGAAATATATATTATATATGTATATATATATATATATATATATATATATATATATATATATATATATATATATATATCTACGAATAAGTGAATAGTTATAGCTAAAAGGCTGATGACCTAACATCCCTCGCCATACGCCCTTGTGGCGGCTTTTACGGTATTATTTAAATGTAGATACAAAATTGTGGACTTAATTTTACTCTGGCCACCCTCAAAGAATCACGCACGGCTGAAAGTACTCAAAATATATAAAAAGACGCATAATGAGCAATTATGTTTCGTTACATTCGTGCCTAGCAAAACAATGACTGATTTTAATGATACCTCAGGCTTTTCTTTATGTTTATTACCATGAAAGACATTTTAAATTGCGTTTCCCTCAACTAAAAATTATGCTTTAAAATAGATCTATCAACCAACTTTTTATGCAAATTATAGAGAAAATTGAAAGGGGAAGGAATTAATTTTTAGAATAATTTCATTTTGGTTAAAAATTGTTTTTAATGAATTATTTTTGTCCTAGCATTTTTACCTGTCAAATTCTTACAGATATTAATTGTCTGAAATTTAAATGACACGTCTCAAAGGTTCAAAGTATTCTTGGTGTCTTATCAAAGTATTCTTTAATATCACGTCAGTGCAATTTTCCTTCGTAATGGAGTTTTAGATCGAAATTTACAAAATCGTTCCTTAAATCTAATCTTGTGGACTAATAACTTAATAGCAGCGGAGTGAAGAGCAGGGATCAGACAAAAGACGGAGAATTCTGGCTGGACTGCCTTCCTTAGCGGAGAAAGGTACCACCTATCCCCAAATTATGGTCGAAACTCTATATTTTAACATGGTTATACGTAATTCCCTCAGAGCCCGCGTGAAACCTTTTTCCATTTCTTCAAACTCCTCTATTCTAAAATGCTTTGGACATTCTGGCAATAATTTTATCTCAGAGACTGAAGAAGGAATCATTTCCTTCGCTCTTCCCACACCCCTCGCTAATCCAATGGAATGTCATTGGCCAAAAGTTGAAAGATTAGGAAAATTTCGCGGAATTGTTAGCAGTTAATTCGGCTGTTGGAATACTAGTATTTGAAAAACTAATTGCATCAGTGGGGAGCGAAATACAACTTGCCTTTGAATTAAATCGTTCCAATGTGAAACTTAATTAATTTATTTTTATTGGAAGAGAAGCCGAAATTTTTGATGAAAGTATGGAGCGATGAAATATAGTGACACCGTGGTATGTAAACAGAAGGAACGATTGCCTTTTTACATGATGTAACGTGAGAGTTCCTGTATCTCGAAATTTAATAGAATAATGCACACCGTGTAGAGAGCACTGTCAAGCATCGGTATCTTTTCAATAATCGTACAATAATAGATAGCCATAGTGTGTGTTGGGCTTACAAAACACGTTAACTTTAATGCGGAATAGAAAAAGCTTACATGTTGCTAATTTTAGTAAAAAAATTGTAAATTTTACTTTTGTAATTAATTAAAATTCTTGACACCATTTATCTTAATCAATTGTAATGATAGAAGTGAATTCTTTTATGATCGGTTCAGTACCACAATTTGTCGAGGAAAGTTCGCGTTCGAAAAGTCATCTCGGCTTAATCCATGCAGAGGGAATAAAAAAATCGTCAGAACACAACTCGGCACAAATACTGATTAATTCCGTCACTTCAACGAATGCGATATCAAAAGGAGCCCACGGAGCAGTGATTCTCTATTCCCAGGCAACCAACCACCACCGAAAGCAGGGGTTAGCCAAGCTCCGGACAGAATGCGCATCCGACAGCTGTGCGATTTTTGTAAGGCACTCACCACTTGGGGTCTTGTGTCAACGTGATGAACACGGTATCGATGCGTAGGGTAGCACACGTCTTCCGAAGGAAGGAAAACCACGAGTGCGGCGAAGGTGGACGTAGCTCGGAAACAACTGACTGACGCTAGGTCCGCCCCATTCTCTTTTATACGTAGGCACGCGTATATCCCCACGGACGGAGTGCGACCGCCGCCGCGCCGGTTCCTTCCCTTCGTCACCGCCCTCCCCTCCTTCCCGTCCCCTCATCCTCCCCCAGGACACGGCACCCCGCACCGCCGCCATTCCCCCCCCCTCCCTCCTCCTCCTGTTCCATCGCGCCGAGGTCCTCGTCTTGGAGGGCGCTTTGAACGGTCGGGGGCGTGCGAATGCGGAGAAGGGGTGTTTTGAAGGAAGGCCCATTGCTTCGGGTGGTCTCATAAGTGTAACAGGGGTGGGTGGGTAATAGATAATCCCTGCAAGGACGCCTACGTTGAGCGGAGCCGAACACCCGATGCTGTATCCATTGCGCGCTTCAAGGGCTTTGTACGAGGGCACGGTGGTAAATCTTTCGTCTTTCGGAAGAATTTGTGAGTCAGCTGTGGATGAACTCACTTTTGGGTTCGGAGAGCATAGTTATGAAGAAATCACTGCGTGATGCACCGACACAAACATGCATACTCGTTCGCGCTCGGGGGTTTGAAATAGCTGACATTGTAGGCAAAGGTACTGATTTCAAAGATCGGACACGAATTGTTGGCGTAATTAATTATAGTATCCGATTTTTTGAGAAAAAAATCCTGATTCTTGTCGAGTTCTGTTTGTCTTACCAATGGCCAAATAAAGAATCGGCATTAGATTTGTTCCTGTCCCTGCGATTACAACATAAACCGTTCCATTTGTGGAAGAGTCCAATTCTAACCCAATCTCGAAAAAAAATCTTACGCCCAAGTTATTTTTTCTCTCTGGCAAAATTATTTATTTCTTCAAGATGGTGATTATAATGCAAATCGCATAACTTGTTAGCGGCTCGTATTTATAGTCAATGTACCAATTTTCCCAAACGTTTCTCTCTTATTCATTCTCTCCCATTAACGTATCCTTTGTCGTAACATCACTAACAAGGTGAAACTATATTATTAGGATTTTTACATGAAAACCAACGGGATAATTACTTTCCAATTTTTCATCCTTTCCATGACATTCTTGTCTAATTAATTTCATATATCTAGCTCGTCTAAAAATTAGTTGCAAATATTCTGTCAGACGATAAGTTAGGGAACATGTTTTCCTAAGCCCTCGCATAACTTGTGCTATCTTTTGAAATGAAAAATATATGTAGTGTTGACTTATTCCAAGTGTTACAAGATGCCAAACTAACTCCGTAAATTATTTTGCATATATGATTTTAGCCATTTCAAATTAATGTAATCCTCATTAAGAATAAAATATCAATTTAGCTGCAAGATCACTGTTACTATAAAGTTGTCATCCTACGAGTATAAAATTTGATAGGCACCGCTTTCAAATACCTTTGCCGAAAAATGTTTAGAAATGTGAGACAAATGGAAAATTGTTTATATTAAGATATTTTAGATAGACAGCTATTAAGATATTTAATTTTATATAGATATTTAAGATTAAAAAAAATATTTTATTCATTTTCGGCATTAATATTCTTCATTTTCAATTGCATAAGATTGTAATATTTTCAGTTAGAATTTGGATGATAAGTACATTCATTTGCTTTCATTAAAACTAATTACAGCAGTATGGCGTTATCCTTTTCTTTCAATTGTGAATTTGGAAGGAGTTTGAATCAATTATGTCCCTGAAAATCGTGACGAATCAAGTAAAAATGTAATAATTTTATTGTTTTTTGCACTGTTTAGCAATGGCAACAGTGGTTGGGTGTGGAAATGCAGTTAACTACGAGTATACTAATTTTTAAGCAAGCTATTTGATGGTTTTTAATATGAACGGTACCACATAAAATGAAATATTTTATTCATTCATGATATTGATTAATATTCAAAATTACACAAATAACCTTAAGATTGATTATTTTACTTGACTGCCACAATTGGTTGTCAAAATTTTATTTGTTTTTCTTATTTTCTCGGCTTCAAAAGTGAATAATTCCAATTTATAGGCGTTAATAATCATGGTTGAATGGTATATATGCATATATATATATATATATATATATATATATATATATATATATATATATATATATATATATATATATATATATTTATATATATATATATATATATTTATATTTATATACACACATTTTTTTAAGAAAGTCTCACGGATGTGAAAATAATGAAAACGAAGGAGCGAGAGAGCGCTAGCGAACAAAAAAATAGAGAAACACACATAAATAAAACTCAAAAGTATTCCGAATTTTCGGTGGTCAAACCACCTTTCGCGAGGGAGAAAAGGAACTCAAACACAAAAGTGTTTTCTCTCCCTTGAGAAAGGTGGCTTGACCACCGAAATAAGTATGCTAGGTACACATATATTTTTTCGTACTGTTTTTCCATCCATTTAGAGATCTATTTCATCCTCCTTAAATTTCTTGAAACGAATTGCAGTTCGATTTCATCCTGCCTATAAACTTTCAGATCCCATTTGAACGTTCTTACGAACGGAAAACATATCTGTTGAGGAAAAGGGTTCATCTCCTGAGGAAGCTGATTTGATTGAGTAACTCAATGAGTCGTAACTTTCACTCTTTTTGTGTCTCTAACTCTCTCCACCCACGCCCAAACACTTCCCCTTTCTTCGTTACCGCCGTGATCTCTCCCTCGCACCAACTTCTCCGCCTCCTCCACAGGAAGGAGTGGTGAGTGGTTTTTTCGATGGATCCCGCCCGTCCTTCCTTAGGCAAGGGCAGAGGAAACAGGGTCAAGGGTGAGGAGGCAGGTAGGCAAGAGGGGAACAGGGAGGAGGAGGAGTAGAGCAGGCTCGGGAGTCGTCGAGAGTGAGAGAGGAGGCCCAAGGACTTGGCGCCGCCCCCTCCCCCAACTCCCGCGCCCTGCCAGGGCACTCGCAGCATCCGATTGACTCAATTCCGGGATTTGGGGCTTCGGTTCGCGGCAGGAGTCCTGTCACTTCCATCCGCACTGCTCCAATATACGGCCTTCCGCAAAGATATTACGTTTTCATCGAATTCATTCAACACTTCTTTCCAGTCACGTCGTGAAGAAGGTTAAGGCCGTGTGTCTAGTGAATGCTGAAATGATTCTATTTTTATTGAGAGCATTCACTTGAAAACTGTAGTTGTAAAAAAATAAGATAATTGGTTAATCATTATTTCATTGGTCATAGGCAGTGTGTTCTCATTTTTTCTTTAAATGTACCAATGCGATCACTCGGTCAAAACATACTTCATAACATGGTAACACATTTTTTTTCCAGGTTCCTGCGACTAGATGTTTTCGTAACTATACTTATGCGTTAACCGAAACGAAGTGATTAAAAAAAATGTCTTTGCAAACACACATTTGCATAGGATAACGAACATTATTTTTATTTAATGTAAATGCTGGATAGTATATAATACTAAGGTTGATAAGTTTTTCAGGAATTAACCAGCAAACATATTCCTAGCTTTTTAAAGTTCTAGAATAGATTTTAAACGGTCCTACTGCATATAGTTGCTTTTTTAAATTATACTAGTGAATCAACAATGAAACTAACTTAACGAGTCTGTTTTGATTCTTTTTACTATATATACTTAGACTATTTGGTTATTAGAAGAGATTATTTGGTTTAAATCTTTGAAGGCCCAGAACATGTCAAAATATCATTGACAATTTGAGAATTTGCGCATTTTCTTATTGAAGTGACTCCATGGGAGCACAGTTGGAAAAAGTCCGAAGGATGAATGTAAGTTCGTCGTATTATTCCATTTATGGAATTACTAAGATTTCGGCTTTAGTAGAAATGCAGATTATGGTGGAATATACATACAAATAAAATACCATGAAGAGTAAGCACCCTGAAAGCTGGTTTGGCAGATGATAGCAGCTTCACTCGTGGCGAGTGAAATTCGCATATCAGGGTAGGGCCAGTCGCTTTCCTTGTGCCGGATATGGTTTTCCAAAAAACTGGTACCCGAAAAATTACACAGCTTGGGAGGAAAAAAATGTGTTTGTATGTATGTATGCATTTTTATATGTATATGGGTGGTGTGTGTATATATACATATAAATATATATATATATTATATATATATATATATATAAGTATGTATGTATGTGTAGTATATATATATATATACATGTATGTGTATGTATATATATATATAGTATATATATATATATACACATACATACATACACACACACACACACATATATATATATATGTATGTATATATATATATATATATATATATATATATATATATATATATATACTCATATATACAGAAACATATATAAGGAAAAGGGATAGGAACACGTATAAAGGACGAACACAATAGAGGTGGGGAAGGCGGAATCGAACGGATCACAAGAGTAAAAATATTTCCTCAACCGGGACTCGAACACCGGATCTTTCCACTTGCCGGGCGGATGCTCTTAACCACTTGAGCTATCGAGGATATGTAATTTACCCTGAGATCCGTGGGTCTTATATGTCGCCAAGCGCCCCGATTCTTTAGCCAAGAGATGGCGTCAGGGGGCTGTTTCACCCACCAAAGGAGAAATAGACAACACACAAGAGGAAAAGAGGGTGGTTAGAATTCATACAACATCATACAGGAAAAGAACAGTGCGTTTCGTGGCACGCATAGCCAGAAGAAAGAGATGAGCCACATTGGCCAAATACACATTCAAACACGAATTCTATTGTGTTCGTCCTTTATACGTGTTCCTATCCCTTTTCCTTATATATGTTTCTGTATATATGAGTATTTATTCGTCGTTTGGCGGGATTTCGTGTTTGAATGTGTATATATATATATATATATATATATATATATATATATATATATATATGTGTGTGTGTGTGTGTGTGTGTGTGTATCTATATATATACACACACATAAAAATACACATGCAGTTTCTGATATATCGTTATTTGCGTTCATTTTTAATTGGTTATAAATCCTTCCTTCACCAACCTCAAGCTCAATGCCATCTCCTTCATCGAAGAATCATGCTACCCTTCAAGATTTGTTCTTGCTTTCCACAGGATGTGATGGAGGGATTTGTTTTTTATTTAACCAGAGCGTTATTTTATTTGACAAAATGTTTCCTTTTTTAACATTTTTGACTGAATATATATTACTCATTACTTTTGCGGTGATATACCATGAGCAGATCGTGGTTGCTTAGTGGGGGGAGCGTGCGGCCAGTTACCCAAGGACCATTAGTAAAATCCCAGTGTCCTCACTGCAGACGCCCAAGTTCACAAAAGGTGTTTCGATAATCAGACTTTTTTGTAAAAGCACAGGTGTCAGAGGGCAGGGACTGGTATCCCTACTCTGGTGTGTGAATACGACACCCCGAATCATGAATACGAAAATCAGGTTGGGACACAAGGGTACTGAGAGGCCTGACAGGGTAGGAATTAGGCAAAGACGCGAGGGCAAGAAAACTAGGCCTCAAACTATTTATAGGGAGAGGATGACGAGATAGCGCATGACGAGATAATGCATTTGTGGTACCCTTAGAAAACTATGATACTGCATTAGGAGGACATTGTTATGAAAATTTGGCTTTATAAATTCTATTTTGCTGCAAATGATTAATCCAAAAGCAAATATCATGATATTTTCATTTTATTCAGCTTTTAAAAATAAAATACTATAAAGTATAAAATGATGGCCCTGGCACTCCATTAAATTGAGCAAGTTAAAAAATTGATACACTTTGGCATTTGTATAACCACCTCTCTTGTAATTCTGTTTATCAATCATGTTTCTTTTTCGTCATATATTAATAAAAATATTTGTGTCGATGAGCGTATCAAGTTAATTTTTTGATAACTCTATTATTAGTTATCGTTCAGCTGAGGAAAAATATACGTATTTCGCCACCAGATGGTAAGTGAAACAGTAGAGATATTTCGAATTTTGAAAGTGCTACTTTTTCGAGGATGAATGAATTGATTGAAATTATATTTGTTTACTTTTGCTAATATCAGATATATTTGTCGTTAGGGTCTGAGTTCTCGCATCTCACTTATTTATTTCTCATTTATTTATATACCCTTTAAGCCACCGATAGGGTGTGTGGCAGGGGGTGAATACATACCAGAATACCTTACCCTACCGCGATCGAATAAATTTATTATGATCCCCTATCGTTCGTGGAAAAAATGACATCTTAAATCCATCTGTTCTAAACTCTAATCTCTCTAATTTTCAATGCAACAATTTCAGAGTGTAAAAATCATTCGCCTTGACTGGGACTCGAACCCAGATCCCTCAATATCCGGTCGAGTGCTTTAGCCACTTAAGCTACCGAGGCGTCCTCTTAAACTCTGAAATTTTGGGGCTAACGCGAATGATTTTTACACTCTGAAATTGTTGCATTGAAATGCACATTAGCGGATGACTCCGTTAAAAGTTACTGTTGCGGCATCTCCCGCAGTTTCTTTGGAATTTGTCAAAAGTATTAACACCATAACTCTCTAATTTCATTAGCATGATCTCTCCTATCGTAGTACGATGGGGGTAAAAATACATCAACATCATTGCTAAAGAGACGTCCTTCCAATTTATGCAAGAGCTTCAATCTGCAATTTAACCTTCGCTCCGTGAGTGATTCCCAGCCTAGCTGCTCTAATATTTTGGATACGCTACTAAGTTTACCATTACAACGTTTTACAAATTCAGCTCCTCTACGATGCACGCGATCCAATTCGGCAATGAAGCCAACTTCGTAAGGATCCCATATTCTTGCAGCATATGCTAAATGAGGCCTAACCAACGACATATAATATTTCTTTCGAACTTTGTATTACATTTACCAAGTACTCTTCTAATGAATCTTAATTTTTTTAGCTTGTCCACATATTCCCCGTATGTGTTTCACCCAGGAGAGATCGTGAGTGAGGGTATCGCCTAGCTATTGAATTGAGCCTACCTATTCCATTTCGGTGTTTCCAATGCAGTGGGCGTTCGGATGGGAATTGCTCTTTTTCCAAAAATTTCCAAAAAAATGTATGACTACACACTTTTTTTAGTTTAATTCTAATTGCCACGTGTCGCACCAGCGTTGTATAGCATTAAGGTCATCTAACAAAGCTACTGTGTCCTCAGGATCACGGATATCACGGTAAACCACTGCATCATCGGCAAATAAACGTATCTTACTAGTGAATACGGAGTCAATGTCGTTAGGGTTAAGTATGAATACTAGAGGTCCGATGACACTTCCCTGGGGAACACCTGAAGTAACTTGTACTGCATTTGAGCTAGCTCCATCTATCACTACTCTTTGTACCCGACCATTAAAAAAGTCTTTAATCCAATTCTGGATATTTTAGTCTAACCCATATGCTTATAGTTCTGCAAGTAGTTTACTATGAGGTACTTTGTCGAAGGCTTTCATAAAATCTAGAAAAATCGCTTCCACTGCTCTCTCCCGAAATAAGAATATCATGAACAAAAAGCGCAAGTTGTGTTTCGCAGCATCTACCGTTTCGGAAACCGTGCTGATTTTTCATTAATAACTTCTGATTATCAAGGTGTCTCACGATCTAACTAGCAACTATGTGTTCCATAACCTTGCAAGAAATGGATGTGAGGGAAATAGGTCTGTAATAGCTCAGTCCCTCTTTGTGTCCGTTTTTATATATTGGTGTTACGTTAGCCGTTTCCAATCTCTGTAAACCTTGTGACCTACCAGCGGCTTCTTAAATATTATTTATAGATACGGCGAAATTTCCGAAGCTAGATCCTTAAATATACGAGTGGATATTTCATCGGGCCCGGAGGATTTATTAGACTTGATATTTTTCAGCAAACGTTCTATTCCATTATATGAGATTTCAATTTTGGGTATCATGTTAACCTGCACGATTTGGTGAGCTATCGGAAGTATTCTGTGAGATATTAGTGAAGACGCTTTGAAAGAAGGAATTTAATATGTTAGCTTTTTCCAAACCGCTGGTTACTCTTCGCCTTTATCATTTTGGAGTGAATTAACAGTTGTCATATTTCCCTCTACTTCTCTGACGTATGACCAAAATTCTTTTGAATTCTCTTTCCAATTTTCCGCTGATCTTTTCCTTTTGAATTCACTTGAATTGAACGCTTTCCGAAATTCATTCTTGGCATTCGCCCCGGATATCTTATAATCATAAGTGTTCTCATTCTTTTTGTCGCTAGAGAATTCATACCTTATATTTTTCATCTTGGCATGACATAGCCTTTGACGTCGCAATGTCTTTCTAACATCCGCGTTGTACCATCTATGTTCCGTGTTTTCTTTTATATATTTACTGGGAATGAACTTGTTGACTGCTGAGTGCGTGATTTCAAGGAAGTTATTCCACTTATCTTCAATATTTCGGTAATTACTATCTTTCTTAAAGCTAGCAAATTGATTCTGTAGCACCTACTTATGGCCATTGTGGTCCCCTTCTTTAAACAAGTAAATTTCCCTTTTAGGCTTATTATTTAGGACCCCATGTAGCGAAAACTTATCATTTACTACCCGGTGGTCACTAATTCCTTTTATATATTCTATAGTTAATACTTTTTGGGAATATTCGTTGCTAACAAATTAAGAATATTATCGCCTTTAGTTGGTGACAAGGTGATCCAATGAGTTCAACTCAAAAGACTTTAATAGCGATTCGCAGATATCTTTGTCTTTACCACCCGTTTTAAAACTATATGTGCTTCAGTGAATAGATGGGACATTGAAATCTCCACCGATTTTAACGTCGCGATCATTGTGTTGGGACTAGAAACCTTTGATTTGCTGATCTAATTCTAGTATTGAATTGTCTCTGTCGACTGGCGGTCTATAAAATGCGCATACATAAATTCTTTTGGATTGAGGACTTTTAATTGAGTACCAAACGCTTTCCAAACCATTACCTGGAATTTCTGATATATTAGTGGATAAGCAGCTTTCTGCTCCAATAATTATATCTGCTCTTGTGCTTTGAATAAGGTGATAATATTCTGCAACTTTGTTTGTTAAACTTCGGCAATTTACTACCAATACAGATAATGTTTCCATGACGTTACGGTTTTATGAATTTTTTACGAGGATCGTCTTCTTATTAATATTGAATGTCTTATAAAATTTTCCGCCCGATGCTATATGAATCGTGTCAAATAAACTATTTCTAGCACTGAACCTAACTTCATTTAAAGTTACAAGAAGGCTTTAGAGAGCCACTTTTGGCAAAGAAGACTTTAGAGAGCCACTATTTGACCTATACGCTGACCTATACTTTAATGTAAAAAATCCTCCTGTGCTCGAATATCCTACCCGCTACACACGTGGAGGCCTCAGACGTGTAGGGAACACCAGAACGTTTCAGTGGGTTCCTACACGATTGGATGAAGATCGAAAAAGGACGCCCTGATATCTCTGCAGAAAGCACGCAACTGACTAGCTGCTCGCTGTCTCAATGGGAAATGTGGTTGAAGGATCCCGGTTTCAAGTTTCTGAGATTCCTCTGCATAACCCCAGCTCTCAGGGATACCATGAGCAGCATTTTGAGTGCTATTTGCCCCTGAACTCTTAGTGCACTTTTATCACGTCCCAAAATATGGCTTACTCTACGAGAATCTCCAACAAAACCTATCAAATCAATCTTCGAATTTTTGTACGCATGAGATTCACCTTAAAGGTTATTATTATGATGTGTTGCCACTGTTTCATAAAATTAGGTTTGAGCTGCAGTACGTTTTTAATAAAAAAAGGCTCAAATTTAAGCAGTTTTTCCGGTGACCCACCACTTACCGCCATTTTCATTTCTCTTTGTGACCGCCCTCCAGTTGGCGTCGCATTGGAATCTCACCCAACCAGCATTGCTTGATACTTAGTTTACAATAATAAAATTCACAGAATAGCGATGATATGAGGACGCTTCGGTAGCTTAACTGACTAAAGCACTTGACCGGTCATCGCGGTGTCCGGGTTCGAATCAAAGTATCAAGAGAATGATTTCTACTCTTCTAAATTGTTGCATTGATATTAATTGTGCTAAAAACTTTATTTCTTATATTGAAAAACCTATCTTTATACTCTGTTGAAAGATTCATGAGGGGGTTAAGACATTATAACTAGTTGTGAAAAAATTTAGGAGTGAAAAATATTTATGATTGTTAATATATTCTTATTTTTTCTGGTAAAAATGAAATCGAAAAGTTAGTGGTGTTTCTAAATGAGATGTAAATCCTAGCAATCAATTAACACTCAAGAAGCTGAGTAATGCCGTTTGACTTGTAGGGAACACTCCATCATGGGCAGGGTTCCGCTCGAGTAACCATGATTTTGATTGCTAAACCCGACTATTTCGAGTCATGCGAGGTGAAATTATGCGACGCAACGGAAGTATGGACCATTTGTCTCGTGACCTCAATCGGAATGATCTTTAGGCGCCAAATGCAACACTTGCACCCTCCAGAGAACTTAAATGGTAAATTGATAGTCTTCGCCTATCAATAGGAAATGTGTCAGATGTATACTCAATCTGACTTTAGGCAATCTGTAGACATTATCGCAAGCGAGGCAAAAGTAGTTCGATTTTTCTCGAGTTTTAGTCCAGTTTCTCAATTTAAAAAGTGAATCGAAGTACGTTCATAAAATTTTCATTCATGAAATAGCTGAAAAAAATAGAAAACAAATGTCGGGAAACTTTGTGGTTTAGTTGATTGGTGTTTACCAATGGAAAAACTTGCTATAGCCGTTGCAGCATTTTCTTTACCTTCGAGATGTACGCGAAACCCAATTTTTATGTTATTTTTGGGGTTTTATTATAAGATAGGAACTGTTGGCTATGAATTTTCAAAGAATGTTATTCTATCTTCTTGATTATTTCATCAGCCCATTGTGGTTATAATTTTTATTCGTCAATAGATGTGTTCAGTTAAAAGCTTATCGGTAAATAGTATAATTATAGATGTAAGTACGTCGATTTCCTCTAATTTATCTTCAAACATAAATAATTACTCAAAATACTCAAAGCATCGGAACCTCTACCCTGTTATATTAACATAATCACTCCTGAGACTTTTGAAACATTTTTAGCTCAGTAAAATTATCGTTTTGCCTACGTTTTTACTTTTATTCAGTAAGCTAAAGGCAAATCTCTGAATATATGTTTACTTACAAAATATTCTATTCCTTTCCCTCCTCTTGAAGAATCCTTTGGTAAAGCTTTTAAGGCAAGTGCGATACAATTTTTCCTGTGAATCTTGAAATGATGACATATGATTTCGAAGGTTATTTTATTCCCTGAAGACACATGATGGTGACTTCTCCGTCCCCTTAGGCTCATTTCAATGGCCTTCAAACGAACTCGGGAGTGTTTTCTTAAATAGCGATACGTGTCATGCTTTGTGGAGAATTACGATGCCTTTCGGTCAGATAGCTGGTGGGAGTAAGTGATGTGACATACAATGGATATTCTTATTTTTTTCTTGTACAAATGAAAGAAATCAAGATAGCGGTGTTTCTAAATACCATGTATCTTATTCCTATCAAGTAAAACCCAAGAACACCAAAATCACATACTCTTTGCGACTTTGGTAGATCCATGGAAAAAAAGTCTTTTTTAAAAAATCCAACTATTTATGAATCAATTAGCATTGTGTTAATACCTCTTTATGTTCTAATATATTTAAAACTTAATAGAATTCGTGCGGTGACGAGAGTTGGAAACTTTGCATAAGAAATTTAGATATTTAATTTTTACATCGTAACTAGTTGTTCATTAATTTTTATAAATTACTATTCATTTGAACGTTGCAAATGTTAATTTAAAATCCAGAAGCTCACATTAAGGCTTCGTAAATACAGAAACTTATGGTCACCGTTGTCCTCTGTAACGTTTGACGCAATGAACTCTCTTGAAATAAGGCATGGGCCCCTCTCTATTTCAGCGGAGTGAAACTAATATTTAGGCACACATACTCGTATGCATCATAATTTCATAAAATCATGTTTCATAGCGGCGTAAATAATTGTTTGAAAACTAAAAAAGGCCCTTTCATATGCCTTTGTTCTCTTTTTTTCACCCCTCTATAGTTCCAATGTCTCCCTTTCCAGCTCAGTTCCCGGACGGGTTAATCGGGTGGCATTCGTGCTAACCCATTAAGTGTTGGGTTCCATATGCGACTAAGGTGTTGTGTCAACCCTCCAGCGTCGATTGTTGGGACATTAAATGGCAAAACAAGAGTTAGTGATCGGAATTCTAAGAGTAAACGGGCCATCATATTATGCTTCTGTGGAGGAAGGTAAACATTGAAAAACAACTCTCTTCGGTGGGTGACTGACATCACGTTCTCGGCTCTTTACAGCATACATGAGATCTGTACGCTCCAAACAGGGAGAAAAACCACAATGCCTTCCTATTATACCATAAGAATATTTATAATTGTACCAGTAGTTTTATTCACTTAACTAAGTGAAAGAAATTAAGTCTCTCCTGAGATTGCGTTTTGCTTATTTTGATTTTAATTAATTCACGGGCATTTTATCTATTTCAAGGTATTTTTTGGATTGCCCCAAAATAACTATTTACTTCTAAAAATTGGGAGAACTTCCTCTTTCATTACCCTGCATTATTTCTTATTTTTCATTTCTTCGTAACTTCCTCCCGGCTTCATGCTGTCCTTAAAGTTTACTCTCTTCCTTTTCAACCCGAAATTCTCCCTTGTATCGCGGCCAAAAAGTCAACTATCTTTCAGTATTTCCCCCATCCACGTTTTCTGCCTTTTTCGATTCTTGCAGAAACATACTCTCTAAAGCTTAGCCTATTAACTCGTAAAACCTCAGTTTGTCTTTCTCTCTGTCCAACTTATATCTTCCATTCTCCGCCACAGCCACATCTCAAAAGTGTACAAATCTACGCGCATCCTCTTGCCTCATAAACTACCTGTAATCTCACGACAATGAAGCACTAAGTTCCACATTAAATCCTTTTTTTTCAAACATGTCTGTCTGGCACTATCTTCATTTTGTGAATGCTCTTTCGCTGGTTTTTTGCGACGCAATTTCTCTCCTAATGTCCCCACAACTACGCCCCTCTTCCTCTAAAATATTACCCTACTGCATGAACTTAGCCACCTGCTCATATTTATTCCCTCCAACTTTAATTCTTACCTTGGATTACACTTTTCAAGTGTTTTCAATCTAATTTGTTTTATTTTCACTGTGTTTAATACAATTCCCGAACCTTTCGTATTGTACGAGTAAAGGATGTCTATTCTTCGCAACGGTAACTATTACACGAATCTGTCGAAGTACAAGTTTCGAATAAGTCCTGGGGAAAACTAATTAATTTTTAGACGCTGACTTTTTTTAATATATAAATCTGGGAATGTATTTTGAGCATCAAACTTGCTACAAGATAGCAAGTTTAACTAAAATATGCAAATGCTTTTTTTTTAAGTCTTTATGCTCGAAATTTGACTAGTAAACTTTATTATCGTCCCAGGTAATCGAATAAGCTAGACAAGAATGTGGATAAACGTACCAAAAAACTTAATCTACTGTTGCTTTTACTAGCAAACAGGTTATTAAAAACTAAGAAATTATTGCAAGAGCCTTTCGGTGGAGAAGTTACTGCCTAAACTACACGCTCAAAGTGCAATAGAATGTGGGAGTAGTCTCATGCTTTCAGGATGATATTTCTTCTAAAAAAAGGTGTTGCCAGCTTAAGCAATTAGCAAATTGGCCTTCATGTCTCAAGTTGGTTGACAGCATACGAAATCCTCCACCTGAGGCAATTGAGTCACAGTATTACGTGTTCTTTTTTCCTCAGCTCTGCGCAAGAGTTTGACGCGTGCATTGAATTTTCACTAAATATTTCAAAATTCGGATTTCGGCCCTGGGCCAGCGAAGGAAAGTGGAGAAAAAGGGCACTAAAACCACGTTCTGTTTTTTCACCAATTGTCCGTTTCAGGCTTAGAGATTTCTTTACATTATCCATGCGTATGTAAGGCTTTATTCAACCGCCGGTCCACGCCACTCAGTCGGATTTCATAGTGTCATTATTCCATGTCTGCGGATCCGTTGGAAGGGGGATGAGGGGAAGAAAGTGCATAGCTACGACTCGATTGCGTGCACTTGGCACTCGCGGACCGTTGGTCAACTTTCCTCCACCCAACCGTGACGAACGGTGTGCTTATAGACTCCCTCTATCCATGTTATTACTAACGCCCATTTCGCAGTCGAAGCCTTTACAACCGGTCTGATCCTTCACTTTTTTTTATATTTTTATCATCCACACTGCCCGAGTGTAACGATCAAAAAAATTTTTTTTTAAATCCGATAAGATAATGGATTTACTTTCTCTTTCACAAATGCTGAAATCACATTTAGGAACCGTTCCCAATAAATCCTTCGACTCTTTGAGATGAGAGATAAATCAGTTGGAATTAAATTAGTTTCGCGCTGAATTTCTTTCTTTGAGTGATACGAGGAAAAAATTAGAAGGCAAGTTTATTGTATTTATTTCATTTTCAGAGATTATTCTTTCCTCGCGCCGTTCGCCGGTTTTTTTCTCGTTCACATTGATGCGCTACTTGTTGCATCACCCTGGTTCGGAAGAAAGGAAAACCTGACTAATTATATCCGGGTGGATAATAGTGGGAAGGAATTGACAACTGATTGTTTCCCACTTACTCTTTAGCCCGTAGAAGTGTTGTAATTTGTGGTAAATGTTTAAGGAGCAGTGGTACTATTGCACGACAGGTTTTTTTTTAATTCCGGAAAAGAATGTTTTGCATTCATGTCTCTCTCTTACCCGTCCTCGTTCCCAAGAGTGATGCGTTGGAAGCATGCTATTTTGAGAAGCTCAGGGTCACATTTTCTCTTTGGGAGTATTTTGAAATCATAGTCCATAGGAAGTTATGGGGCAGTTGCTTTCAGTGCTACTTAGTGTGTGGAATAGATTTCCTTACCATTGTGAAATATAAGATATCGAAAAATTTTCTCTAACCAATTTGCTATCGATGGTAATGCATTTATTTATATTTATTTAGCCAGTGAGGAATTTAAATTAGTATTGTCAGAAATCTTTTTTTTTTGAGCGTGTTATTATTATCCATTGTATGTGATTCAATATAATTATAAGCGGAAAATTTAGAAAAAAATTCATTACAATAGATTAATGTAATAGAATGTGTTTTAATAACCTGGCTCATTTTTCAGTTTATACGAACTGCCTTATTGATATTAGATACGGAACTATTGGAGTTTTCAAGTATCAAAAACTTGACCTCCGTCTGCTCATTTTATTATTAAAAATACACATGTGCTGATAGACAGTGTCAGGTGGCACACAAGTCCCAAATAATCGCAAAAGATAATACTGTGTTATACTCTTGGGGCTCAAAGAGTGCTTTAGCCAGTTTAGCTATCAAGGCGTCCTATTAAACTCTGAAATTTTGGGGCTTTTAAAGGAATGTCAATGCCAGTCAAGGCGAATGATTTTTACACTTTGAAATTGTTGCATTGAAATGCACATTAGCGGATGACTCCGTTAAAACTTACTGCTGCGGCATCTCCCGCAGTTTCTTTGGAATTTGTCTATGCTCTATAGTTTCTTTAATAGTTTTTGGGAAGAAATATGTGACTGTACCGTAATGCTTTGATTATAAACAACACTTGGTTCCTCCGGCTTGATTTTTCTTCGCAACATATTTAACTTGAGTCTTTAAATTTATTCCTCCGTTTGCTTTTTTCAACCCTACTTCGGGATCTGTTTCCAATTAATTTTAACTTTTTTGTTGACCGTGATTCTAATTTTTTTATTTTATAACTAGTTTTGTGCGTCTATTTTTTACATTTATGGTATATTACTGCAATTAATAATTTTGTTCTCTAACGGTAACTGCTTCGCGAGAACTCCGTATTTTCTCCTAAATACAATGAACATTCAAATAGAGAGGTAAATATGTCAAAAAGAGGGACCACTTCTTTCTGTCTTCTTCAAATTTTCTAGTTGCGTTAATTTTGCTTGGTTAGCCAGCGGGTAGAGTTAAAGTATTTGGCTACTGGGGTGAAGATCGTGGGTTCCCAGTGTGGTAATGCTTCCACGCACTGCGTTAACCCGAAATATGAGCCAAAAATTCTTTTTGATAACCGCACAGGGAAAAGGAACTAGTCCATGCTTTTAAAATGGGAATTTGACTAGCTAAGCAGCTGAAAGTCATGCGAGGGTGTCCTAACCATTGGATATCTTCATCGGTTTGGACACCGGCTCAATTTGATGTTAAAATGGTCAATGGCCGATCGATTATGAAATTATGAAAAAATATTTTTTGTGAATTTTTACTAAGGAACTAATATTTGTGATCATGGGTTCAGTGTGCAAGAAGAACTTTATCTTCATTAATAATCGACAATCATGAATACCAATGGCTCGGTTTAGTATCGAATGGCCACTGGATTGAAAATATATTAATGGATTAAGATTTTGTAAATGTTAATAAGAAGTTGGCATTAGTGATCACATATCCGGATGATAGCGATCACCGTCTTTCACCCCTCGTTCTTCTCGCGCCACCCTAGTCGAACTCCGTGGAGGCGGTGAGGGAAGTGTCACTGTTACGATAGATTACGAATTTTCAGCACCTCGGAACAATAGACATTAGCGCTCGCTAACTGTAGTGAAATCTTACCGAGTGCTTTAGAAGTAACGGTCGAGTCACCTCTGTGATTTTAACGGCCGAGCTCTAGCGCGGGGAACCTAGGCGCCGACACAAGACGTGATTGCCGGCAGGGCACGCGCCGAAATTCCAATTAGCCGAAGGCTGTTCTCTCTCCGCGGCCGCATAAGACGGCGAAGAAGGCGGAGGCGCGTAAGCATTCGTGGACAGCGGTGCTCACTCTCCTTAGACGGCTTGCGAAACGAGAAAATGGGACAGGCCGTGACGACGCGGCGGCCATGGCTAAAAGCGCATAGAGTATTCATCGTCGGGAAGGAAATGGTAGATGCGTAGGGGAAAAAAATGAATGGGAAATCGAAGCGTGAAGGAGTTCTAATGATCGCCGTTTGTTGCCTGCTGAGATGGCAATCCAATTTTTTTCTCCTCACATAGAAATGTTGTCGTGATTTGCCCATTTCGTTTCTTCCGTATTTGGGCGAAGCCATGACACTTGAATGGTCGGCCTTTCTGGCAAGAATTGTTGAATTTAATTACACTGCGTTGACTGATTACGTTTTACGTGATTTAAGTTAACCATGATTACAAATGATGTGATTTTGGAGTGCTAGCATGTTAATCATGGTCACTTTAGACACGCTATCTTGGTGGAAGTAAAGTAGCATTAATTTAGTAGTAGTTAGAAGTAGCTAATTTTTTGTTTTCTGATCCTCAAAAAAATGTCATACTGTGTTGACTGGCTCCCGGTAGGTTTTCATTTGAAAATATAATTTAAGTTCAATCCGCCCTCAGATAGATGAAAAATCAAACTAAAAAATGCTCGGTAAATCTAAACTAAAAAATACTAAATCGGTTTATAATAGTAGTATATTATTTCATCCTTCTGTACCTCGCCTATCTCTTTCTCACAATATATTTTCTCATATCCCTCAGAAATTTTAATACCTGACTAGACGAGTGCATGAATTATTTTAATACGAGGAAATATATTAATTCTTAAATATCTCAGAAATTTTTGAAAAAAATGAATCATTGTTGCTTTCTCCTTGAGGTTATTCTGTTCTCTCATGAGAAATTTCGAGCGTAATTTTCTGAATCAGAGCTCGCCAGTGGCTCTGCCTCCGTAAGCGTGTTTACTGCGGGGAAGTTCATGGCGTTTGTATATTTATTTCGCATTAATCCAAAAAAAAGCACTTTGGTCTGTACATTGGACTTTTAACAATGATATATGTAACAATAGAAACAGTTACAAACACTCAAGCCCTAGTTGGAGAAAAACTCACCAATGCGGGAATCAAGCCTCTGGGTTTGCGGGCGAGGACGTTACCCCGCCGCCACCGGGGCCGGCGAAATAGTGAAATAAAGTTTAATAACATTGAGAGTTACCTCATAGTATTTATTTCAGTCAACGACAGCTTTTAGTATGCAGCTGTATTCTAACAATTTTTGCATTGAAAAAGGGGAGTCTGTGCAGTGAAAAGTCTGACGACTATCTGGCATAGGGTATGTCCACTCAAAACATCTAACACACTTAAATGTGCCAGGTTATTTCCATCTTATATGTCTTATTCAGATTAATGCCTAAAATATTAAAAAAGGGCACATTTATGGTGAGATAAACAATGCGTCATGGGAGGCGTCTGTTAATTAATCTATTTATTGGCAGGCTCTGTAAAATTATGTTGTCATATTTTTTTAAATACTAGCATCGACTTTGTTACACTCCATTGAATTGGGCAAAGGACGGGTTAAATTTGGAGGGTAAACACTGGGGCAGGTAGAACAGTTTCTCTATTTTGGAAGTGTTTTCGTCAAACTAGTAAGGGCAGTAGACAAGAAATTGCATTATGCATGGACAATTTTTGAAGGAGGAAGACAGGCACGTTGAGTAAGTATACTAAGAAAATATTAGCGAAAACCTTCATATGGAGTGTGGTTTTGTACGACACGGAGATTTGGTCATTGGGTTAAGATGGTAGGCGTAGCTCGGAGGCTTTTGATATCTGTATAGAGGGACGGAAAAATCAAAATGGACGAAAAGGAAAACAATAGAAGGGTTGCTAGAATTGTTGGGAGGATTGTTGAGAGAAATCGGAGAAAAGGGGGAGAGGATTGTTGGGAGAAATCCAGAGGAGGCAGAAAATACGAATGTAGAGGATTTTGATGGACGACAGAATGGTGGACACTATGATAAAGAGGAGAAAATTAGGTAAGCGATAAAGAGATAGGAAAAGTATAGACATCATGGATAGAAAAAGGAAGGCAGCGGAATTAAGGATTTTACTGCAGTGTGGGGCGTAGGCGTGTGTATTATTAGAACAACCTGAGAAATATAGCTTTGCCCATCCGATGTCCGTCCGAACCCTACCTTACACGGTAGATTGCCCAATATAATATTCGATTATCAATCAAGGTTTATGCTTCTTCTTTTTGGGTGCATATGCGGTGGAACCGCATAAGCTATCTGTTATCAATCGCCGTCTCAGTTCTTAGATGACCACGAAAAATATGTACTTTCACTTTTATTGATATCGAATAGGTGTTGCATATTTTACAAAGTACGGAAATTTCTAACTTTTCCTCTTGTTTCGCCTATAATAACTTTTGTTTGAACTATATTGAGATTGATTGAGAAAGACAAGGAATGATTTTTTTCTTATTTTTTTTCTATGCTTCATCAAATGTCCCCGAAATTGCATTTATTGCCCATCGAACGCAAAGTTAATGCATGTTTGGGCGAATTTAACGCAATGAACGACGACGACTTGGAATGGCGGTTGATTGATTTTTCGTTCTACCATATTTATTTCCCATCAAAACAAAAAGAAACGTGTCTGCGTCAGCTGACTTCAGTAATCACGCATGGGAACGCTCTCCGAGAATTGTAAATGCCTGCAGTAGCCGATTAGGTGATGGCTGTGGGCCATGCATTGACCTATATTGATCGATTACGGCGAGCTTTTAGAGGACCATTTTACTCTTTATGGAAACGAGAAGGAGTGGCTCTGGAGTACGATCGATCTCCGCTGGAGATTAGGATGGTTTCGAGGCAAGGAGAAGAAGGGTGGGGTGACCATCGTCAACATTTGTTACCCTGGGTGAGAGGTCCGCTCGGCCCTCGCACCGTGATTGCTTCTGGAGGTCAAAATCCCTTTCATTCTCGATAATTGGGAATACATCGCCTATCTCTCCCACCTAATCCTGATTATTTTTGAGTTTTCTGAGATCGTTTGAAATGATAGTAGCCCTGTAAGAATGCTTGGTTTATAACATTCTCTTTCAGTCTTTTTATCGTTTTTCCTGATAACAGAAGGATGGTTGTTGAAATGTGCAAACTAACTCGTTTATTTTATTGGTATTAACAACTCATAATTTATTCGTGAATGCGTCGTCATTATTTTCATTTTTCGTAAACTTATTTGCTTAACAAGGTTCCAAGGAATGTATACAATTGGAACGTTCCGTGGAACGTTGCAAGCATGTCCTGCATAAGGTCGTGCTTGCAACGTGTACGCCTAATTGGGCGCTAAAATAATCGGTAAAAGCAGCAATTAGCAGCTGGTGTTGCTTGTGATGGCTAAGGTCATCCGGTTTTGATGAACTTGTGAGTAGTACCCAAAGGTAGTAGGTCTGAATTATATTTTGTGTGTGATTTGTGTTTGCTTTTGTTTGCCATACCTACATGTACCTTTAAGTAAATGCGCCAAAATATTCTTACAGCAATTCACATATACAGGTTATATTGCTCCACGTATCCATAGGGCAACTTAAAATCCACCGATGTCGTTCTACCGACATGTTCTACTTCGCGCAAATTCATTCGATTGGCCTCGTACTTGAATAATGCAACGTTTAACATTCCGCGAATTAAATATCATACGCATGGCAACACGATGAAAATTAGGACATTAACTGTTATAAGAGAGACGGAGATAGAGAGAAGGGGAGGGGTAGGCGTAGGCTGAGGAAGTCACGGGCAAATATGGTTGACGAGACTCGTGAAAGACGTGGAATAATACTAGGAGTTTAAGAAGGACCAGAAAAGTATGCATGACTGTGTGACAGACGCGAAAGAAGTGTGCGAAGACCGGACAATACTAACCTATTATCGATAATCTACTGGTTAATGTAGGCTTTGGATAATTTAGTGTAAAATGGAATAAGTTCTCTGAAAGAAATTATGAGGGGGCGCTGTTGACTGTTCTTAATCCGAGAGGGGACGGCATCGATATAAACACAAATGCCCTTCCGTCCGAAAATTCTTTGTCTTGAAAATTTCGGTAGAATCTTTGTGGAATGAAGTTGATACATAGAAAACAGTTTTTGATCGTAAAATTCCCCATGCTTTCGGAATAACCACTGAAATCATTCTAAATTTAATACAACTTTTATCGGGTCGTTACTCGTATCAATGGGTGAATTTATTTTCACAGTGACATGCGCAAGGCAGTGCCTCGTATAAAATGGACGTCAGATTTAGATTGCCTTGGGTTAAGAATTACAAATAGTAGGATTGAATATGGATGGGAAGCTAGAATTGTGGAAATAGCTAAATATATCGTAGAAAATAGAGGGAAAATATTGGCCAGAACTGGTATGCTAGAAAAGCAATGTTCTAGAGCGATCATTTGCATTTATTCTCAAAGATTAATAGATATTTTAAATAAGTGCACTGAAATAAATAAAATGAAATATTGTATACTTTTAATTTTTTATATTTGCTATGGGAATAATTTTCTAATTTTTTCTTTCTGTTTATTTCCTCCTTATTATTATCTCTATGAAGTGCAGGGGAAAGCATCGGGCCCGTGAAAAAATATGAAATTGGAGATTTGTAAAAAATTTTTTGTCTCGAACATTTATGAAAGTCTCGCCAATATTAGCAGTGCACCCATTTCTGGAGAGAGTTTCACGCCTCGCAGCTACTTTTTTGCGGGGGGGGGGGGGCACATTCCCTTCCATCAGACTCGATTTCGAAGATGTCCATCTGGTCTGGGTCACCAGTTTTTCTGAGATCTGGGGCCGGTTGTGTAAATTTGGGTGAAAACTCAAGGTCCGGAAGCGAGTGAGTAAGTGGTACGAGGGTCAGCTGCCGCGGCGCTGTTAGTCACTTCTTCCATGCTTTCGCCCTTGGGCCCTTCCTCGATGGCTCCTGCTCGACCTTCGAAATTGGTTCGGAAACGGCGTGACTCGTTTTCGTCTTTCCCCGCTTGAGGAAGGCGCATGCATCCTCTCGAAGCTCTGACCACCGCACTTCGATACCTGACAGCCCTCACGTATGTTCGGGAAGTGTGCGTCGTTCCGTTTTCTTTTTGTCGATCGTAGATCACAAAAAAATCTCACCTCGCTCCCATTGTTCCCCTCCTCTCTCCGCTGGATTCCTGCTGCCGCCGCTATTTGCTAATTCCTAGAGCCGCAGTCCGTACTTGATCCAGAAACTCCGACTCAGCCGCTTCTTTTCCATCGCCTTTCAATCAATTTTCCTCGTCTCAGAAACACTTTCATAGAACTCTCAGTCACCTCGACCCAATTATGCGTCTCCTATTCTAGAATAATCTTGCATTTGATTTTCGGCTCGCGCCTTCGTTCTCCTTTTGTGGTAATATAGCAATATATCGTTAATAGTCTACGGCGATCACCCTACAGAATGTCAGACCAGTTCGCCTATTGATACATCCTGCAAGAGATGAAATGTACGGTAGTAGAATATTTATTCGCTGCCCCTACTTCATCTCTCAATTTTCGTGATTATTTTAGAATTAAGTGCTACGAATTTACCTGTAAAGAGGAAATTAAATTCGATAATTTTGATAATTTCACCGGGAACGTTCATTTCACACAGTTGTGACTGAGGGTTAGTAGTTCAGTGCTCGAGATCTTAACAATATAGCATAATACCCAACCTAATTGGCACCCAATGTTATTTTCAGCTTCAGTCGATCCTTCACGTAGGTTCACTCATCCCTCAATATTTTAGGATAATGTTGTTGTCTTTTGAGGGTCGTTTAATACATTTTTTGTGTGATAATAAAGTTTTATTTAACTAATTTTAATGTTTACTTCCGTCAGAGCAGTGACAAGAGATCCGAGTCCTCTTTCCTTAGAAATTGATTGCCACCCTTCTTTCAATATTTTAAAATATCATCTAGCTGTGCTATAGAAAGAAAAATTGCCTCATCTAGCATTGCGTTGGTCTTAGCTGACGTTATATTCTGGCGGAAGCAAAATTTCAGTACATCTTACTATTCGTCCTGTGATACCTCCATCGTTGTCGTAGGCGAACTTAGCATTTTTCGACCTGAAACGGCTTCCGGTGACAAAACGCCGGTTTTCATTCCGTGAAATTAGTACCAAATATATAAATTACACATTATGCCCATAATATATTATAAAAATTTGAAATTAGTGATCACTCTCTATTAAACATTTGCCGCATTAGTTGTCAATTTCATCAATTTATCACCAATCCTGACTCAATTGTCAATCACGGAAATCATATGCAAGAAAAAATAAGTACCCATGATGCCTGGGTAAATCGCATGCAACTTAGTAATGGCGAAAAGATAAAATTCTCAAGTCACTTAATATTTTGATGCATGTTTCGTCACAATACGGGTTAAAGAATCTTTTTTCTCCTTTTGGTTGCCTATTCACTAGCGGGAAAAATCATTTTAAAATACCGGAGAGTAGTGTTCCATATTTTGATATATCAATTGGGGTTGGTATCATTACACGGTAACATTAAGTACGTTCTTCGGCGTAGAAAAGTAGCGGAAGGAGAAGGGCAGATGAGTAGAAGATGCTGCTGGGACTCCGGTCAAAGCGAATGATTTTTACACTTTAGAATTGTTGCATTTAATGCACATAAGCGGTTGACTCCGTTAAAGTCGTAGTATCTCCCTGAGTTCTTTGAATCTGTTATCATGAGATGAATACCATAAGCCTTGAGTATTGATTCAGATTTGCGTGTTGCAGTGAGCGGAGATTGTTTTATAGGGCACCAAGCTCTCCACTGCTGACCAAACCACTGACTCCAAGCCTTTTTGAGGTTCCTATGATGTTCATTCGCGATGAATTTACAGTTTTATCGATCTTTATGTGGACAGCTTGTTATGAATTTTCTATATTCACCTACTCTATTCGTTTGATTTTGGAACCCCAATGTTGATATTAGTGTGACATTAATAAACCAAATTCATCAATTATGTAATTAAAAACTCTTTGCCTCTAGAAACAAATTAGGAGGTTAAGTATCAGCATCAACTCTACGAGCATCAAATATTGTGCGTGATATTTTGCTGTGATTAATAAATGAGATAATTCCTTCTGGAGGACAAAATACTGCGATTTCATTCGGGTGCTACTTTTCAAAGAGAAATCAGATGATATTTTCCGAGGTGCACTTCAGGCTGATTCGAATGGTGCGCAAAAGCAGATCAATAAAGGACAAATAAGGAGATAAAAAATGCTACTGGCGGTAAAGACATTTAACAGTGGCATTGCGTAAGTGGAGCAATATCTGGAATTCAGTACAAGGCTGGTTTCCCTCCTGTTTCATCGTCACTGTTTTGGGTCTTCGTCTAGTTCCCCAAATGTAAACGGTTCTTTTCTATTCTTGATTACCTCATAGGCCATTTTACTCCCGTCAAGTGTTTCATCAGTTTGCCACACATTTTTGAGGGACTTCACAGTGGGCCAAGGTTCTGAAACGTTTTATCAAGGTAGACCACCAGGTGCAAATAATAGGAAAAATAGATATTTTTCCAGTTTTTAATTTTTTTAAGCCATTGGTCCAGTTGATCTTCGGGAATTTTCTGCCGTATTTGAATAAATGATGCAATTAACAAATGGCAGAAAAATAAGCCAGGAGGGAACGGGATTATTTGCATCTGGTGTAATTTCCCTGATGTGCGACTTACTCAATTTCTACCCTCTAATGGGATATCTTGATATTACGTGTAGTCCAGATTACGCACATTTGCATATAATGGAATACCAAAACCAAATCAAACCACTGTAATCAACCCGAAGGTTGACTTGATAAGCGAGGGTGCAATTCACCTCTTGTCTAGTCCTATACGGCGTGTGATATTCGCAAATTCGGCCGGGGGAGGGGGGTGGGCAGGCTCCCAGATCCGTCTCCAATTTCCCAGGAATACTGGTGCCTGAAAAATTTCACGGCTTTGGAAAAGCTGTGGCATAAGTGCTATCCAGAATCGAGCCCAGACCCTCCGGTCAGTAGGCCCACCACTCTACCCACAGTATCACCGCGTCCCTACGATTGGATATTTGGAGCTATAACTAGTAAACTAGTAAATTTTTGGACGTAATTGCAAACTTAGCCCTACCTAAGTAAGGAATAATGAACTTCCTGGAGGGATACCCCGTATATCATTTCAGGCAATCGGTTGAAATATGAAAGGAGGCTTCTATATTTAAATTTCCTTGTTCTTAACGATATTCTCTTTCCATCATCGTGACTTTCCTACACGCCATGGGTGTAGCAAAAGAAATTAATGTGTTATTGGATAAAAAGTGACAGGAATAATCTATGACTTTCTCAAAGGTTTATTTAACCCTATTTCCTCGACTTTATGGAGTGGAGCCCTCATGAAGGCATACGTCCATGTGTGTTGCTTTTTCAAGGTCCTTCTAGGTTGGCTAGATATCGGAAAATTTGCACGGCGAAGTGGCTACAAAGGTCAAGGTTGGAACGAAAATTGAAAAATGAACCTGGTGAGCGGATCACTTGAGGTGTATCAAGCCGAGGATTCTGCAAGCATATAGCAGCAGAAACCTACTCAATTATGGCAATGCATTGATATCTAATTCTCAGTAATGGTAAAATATTTGAAATAAAGCAGACATATTTATGTCCGAAAAGAAACATAATTAACCGATAGTTTGCGTCTACTTACAACATTAGTTGAAGAGTTCTGACTGCTTTAAAAAATACTCAATACTAACACGTGCATTGCGGTTTGTAATAATTAAACTCTTTTGTTTTCCATTTCATAAAAAAACCGATTAATAATAAATATCAGTAATTTTCAGAGAATCGTGCCAAGTATGGGATGACACCGTAAAGTGAAGAACGATTCACGATAATATAACACATATAGCAACTATTAAGGGTAATTATTAAGCATTGGACTTACTCAAGGAATTGTCACAAATTTTATTAGCATCTAGAAAATGTCCTAATTAATGCCAATAATTCATGGTCATATTGGCTTAGTAATGAAAATATTAGCACTGGTTTCTTACCATGATAGCTATAACGATATACCCTTTCGCAGCAGTTGAGAGAGATTTACTAAAGGCATTCGAGATATCGATTTTCTGGGGTTCCGGCTATGTTGTACGATATATCATTTCTAATTTTGACCCTTGCCGTTGCGAATTCCTGAATTATTATACCTAATGATGTTGATTGAAAAAAGTTTGAAATTTCACAATATATACTTTTCCAATGAAATAATTGAAATATTAATTGTGTAGTTACATTTAACTATTTTTTTAAAGATTCGTTTTTTATCTTTGATGCAAAAGATCGAATGATATGCATGAAATAATTTGCATGTAGTACATTTTCATAATACCGAATGAAAGTTAGAAAAAGCTCTAGAGCCTAAAAATATTCGGTCCGTCGAAGGTCTTGCGTCATCGGTATTGCGTATATCGATGGTAAATAAGATGACAAAATGTCATTCCTTATATGTCCATATCGTCAAAACATATCGCTGTAAACATGTGGAGAATTATTTATTGTCACCATTTTCGGGGCACAAAAAGTTTTCATATTTCGATTGAAGACCAATAGTGTTGGCTAATATCGTCCATATACACCCACTATATTTACAAGTCATTATTTTTCTTCCATTCCTCCTATTCGCCTTAAATTTTGGGGGCCACAAAAAGAGTTCCGAGATCGGATCATATGGCCTAAATGATTCATCTTTCAGTTAGAGCCGGGTAATACAGGTCTAGATAATTATTCTTACTACCATGCGCAATTATTTTGTTTCCTTTCCCCAGGTGAATTTCATCTTCCTGTGAACTCTCGAGAGAAATCTGGTCCAAATGAAAACTTAAAGCCATTCAAATTCTGTTTTTGCAATGATTTCCTGGTTGAAGGATTCCTGGTCCTGGCCCACCTTTGGTCATCACCTCCATCTATTGCGTCATCTAACAAAAACAACTCTTCTTCAGGAAACACTTGATAGACAATAGTAAAGCATTTCAACAAAAGTAATGTGATAGAATATTCCGTTGCTGATTGTGTCATTTCCATTTTCAAAAGCCCCCTGCATGATGGAAAATGAATGGAAGCCGAAACAAATGTTAAAAAACATCGATTATAATTTATTTTATCCATACGAATGCGAATTCCCTACGGTACTATCCTCCGAGCTCCCCCTGTTCCCTAGTCCCTTATTATTTTGTAGTGCACGAGTTTTTCGTGCTTTCATATGTATTTGTCATATTTTGTTCCCCAACGACCAATAGTAGCCCTTAGTACTGAAGTGCCAGTGTGAAATGTAGCTTATTTAACAGCACGCTAAAACGATGTTTTCCTCTTCCTAATAGTCTAATAGTTCATTCACTAATTCAAAGAACTTCTGGAGATGCTGCGAATGTTACTTTAACAAAATCAACCGCTGATATGCATTAAAATACAACAATTCCAGAGTGTAATAATCATTCGATTTGAGCGGGATGATTTTTAAACTTTGGAATGTTTACATTATAAAGCTCATTCACTGAATTCAGGCGTAAATCAGAAATAATTGAGTTAACTGAGAAGTGCGTTAAAAGAGTGCATCGTAACCTCTCTTTGGCTTGCCTACTGATAATGGCGACGAAATTAATACATCATATTACATTATGCATATATATATGTATCATTGCTCAAATATATATTGTCATATATGGTCTGGTCAGAAGTAGTTATATATGTATATATATGTTTATATATATATATATATATATATATATATATATATATATATATATATATAAATTTTATGCATGTATATTTTCACCGATGTGAATGATAAAACTATCGAGGGATTGTCATATATTTATGTATGTACAAGCATTCATATGCGCCCACACTCGGGCACATATACATACATACACAGAAAACTCTTTCAGAATTATCGTAAACCATTACCTTCCGGGAAAATTGCACAGTTCTTCGGAAAATATCTTGAGCAACTAATATAAACCACTTTCAACTTTCATTTTCGAATAAATCGCAATTGGACCCCGACCTTGCATCCGCATTCCAGCCACCTCCTCCTCTTCCTCCCTTTCTTCTCTAAGGGGACGTTCACCCATTATCCCTTAACCGCACTTCTATTTTCATTTTTCTTTCGCCTGCAACCACCTCATACTTGTGAACACATATGCACCCCTTGCGCAATAACATCTTCGCTTTCCAAACTTACGGCGGAATGGCTCTTCCCAACGAAACGGCGTTCCACCGCGTCGAGGTGCATCTGGCCGTTGCAACAGATTGCAGCTCCAAAACGTGTTTGATCGGGTCAGGAAAAGTTTTAGGCTTTGAACGTCTGTAATGTTGGGAGCGTTGTGCGTGGGAAACAGTAACAGTGTTCAGTAGCTCGCGGTCTGCTAGGTGGGCGTGTTGAGCCCACGCCTAAGGGCTTCGCTCTTTTGGCTACTACTCCCCGTTGTTCCCTCAACCCCAAAGTCAAATGTTCGATGAATCATTGTTTGTTTTCTTTTCCCGAAAGACGATACGCGAATGCTCCTCTGAGGCTGCGGCGGTTCCATCTGGGAGAGAAAGGAAAAGAAAGCGGCGTGGCGTGTCGTTGTGTGGGACGGGATCGGCGGCGCCGGCAGCACTCCCTGGTGGGGAAAGGCAGATGTTTGTGTGTGTGTGTGTGTGTGTGTGCGATGGCCACCGTCGGGGTGAGAAACTCGGAACGGGGTCGGTCCACGGCCCGCGGCGAGACTCCGATGTAGGGCAGGGTCTCGTCCTTAGCCCTCGCTCTCTTCCCGGGCACTTCCCGCTTCCCCCTCGGCGTCCGTCCGCGTTCCTCTCACTCTCTTTCCCCCTCTCTTTCACTTTCTGCCTTGTGGGAAACTCGTATCGAATGCGAAAGGCATCTGCGAGCGGGCGATAAACCAGGTGACGACGTCCGGGTCTTATCGCTGCATAGTCGAATTTCAGATTAGTTCATGGATGCATATGGTTCATTGTTCAGATTACTAGTTCATGTTATCCACTAAACTAATAAGAATGTTATTTTGTCTTCCCAGAGGTTTTGACGGTTGTGAAGATTTAAGGAAATGATTGGTGGAAATGTTAATGCGAAGTGTAGTTTTTTTTACGTTTCTGAAGCTTGGACTTTGATTACTCCTAAACTAATCCTTGAATTGATTTGAATATCCCATACTCCTCCTTTGGACTCTGGTTTTAACAATGGCGTAGTTTGGAGGCTTCTGTGATGTCGATATGGAAAGGAATAGAATAACGTAAATGGGGAAAATGAAAACAGATGCAGTTTTAGGCATCGTATGTGAAGAAAGTGGGATGCTGGGAGACGTCCGAAGGAGGCAAGAAAAGTGGATGCAGGGCATTTTGAATGGCAATAAAATGTTGAAGACTGTGACAAAGTGGATGCCGTAGGAGAGATAGGAACATGAAATAATTAGGCAGAGGTATTGGACGGAATTGAGGGAGGCAAAAAAGGTTCGGAGTTAATGAATGCTCCGTTGTGGTGTAGTCAGGGATATTAGCAGTGTTAGTCTCTGTATTAATCTACAACCTGCCTTCTGAGGTAAACGATATTGATAATAATTATGTTTCAGTGTTTTGTGCAATTCAAGGAAATATTTATATGAGGAAGGGTGGTAGGCCAATCAGAGTTTCAAACTCCACAGATAGATCATAATCGATTAATACCTGTCTATTGCAACCAAGTGGCAAAGAAGAAATTTATAAATGAAATTAATTAGAAAGGCAACAGCACAAAATATTTATTTATAATGGTGGATAGGAAGAGAAATCTTTGGAGGTCACTTATAAGAAGAAAGAGGAAACTAACTGGAGTCATCCTGGGGCACGATAGTTCACGGAAGACCGTAATTGAAGGAAACTTAGAAAGGGGGAATTAGAGAGGAAGGCCAAGGGTGAATTATGGGAAGTAGGTGATGGAAGATGTCAGGGCAAGGAACTCTGATGAAATGAAAAAATTGGAAGGTAAATGGATAGCTGAGAGAGTTGCTGTAAGCCAATTCTCAGATTGACAACATGATCACAACCAAAAAGTTTCCTCATGGTCCGATAGAGTATTGAGGTCGTCCTCGGTGACCTCGGGTCTTTTTCTCTTGTGCTTCTAGCCGAATTGTAAGTATTGTGATTGATCCTTACTCTATTATGAAATCCGCGGGGTGCTCAAGATCTTTGTCCTGTCGTAAATGTCAACCACAGGCATTCACCCTTTACCTTGTCTGTTTCACCACTCATGCTTATCCACGGTTCTAACGCACGATAAGACACGTATTTATGAAAGACTTAACGAAATCTACTTGTGATCTGGTTATTATGAATTAGTGTTTACAGTATAATTACCCGTTAGCCTCTTGACTGCATTCCCACATCATTATGGAATTATGTTTGACTAAATATCCGACCACATAATTGTAATTGAATAAGAAACTTGTGACACTGAAGTGCTTTTGACGAGAAAGAGCGAAAATGTCAACGAATCACTACAAGTTACAATTTTCTTTTTCTGATATCCTTCAAAGAAAAAAATGGGTTAAAAAAATGTACAATAGATCTGTCTGTTCATAACCTGGAACTATTTAGGAGCTTCCGAAAATAACAGTGCAGACATGAATAAAACTTAACGTCTGAGAGAGCTGGCAGTAACCTACGAAGGCGTCATTTACTACCTTTCGATTTTTGTTCAACGAAGTCAACGACCATTTGGAAATTAATATATGCGACGTCAAATGGATGGATGCACTTAGCAAATAAACCCATGACGAGTTTTCTCCAGAGAAACGATGCTAAAACGAAATATATCAGGGTAGATGCTGGGAATGTATGAGTGTGCATGTATATCAGTGTTCATATCACTTCTTCATTTCATATAGTCTTCGACCTAATAGTTAAGGTGTACTAAGATCGATTGAATGACTTTAATTAATGAAACACCATTAGCCAATTTCGCCAACGAAATTTGCACTGGAAAATTTATTTAATTGTTTTAGAGATAAAATTTTGAGCTGAAGTGAATTTTAAGTGTTTCTTACATTTTTTCGTTCTTTAAAATGTTCAAGAAAGGAATCGCATACATTCTGGAAGCTCGGAAAAAATTTTGATTGGCACAATATATCGGAAGTAATTAATGGATAAATTGAAATATGTTCAAAATTATAGATAATAGGTATGCTTAGATACGAATATTGAATTTTTATTTACATTCTTGTTAACTGTAAAATAAATTAATTGATATTTAACCAACAACGTACTTTAGGTGCATTTCGCATTTAAAATCATTCGCTTTCTAATATCTTCATATGAAATCACTGTTCGGTAAACAGTCACGACTGATATCCATTGTTAAATTTCTGCATATTTGGCTCGCAATCAGTATAATTTTTTTTGTGTTACCCTGCCATTATAGTACGTAATTCCTAAGTTTTATGAGGAAAATACCACAAAAGTTTGGTCTTTTTTCATGTGTTTGCACGGTTAGCTTATAAATATTGAATTCGCAACATAGTTTTGTGAAAATGATAACTACAATTTCTGAAGATCATGTCCAAAAAGAAATAAATATCTTTTATGTATGATTAATTTTCATGCAATAAAAGATATTAAATGCTCTTATCGCTATTTGTTAGCTTATCATTTAAGTTAGGTTTTGTATGGACAAAGACAACACGCCTACATTTCTTAGCCTCGCCTAATTAGACAAAACCTAACACCCGACTCTATAGCAAACTCTTCGTCCATTTCCCAATGCAAACTACCGCCTTTCATTACGTCTAACATACCTGTTGTCTTCCTCCCCGTACCACACTTGCCTAACGTCCTCCCCTCTGTCACAGTCCATTCCATCGTCCATCCAGCATTCCATCGTCAATCATAATGCTCTCATGGTCCCTAATTTTATTTTTGTATTTTTTTTGGAAAAATATACATTTTTTTATCTTCCCTCTAAGTCCAGAGGCAATATACTTTTATTTTTCTATTCTAGTGCTAAAATACTTTTGTATCTAGCATTTTAATACTCAACAAGTTACTTTTAAATATGTAATTTTAATTGCTAATAAATTAAATAGCATTAATGCGGCGAGCATGAAATTATAATTTTGACAAGAGAGGCTATCAATTCGTACCAAATACCGCGTGGCATAAAATCATTTTAGTTGAGAAAATTATGAAGGCGGTGTATCTGGTTTCAGTTCATTGTTCTAATCACTAGGTAGGTAGGTGTAGGTATATATTTTCAGTTGATTTATTTTCATTTGATTTAATAGTCCTAATCTAGGATGCCCATGCAGTAAAAATTCGATTTCCGTGATACGATTTCGCACATTGCGGATTACCTTCATTAGTACGATTCCAAAAATTATATCGTCTGATGCATTTCATTTGCTACTCCCTTCTCCTAATTAAAAATAAAATTCACTGGTGCATGTCTCATTTGATTAATGACCCTGCCGTTAAAATTCAGCATTACCGTGAAGGGCATATATGTTTTATTTTAATTTGGGGGTTAATTTTAGTTGGGTAGATATCACTTAAGTCACGCCAAGTGATTTTTCTTTTGAGATTTCCCGATATAATCACGTACCTTCACGACACGGATATTTGGGATTTTAACTATACCATCTCGGAATTACAAATGATTTTATCCTTAGTATTATAACCGGCCATTTACTTGAATATTTTATTTACATTTTTTTTTAAATTAGACTTGAATTGGATAAAATAATGTAAGGTGCACAACTTTGGCCTATTAGTTTACCAAACTGAAGTCGTTTTACTTTTGCCATAAGTAGTATTAACAATTTAAGTTTTACTCATATAAAAAGGTCGATTAAATTTATAGAATTATGTATTCACTTTTAATATTTTCAGATCTTACTCAGAGATATTACAGTTGAAAGCAAGGGTGCAAATTTCTGAAAGGAATTGTGTTCCTTTCTCTCAGTGAATTCTCAATTGTTCCAATCACATTTTTTTGAATGTGCAAAGGTGGTATTGATTACCCTGTTTTCTCCCAGGGAAAGTTGTGGCGTTTTGTTTCTTTGAACTGACTAAGTGATTCCATTCTATTATGCCCATATTAAAAGAGTCCGTAGTTTTCCACAGAATAAGTCAGATTTCACGAGGATATTAGTAACACCTTGGTGACCTCTAAAGTGGGATCCAAGTCCTGGGATTATTTATTTAATACAACACATCGACATTGACTTGTTGGTTCCTAAATATGGATTATAAATCATATTAGAATGAATGTACTTCACATTTTCAGGCTTTACTTCGTAGAATTTTTTGATGTCAATATTAAAAGAGTTTTTAATTTTACACAGACTGTAAGTACGTCTTACTACGTGTGTACTGTAAGTCTGTGGAAAATTACAAACTCTTTTCATATGGACATCAAACAATCTACGTTGTAAAGCCTGAAAATGTGAAGTATATTCATACTTTTATGATTTATAACCCTTATTTAGGAACCAAAAAGTCAATGACGATGTGTTGAATTGCAGAAATAATCCCAGGACTTGGATCCCACTTTGGGGGGCACCGAGGTGCGAGTAATATCGTCATGAAATCTGAGTGCCTGTGGGCATACTCAGAGGGTCTCATTTGGTTCACAGAACCCGAGTTCACGTGTTTAAGCTAATCTTTCCTCCTTTTAATTTTTAATTCCTGAATTGTTTTACATCCAAAAGAACTGATTTTTGGGGTAGGGTTATTTCTTAAACGTATTCTAACGGCAGCAAAGACGCCTGATATGATCATAAATGAATGATGATCATATCAGGCGGAATGTCGGAACGGAATGTCATAATTAAATATCACTTGCATCGTCTGCAACCCGCATGAGATGGTTTAATTTATTTTGGACTGTTTAATTAAACACTTTTGGAATCTCAACATTCATCGTTATGATTGATAAACTTTAATCACATCAAGATTTATATGAACGTAGTTGTTAAGGTGGCCAACGAGATTTCACGAGATCGTAAAAGGAACCAGTTCATTGCTATTGTATCAAAAATAAGAGTTAGGACTCCTGTGGCTATGTGAAATTAGAAAATGCATTGCATCTTCTTTTTACCAATATATTATCAGCGTAAAGGCGTGCAAACACCTAGGTTGAAACGGGAAGTAAACAAATATTTTATTGCTTCATTGACATCTTACGCTTTACTAAACTTTGGTATGAAAGTCGAAAAAACTTTCTAAATTTCTTGGGAATAGGTCTAGGCTTCCTATGAAAGCACTGCAAAAGCTAAGAGGGAGTTTTTAGATGCTATCGTATTGAGTTCTTGGATTTACGTCAGCCAAATGTCGAATACATTCGACACTTCCCGCGCATCATTCAAAGGTAGTGGTCAAACGTTGTTTCGGTGGTTGGCAGAGAAACAATGCCTTCCTGGAATTGGCAAAGAGGAGGAAGGGTGAGCCATGGTGCTCAACTGGTCATGAAGAAAGCAGGGAGAAAGTTTCACCCAAGTCGAACGTCTTGCGTCGTGAAAGAGATAGAGAGAGGGGGGAGGCGGTTTGGTAGGCGAAAGGTACGTATATTGAAGACGGGGAGGGAGAGAGATAGAGAGAGGGAGAGAAAGAGTGGGAGAGAGTGATCAGTGGACACTGGCATAACTTCACTCTCGGTTAAATTCAACTTCGAAAAGGAAAGGTCTGAGTCGGTTCTTCATTTCGCCTTTGACCGATTTCCCTTTCACCATCGATGCTCACAGCTCATCGCCTGATCTGATTCCGAGTTTGTGATGCCGACCAACGCGTAGTGTTAGTCGCCGTAAAAGACCTTCTCGAGTCACTACGAATTGTACTTGGATGGTACGAAAGGGGAAATTGGGTGGAGAGTGAGATTATATGGCTCTATCTTCGGCGTCTGAGGTCGCCTAGTCGTATCGGTACATCTTAACCTTTTCGACCTGAGGAGAAAACTGGACGGTTTGCCAACTTTTTCTAAGTTCGGACCGATTTCGCGTTTTCCATGAGGAATGGTTAGGTAGACGATTGAAGCCTGTGAAAGCTGAAGGATAATGATTCATTACTGCTGTGACATGGTGATCTTTGAATAAGCGGGATGGATGTCCTTCCAATATTCTGCACTTTAATCGTAAAGGTGGTTATTTTTGGTCGAAATTCATAATTAAAACGTTGATTGCCTACTAAAACCCAACAGAAATTGAGACTGGGATTTAAACGAAGACTAGTGAAATAGAATTCAACCAACTCTACAAAATGTTCAAGTGTGCATTACTTCAATGTATAGCTGGCAACATAATCTATAAAACAAAATATTGCGGGCATGAGGATTTCCTGAAAATACCTAATATCTACAAATCCATTTGAAAATTGGTTTGGAAAGTGTTTTTGTCGTTAAAACTAAAAAATGTTCTGGTTCATTCTTTTTCGATTAAAATTGTAATCTATAAGCTTATAGGGAGTGTAGGAAAACCAATAAACTCAGGAGTAAGTATTAAGTTTCAAATGCAAGTTTCACTTGTAATATAGATTGAGTTAATAAATGTTATAAATTTCTGAGCACATATTTTAATCTTCTTGAGGGAAATGAATTTTATTTGCTGATTTATAGTATCTCGATCCACAAAAGAATACTATATATCATTGGTAAATATTTTTGTCTTCTTTAGGATTTGGCTCAATAACTATCTGCGATAGAAATCTTTTCAATCCCTGAATGATTTTGTGGTGCATTTGCTCCTTTCAATTTCTCTTATCTTAAACACCCTATATTTTAGTTAGAAAGGAGTAAGTTGGATTTTTATTCTTGCTTCCCTCTTAACATGAAGCTTTGAAAATAGTGGGCTCTCATTATGACTTCGAAAAAGAATCCACCAGAGTACCCGTTAACGTTTTGCGCTCTCTCAATTGAAACAACGAATCACCGGTCTTGAAGTTGGGAAGGAAAAGTTGATGATGTGTTGGCCATAAGAAACCCACGTTTTGAGAATGGATGTGTCGGGGGACGATGTGAAAGTGAGGCGTGAAGCAACACGTTTCATGCTGGCCATGTATTAGGGCAGCTCAAGGAAAGGAAGAGTTCTGAGGAATGCATTGGGCGAAGGTTACAGGATTGCAGTAGGTTCCGATTGTGGAGCCACCTCATAAACACAGCCTTGAAGCTCAATTATCTTCGCCATCTTCCTCTTTTACCATACCAGAATGAGTTCATTAAGTCTATAAATTCGTTGTAACATATTATTCCATTCGGAGAAATCGTTTTAGTCATACCTGTAGAATAGTTTAAGGATTAATTGAACTCGTGTTTTGGCACATCCGGACATTGAATTTTGAAGGGAAACGTTGTATTTCCGTAATGAAAATGTAACCCCAAATGTATTCGCAAAAGAGCGTTGAAAATTCATGCGAAACAGAAATTCACAAAGATCTGTAGTGCTAAGTATATTCCAATTTTTAAAACTAGCTTGAGTTTCTAATTAAGAGATGTCATTCATAGTCTGCCGAGTGAATGATCGCGCTTCGTAGTCACATATCATGAACTTTTCCTGAAAATGCATGCGTATATTATTGGTTCATTAACTGAATTTAAATGAATCTTACAACCTGATTTACCTCAGTTTAATTGGTACAGTTTACTTTTTGACTAGAGCTTGACAGCAAAAAGTGTAATCATTTTTACCGCAACTCATCTAGTCTTCCCAGGAGATAATTTTTTTATAAGGTCGACGGGATTTTGTAATGCAAATATTATATCCTTGAGAAAATACTAAAGAAATGTTCAAAGTATACATCCTATTTAATAATTTATTTTTTCTGCGGAAGACAAAAATATTGCCTTCATTTTTACCCACAGGTGTGCTAGAAGGTAGGACGTTCGGCTGTTATACTATAAGGTCTCGGGTTCAAATCCAATGAAGAAGCCTTGGATTGATGGCCCAAAGTCAAGCGATGCGATCATTCACTGGGCCATATTTTGAAGAGTGAAGTTATTCAGACACTGTGTTAAATATGTTGGAAGAGTATTTAATTTTATCATTTTGAAATATTGAACTTGAAATTAAACCACTCGGCTTTTCCACATTGAAAATTTTTTAAATTTACTATCTAGGTTTCGTTATGGTATAACATCATCATGTCTGATGATGTTATACTATAGCGAAACCTAGGTAGTAAATAAAAAAAATTCTGTGTGGAAAAACCAAGTGGTTTAATGTCAAGTTCAGTATGAAAATTTCCACCAAGTGACGCCAGAAACTGTTTCATTTATCATTTTGAAATAATTAGTTTTTTGATATTTTACTTCGCGAATTCATATCCAGTGAAATTTCCTCGCGTATTTGGACAATATGAGAATGCTTGAAGTAGACTAAAGTTGACGATGCCTTCAATTGAAAACTCAAAGCAAACGGCCTGCGAGAAAAGAATCCATACGGAAAAAATTTTTGTGGACGGCGAGAGATATGCGATGAAATAAGTTGATTGTTTTTCGTTATAAAGGTAAAAATAAAGACGACGGTAACATTTTATAGTTTTTTCTACCATACAGATTGTTTAATACATTTGTGCGATGAATTAATGAGAAAAATGCTTTGACTTGGCATGTTGACTAGCCTTTAGCCTAACTAAGCCCATGTTGCTAGGGGAGAATTGTATTTCACGTACAGGTACGTCGCGAACGTTGATGTTAACCTTAAAAACAGGGTCCTATTGCAATGTTTCCCCAAAAGATTCATCGAGAACAACTGACAATCCCGCTCTTTGAAAATATTTTTTGCTTCAAGCTTAATGTCTTGAGAAATATGGCCATGTTGAATTCTAAGGTTTTCGGCTCAACCGAATGGAACTTCGCAATGAAAAGTTAATAATAATAACTTTGTAAGTTCCACTGATTTTTATTTTCAAAAACGACCAGTTTCGTCGAACAGTCGACATCATAAGGTGCTGGTCATCTGGTTACTTTTCATGGTCATGTTCTTTAGTAATACATAAATTTCTCTATTTTCTGCCGGAATCAGAAAGTGAATCACATAATAAAATATGAGACAGTTTGAAGGATTTTTGTAGTGGAGAAAACGAGATTCATTTGTGGGAAGCAAACCTGATACGATAACTATACTTTCTCGCCATTGTTACCAAGTATAGGGTGTATGCATAACTTCCGTACCTCACAGACATATTTTCAGGTTAAATAGGAGAATTAATATCGTTGATACTCTTGGGGTAATCGCATTGCTTTCCTTGTGTCAGCGGGGCAAGCGCATTCTTGGGTGCGTGCGGGGCAGGCGGTTGAGTCTGCCTCAGCCTAAAACTTTCACTCTCTTACTGATGTAGAGATATCTAATTTAGATCTTCCGTCTATTTAACGCCGGAAAATGTGTTAAATCTCACTCCGTCACCTATATTCCGTCGTGGGTTTTCCTTAAAACGAACTTCCAACCCCATGGTCCGTGGTTTCCATGGTGTGGTACGGTCGTTTATTGATATTTAACATGTGTCCTAGTCTTCCCTCCTATATCACTGACGAAAGCTCGGCGTGAAGGAGCAGAATACTCACGGAGGGCATATCATTTACCAGCGGGGGGGGGGGGGGAACTATCGGCCACGAGGAATGCTCTCTTAGCATCCCGTGCGTATGGGAGGAGTACCAGTCGGTGGGCTGCGTGGCGACTTTCACCGCCTTTTACAAGGCAAAGGGCGAGTGAATGTTTACCTCTCTCACTTCCTAACCTGTTGGGAGGAGATCACCTCGCCCCGGCGTTTTCTTCCTTCCTTCTCAGAACGAGGCAGATTTCTGTCCTCTAAAAAGAGTTTCTTTAATGGGTCAATGTCTTCGAACTGGGAGTTGAAAAGATATAAAGAAAGAGGCGCGGCCGCTGATCTCAGCTACGCAGGTATAGGCAGCATTCGGTAGATGTTTTGGGTGGCGGTGGGGAACGTTTCGCTTTGTTGGAGGTTTTTCTTTGCTTAGCAAATGACAGGAGTAGAACACATCTCTGCGTCAAATGTTTAAGCTGGTGAAACAAATTTGCCATTTTCTGTGCGTTGCGAAACGCAACGGTGACTTCGCGGTCAAATGGATTAAAACATTTAAATAGATCATGAATAACTGGTATTGTATGGGAGTAAAAAGCCGCCAGAAACTCTCTTATAACATCTCCGTAGCATGAAAACAAAGAAATCGGTATAAATAATGAGGGAAACGACACAAAAGTGCGTTTTACGAACGGACGGGAATAGATACGAGTTACTTAGAAGATGTGTGGAGATACGTGAACGCATTTAACTTGTTTGGAATTCGAATCACGCATCAAGCAAGCCATTTACGAATGGGAAGTTCGAAGTTCAAGATTCAAATCTTAATACGATTCAATATGGTGTAGTTATGTAGATCATATATTGGATGTTCATAGCAATTAAGTATTTATTTCTGTTGTTACTCATGAATTGTCGTAAGAAAAAAAATCCATGTGGATGTGAAATATTTCGAGTGCATTTTATAAGCTTAAATGCATTTTACAAAATTACTCGAATGAAGATATTGAATCTTTCATCTAATGGCTAAGAGGAAAACGATATAGCTTTCACAAGGAACGTATCGGCAAGGCCAGTTTCACCACATAAGCGCCGTCATCAGGTGCTCGATAAAAAATTTATATTTTTTGCAATATTTGCAATTCTTTCCTGCTGCTCTTCATTTAGTTTCACAAGGTTAGAACGAAAACTATAAGTGTGTACCTATTGTACATATTGGTGACGGTCGGATAAATCAAGGAAGGCTCATACAAACCACCTAAGTAGCGAATAATGTTTGCACAACATTGAAATTAGCTGATGCTAATGGATCTCTGCGTTTTTTCATCTCATGGTATTGTTGAAATCATTAAGCCTATCGTGATGCCATTTGCTGATTTAAGAAATATAAATCAAGTCTCTGATTTTGATTCTTTGTATAAAACCTCCGACAAAATAGCCCTTCGGTGCTTGCATTCCATTACCAATGTCTTAGTATGGACCAGTGAATTTCGTTATATTTTGGTGCCTGAATTGATTTAATATTAATAATTGTTTGGTTATAAGGAAAAAATACTATTTCGTAAGAATGGCCATGGTTAATTTGCTATTAAATTTAGAACTGTTTACTTCCTACATTTACCCTTTACTTTTTGTAGATATGTAAGCGTCTTCACTACACAAACCTTGAAGTAGGATTTTGTTTAATTTAAATGTATTAATTTTAACCGAAGTCCTTATCTCTGAATATGATGAACATATTGTGTACCTTTCCACTGTTGAAGTCGTAGTAATTTGCCTTTATAAATATTTGGGAAATTCCAGATAGTTAACAGCAAGGGCCGTTCACATATCTTTCCCAAATATTTGATGAGAAGAAATAATGCTTCTTACGAAAGGATGAGGTTTATGCCTCCAGGATACGATTTTCAACGACCAATCACCGTAAGTTACTATTAATGAGATTCATATACCCCAAGGTAATGCAGATGACAAATTGTCAGCAGTGGAATAACTAATTATCGCAAAATAATGCAGTTTATCGATTTTGGCAGCAGTGGGGAAAATCATACATGAAATACTATATGTATTAATTTGGAAATCTGAAGTATTAAACAATTGTCGCCTGAGGTACTAGCTTATATTTACCTATAGTTACAATATTTTGAAATGGCCATTACTGTTTTCTCAGTAACATGAATTTACCGAAGGGTTAAATAGTATCATTATAAATGAACAATAATTTACATGTAATGCATGTAATACTAACAGAACATTTTTTTCGAAATACATGACTCTAGAATTAGTAATCTGCGGAAACATTCATTTTGGTACCTGAGTGTTGTCGCCCTGAGCATTGATTGTATCCATCAAAATATTTGATATGATATGTTAGCGTGTGTGTAATATTTTATTGCAAATAATGTGTGCGAATCGAAAGTTTTACTAATTATAATTTGCTATCAACATTTTTGGACCTACTAAAAGCGACAGATATTTAAAGTTTCGCCGATGGTTTTTATCTCCCCATCAGCGCCCAGAAAGAGATGTAACCCCAAAAATTCAGGAATTAGTTAATTTAGCGTTTCCTCATTGCAAATTAAGGCTTTTCACAACGATTGGTGTAAATATTGCCTTCGTGCTCACTGTAGTGCTTCGAATAATTTCTCTATTTTCGTATAAAATGTAGTGATTAAAGTCAGATTTATTAAAACATTGTTTTCCATAAATTTAAGAAATTAAAAAAACATTAATTATTCAAAATTTAGTACTTTTACCGAGTTAACACTGGAAATTTCATAGTAAGTACTATAGTAAGACGTGTCTTTCAAAATTTTATGAAACTAAGAATTTTGATTATTTTTTATTGAGCATTTACTATTTTTCTAAAAAAATATATTTACAATTATTAATGGGAAATCTCTTTTCATTCAATGTTGAAGGCAATAAATACAGGTAGTCACATGATTTCGTCTTGAACTCCTAAAATTGCCTCTGAACTAAGTATTTGCTGTCGCAATGCAACTTATAATATTCTCTGTATTTTCACGTGTTTTAGTATCTAGGACTCAAATGTGAAATCAACTTAATAGAATATTTACATGTATTTCTACAGATATATCTTAATGTATTTGTTCTAATTATTGTACAGTATTGTGTCTAAATATACTTGGAAATTTATATCTGATGCTTATATTTATATCTAATCTAAAGTTAAAACTCCAGAAGAAATCCCTAAATGCGTCGAGGTAGTATATGATTGTTTTATAAAAGTATTAAGAGCATAGAGTAAGAATATTTTTGGCAGGGGTTAGCATTTTTAATAATAGAAAATCAGGAATGAAATGTACTCTGGAAACGGGCAAAGGTTGGCTACTAAAGCGAATTTCTTCGCTCAATAACTTCCTTAGGCATCGTATTTGAGAAATAATTTTACTCGATCATGACTCGTCGTTCCACAGCTTGTAGTTATATTCCCGAGGGCTGTTTACGTGTCGCAAAAAATTGAATATTACCTACAAAATTCCCGGCGATCTAAAATCCGTCCTCAAGTACTCTTATATTATTTACCCCTTCACGCGAGGCTTTGAACGCATATTGCTGAAGATAAAAAATGCAGTCGTAGCGTAGGAAGTATCACATTTTCAAAATATTCGTGTAATTGACGTGAAGCTAAGAATGACGATTGAGTTATGTCACTCCACCTATTCCTCGTATTTTTTTACCTCCCGGGAAGTAATGCCATGCGTTCATTTTATGTGGTAAAGATAACTACCGGTGAACACCTAGGCAATTAATATGTGTTTCTATGATCAGATAATATGCCCGAAGCACCTTGCGTGACTACCGTGTCACGCTATCACGACTCAAGGGAAATTTGTCGGAGCAAAATAACAACAAAAGAGTGAATCTTAACCGACAAAACAAATTGCATGATATCACCACGAGTTGCTACTCGTGGTAATTTAAGAACCGTTTCAAGTGACTTTCTCGCTCTCCGTGACAGACGTAGGTTCACTTGATACGAAACGGGCTTTTAGTGCGTCGTGATATTGTGTCTGTGTCTCTGTCTGAATTCGCTAATGGGATCATCATTCACGTCTCCATGGTTCTTAGCGAAACGCTCCCGTCCATTAAATGGAAATGGAATTCACTCCAGTCTGAACGAAATTAATTTCAAATGCAGAAATTTCAAACAAACAAAGAGCCCCATCGGACTGAAATTTAAAAAATATCAGTGGTGGTGTACCTGTGTGCCTCGCAATCGCGTTCCACCGGATGCTGATTTCGTTCATTTCGTCTTCGACGGCTTCACCAAAGAGGCTACCCGTCAGTAGAGGAGTGCTGCAACACTCGGCCACTTTTCCCTTGCCGACGGCGGATATACGTTTCCCTCGCAGTAAGCATTTCGTGGAGGCATCCATTGTTCGTGCGAATTTGCTGCCCCAAGGGAATGGGGAGTATTGCAACGATTCCTCACTTTTGCGACCTATAAAAAAAAAAGTCACCGGAGAACTGCCACTTGGCCATTCGGAAATGGTGTGATGTTCCTTAATGACTTTCGAGCATCTTCAGTCAGGACAACAGAGGTATACGAGTGCATATATCTATTATTAAAAAAATGCATCACTGAGTAGTTAAATTTCAATATAATTGCCATTTTATTCCGATTGGAGCAATCCATGTCATACAGTTATTGATATAAAACATGTTTTCCTAAGCTATTTTAAGCTACGAGGCCATTCATGTTTTCAGAGTTCAAAATTGTATTATAAAATGACTGGTCACGTATGGAAAATCGTATTGAACAAAGGATGATAAATTCATACATTTCTTCTGAGATTTTTTATTTTATTCCCCGATGTTCTGCTCCTCTTAGTGAAATTTGAAAAATGAACGCCTTAAAAGTATACTCATATTCTTGCTAAAAGAAGAAAAACTGAATATGCAAGAAATTCAGTACTTTAAGTCTTATGGATATTTCTTGATGTGTGAAATGCAAAAGGATATGATTTTTAACGAATTACAGGTAAAAATTAGGTTAAAATATACGAGTTTAGCCTTCGCAAATTGTGCCATTTCGAATCGGAATCGGGATGAATATTTTTTTTTCTACCGTTGCTTTAACTTAAGAATTATTTTTTTATGGAGTGAATTATTTAACTTTTCTCTCCCCATCGGAATTGCGTAGGTATGACGGTGAATATTTTCCAGCAGATCCATCGTCTTTCTCCTAAGCTATATAACCTCGGGGATTGGCGTGTAATGCTTGCATAGCGTAGCGTCAAGGACGTAGTTGTCTCGCAGTCGTGGCCATGACGAAAACAAATCGAGTATCGATGAAACCATAAAGGTGGGAGCCGTGAATATTTAACCTTTTATCTAGAACTGCTTGAGAGGAAATAATGTTGGTTGTGGTTTCTGTTTGTAACTGTGTTGCCCTAGAAATTACCACGCCAAACATATTTCCTTCCATTTCTTTTAATTGTCGTAGCTTGTGAAAGGGGGGAACGTGTAGCCCATAATGTGTCAAATTCAGCTGATATTAAATATTTAATATATTATTCATTCAGTTGGATGGAAAAATATTTGGAATAGAGTGGGAGTCAAGTTATATATCAATGTTAAGAATTCATTATTTTGTTGGAAGTGCAGTGAAGTATTTTTTGTACTTTTACTCCGAATTCATATTTACTGTAAACCGTATTGTCTAGCCATGACGTCACAGTAACATTTCATGGATCGAGGAATTGATTCCATCCGTGCCTGAAAATGAGAAGTGAAAATCGAAGCCTTCAGAAAGCCCAGTCTCATATCAATCGTCGTCGCTTTTCCGCAAAAATAAAAAAAATTATCTGCCATGAAATAATATTAAAAAAATGATATTTTACTATTTAGTAGATCGAATCTGTGGGCAGAGTTTGCTGATGATTTTAAAGGTAAAGCCCAAGCTGCTTGGATGAAATAAATTAAAAATATAATTTGTAGAATAGTTATACGAGTATAAGAAAATTTTTATCATTCATATAAGTATTTGGTCAAGGGAATATTTCGTGTTTTTTCATTTTAAACTAAAAAGGATTCTTTGAACAGGGCTAATTTAACAGCTGATTGTAGACAAGAATTTAGGTCACTAATATTCGAATCTATGTAGTTAATTTTCTTATATCTTAATACATGCGGCTGTTGAAAAAACTGCCCCAGAAATTAATAAGCATTTGGTTGCCAAGTTTTAACAATTATCCTAATATCTTTTGATGTAAACGAATCTAGAGAAAAATATCGATTAATCCTATGAAATTTTTCCAAAAATAATGACTATTAGGAAATAAATTTTCTGCCAAAATTGGTAGTCTCATTTAATACTATATACGTCATTAAGTATTTACATATTTTATTTTCTTCTAGCACGTTTAAACAGTAATTAGGGTGAGGACAAAGTGATTCAAGCACAAGATAAAATAATAGAGCCCGTGCCCCTGATTCAACACCTTTTTCACGAATTCCAAAACTTCAAACGGATTTTAAAATTTCAGAGTTAAACAGTACGCCTCGATAGCTTAATTGGCTAAAGTACTCGACCGGGCATTGAGGGATCCGGGCTCGCATCCCGGTCAAAGTGAATGATTTTAACACTCTGAAATTGTTTCATTGACCTTTTTCACGTTTTACAAATGGATACTTGGCTTTTTGATTCTTGTATAATTACTTTTTGTCAATTTATAATTTTCTTAATACATCATCAAACCTGTTTGTTCTAAATTTTTCATTTAAGACACATTGTTGCAGCGTTAAATTAGGTATTTTTTATTCAGGCGAAGCCATTTAGGTAAGTTGTAAGAATTGTTATTACCAAAGCAGAATCGGTGCTAGAGAACAATGAGTCCAGAACAAAATCATTGGCTTATGAAGATTGTAATGTTGACATTTTCTATGCAAATTTGAGGCATTATTTTCAAATACTCATTGAAAAGTTTCCAAGATGACTACAAAATTCCCTAAATAAAGTTAAAACCTTGAACTCTAAATCAGGGAAATGTGGTGTGTACTGCCAGTTTTTTTGTTCCTATAGAATAGGATTATGAACCTTGGCAATATTATGCGTGTGAATGTTTGGGTAGCTTATATGGTGTTTTGAAGTCGTAAAACTTAAGCGGCTGCACCTCAACGTATCGTGGATGGAAGGATTTTGGGACATTTTTTGATAATTAACTGTCAAGGATGTCAATAAGCTCGAAAAGAATTATTGCAATTTTGCTAATTTTAATGGAATTTTTAATTTTTTTAGTTTAATTAACAAAGTTACAATTTTTCTTTCCTCAATGGATAAGTTCCACTAAGTAAAGCCTGAAATTAACAATTTTATTCAGTTAATAATTACAGAAACTGAGTTGTGGTGTGCTCCAATACTAAATATTTTTTGTCTAAATCCCCGAAAAACGAGCTCCAAGACCGGTTCGATAGAGGGCGGTGGATCTTGTTTATTGCTGGGCGAAGGGGAACAAGGATGAGTGTGAGAGAAGGGGTCTCGGGGGTTCCCTGGAGTAACTGGGGAGGCTTTATGAGAGTGAAGGGGTGCTAGAGGACGACAGTTTGTTCAGCTCACCAATGGAAGGAGATGGAAACCAAGAGAAAAAACCGTTGGAAGGGAGAGACCTGGTATTTTTTTCCTTCTATATTCAGCAAATCCTTTAATTTAGTTTTTAAGAGTTAACGGCTAATAAACAAATACAACTATTCAAACGAGAAGTAAAAATGTTAAAAAATATAACATCATTTTTCAAAAATACGTATGGTGCGTTGTGTTTTTTTAATGTGTTATTAACGGATTAAAATTGAGATTACCTACAGCACTCCTACCTGTAAACAGTTATGTTCTTAGGTCGCGGAAATATTTGCGCCTATTGCGTCTGAAAAATGCGTAGTGTTAAGAGTGAGTCTTTAATTCCTTCAAAGCAGATTTAACAAATTGCATAGATTCAGGTGTGATGTTGTAGAAGGCGGACATGGTAGTTTGGTAATCAATCACACTATTACACGGATTAAGACCTATTAAGACTATGCCTTTGACGTTATTTCATCATCTCCACGTGAATAATGGACAAGAATACCAGCTTATGCACATTTTGCTCAAGGATCAGTAAGGAAAGGGGGGTGGGGTTAGGGGCTATTTGGAGGGGGAAGAAGGGAAAGGGGGTAGAGAAGCGGGAGTAGATGGGGTCAGAATTTGAACATTCCAATGTATTTGATTAATAATGGGCTGTTGAATTTTACCCCCTAAATTGAAAACAAAGAAAGGGAGAAGTGCCATTTTAGAAGAAGGGGGGGCTGTACGTAGTTCGCGTTGTGACCCAGAAGCAGGAGTGGAAGTTTTGTGGAATGATTTCGGATATGCTTTGGGAGAAACTTGCTCTTCCAGATGGACCTCTCTCGGTGTGGAATAAAGGTCACTAACCTCCTCATTTTTGTTCGTACACGAAAATGAAATTTGTAACTGACTGGGAAACAGGCGGTTAATTACCTTATGGGCTTCGGATTCTCCCGACTTTATTTCCTCCCTCTTTGCGAAAAGTATTTAGTCCATTAATACTTGAATAATTTCTCTCCAAAGTTTTTGTTTGGATTTAGAGGCAATAACCAGTACTTAAACCAAAATATTCATGTTACGAAATGTTTAGATCAAAAACGAGGGCATGTGTCTATGATTCCGATGGAATTTATGTCTAGGTCCGCTTTCATTTTATTTTGATTCCCAAGCCTTTATTTACTGACAGTATGATGTACTAGGCGTTTGATGTTGGGTTTTATTGTTCAAAGTTATTCTTTAGATTTTAGCTAATTTAAATTAGCGAAACTTAAACTAAAAACGAGGGTAAATAAATTAGCTAAATATTAAATATTAGCTAAATGTTTGTAGAAACAATTTTGTTTTTTTTTAAAGTTTGCGTTAAAGTTTATCTAATCTACGGCATTATATGAAGCCATTATCATACAAAGTATTTTGATTGATAAAGTGCGCATTTGAAATCACTTTTGTTAGTAATAAGGTTTCACAGTCAGTCGACAAGCGTGCTTGGAACGCTACCGTAATTTATCACCGAAATTCCCCACACACTCGTCATGGCGCAAGTGCTCAATTCTGGGATAAGTTTTTGTCCTTTAACTTTTTTTATGCAGTCTTGTGATTCCGTCCCCCCTCTTTTCTCACTACTTGCCACTTTCTCGCAATGTCCAAAATGTATGGTACACTTCCAATTTTACACAAAGAGAGAGAGAGAATTTACCAAAAAATAAACCAAATAATCAAATAATGAACCAAGTAAAAATTATGGAGCTCTTAGAATGTTGCCTTGCCATTTTGGTGGCCTTTTTTAATTTGTTGTGCAAAAATCCGAAAAAAAGTCTTTGTTCTTCACGAAGTAACTAATTGGCTGCACCAGCAAACTTTTTCTTTCGCAGCTCACGTTTTCGTAGGAATTCATTTGCCAGAGATTAAGGAATACGAAGTAATTTTGACGTCGAATTACTCAAGCACTTAAAGCATTTGTCATAGATGAAAAAGAAGAAAACTTATGAGAAAAAAATATACATATAACATAACGTCGTCTCTCCAGCAAATTCTAAATTTTAACTATAATGGGTGTAGGTTATTGACTATGTAATTCTTTATCCTTGATACTAGAGGAATCTCTTTCATTCGACTTATAAAATTCGCGTAAATTTTATGCTAAAAAATCTTTCAAGATGAGATGAGCCTTGAGACAGTTATAATTAGCATGGGCTGATGATTACTTAGTTTTACACGCGCATGCACTGATCACTCACCTCTGCCGTGCACTAACGTTCCTCCTGAGCAACAATCGACGGAGATCCGGTCTGTCGGAAGGCTCGCGTTTGTCCAGCAACAACTCTCTCTTCCCTTCCGTCGTCGTCTCAGCCCACGTGTAGACTGAATGTGAGAGCCATTCCTCTCAACCAGGGTCTCCTCCCTCCTGCCCACCATCTCTCTCTCTCTCTCTCTCCATCTCCCTCTTTCTCCATCTCCCCCTTGGCGTGGGGGGCGAGTTGACTTCGCCACGCACCCCTCCACTTCCTCACAACCCTCCCAATCACACCAGGGATCCCGCGAGACCCCTTCACCCATCTTCCTCCTCCTCCGTCACCTCCTCCACCAACTCCTGGCCCCCTCCTCTCCCCGCCCGCTCCCCAGCGCCCAAACGTCGTCCGCGGGCGAAGAGGACGATGCAAAGAGTCACTCTCTCTTCTCTCTCCCTCCGCTCTCTTCCTTCTCCCCCACCTCCGTCCCTTGGAGTGGGAGGGAGGGAGGAGATAGGAGGTGGGAACGTTTGCGGGCACCCACCCTACTCTCCCGTCAGCCCCTTCCACGAAGTCATTCGCTCTCCCTTTCTTCCCCCTTACCCCCTCCCCGCCCTCCTCCCCCGACACCCCCCTCCCGATCCCCCACCCTGTCTCCATGCCTCATCCCCTCCCGACAAATCCGGCGGAGAATCCTTTTCTCCGCTTTCCCGTGGAAACCCCCGTCACACACGCACACTCACACACACATGCACACTGGAGCGCACCTCGACCGTCCTCACTTTCACCCTCGTCCCACCCGTCTTGGAATTGATTCACTCCCCCTTTCTTTTCTCTCTTTCTTTCCTCTCAATTCAAGTTCTCTTGCGCACTACAACATAAATATATATGTACAAGGCTCATTTTTTGGATCAGTTTATTCTGCAGAGATTATTATATTTTTTATCACTACACTTAAAATATCTTAAACTATCACATTCGGTATGGATATTATGCTGTTTTTTCTCCATTTGTGTGTGTGTGTTGTTAAGCGGGCTTTACTATGGTTGACGTAATTACTTTAATTAATAGCATGATCGCTTTCTACGGGAATTGAAATTTATAACTCGAATCCTCCGATTCCTTGATAATGATTCGACGAAGATGCGGATGTTAATTGCAATAAGTATTCCACAAGTGAAAATACACATTCCTTTTCTCTCCTTCTTCAGTGACTCTACACACACTACGCCGTTGTGCGATCACCTTTTGGAATTTTGAAATACACACGCATACAAAGCGAATACAAGGAATATTAAAATTTTCCTTGGCTATTGACGTTGTAATATTGATTGAAATATACTGCAAAACTTATGTTTCACTCCGATTTAAACTCCTTTGAAATCTTTAATGCATCAGTTCAGCCTGGGTAGGGATATTTTGGACCACGGTAATTACGAGTATTTGATCTTAAAGATGAATAGAAGTAACTTTCGAATATTGCAGTTATCCAAAATTCTAATTCATTCCAGAGAATAGTGCTATTTGTAGTAATAATAATTAGTGTATTTTTGTGTTTCGCTTAACATTTATTGTACGGTTACGTTTTGAAATCACAGAAGTATTTCATTACACGCGGAGTCGACAGAATTGATCTGCCGACAGAACTTGACATCAAGCAGGACTATCGAGCATTGGTTATTGTGCTTGCGTGTTGGCTTGGGGACGGATTGTTTATGATTTGGTTAAATTTTATGTATCAGTTAAAATATTGACCTTAGTAGTCGATTATGTATATCATTCGCAATGATTGTGTCATGGAAGAGTAGAGATAATTTTGTTTAGTTCACCCTGAGTGGCAGGGTTCATCTGTCTATTCCCGCCGGCTCTATTTTTGCCCCTGGGTATGCTAAGTACTATAGGCAGGCTATTGGCGGGAAAAGGGACTGTTATGGAGATTGAAGAAATTAAGAGATTGTGACTGGGGAATGTGTTTTCTACGAAGGATGAGCCGAAGGATGGATATTTCAATGTCACCATGAGTATCTTGAGAATGCATTTGTTTAGCTTTTAGACCTTAAATAGCGGTTTTCAGTTCTTTGGCCGAAAAATGTGTTCACAAAGCTAATTCTGGAACTAGCCAATATTACCGGTTGGTTTGTTCTTTATAAAATGAGAGAGTTTGTGAACCCATTGTCTTTAGTTTTATTGGAAAAATGCTGAGTATTAAAGTGATTATTCATTTCTTAATGCCTGCGTTTTAGCTTTCTTAACACAGTGATGGTTTTTATTTCCCGACGAAAGGAATTCTTTATTGTTTTTAATTTGATTCCAAGTATTTCACATGTCTTTTGCACTCTGGCTGATAAAAATAGGTCATAATATGAATCATATCATAAGAAAAGAGTAATCCTATACAGTGATAGCAGGATTCAAGATTTCTCTTTTTGCCAAGTTGATCGAGACCTCTTGAAACTTGTCATCCAAAAAGCTTGCTTATCCGCGGAAAAATAAGGAAGAATTTTAATCTGAGCGGAATAAATGTAGGTACTATCCTTATTATTGTAAAATTGCATTGCCAACTAATAAAACCTCAACGTTTTCTCAAGGGAGCGGTTTGCCTTATTCCAGAAGGAGTATGACTAATAACAACAACCTAGCTATTATCTTAGATGAAAATGTTCGTCGAAAAATACCCTTCCATTTCACTGCGTGATAAAAAATTAATTTCCATCAGTTTATTCGCTTGGCTGGTATCTTAAGTTTCTAAAACTCTTTAAGTTTCCTCAATTTCTCTTTCAAAGTCAATAGCCGTGAATGCTGTTTGTGTAACCGACGCTCTTTGTTACACAATTGTTTGAGAAATAGTTTTCCAGTTCAGTGGCAATCGTAACATATGTTTGTAGGCGAGTTTAAGTATCAAAGTTCAGTCGTCATACTACATTCAGTACATTTTTAACATGCTGCAGAAATAGTATGCTAAATAATTAATACGTTAAAAAATAAAAAAAATATGTTAAATAGTTAATACTTGTGTACCAGAAATAAACGAATATGTGGTCGGTTAACTCATCGTTTGATCATAAATGTCGGTATTGCATTCATTATGGTTAGAAATGTCAGCAGGGGTAACAGGAAACAATATGGGTGATACTGGGATTTACTTTATATTGGTCTCAAGTTGTATTCTTTAATGCAATCTGTTATGTAGAATATCGTCCTGAAGTCATCTGCTTTGGTATCAAAATTTGAAGCAGAAAATCTATATTACTTAAGCAGTTGGCTGTAGAGGATAAATAGCATGAATGAACCATACTGTTATAAGAAAGAGCATGAATGAACCATACTGCCATAGCCTCAAATAATTGACTATTATTAGTGGTACTTATTTGCATTTATGAAATATATGTCTGAATAATATTCATGAGCTTGTCTTAAATTCTACGACAAAACAGAAGATAATATCCGAATAAAACTTACAGAAGAAAAATGTTTTTATATTTCTGGAGCCGAGAGTAAAAAAATACCTAGAATCGATCGAAACATTTAGAAAATATTGGCACACTCGTTTTCGCCTCTTGTAGTTTTTTTTGAAAACGTTTTCTCAAATATCATTGAATTATTTCGATAGGAGAGAGTATATTTAGCGCGATGTCCAACATATGTTTTTGCTTAGAGCTTTTTGCAATGGTTTGACTTGCGTTTGCTCTCTATTTTGTTTCCAAAGTTTCCGCAAAATCGCCTCATAATCGATTCGCCGTTCATAGTGATACAGGTAAGAGAGTATTTTACCTGTAAAAGAGTATTTTAAACAAACATCAATTTTAAAGCGTTATCAATGTAGTTTTATTTTTTACTTTTTATTTTCGAAAGCATCAAAGCAAAATGAAGACTGTGAAAATTCTTGGCCTTGTGATTCACCCTGATCGCTTACTTTTGGATCAATTGACTTGATAATGAATTCGTTTGTTGGGCGGAAGATTTATACATTTATTATTGAAAAATCATTGGGAGTGAATCTCAGCATTAAATCAGGTGGTTTTAGGAGCAAGTGGAGTCGTGCCAATGACCATTCATTTTATTTTTTATTTTATTTTTTTTGTTTTCTTTTACCGTGAAGTAATTTGTATTTTATTGCGGCAATTTATTATACGTGCATTGTAAAAATCCAGTGCGAGTTCTCAAGGTTATAAAATAAATGTTTTCAAAATATACTCAAACACCGGAAGGTGCTTTTTGGAGAAGGCTCCTGGAGTTAGTGTCACCCACCCATTTTCAGATGATTTCGCCCTAGGCTGAGTGCAAATATCAGAGTTCCCAAATCACGGGGACATTTATTTATAGGTGTATTTTCTGCTAACTAATTGCGTTACTGTTTCATCGCAATGAAACAAAATGTAAAAAAAACCTAGCCTTTGGTTAGTTGGGGTAACCATGGAAAATTTGTTATTCTAATGGAATACGATTTGTAGAGATTATTCGGGTAATTGAGATGTAGAGTTTCTAAACTAGTTGCTTTCAGCATGATAATAACATTCTTTCGAACCGAAACCGTCACGCGCTAATTCGCAGAAGACATTTACTTAAAGAGTCAACACAAATTGCATATGCTGGTGTGCCTATGTTGCTTCATCTCTGATGTGTTTTGTAAAGACTGCTAGTTTTAAACGTTGAATTTTCCGTTTTTATTGTTTAGTTACCAAAAAATGTCTTAATTTAATTTGTTATTTGATCCGCACCGCGATTAATATTGTAATGCAAGAAGCTATTCTCTTCTATATTCATACGCGGAAAAGTTTCGATTACATGCAATTTCATCGATATAATTTGCCTGATCCTTCCTTTAAGTGTTAATATTATTTATTAGGAGATCAAAATGAAAAAAAACAGTTGAATGTTCACACAAATGATTTTTTCGCTATTGTTGAAGGAGAAGGTTCAGCTTAATGCGAGAAAAAGTTGAAATCTATGCTAATTATGTTTAAATCTGTGATGTAAGAAATAAATGCCACTGAATGGGAAAACGTTGAAAAGAGGGAGAGTATTTATTTACAAAAGATGTACCATTGAAATAAGCAGAAAGCTTGGCCATGACATTGTCACGATCATTTAAATATTTCCCCCGATATTTTTGAGTGGCGCATGAAAAATAATGGAATGAAAGTGAAGTTACGCAGAACGAAACTTATTATGGAGTATTTCTACTATCAGATCACGTAACATTCTACCAGAAGTTGTCTTCTTAATTCCATTACGTAAATATTTTCAACTTACTACGAAAATTAAATGATTAAAAAACATAAAATTTGAGAATCATACCCTCGAGTTAAAGGGAAAAGTGATGAATTCGGTTCCATAACCATCCTGCCATAATAAACGTAATCAAATTAAAATCTCAGTATGTCACCTTAGTGTTTGAAGTTAAATATGAAAACCCCATACTTTCCTGTTCATACCCTTTAGCTTTGTTTTACATTTGCAATATCGTTATCGTACAGTATCGTCTTAGTTTTCACTCGACCTGTAGTCTACTATTAAATTAAGTCTCTTAAATATTATTATTAGTATTTTATCTGTACCAATGTTCGAGAGGAGGGGTTCACTATAACATTAGAACAATGTGATGTCAAGTAATTGAGCGAAGTCACACTGATGCTCTTGGGATGCCCAATAGCTAACTAGCTGCTGTCATTAATATTTATATCCACCTCTTTTCTTGCGGCTACTTTTCGACAGCAAAATTTTACCATTTCAATAGCAACAATCTATTAAAATCCATCGTATTACTTGTAATGTCATCAAATTATTCTAGGAAGATGCAAACTCTTGATGGAATGGAAGTTACTAATCACTGATGTAAACCAATATATTTGAATAGTAAGCTGCTTAAGTATTAACCTTCATTAATGGCATAGTTAATCTAAGCCGGTAGAAAAACAATTCTTCTTCACTATGACATTAGAACAATGTGATGTCAAGTAATTGAGCAAAGTCACACTTATGTTCTTGGGATGCCCAATAGCTAACTTGCGGCGTCAGGTATTTCAATGCAAGCAGTCAAGCATACGACGACGAATGGCTACAGGTTATGACAGTAAATTTAACGCGTTTCTCTGCTTCTATTTATATACCCAATACCCAGTCTCGGAAACTTACTTGGATGCTGAGGCTTATGACTTTTGTGACTTCGTGACTGATGAAGTTATTGCATAACGTTCATTTACTCTCAAAAAATTTGCAGAGCGGCGGTGGAAACCAATATCGTTAAAATCTTATGCGATGAATGTCCTGATTATGTAGGTGCCCGCAGTATACTTGATAAACCCAAGAACCAAGATTTATTCCAACGGCCGCTTCTGCTCGTGCAGCGTAAACGCAAAAACATCACTCAGGTAGAGTTCTAGGGAACAATAGCGACTACTTCCGCGATGCGCTAATGCGCCCGTGAAACATTAAGACGAGAAGAGCGAGTTATAAAGCTCTCGTCACGGGACGATTACTTTCCGTTTCCCAACCACTTGGGCTTAGTGAAGACAAAAAAAATTCGCTTTTTCTGGGTGCCTAATACTTATTACGGTGCTTGTGTCTTGGCCGTCACCTTTTGTGAGGCATTGCTCGTTGCGGAGTGAGTGAGAGAGAGATGGAAAGGACAGTCCGTGGCCTCCTTTTCTGAGAGATAGTTTGTGGATAGGGGTGTGGGGAGGTAAGCTTCATCTGAGCGCATAAGAATGAGCAGGTGACCCATCCAATGACGAAGTTAGAGACAGTAGAGGGAGATTTTCGGAGGCCTTGAGCAGAGGGAAGAAAGAGGATAGTAACAGGAGACATGGCAACCCAATTTACCGTTTACCACCCTAACAGAATGTGCTTTGGAAGCTTAGCACCTTAATAAAATAAAAAGCGACAAGATTGGTCGATTGATTCTGACAATTGTTTGAATGTTGACACTCGAGCACCCTACCTGCATGACTATCACAGTGAGGCATAAAAAGTGAATTACATTGCATAAAGAGTTTTCTTTCATCAGTAGTGAAAATAGTTGTCCTGAAATATAGTTTCGTCCCGATCGGTCACAATGAACGTCATTGCCTGTCAATAGATCGCGAGTCTGTTGCTCATCCCGGAGCTTTATGAGTCTGAAGTATATTTTTTTATTGGTATGCTCTCAGCGACGTAGTCATCGAATCTTTCCTACCTCTTAGATGTTTAAATTTATTTCCAAGGAAATCTCGTGTATGCTATTTTCTCTTTCGTGAACTTAAAAGAGACATCAGGCAAAATTAATCAATTAATTAATTAATCCATCAATAAAATCGTTGAAAATTGTGCTTTAAAAACTTGCTAACTATCGGTTTAAGTCAAAATGTGTGTACGTGGACACCTAAATAAAAATATTGAAAGCTTTTGAACCAGATATCTTCACATAGGACAGAGAATCCCAGCAGTTAAGTCTTCATTATATGAGACAGACCTGATGAAAATTAAGAACATATATATATATATATATATATATATATATATATATATATATATATATATATATATATATATATATATATATATTCTTTAGGAATCAAAACTGGCTTTCAAAATAGGAGAATAGCTTATATCTAATGTTTGAGTGGTGATACATCCTTAGAGCGTTGGTTGCGAGTCAATTTAGAGAATACGATGGCACTATTTTTAATTTTATCATACATTCGTATTTCTTTATCACATATTTATTTAGTCATCTTGGTATTATATTGTATGATCACAGTTTTTGGTAATTTTGCATAAGATCGTAACATTATTTCGTGATTTCCAGTGAAAGTAGCTAAAACTTTTGTGATTATCACCCGATCCAAACCGATTTCATCTATCCATACTAAAAAGAAAGACTCGTACTTTTCCACAGATTTTATTATACGGTACAACGCGTTTCGCCGACTTGCGGCATCATCAGGTACAAATTTTGCTAAACAGACAGAGCAAGAATATATACTCTCACGATTTCATCTAATTCAATCATCTCTTTCCTTTTTTTCCTGTTGAGGGGACCTCTGCCATTTTATTTTAATGCCATCCAATTGTACCATATGCAATTTAGTATGTGTCTCCATACTTGATCTTTTAGCTATCTTTATTCTCTATCTGGCACAAATTAAGACTTTTTCAATTCTGCTTGCTTTTATTATTTACTCTCTTCTACTATATTTTACCTATACTCTATGAAATGGGTTTTTTCTGGTGTGGTGGAAAGTTGTGTTTTACGCGAGGCTAAAAACGTCGTGGTGTCAAGGTTGTGTCCATCCGAAAACCTGCCTTTATAGGTATACTACCAAATGATAGCTTTAATATTAAAATTGCTTAGATTTAAATTTTGTGTAAGATACTATGGGACAAAAGTCATTATTTTTTATCAGAATAAACGCTATGGACTAAACAGCATTTGTTTTAGTGTCCATAATTTTTATTATTAACTTTACTGATTTTTTTGTGTAGTAAATATTTTATTTGGATTGGTTTAATGGCTGATATTTTGGTTGGCCAGTGTCAACCCGTCAACCTAAGAAAAATCGACTGCCGCATATTTTCTCATTGTGACTCTTTGTGGTAGTTTATTTCAAGATCTCCCAAAAATAAAAAAAATCCGAACGGTTTTCCCTGAATACCGTAAGGCTTTGTTAAATGTAGATCCTCTCATATACAAGCAAAATGTGTACGAGTAGTGTAAGCCATCATACCGCCAGACGAAAAGAAACTATCGGCAGTTAGATTTAAAGAAATACAAAATTCGTGTTTTGACAGACGATTCTCATAGAGAATGCAATTCGTCCATTTAAGACGTTTCTACCCCACCTCATGTCTCCTGCATCTCATGGTATCTTAATCCAAATTTATTCCGGTTCGGTGCGAATTATTACTTTCTTCGGAGAATTTCAAAACACAGCCCTGCGCTAATTTCTTTCTTTGTTAACTCGTACCGGGAAGTAGCTTCTACTCTCATTGTTTCATAAAACCAGTTGATCTGTGAAAAATAAATTACCGAGATCTGCATCGATAGAATACGAACTCTGGTGCAGAATGATAGCGGATCACTTGTATTCGTTCCACATTACCTCCTTCCCTCCTTTCATGGACTGAACTGGGCCACGGTTCAATTGACCTTTCGTGCCGTGCCAGGGCTCATTTCCTGACTCCCCAAAGTCTCTCCCACTCGACATATCCGAGACGCTTTCATTTCTCCACCCAATCGCACTTACTCAAATCTCTCCGAGACCCGTGTTGCTCTTATCTTTCAAGTTAATGGGCACCTTTCACTACGTAAATCTTTATTTATTCGTCCTGAATTACGTATTAATTCACTAGAATATCCTTCATAAATGTTCGCAAGTGCACCGTTAGTCATTTATTTTAGTACAAGAATGGTTTTAGCTATTTCACACCGTCAACAGACATTGACAATAGGCTATTCCACCATTAAACAGTGATTTGAGAGGTAATAATCTTGCTTAATGCTCTTGTAAGATTGTACACGGCGCTTTATATATATATATATATATATATATATATATATATATATATATATATATATATATGTATATATATATACACATACATACATACATATATATATATATATATATATATATATATATATATATATATACTACCTTGATCAAAAAGTTCCCGGAATAACCACCGTGTGGTGCTCCCATCGTTCCGATTTGAGTTCTGTTTTTTTTGTTGAATTGGTACATCTGTTGTTGATATTCCCTTTAAATCTTAGTGTCATAACTTGACATTTGCCAAAGTTACGTAGCCAAGAGTACATCTATCTCTGTGTGTGTTGGCGATTTTTTACAATTTCAGAAATGGATTTAAATTTGCAACAACGAACTTGTATTAAATTTTGCGTAAAAAACGGATTTAGTGGCGCACGGACGTTGGAAATGTTGGAAAAGTGTTTCGGCAACGATTCTCTAAAAAAAACGGTCGTTTACCAGTGGCACGAGCGGTTCAGAAGTGGTCGTGAGTCAATCGAAGATGATGAACGCAGTGGCAGACCATCGACATCGAAAGTCGGTGAAAAAATTGATAAAGTAAAAGAAATGTTGGTCAATAACCGCAAATTAACCATCAGAGAAATAGCGGAGGACTTGAACATTGCCTATGGATCCGCCCAAGACATTGTGGTTAATGATTTGGGTTTCCGTCGTGTAGCAGCAAAGTTGGTGCCAAAAGACCTCAATTTCATGCAAAAAAGAGACCGTGTTGACGTCGCAAAAGACATGATTTGCGAGGCTGAATCCGATCCCACATTCATCAAAAGGATCATTACTGGAGACGAGACGTGGGTTTATGAGTACGACACGCAATCCAGACATCAGGCAAGTGAATGGCGTTCACCAAATGAGCCGAGACCAAAAAAACCACGTCGTTTTCAGTCAAAAAAGAAGGCAATGCTGACGGTTTTCATGGATTACAACGGTGTAGTGCATCATGAATTTTTGCCAGAAGGCCAGACAGTAAACAAAGAGTATTATTTGGGCGTTATGAGAAGTTTGCGTGAAGCAATTCGCCGAAAGAGACCAGAAATGTGGGCAGAAAACTCGTGGATTTTGCACCATGATAACGCACCGTCGCACAGTGCTATCATTATTCGTAATTTTTTGACGAAAAATGCAACAAATACCATCCAACAGCCACCGAATTCACCTGATTTGGCTCCCTGTGACTTCTTTCTGTTCAATCGAGTTAAAAAACCATTACGGGGAACGCGTTTTAGCAGCCGAGAGGAAGTAATGGAAAAATCGCAGGAAGCACTGATGGACATACCGAAAACCGACCGTAACTTTTGCAAATGTCAAGTTATGACACTAAGATTTAAAGGGAATATCAACAACAGATGTACCAATTTAACAAAAAAACAGAACTCAAATCGGAACGATGGGAGCGCCACACGGTGGTTATTCCGGGAACTTTTTGATCAAGGTAGTATACTTTTTCAATTAACTTTTTCTCTAAAATGTTCGAAATTCATGTAGTTTTAAATAGAGTGTCGTGGGTAGTTTGCCTTCATTATACATTTAATGAGCTAATGTTAATTTGTAATTTTAATGCGCTAATGGGTGTAGAATTTCAGATGGAAAATTTAAAGTTAATTGTTTAAATATGAAATTATTTACAAGCAAACTTTTTCCGTGCCACGATTTATATTATTTTGCACGCATTATTTCATTTATATGGATCACCAGAATGTAACTACCGACTTAAGTGGTTTGAATGACTTAACTGTTTTCTCGTTGTAGAATCATTGTACAACTGTGCACCTTTGATTCTAGTTCCTTTAGTTTTTTGCGGTGAAAATAAAAACTTATCTTATAAGAACATTTTGGAGTGGGTACCCTAAAGTTGCTAGTGTTACTAAGATAAAATGCTCACGAGTACTATCCTTTAGTATTTTTCTTTAAAAAGTTCGTTTTTCACTAAGGCGTCTAGGCACTTAACTATCCCCGATTCCTACTTCCTTAATTTTTGTTGGTGTGATTGACGGTCCCTGGCATGGAAGGAATCCTTGCAAACCCTGAAAGAGTGTGTGTGCGATTCACATAGGTCTGATACACACGAGTGATTGAGTGATTGCGTGTTTACGTACGTCCATTCTGTTTCGTTTGTTACTTTTGTATGATTGACGGGTCCTTGGCTGAGGAGGAATCCTGGTAAACCCTGAAAGAGTGAGTACTTGTGAATCGCAAAGGTCAATGTTTTCGGAAAAAAGCACACCTGAGTGATTGAGTGAATGAGCGTAAGCGTGCGTGCATCTGTTTCATTATTTTGTATCCATCTGTGCGATTGGGTCTAACACACCAGAGTGATTGCTTATTTACGTAAGTCCGTCCAATTTTGTTACGTCTGTATTGTTACTTGGTATTCATCTGTGTGATTGGCGGGTCACTGCCATAGGAGAGATCCTTGCAAACCCTGAGTGTGTGCGTGAATGCGATTTGCGGGAGTGCTGTCATTCCTTAACACACCCTAGTGATCGAGAGGCTGTAACTTGTTTTAATTTTTATTATTTATTTCCACTTTTTAGTGTGTGATTCGGGTATACGCGGGTCACTGTTTCTTAAACACACCCAAGTGACCTATTGTCTGTTCCCTGTTCCCTTACTAGTAACTTTGTTTTCCCCCACGATAGTAATGGTTGAAAATTAAGAGCTCTTATTAGTGACCAATTACTTCTTCGCGTTTGAGTGTAGCATTGTGGTAAACGAATCCACTTAATAATCGCTCGTAAATCAAAACCCTTCTGACCAATTCGAACATTGAATATTTTAAAAGGTTGACTAAACATTTGTAAATGAATCTTTTAATATGTAATCAAAATTAGGGTTATTTTGGCTTAATTTTTTGGATTGAAAAAAGATCGTGGAACACTAATTTTCACCGGCAAATCTCGGTAGAGGATGAAAAGCGTGTCTGAAAAATGTTTTACGTCATTCTTGTTGCTCAGGCTGAAGGTCACAATGATATACAATTAAATAAGCGTACTGTCGCCATATCTAATCCTGTAAATGGCTTGCAGTGTTTGCATATGCGCCAGACTACGCAGAGTAAAGGTCCCTCGGATTGGAGATGTCGGGAGGATTCTTAAGTGGTGCATCACTGGCCCCGGATGGCTCTACCGAACCAACTCAATACGTGAAGCGCATTGAACTCTCCCCACTGCAATCTCTCTTTTTTCACTGCCTGCCGTCCTTTCTCCCGATCTCCGTTCTCCTTTCGAGAGAGGAGCACCCACCGGAAGATGGGAACACTCTCTTGAGATCAAAGTTCATCACTCTCGTGAAAGATCACGTTCATCGGTCGAGTACAAACGGCAATGATGGTGTTTAGATGGAATTAATCTTGGTTCCTTCCTTATTGAACTCTTTCACTAATATCGCGTTGTTACTCTACCGCTTATATGCTCTGATAGAGACATTGACTTCGAATTTCTCGGACACGTTTCAAGAGAGGACGCAGGGAGGGTTAATATAAAACCTCATAAATAGAGTATGTTGTTTTTGCTTAGGGGGAATAAAATTTAAGAATATTGCAGCTGCCTTAATCGAATTATTCATTGTCACTTAATTACTCTGGTATAGCCGCTGTGAAAGTTTCGACTAAATACCTTATTTAAAATTCTGTGTAAACATGTACTTTGATTCGAATGAGCGGGATATGGATTCACGATTCTTAAATTCCACTTGAAAGGCTGTATACATTAAAAATCGTTCATTTTAGCCCGTCATGACCGGAATGAGGCCACTATAAATTTAAATAAAAAGTTAGCGGAAGAGATGAATTGGAATTGAGCTCTGCCATTTAGAATCACCAAGGTTTATTGGTATATCTCATGGTAGCGCGTACTCTTAAAATTCTGTCACGCTTTGATCGTGTGATTACGCTTATGGGTTCACGTCTAAGCATAAAATGCGATCATCTTTCACACCTGAGAAAATTCCGTAAAGGCAATTAACCATAATTCAAGGATAGTATAGCGATTCGAAAAACGCGTGTAGATTAAACTTTAATCGGACTAGGAAACTTAATCCTTTGGTGCTAAAGAAAGCATTAAGCTCTAATGCGCCTTCCATTTTTGGGATATTTTTACTAAATTATCAATGTATATATATATATATATATATATATATATATATATATATATATATATATATATATATATATATTATTTTCATATGCTTTCTTCGCCAAGGCTATCCTTCTTTTCACTGCAGAGGTGCATCTGTTGTCTCTTGTAATTACACTCCCAAGGTAGCAGAACTCCTCTCCTTGACTTATCGTTGATTCCCGTATCTTTAATTGTACAGGGGTTTCTGTCCTGTTTTTAGAAACTATCATAGCCTCGGTTTTCTTCACATTTATTTTTCCGTTTCTTTGGCTGATTATGCCAGGGTCACAATATCATCTGAAAACTTAATATTTCTTCCTTGTCTTTATTTCATTTGTTTTCTCCTTCATTGTCTCTTTATAGCTTCTTCAATATACAATTTAAACAGATATGGTGAAAGTGGACATCCTTATTTTACTCCTTTTTTAATCTTTGCTTCTTTCTTACATCCCTTCACTTCTCTAAAACTGCTTTGGTTCCGGTAGAGCTGAAATATGAGCTTCCTGTCTTTGTAGTCTATTCCTTTTCTCCTAAAGGTTTCAAATATAAATTTACAATCTAGAGTATCAATGGCTCTTTCCAAATCAATGAAAGTAAGGAAAACTTTCCTGTTCACTTCCAGCCTTTTCTCTAGGATCAAGCATTGTGCCAATATAGGGTCTCTCGTTCCTAAACCTTCCCGGAAGCCAAATAGATCTTCTCAAACATTTTTCTCCACTTTCTTTTTGATTCTGTTCCCTATTGTATGTAAAAGAACCTTGGAAGCATGTATCATAATAGCAATTATTCTGTTGTTCATGCATCTGATACTTATTACTGCGACAAAAAGAAACCTGAAATCATCGAGTTTTTGCGTTTCTTTATGAAAAGCATGTGTTAAGCATTGAAGAAAATCATAAAATGGACTGATATTTCTTAATTAAGAGCTTAAGATCGAAGAGTACTTTTCATATCTATCTAATTTTGAGTCGTGATTATACAAATAATGTTCCTCAAAATGCTTTAATTTTACTGTGCTTTCATATGGGTAATGAATATCGGCAACTTCAGCAAAACCCCGCGGACTGATTTACCCATTTTTGTCGATTAATAAAATATTGATTGAATGCACTCTCTATCGATAAAATATTATTTAGTTTTATTTAAAAATTTCTACGCAGGCTCGGGACAATGTAAATGTGTTAAATAGAAAATTTCTCTATGAATAGTACGAATTATTCCAATAAAAATGTAACGAGCACAGTTCTGTATAATTTTTCTATCCTATGGAAAACTCAACGTGTATAAAATATTGTCATTTTTAATCACAACAAAACATCAAATATTCAATGGTCGTTACACATCATTCGGAGGTAAAACTGGACTCTTACCTGTATGTTTATGTAATTTAATTCTTAAGTCACATTACCAGCAGTCATTTCCGCCCTTAAAATATCATTTACGTGACTTAAATTCCCTGATACTCTACGTTTACATTTTCTGCTTAAAATTTTCAAATTTCAGACAATTTTTAGGAACAAATTGTTCGCTACTCATTGATAATATAAATTGACATTGATCAAAAGGAGAGTTTTGTGGGTCATGCAAAAACACCGTTAACATTTTAAGATCTTATGAAAGCAATTTTTACCATTGTCAGAATAAGTATACAGGTCCAAGTTTCAAAGTAGTTCACATTTTAAACTGCTTTACCCTTATTTCAATTGTATTAAAATAGGGAAATTTGGTAAAATATCCCGATCATGAAGAAAAATATCTCACTGCCATGGCTGGAGGTTGAAAAAGAAATAATCTGAGGATGTGTCTCTTTAGAGTTACATGTAATTCAATAAAAGTGAAATGAATAGCGCGAGAAGTAAAGGACGCGTTCTTGTAATTATCGACTCCGTGGTATTGAAGTGGAAATGGTGTAATCAGATCAAAAGGGAATATAGAAAAGGTTTATAGAAATACGTCTGCTCTTGTAAGAAACTTTTCTCTTTCATCGATTACGTTTAACTAATTGCATTATCGGGGATGATAAAGAGACTGAATATCCAAGAACATTCAATATTGAGGTAGGTAGTTCAACAAACTTCATTCAGATTTCATTTCTGCTTTTGAATTCCTCAAATCTTCATGCCATTTTCAATTATTATTTTAAATATTAACCAATATTCTTTTCCCTTCAAGCATATATATTCACAATTCACTGCACTCGCTTTCCTTTCTCTCTCCTTCTCCGAAATACTAGTTTTAGTCGGTTGTGGTTAATTTTCGCTCAATATCAGACACTACCAGGGAATTCAACTTTCTCGAACCTTTACCTTGATGACATTACCTCGTGAGAATCTACGTGGCACCTGATAATAACCAATGGTATATTTACTTCGTGACTCAGGAATTAGCTATGAGCGTGTTATTGATGAATTTAAAGTGCATGAACAAATTGAAAGCAAGAGAAGATATCTATTTTTAATTTTTTGTGTCTTCGCTCTTGGGATAAAGGCATAAAAATTTAAGACTTTATCATTCGTCAATTTTCAGTAGCTACTTGTTAGTGATAATTCTTGGATACGCATTTACGTCAACTACAATCGACGGAATGTGAGACCATGACACTTGAGGATAAACTTCCGCAATTTGGCTGGTTCGGGAATGACAAAGTAAAGATGTTGTTGAAAAACAGTTTGAGGTTTGAGCTATAATGAACACCACGAAAGTATTTTTCAACTAACGAAAAAAAGCCTATTCACGTCTCTTTGTTGGTGACCATTGTTATTTTCCTTGAGGAGGTTGCATCTAGATGTCGGGTATACAGGGTTCGTCCGGAAAATAAGTGTACTGACTCCTGGGCTGGGCGCGCCCCTCCAGCCGCGCCCAGCACCGCTCTGACGGACTGCGATTGGAGGGGGGTATGTTGGCAAGCGACGCTGAAAAAGGCAGTCGGCTCTGAGCTGTGGTGTAGTGAGGAGCTCTGTTAACGCGAACCTCCACGCTCGACCCACGTCACGGAACGCGATGCCGAAGTTTTTGGAGCAGCGTTATTCCATCAAATTTGCGGTAAAGCTTGGGAAATCGTCTACCGAAACTGTCGGTATGATTAACCAGGCTTACGGGGAGTCAGCCATGTCCAGAAACATGATCTTTCGGTGGCACAAGATGTTCGTGGAGGGCAGAGAAGAGGTCGATGACGAGTCTTCGAGAGGTTCCCGATGATGCCTTCGCGGGAGCGTTCCAGGAATGGGAACGCCGCTGGAACAAGTGTATCGACTCACAAGGGTCCTATTTTGAGGAATATTAGCTTAAGATATGTAAAAGTGTAATAAATGTTTTTTCCTGAGCTCAGTTCACTTATTTTCCGGACGAACCCTGTATGTTATTTTTGCAAAAGTTTCAATATTTGCAGTCTTAATTGTACTCTAACAAATGAAAATGATGACACAGGGTCTTACTGTAAAAGGTTTCGTTGAAAGAAGCATTAAAAAATTCCAGATTTTATGCGTTGTAATATGTCTGTGGTGGACTACTACAAAAAATGATATTTTGTGGGCCATTAAATAAAAGTTGTAGTAGTGTTGTAGTAATAACAGAACCTGCCCGCCCTTTTTTATTTTATTTGTGGGGAAAAAGACCGATATTGCATAAATTAAAAAAATAACACCTCATAACCAGTCCAAAATAAGTTGTTAAGGGTACAATTAAAAACATCAATGAGGAATTCAAAGTGTTTAAAAACTGTGTATCCTCAATATCATATCGGTTATACCTCAATGGCATATCTGTTGATAAACTACGCATAAATGGTAGTGACATATTTTTCATTACTCTTCATTAATACTTTAATTAAGTTGGCACATGTTCAGCCGCAATCCATCCTCAATAAATTTTCACTTCGTTTCCGGAAGGGCTATTTGAAACCAATTGATTTACCTCCAGCCTAAATCAAAGATTTCAATACGAGCTGCTGCTTAATTACTCCTGGTGGATAACGCTATCTTTGTTTACTGGAAGGCTTGAATTCTTGTTGTGCCAATACTCAGGTGATTCATGACCAGGGTAATCTAATGAAAACTAAGAGTTATCGACAGACAACTAGTAGCGTAGGCAAAATAGAAGAAGCTTTCCACTTAGAATACTATGAATAAATAGTATATTATCCTAAGCAGAATATAAACGGCTGTTTGGGATAGACAAAGGCGAAAACGGAGAAAATAAATTTATATCTGGCTACCAGAGGGAAGGCAGTGCATAAGACAATGATTTCAGGATCACTTCTCTGACGTTGCAATCTCCGACGATTTGCAACTCGAAGTAAATAATAAAAATGCTCTCGCCTCCTTCAATCCACTATAACACCTATTAAGTTAAATCTAGTTGAAATAGATGGTTTGATTTAAATGAGGCTCCTAATCTTTTGAAGAACTTGAGCTAATGCATATTATAATGAATACTGGCGTTTAGTCATGAAACAAAACGCGAACCATTATTATCACCCCGAAGTTTGGTTTAAATAGCGAGGATAGAAGTTTCTCTGATTCCCGCTTACATAAAGGTAATATGAAATGACGGGGAACAGAAAGTTTTTCCCCCTGTGCCTCCTTCTTTTTCCCACGAAGTGTTGGCGCCCAAAAATATTACACGACTGATGTTAATCTGAGAGTTCATGGAAGTTTAATCTTAACTTGAGGCTAGAATTATCCGGCCAGTGACTGAAAATTCTCAATTAGGGCTCAAGTATCCTCGTAAGAAACGAAAGTCAGCCAAAAAATAAGGTGAAGTTCCTAGGAAAAGGAAAATACAAATTTGGAAGTCGCGCGTGTTGTTAAGACTTGGTTGTCAGTTTTTTCCAGAGAGCGCAGCACCGCTCAATTTTCTCGCAGAGGCTCGCATTGTGCTGCCGCAGAAAATGTATCAGTTGTGACTCGAACTTCATGTAGGGAAAGCAGTACGAATTAAACTGTGCTGTCACGTGGAAAATGAGGGAAAGATGAAAATGCCAAACTGTCAATGGTGCTTTGAAGGTCGCGGTTGACTGAGTGTCTTATAAATTATCAGAATAAAAAATCTTTTTGTGAAACTACACTTATCATCTTATAAACTCGTAATTGAGATGTCACTGGATAATCGTATTGAAGGCATAAGAACGAACATAATTTATTAAGAATTGTCTGTAGTTCAACATTTTTTGGATTCGTTTACCACATAATGCTTTTGCTGAGCAATTGATGAGCTCTATGGTTAATCGTGCGGTAAACGTAATTTTTTAAGCCAGCTCTAGTCAACCAGGTGATAAACCATTATTTTCATAATTTTCACCTGATTTTCAAATGCGTCCTATAATTAGGCGAACTGAATGCAATTTACGAAAATATTTCTGCCTCTTTATTTAAATAGAGCGGTTTACAGGCTACACCGATTAGTTTTACTGAATGTTGTAGTCCCTTGGATTTTTTGTAAGGTAGGTATATTTTAAAATCATGTTTTGATAATGCGAGTGTGAATTGCCTCAATTTCAAGACAATGTGATTGTACCCGTCAAAATAATGTTGCCAAACTTTTAACATAACGAGCCAGTGAACGACATTCTTGATGGTATCACTTACAATATGCAATTAAATTATGAGATCGATGGAACAATAAAAGTAGATTTCTGTATCCCTGCGTTATCAAAAAACCCTTCGAGAAAGTCCTATCATCTTAAACCGCTCAGGAATACTTAATTACATTAATTAAACTTCATTATTTCGATTCCATGATTAAAATCGCTTTGAAAAGTTTTTTTTTATCACAAACGAAGTGTTTATGAGATTAAAATCATAGCTTGGAAAAAGGGTAATTCATCAGATAAATGAAGAAAAAATCGAGATTCACTTCGAATGGAAATAAAACAATCCACTTGTTTCGCAAGAATAAATCCCAATGAATAGCACTTAACTATGGTAGAAAAGGGTATGACGAATTGGGATGCAAATATCTTTGTGAAATGCTGCACAGATATATCAATCATTCGCGCACAAGGCATCTTTTTTTCCGGGAGGCAGTCATTGGTTTACTTTCGAACCCTAGCGTTTATGCGGAAAATGTATCGATATAGATTTAAGTTTCCTACTGCGTCCTAACTTGTGTTCTTCTCAGTTCTTTCATTTTTTACTTTAAGTTCTCCAATTATTTGTTTTAGTTTTCAATTCGTGTCCCTCCTCCATTATCGTTCCTTGAATATTTTTTACCGTCTTTTCTCTAAAAGGATGCCTTTCCTTTGAATATGCCCCATTATTTTATCTCTTACTCGATTTGACTTCAATATTCTTTCTTTCCTTACTTTTCACACTTAACTAATGTCATGATAATTTGTTCGCTTCATCAATTTACTTTTAATTAATATTCTGTGTTCCAAAACGAAACGCTTTCATCACATTCACTCGTACAGTTTATTCCCAATTCTTTACCCCCAGTTTCTCATTTTCAGCCTGATAGTTTCCAGATTTAATTAAGTAGGAATTCATGCGAATGATCGTGTCTATTATAATGAACACTTTTATATTCAAGTTGCATATTACCGGCTTCTTGGTTACTTTCCGGTGTCACTTGTCGTACCCCTAGTCTTCATTGCTTCATTGTCTGTACTGTGAGGCTCATGCTACATCCATCGCTGGTTATCCACATCGATATTTAAGGTCTCACTCTTGAACCTGTATTCATTATTATGGCTGCAGAGCGATGTTTTCTCCTCCCACAAACCATCGTTGTGGTTATGTTTACATCAACATTTAGATCTTATTTCTTAATCATCTTTTTCATGAAAGTCAAAATCTTTGTTAGAAATACGTATATTCTTCGTCCTCAGTTTAGTGTGTGACAAGATAATTATGCTTGTGTGCATCAAGTGTTGTATTAAATTTCCGTTTTTGCTACGCGTGATGAAGTGTTTCAGTTTTTAGGTAATTTCCCGTAGTCGTTTGTGGCCTGCCAGTTACTTCCGGCCAACAAGATTCAGAAAATCCTTTTCGAACCTTTTGGTCAATCAATTAAGGGGAAACGAGTATGTATGTACATGCACGCATTGCATCCCATAAGCTCAGGTACGAAATATTTATATATTTAGATATAAAATAGTGTTGATTGGTGACCGTTTCTAAATGCAGGTGTGTGTTGTGAGTGGGGGTCATATGCACGTGTGGTCTCTACATGATTTACGCTTACACATCGAATTTAAATTGGAACCTTGAAAATTAGCCTTTCCGTACCCACTTACCGTAATCAATATGCGATAATATGGCACAAAAATATATGGCGCACGACAGTTTATAAGATTCATCATTAAATATATTTTTACAGAATAACCCGTTTGTCTGTCAGCCGTCAGAAAGTTATGAATGCAAAATTACTTGAATCGGTATTTATGAATTGTATAAAAGTATAAGAGGATCGTTTCATGCGGGTAACATTCTGAAAAAATATGATTAAATTTAGAGGGAGATATTTTGGTTTTCATGACATGACATTTCGGCCATTGTAATGGGCATCGCACAGCCTGGTTGATGGTCTCCAAGTACACTCGTACTTTTAGTACGAGAGAAGGTTATTGTAAGTTCGTGTGCTTGGAGAAGGTTATTAGTGTTCTCAGGGTAAAAATTTTGAACAGGTGCGAAAGTATTAAAATTCAGTCTCTTTTAAATGTCTTCATCGTTGGTATAGTCAATTAAGATTGCTCTTTCCGCAAACTCCTTTCGATCTTTCTTTCTCTTTCAGACTCAAGGGTAATTTATAGCCTTTCGCTTTTCATCTGGTGCATAATTTATGTTCCGCCTTTCAAGCACCTGTCACCTAAATGTTGATTTTACTCTTTGTGAAATTTCGCATGATTTTTAATAACGTGAGGGGTATCTCTAAACTGTTCGATGTAAAACTCATCAGAACTTTATTATATAGTTTTATGAATCCCTGCTTCAATCGGTGAGCTTCGACCCACTTAATGGCCTGGGGCAGTCTTTGACATTTTGTCAAACCTTTAATTTTTGTTGATCATCTCAGTTCTTTTTCTGTTTGTTGATTTTTTCAAGTGATTTTTGCCTTATCCACAGGAAGTAAAGGGTACAAATATGGATGCCATAGAATGTGGAGAAAATTACCGTGACTCACGTGAAAATTCGTTGATTACCTTGGCAATGAATCTCACATTCTCGAAAGCCACTCCATTTGATATCATGAATATATAATGGCATAAAAGGACTATTTTATTGAATAAACTGCTATCGTTTTTAGTTATAATATAATTTTAGGTCGTGAAAAACGTCTTTTCCGGGCATAGCTTCTTATTTTTTCATCTAATATTAAAGAGAAAATCTGATGCAGATTATGTTTGCTCACTATCGACAGCAGAATGGAATGTGAAGCTATTATGAAATGTTTTCCTCCTCAGGTCTTTCTAAACACGAGTATAAAAAATAGCAAGTTTGAACTATTGCGAAAGAAAAATACGACAAAAAACTCTTATGGCATTCAAAATATCAACTTATTAAAATATCATGAATCCGTTTTCTAGAGTTGTGTTTTAAAAGATTTTCCTTCTGTGTTAAGCCATTGACTCAAAACTTCATATAATCCATAGAAGTATGCGACTGGCCGCTTAAGAGCTTGAAGAAACTCTTTCAATTTTTGTCAGCCTAGCTCGCTAAATTGTACGTTCTCATCAGTCTCGTACTTAGTTGTCGCCTTTAAGTACGTTGATCTTTTGTACTAATAAGCGTGGTCATTTGCTAATTACCGGCAATTCTCGTAATAACGCATGTTCAACTACAGGTCCTTCAGCAGTACTCGTCGTATAGGAATTATTCTGATGACTTGTATCTCGATTGCAGCGTTAGTGCTTTGTGTAGGGATACGAGGAGTAACTTACTATAGGATTACTATTCGTGCATGGCTAACGACCTCAACTTGGCTGGTTACATTCACAATCGAAAGGTTACCCTAAGGCTAAGAAAAAGAATGAAAAAATACTGTTTAAAGCCTGATGTGCAGAGATATATTAAACAGTAGCCTTGGAGCACGGCAGATGTAGTCAAAAGTGTAAGTTTTTTACACTCTGCACTTAAAATTTAAGCACATAAACTGCAGAAAGGGATGATTAAAGGTATGAATTACATCAGTAGATGTTTTTGGCAAGTTTTCGCTATTTTTGTTCAATAAAGGACAGATTTTTACTGTTAAGTATTGATGCATAGCGATACAATTAAAGCTAAATTCATGGATTTACTTAAAGAACTCAATTAGAGTATCAATATTAACATTGTTAGTTTAACATGATTCTCTAAATATCCTCGCTTGTGTGTTCATATCTGGAAAATGAATCTTATTTCATTCAGTTTTGGTCATAAAGTATTTCGATTAGTCCCGTATTTTCTGCGCTAAACATCATGCCAGATAAATGTCCAAAGGCGCGCCAAGGGAGACGTGTGCCAGGCGCACGTGCCGGTGGTGGCACGCGTGATTGCTTGAGTGATGGCCGTTCTTGGATGATGAGATATGGAAGGAAGTGCGATTGAAGTTCGAGTAACTCTTACCCATTATTGTCCTAACATAGACTAACTTATCACTGATTGCGAATGGTTAAATTATCGCTAATTTTAGTAATTTACCTAACTTGTGATTTTAATTAGAGCCAACTTCTGCTAATATTACGGAGCATTCATCTGCCAAATTTATATTTTATTTTTTAATCATAACCATTTATAATTGATTATTTGAGTAAGCTAGTCTTTTTTTATCTTTTAGTGTGTCCTGGTTTTTATTCATTATGTATTGTGTAAAATTTATTTCCTATTTTTTTGTACTTTCCAAATGGCTAGTTCTTATTTTACGATAGCATTCACTCCTGGATGAAAAACATTTTTCGGTTTCTTCAATCCGATATAACCGGTAAGAAAAGGAAATATTTCCATAATGAAATGTATTACCCGTTTTTATGAAGGAGACTCTGTGCGCTCATTATATGAAATTGGCGTATACTAAAACTAATTATTCATAACATATATTCCGTTGACATTGACAGAAATTTGTTTTATACACAGCTGTTGGTGTGTGTAACTTGAGCGAGGCCACATTGTGTGTACCGAATTCCTGCATCGCTTTTTAGCTGTACTTGTTTTCTCAATTATTTTCATTGTAGTATGTAATTGCACGACTAAGATTTTTGAAAACTATATGAGAACGTTAAATAAAACATACGTACGCGTGCATCTGCACTTACTCTCTGAATACTGATTATTTTTAGATGGCGAGACCGTCAAAATTGCCCCTAGAATTCTAGTTTTACTTTTGGGTTGATGAAAATACCGTAAGGATCGGAAACTGGAAAATAAAAGCCCTAAGTATCAAAACATCTGTCCAGAACGAATCGTTTTAGACGTAGTATCCTAGTAATTAGAGTTTTCGGCTTATTGGAGAACTTGGGTTCGATTTACAGTGCACAGGATTTGTATCCTGTATTTGAATACCCCCAGCTTCATCCGAGCCGTGATTCATTAGATACCGGAAAATACACAGGGTGGGGCTGATGTGTAAAATTTTACAGGCCGAAGGGCTTAGTGGGAAATGAGTTCTACCCTCACCCATCAAATAAACATTTGGATTGAATACTGCGGTATCATTATTAGATGATTTTAATTATACATACCGTGAATGGTGATAACCTTTTATTACTAGTGTACCACCTCTTTGGTCCTTTCACTCAATCAATCAGTCTCCACCTCTCGCCCACCCGAAATCCCCAAATCCCACTCCTTTCTCTCTTCAAGAAGGATATACATCTGTCAATATCTGGGTAATATTCACCTGAAGATGACGCGAATTGTCGAAACCCAGGTCGTGCGAATAACAATAATGCAGTGGAAATCACAAGTGTTAAATATAATTTCTCTCCAATTATAATTATTTTACTGAAATACGTCAAACATGACTGCAAACATTGAATTCTAATTGGATGTGATTGGTGTAAAACCATAATTACATTTATTCATCAAGCGATATAGGCTTTGATAAAGAAATGCCATTGAATTTCATTAAGCTCATCGAATTTGAAGAACAATGCGCATGGAATCCTTTTTACCGAAACTTGAGATGCGCATCAATTCCATCTCGAAGAAAACGAATGTCTCTGGTAAATCTTTCGGACCTTTTAGCAGCCGTAATGTGTGGAAACCCCTGATATTGACTAGATTTGAATGGTCAGTATTTCAATTTGAAAAAAGTTGCAATGAATAGAGTGATACATTCAGTCACTCCTCCTACAGTAAAAATGTTTCGTACCTGTTTAAGTATCACCCGGTTAAGGAAAAAAGTCTGAGGCGATTATAGAAATTTTCTCAAAACCAGGCGAATGGATCCAGGGTATTTACAGCACAATGAAAGGACTCATTGATCTCCCGCCGTATGTGTTGAGTGAAATCCTCTCGGATCGTGCATATGCTTGTTATATGGATACGAGTATGTTAAGCAAAAATATATAGTAATGCTATTTTTTGGCATTATGATGAGTTATTCTTTTATTGTATCGTTTCTCTCAGTTTATAGGCGAATATACATAGTTTATAATAGGTAAAGGTATTACGTTTTTATTTTGAAGAATGTAATTACTTACTTTATAGGTAGGAATACATATTGGATCAAATATAGAAAATGAAGCATTCTTACAATTTCGTTAGAGCCCCTCATAACATTGATTTTCTGGATTTTGGGCGTGTGATATCCTTTTCGGATTTCCTTAGTCAAAACCGATCTGTATGTAGTTGTATAGTAGGTATACCACGATTTATTGGTAAAAAATAGTATTGTGAAGAGCTTTATTTATCATGATGAATGCTTCAATTTAGCGATGCCGCGATTCCTAACCAGGATGACTGAATGTTCTTGAATTTTCGAAGGGTAGCCTTTGATTTTGAAAAGTTTAACTTTGCTGAGCAGGAAACAATGATAGTAACTTGTACTTGAAAAAGAATTTCAGACAGTTATTTCGTTATCATTAGATTTTAATGGTGCAAGAAACTACCCTAAGACGAATTAGATGTACCTCCTCAGTAAGGTTTTACGGGGATATTTTGATAAATTAATTGTGTGACCGAAGCAATTAGTAAATGATTAAGCAAAACGACAGCATATAAAAAAGTCACATTGCCTCAAATTTTTATTTTTTCTACCTATTCGTTCCTATACAATATCAATTCCAAGTCTTTATTTGAAAATATGAGGAACATCAGCTAATAACTCATCACATAAAAAGGCAACTGGAATGTATGGGTAAAAATGATACCTATGTCCTTTTAAGGCCATAGGGATAAGATATGCGAAATTAGATTGAAAAATCTTGATAAGACTGTATATAGGTCCATCAAACGCTTCCTGGGTCGTGATCCTCTTCAAAGCATCGTTTTTGTTTTAAAATATGTCAGTAAAGTCGTTGAAAACTATATTGGTGTAATTATTAACAGACCCCCCCCAGGTCATTTTAAGACCAGAGAAACTTTTATATACTTAAATACTAGATTAATTGCTATTATTTTTCTTTAAGTAGTAGTATTTAGGGGAGGCGACCGACAACTGAGGTCATTTGCGCCTAGGGGATGGATAGGAAAGGATGAAGGGTGGAGAGAAATCCGGCGTCGGCATTAGCCTACTCTTTACGAAAGGCGCCAAGGGGTGTTCAGTTTAACGTCCCATCCGACAGAAGCCGTACTCACTCAAAGTGTCCTCCACAAAGAACCTCAAGTAGGGATCGAGGTACCTCTGAAAAATATTCAACATTGCCAGGATTTGAACCCGCGCCTCAGCCTCAGGATGGGAAGCCAGTACGTTAGCCCCCACACCATCTCGATCCCCTATTTTCCTTTTATATTTGTTATGCACACCTCTATGAAAATGAAATTTAGGCATTAAAATTTTATGAATTCATATACATAGATGAAATTAATATTGTACAAGTATACGAGTAGTGTTTAGGTCAAGGCCGGTTTTTGATGGACCCAGAGATAAAGAACTGCTACAATTCGTAGCCGTTAGCCGTTCTTCGTTTGTCCATCCTTTAGCCAATATTCTTTACTCTATAATAGTTAAATACACCATGAATCCATTTTTCATGCAATCTTCGACTTTATTCTTTGTGTTCCGTAGATAATATATTTATACTTCCACTAGTTTCACCATACTCTGGCATCGTAAGGAATAATGCATTTATTGAAATAAAGATAAATACTTCATATTTCCTGATGATGTCGATGTATTAAAGTTATTTGCATTATAAATATATTTCCTGTGAAACGCAGTTTGTACACATTGTTATTTCTTATCAGTAGAAAGTTTCTGCCTCAGCCATCCCATAATCAATGGATAGAGCGCTGAAATACCTGAAGGGACCGTCTCGACACCCTCAGCTTAACCCATGCTGTGGGATTTTTTGGTTCCTGGGCCTTCATGGATACTTACAAGATAAGAATGTATCCCCGTCCTCTGGTATGTGAATTTCGCACATCGTATAGGAGGCGAGCTCTAACCTCATGAATCCACTCAATCTTTAGGTATGTTGCTGTGATTATTTGAAAGCGTTAAATACCTACGATGCCCGGCGATACCTAGAACTACCTTGTTAGTTTTTTCTCCATTTCACTTTTTTCATACTCATCCACACCCACGTCTAAATAGCCGATGCTCTTTTGTCTCAACGACCTGGTTTCCGAGTTGCACCTCTACATATCTCAATCTGTATCAAAGTTTTCACTTATACCTTCTTTACGTATTTACTCAATGTCCTCGTGTTGAACCATCTCCTCTCTCTGAGTCTCCTTCATTTAATGCAATTATTCTTTAAATTTCCTTACTACTTTGGCCATCTTAGTCTAATACACTTCCAAAAATGAAAATGTGCGATGATCTAGCTGGTAATTTATATCCCTGATGAATTTGCACTTTACCCCGCCTATTCCCTGAGAATCTTATTGAATTCATTTTCTAATAAATTATTCTCATCCTATATTTCTCACCTTTATTCAGAATTGTCTAAGTGTAATATATATTTGACAATATAGGCCAATAAATTTGTAATTAATCTGGAGTCGTAGATAGATCAGATATTTTGATGATAGTGGAGAATAATAATAATATCACATCAAAGTCATGACAGCCGAAAGATTAAATAAGTTTAACTTGGGGTCTATTTTATGTCAAGTTTGTGAAGTAAAACTACTGGATGCAGAATTCTTATTTAGGCCAGTGAAAAAAATTCCCTCAAGGGTATATGTACTTCGTTCCCATGAAAAGGTAAACATTTTATGAAAGTACAACGGTATAATACGAAAAATTATTTGAAAATTTTAAGGCGTCTATAATATCCGGAGCATTTTATTTGGTAGTGTGCTATTGAGTATACCATTGGATTTATACGAACTTGACATGTCGACATTTCTTAGCCTCGCCCCAAAAGACAACCTGACACGGCAATCTCACTGCAATAAGTCCTTCCTCAGATTCGCGTGCGTTTTACTTCCCACCATTCTGTCCAACATGCCTTTTCTTAGTACTCTTTTTATTTTCCTACCCCTTCCTCGCTTACTTATCGTCCTCTACTTTATCTTAGCCCTTAACATCCCATGGCCGAAGAACACTCTCTGTATCTCGTATATTTCTTGTCTCATTTTGATTTCTCCTCGTAGCTCTCTGTCATCCCCGGCAATGCCTAGCACTTCTTCCTTTTTCCTTTCCGTCCAAGGTTCTTTTTCGATCCTGTTCCACACTCATATCTCAAAAGCCTCCAAATCTACGCCTCTCATCTTCGTTTAAATACCAAGTTTCCGAGGTGAACAATACTCCCTAAGGTTTTCACTAATCATTATTAACATATTCCTCGGCATTTATGGCAATAACTCTATCCTCTTTGTGAAAGCTTCTTTTTTTCAACGCAATTCTTCTTCTAATGTTCTCACTACTTTGACCATCCTTTTCCAAGGCAATTCCTCGATGCGTAAACTATTCCACCTGCTTTAGTTTTTGCCCTCCTTTATAACGTTTAACCTACCCTTCCTTTTTCTCAAAATTCTCGCAACCTTAATGTTATTAATATTGATCGTCTTCCTATACATATCACACTAATTTCCTGATGCGCTCAACAATGATTTTAACCCCTTTGCGGACTGGCTAACTATTGTATAGTCATTCTCGAATTTAACTGATTTTATGAATTTCCCATCCACTACTGCCTTTAGCCCATTCATGCCTCTTTTGCTATCGCCTTCGCATATTTGTTGAAAATTACAAGTGATAATGGGTATCCCTGTCTTACTCCCTTATCTAACTCTGCTCATCTCGACTCTCCATCCGCCACTTACATCTGAGAAGCATGAGATATGTACATATTTTAAATAAGTTGTGTAATCCATCGAATCCTCTCCATTCTTCTGAAGTAAGTATATTAATTTATTCTACAAAATTTTCTCTAACACCTTAAAATTTACGAAACAAACTAATCCTGATTTTACTCATTTTATTATCTTTATTTGGTCACCTCATAAATTCTATTGCATCCCGCGTATCTTTGTGTGTTCCTTATGTATCCATTCCATTTTTATTGAATATTTCCTAGATCAATTGAATATATTCCTTCCTTTTTTGTAGTGCGCGCAGATTTTCCATTCTTACTTCCCGATGACATTTGACTTGGGATGGCGTAAAGTTTCTGCACTAGAGAGACTTGATTTGATTGATACCACTCAATTACTGCCAGACTATTTACCCAGAAGTCCGTTTTCCGCTTTATATTGCCGGATGTTTGTAAAATAAAATTACAAGGTTTGTATAAAAAGTATCGAGAAAAGTTTCGGCAAGCTTCTCTGATGGCGCTTAGGGTCCCATGGTGGTGTCCTTAGAGGGAGGATTTCACTCCAGGGAATAGGAAATAGTCTGCCGTTGCCGAGTCGGGACTGGAAGAGGGTTGGGGAATCGTCGCAATGCCGTTACAGAAGGTCATCGCAAGAAAACACTCGACTCTGCTCTTGGTCGTCTATCAAGACCTTCGGGACGAGTTTAGCGCAGATCTTTCGCATCACCAAATTTCAGTGATAATGGTGTGCACTGCCATCTTATCAATGCCAAACCGACCATCGATCATGCGCACACTTAACCGACAATTTGAATTCACTACTTCACGCACACGTTGCACGTTGTCATCGGTTCTTGACGTCAATGTCCGACCTGCGCGGGACTCGTCCTCCACACTCTCTCGGCCATCTTTGAGGAACTTTTGCCACTTAAAAACTGGTTTGTGGCATGCTCTCATCCTTGAACATTTGGTGAATCATACCCAACATCTCCGTACCCAATTACCTTAGTCCAACAAAAAAAACATGGCGTACCGCTCTTCAACCATTCGCTGCATTTTGCGCTTACACCGAGTCACTCGACATGGGTGCACTAAAAACACAATCTAGCCTGAACGAACGCTCGCAGGCGATTGGCTCTTGGTGCGTGTTGAAGGTCAAACCCACTACCGAACCTGCTCGGTGAGAGTGCGCTGCAACGTAGTCACGTAATGAAAAAATCGTCCCCGAAACCTTTCATACAAATCTTTTATATAGGGTCAGCGGAGTATTGGGTAATCATTCTAGTTTAATGCAATTGCAATATCTGAAGCCTTTTTGGTCATATTTTACACTTATTTTTTTATTGAGATAAATAATTAGTGCATAAAATATCACAGTCCTATGCCGAGTTGGTTGGTGATAAATGGGGATAAATTATTGGAAATCAGAAATTATGGAATTTCATGCATCATATAACCCCGATTGTTATTCATTAATACTTAAATCTGTCGATTATTTGAAGAATTACCCTAGATGGAAAGCATAGGTCGGCTTCGGAATTGAGAATGCATTGAAATGTGATTCATTTCTTCGTTCGCCCGCTGAGATTACCACTTAGCCCTGAGGCACTTTCCCCGGAGAATGTTATCATTATACGAGGGTCATCCGGAAAGTAGTACCCGTTCGTGAAATAAAGACACAAAAGTAAATATTAACAAACATAAAAAATTTTATTTGAAAGAGGATACTTTAAACTACTTCTCAACATAATCTCCAAGCAAATTAAGGCATTTGTCATAACGTGTGACAAGTTTCTGTATTCCTGCTGCATAGTCCTTCGCCGCCAGCTCATTGAGATACGCGAGGGACCCATCTTGCACAAATTTTTGCATAATGCAGATGGTGTTTAACAATTTCATGAACAATTGTTCGAGAAACATTGGGAAAATGCTCACAGATGTCATCAATTGTGACGCGCCGGTCGTTCCTCACGAATTCGTCAACTGAGCTCACCAGTTGGTCTGTAATGACAGACGGTCTCTCCGAACGCTCATCGTCGTGTGTGTTCCCCCTCCCCATGTTGAAGTTGCGACACCACCGCCGAACAGACGACTCGTCCATTACATTGTCTCCATACACCTCCTTTAATTGGCGATGAATATCACATGGGCGAACGTTTCTTGCATTGAGGAATTTAATCACTGCCCTCACTTCACAACTGGCGGCGTTCTCAATTTTTTTAAACATTGTAAACAATCACAGAAACAACACAGGCAATGCTAGCGTCACGCAACTTGGCTCAGAGAAGGCAGACAAGCCACTGAAGCTATCTGACCTCGTCCAGCGGCTACTCGCGTCGTCAGCACTTCATGCGGCACGAACGGGTACTACTTTCCGGATGACCCTCGTAATAAAATACCCGCTGCCCGCAGAGTATTGTCTTAGGCACCACATCAGGCCGACTATGTTTGACGAAATGTATTGAAGGAGTGATATGTGTCGCAAAACTGCATCGCACTCACAAATCTCAGTCTGCAAATCGCCGGGCATTGTGAAAGATTCGTGACGCTGGGTGGGTCCCCGTGCGATCGCTCGTGCCTCCTTCACTCTCACGTGACGAATTGCGAGTGTTGGGGGATTGGGGGGGGGGGGGGGTCCGGCGTGGCTGGTCGATGGTGTGGCTCGAGGGTGTAGGCAACAGTCTGTGAAATAAGGGCTGGTTCTCCCCAGCGAGGAGACGTGGGTTGGGCTGTCGAAGGCGCGGGCTGCGTCGAGGGGAAGATGCGGGATACCTCGGACGAATTTTGGAGGCACTCCAAGTACATACCCCATCACACGGGTCACTTTCGTGAGCTGGTTTATTAAAAACTTGATTGCTTCAGGCCGAAGAAACTAGTCTGGTGAAAATTAAGAGAATTATTTAAAAAAGGGCCGAGAGCAATTAAGTGGCAGGCTGTCTCACTTGCCGGCTTAGGCTTAACTTGCCGCACGTATAGAAAAAAACATGAATTTTTATGATTTGACAGTCGGTTCACTTTTATCATGCAGGCTACTTACTTCCTATGCGGTAGATATAATCAGCATCATCTGGCTTACCAATCCGTGGATTTGCTCGTAGTGACAAGACACCTACGTGTCTTGTCACCTGCGAATTACTTTTTTGCTTCATATTCCCTTTCGCTGACGTCCTCCATAACCTGCTAATAGTAATTAAATCGTGGCCTTCCTTTGTAATTAATTCCCTCTTATGGCTTCTCAATTATATTCCCAGTGAGCTAGTATGCCTCAGCACGTATGGAAGTTGTTTTATCTTATTTGTATGCTGGTCTTATGCTTCTCTATTCACCCCCTCTTCGAAGTACTTCTCATTTGTAGTTCTGTCATTTGTTTTCGCCATAATCCTCCTTCCTGCCAGTGTTATCGTTCTCATTGCTCTACCTTTGAAAATTAAACTCCATGTACAAGTTTTAACTGGACTGCTTTTTTTGCCTTGGTTAGAACTCATATTACGTTTACACCTATAGTTATCTCTCCGGATAGAAAGACTTCTTCGCTGTACCTATTCCGTGGATTATACTTGTATAATGGTTTTTCGAAAAATAGCGGTGGTGCTACCTAAATAAAAACATTTTTTCACTTGTTCAGGAGTTTCTTTCCCTAAACTTTTTTGAAAATATTCTCCCTTACTTGGAATGTACTTAATACTCCTATTCTTTCTTTGCTTGTGGTTTTACTTTTCATTCCCTTCTCGGTTCAAGCTAGTAAACTAATCTGGTCTTCTTTCCTCCAAAGAATATCATTTGAGAACGACCGCTTGAAAAATTTTTTCCCAATGAATTCCATTCAGCTGCTCATTGATTCGATATTTTAAATTAATTTTTGTGTGTTAGACTATTCATAATCTGTTACGCGTTATGAATAATTTTTGCCATTTGGAATGACATCAAAAATATCTTCCAATTGCTTGAGTGACATAAGTGAAATGGTTTTGCCTGAATAAGAAAAAGCTTATCTTTATCAATTAAACGTGTTTATTGATATCGTTATGTTTGAGAGAGATCTGCTAATCTTATGTATTGACATACTATATGTTTGCCATTCCCCGTGGATAACTGATAATTCATAATTTGAGTATAAGATTTAAATAACTTTCTACAGCTTGGATTCCCATGTCGTGTTTAACTTCCTGCTTTCACAAACTCGTCCTTAATGGTAACTTCGCTCGTGCATGTCGTCCATTGAATTAGCTCAGTCTCTCGCCTTCGAGCGGTAGCCGGGTTTTTGGCATTGGATCCATTCGGAGGACTAAAAAGAGATTGCCGAGTGTGTGAAGGAGGAATGACGCTGTTTGAGAAACCTGCTTTCGTTACATAGGTCTCACGTGTCTTCAATTTATTAAGATTTCTCGAAAGCGCTTCAGGGTTTCCATTTCATGGCATACGAGTATTGATTGTGTAAGAGCAGGTGCTATTGGGAAAACAAAGGAAACATGTCAAGAGTAACAATAGAAATGACGCTAATTAATATACACTAGAAATGACGCATCGTGAACATAAAATAACGCCAAAGGCTAATTCGATAAAAAATTCACGTTGATAGGGATCAAAAAAGAACGAACCATGAGTTAGCAATCCGACCATGATTAATGACTAAGGAGACTTAAATTAAATTTACGTTAACTACCGTAGAAGCAGATAACTAAGTAAAACATTTCTAAAGGCAAAATTCGTTTTTCCACTTATTATTATATTTCCATCGCTCTAAGGATCACGACGTTTTGTAACAGTTTTGGGATCGAAAACCCTACTTTTAGCCGGTGGGCTAAATAACGATAGCAATAGAAATAAAAATAAAATTTGCAATATAACACATTTCCTAAAGGTTGCGGATGTTATCTTAATGCGAAATAGTTAATTGCAGACCTTTGTCGATAGGAATGGAATAATGAAAAAACACTGAAATAAAATTGTCACTACCTGATTCTATGTTCTATACTGCCATAAAATTAGATTTCCTTACCAGATTTAATTTTTAAAATTTTGAATCACCATTTTTCTGTGTACCTATAGGCATTATAATTCTTCTGGAAACGCAGAAAGCTAGTTGAAGAGGTATTTCACCTTTGTATAAGCGTTATCTGGGTACCAGATTCGCAGTGATTTATTTTAAAGATAAAATTTATTAGAGCGGTATTTGTTTTCCATTATATGTAATTGACATTTTAATGGTAGAGTATATTTTTATGACTGGGAGGTATCGTGAAATAAATAAATACTATTGAAAAATAATGTACCCTTAATATTATTAATAGATAAAACTTTATATTCATGATACTTATTAAAATTGTGGTAAAACTAGAGGTGAAACTTATTGGTCGTTTGCGTTCCTGCATTTGGGGTTGTACAGAGGAGATAATTGGCTAAGTATAAAAATAATTTATCCTGTCCAATATGAGGACTTCTTAATTATTGTGCCAGCATAACGTTTTCGTGTGTTTTAAATCTTGCAGTGACATTTTGGAAGCATTTTGTAATAGCTAACATGATTTTGGGGAAAAATATGTTTTATTTATTATTTATTGCTTTTGGTTTGCTGTTCTTGTATAACGCGAAGGCATGTCGAAAGTTAGCAACCGTGGGCAAAGCTTACTCCGCAATGTTCAAATCATCCTTATATTGTATGAACATCTATAAAATATTGTGTCAAGAGTTGTACATTTCGTTAGAGTGTTGATTAAACCTGAGAAAACAATGATTCACTTTTTAAAATCATATAGGTGTTGAATATATCAACATTTCCCATATACAATATGATAATTACGCAGGAAGAGGTATGTTACGAAGCTTTCGTTTTCACCCACGCGTTGTCTATGCATCTCATGACACAAAAGTTTGTGCAAAATCATTTACTGTATTAAATAATGTTTTAGCAATACAGCATTAGCATTAAAATTAACACATTTATCTTTTGGTTCATTAAAGTTTTTTGGTCGATAATTGAGAGGATCAACCCCTTACCCGGATTTCTCTACAAGGTTTTTAGTCTGAATTTTATTTAATCTTATTTCATATTTAATACGTCTGCGTCCTTCCTCCTTCATTATTTTGCGGGTAAATTGTCCATAATATTTGCGAGCCAACTTAGGAAAACTTAGGTCAATTTTAAGATGACAATGAACCGCAATAAGCCAGCTTGAATCTCCGTTCCAGTGCCTGTAGGCCTTCATGCGGTTGGTGTTGAATTGCATTGAAAGGTGTTCAATCCTATTAATACAAAGCCCTGCTAGACTACCAATGAAGATTAAGGATCGAATGTGAGCAATAAGGAATATCATATTCATTTAAAATGCTAATAACACTTATTATTTTCGCTTATAAAACCAAAATGAATCATGAATAAGCTCTGTCACTACCGCAGCATAAAAAAGCAGTATATTTTACAAAAGGAACAATTTGGAAAATAATGATTTCACCAAATTCAATTCTGTTTGTGGAATTTCTGCGATATTCACCATACATGTTGATTGCACAAGTACTTATTAAATTTACGTGATGGAGGTAATGTAATCAAATTACGCTATAGTGGACGTACATTGAAAATCACTCATTTAGAGCTGGAAGGAGGGGCAGTCACTGAGGTGGATCAAAACCTTTCAGCATACCTTACATGCCACGAGCGGGATTCAAACTTCTTTCCCGAGGGATATGCGTCCATTAGCATACTCACCGGGATTCTAAGGTCGGCGAAGTCCAAAGCAAAGGTAAAAAGAGACGATTTAGGAGTCATATGGTGGAATATCATGATTCATTAAAAATTGGCAATTCTCCACAAAATAAAATTAATTCGACCGGTTTAAATGTGACTACATCATCATCATCACCTGATGATGATGTTGTCACATTGAAACCGGTCGAATTGAATTTTATTTTGTGGAAAATTGCCAATTTTTAATTAATCAATCCAAAGGTCTCTAGACCTATTCGTTCAGCACAAGGTTAACCCTCATATTTTTACACTCCCTGTTGTCTTTTGTGTTGGAAAAATAGAATCCCGTGTCGAATTCATCGAAAACTTTTAATGAAAAACTAATAATTAGAATCATTATTGACGTCATTTACAGAGATGCATTTCCTTATGGATGATAGTCATTGTCAAACCACTCGCCATATGTTGCACGTGACATGTAGAGGAAGTTGACTAATCTATCGATTCCCATTTTAGGCTAATGCTTGAGTTGACTGCTACGCTGTCAAATTTAATTTTTAATGTAAAAGGAACAAAACAATTCTTCCGAACGCGTGAATTAGTACATTCGACTCTTAATGCAGTTTTAACGAATCTGTTCCGTATGAACGAATTGAGTTGGAAGGAACATTCTGTTTTTGGTCGTCCGTGATTTTATCAACAACAAACATGTTTTTCGACTTCCTAATACAAAATGACTCCAGGGAAAGCATAATTGTGTATTCACATGCGTCCGCAAAATTTCTTGAGATTGAACTTCAGCGTAAATTATGATGCCATTCTACTCGGTGGGAAATCGTGCGGCGATTTCATAAGCTGTCTGTTTTGGAGGAAAGAATCTCAGGCAAGAGAGCTGGGAAAGGAGAGGCCAAGAAAAATGGAGCGTAGGAGCGCACACGTAGAATGACCAAAGCGGAGGAAACGGAGATGAACGACAAGGATGAGTGGGGACTTGAAGATGCGGAGGTGCCATCGCCCAAGGGAGAGGGTGATGTATTTGACGTGCCAGGAACTCTTGGTATAGGTTTCTCAACAATGCGAAATGCTGACATATTGACGTTCCTGAAACTCTTCAAACTCAACTACTCCAAGGATCACTTTTTGGTTTTTTGAATATCCATGGAATAAAATGAATCGTACTTATGTATAGAAATTAATTAAATATAAAATTACAGTAATATCTGCGGAATAGTACGCCTGTTCTTTTCTTAACGTACTGCTGTAATTATCTCTCGAACCCTTGCCATGATTATTATTAAATTATTTGTTATATAATGCCGGACCATCATTTCTAATCAGTATCAATTTTATAGAAGACGGTTACATAAAATATTCAAGTATTTTTAATTAATATTTAAATTCCTTGTATCAAATTCTTATAGCAAATATTTTATGGCGCTAATGTTACGCGTTTGCCACTGGCCAATAGCTTCACAGGTGGCTGGAAATGTTAACTTAGCATGCTAAAGTTTAAATTAGGTTAGGTTTTGGGCGGACACAGACTGAACGTACGTACATTTCTTAGCTTCGCATAATAAGGTGAAAACTTAAACAGCACACTGCGGTAGATCCTTCCTCAATTCCGCATACTTTCCATCCCCTTCTATTTTATTTAAATTAATACATAATTATTATTTTTATTGCGCATTAAAATATAAACAAACTACTAGGCTGAAAAATAATGCACACGTGCTTGTAGACCACAAACAAAATGACCTTCAGAAGCATTCCTGACGCCATGTGGAAGTAACATTCCCCCTCAACATGCATGCGCAGGTTTGATCTTGATTCATTCATCCAGTGTATTTCGAGAAGAGGAAGTATGTAGACGTGTTCTAGTGCTTCGTTAACGCGAGTTAAACAGCGTGCTGTTATTGAATTTTTAACTGCTAAAAAGTGACTCCTACTGAGATTCATCATTGTTTAAAGGCTGTTTATGGTGACGATACTGTTGATAGGTCTACTGTTAATCGATCGGTAGTAAAATTTCGTGGTTGCGAGCCTGAAAAAGTCATAATTGTTGAGGAAACTTCTTTTGACTGTGTTTTGGGATGCTCACCGAGTTTATGTGACCGATTTTCTGGAACGAGGAGCAACATTAAAATCTGCTCAGTATATGCAGACTCTAAAACATCTCCGACCTCAAGTTTGTCGTGCTAAAGGCAGCCGGGCGCCAATAATCTTGCAACATGACAACGCTCGTCCGCACACTTCGCGCGTAACTGGAGAGGCTCTGCGAAACCTGAAATTTGAATCAATTCCACACCCTCTTTATTCCCCCGTTCTTGGGCCTTGCGATTTTTATTTTTTTCCTCAAATCAGGAGACACTCAGTGACGGAATGAAAAAAACTTGTTACACGTTGGGAGAAATTTGTTAGCCTTAACGGTGACTATGCTGAAATTTAATTATATGATATTGAAACTTAAGAATGGTACTTGATTGCGCATTTTCCCCGATCTTGATATTTGTTTTTTTTCGCGCCGTACAAGCATGTGGGCATTACTTTTCAGCCTACCATCGTAGCTTTGTATCGGATGAAAATAAGATAAAAACTGTGAATACACTTGGGCAAGTACACGAGAAAGAGAAGTCAAAATATTGAAGCATGCCTTTAAGAGGAATAGGAATAGGAATAAACGCGACTTAAGCTCGTAGGTATATTTGTATGGGGAAACTCCGAAGAAAAAATGAGGATTATTGCATCATTTCATGGGTAGAGATCGATGGACAGAATGAATCTCATCTGACGCATAATCGTAACATCTACCAAAGGCCTCTGAAGGAAAGTCAGATAAAGTGCGTAAGAGCTAAGACCTTGTGTTATAAGCAGATCGCAAATTTTATGAATGAGGTAGGCTTTGGATGAAGACATTGATAAATATATTACCCTGAACAAGAGAAAAATAAAGGTTTTATTACGTAATGTGTCCTTTTTAATAAAACACATCGTAGTAGTTTTAGGGGAGGCGACCGAAGACTGAGGTCATTTGTGCCATCAGGGATGGGTAGGAAAGGATAAAGGGTGGAGAGAAACCTGGCGTCGACATTAGACCACTCTTAACGAAAGGCGACAAGGGATCCGAAGCTTAACCTCCCATCCGACGGACGGCGTACTCACTCAAAGTGCCCTCCACAGAGCACCTCAAGTAGGGATTGGGATGCCACTGAAAAATATCTGCCGCCGCTGGGATTCGAACCCGGGTCCTCCGGGTAGGAAGACAGTACTCTAGCCACCGTACCATCTCGCAAGAAACTCTGACGAGAGGACGAGAGGGTTGCGTACAAAGCAAGGGATGTAACATGATAAGCTGGTGTAGTAGGCCACGTAAATGACGAAAGGGAAGAAACCACAAGGAGATGTGGAAATCATCGCTGGATAGGAAAAGAATCGAAAGCTGCTGCTGTAAACCCTCGGATTGGGGTGCTATAATGAGGGCCCCAAAAGAAAAATAAAATCCCATTGTAATAATGTCCCATCCCTATCGTAACCAAGGGTTTGGGGCACTCGATACTCTCCTTGCGCCTGGACCTCGCGCTGCTGACGGAAGAGCCGAGAGACCGCGTGGGGTTTCGCGGAATCCCGATTGGGAAACGCCTCTTGCGGGGGCATCGCTTCCCGAGTGCGGTGACACAACACCGGGCATCGCCGACGCGCCTTGAATCCCGATCCTTCGGCGCGATGCCACGTGACCGGCGAGGCGGGTGGGGTCGCATTGTTCCCCCCCCACCCCCCAAACACAAGTGTATAGGTTGGGGGTAAGACGTAGGTTGGGAGTCAGTTTTCTCTCTTTCTCTTCACACTAAGCGTCTCCCAAGCTTCGGCCACGCCTGTCGTGGAGAGAAAGAGAGAGAGAAAGATACACGTAGAAAGAAAGTCAGCCGGCCCTTCCTCTCCTCAACTCCCCCTTGCCTAAAATACGCTCCCGATTTAGGCTATGACGAAGAATTTCCCATGAGGAGGCGTCCGCCTACGTGTTGGTGTCCATTTGGCCCGATGGAAGCGAATCATATCATGGCCCATCGCTTTCCCTGCCATAAATTCGGCGTTTACTTCCTTTGTAGTGCTTTCATTGGAGATTCCGAGTGACGAAAGTTGAACGCCCATGCAATGTGGTGCTCTGTTTTTGTAACACGGAAGCGTGGGTGTATAATTTAATCGTGACTTAATTTTTTTGCAAACAAGATTCATGGAAAGTGACCTTTTCATCAGCTAGACATGATTTTTCGCCTCTTGGTCCCTGGAGTATTTCTGCATCAGATTCAATGATTCATGAAAGTCATGATATCCAGAAGGGACTCGACTTTAATGATTAGGTTAAATGGCCTACGGTGATTCAATCTGAACAATTCACACTATTAAATGAAGCGGCAAAATGTGGAATGCAGCAAAGGTTCACCATGAGAGAGTATGAATTTAGATTGCACTTAAAGATACGGACTTAAATTTATTTTCTCTAAATTAGATTAAGATGCCCTCCTACTCGCTCCAAATATGTAAGCAATTATTTTAGAATCAGTATCTCTTCTTATATATATATATATATATATATATATATATATATATATATATATATATATATATATATATAATCATGTATATTTTAATAAAGCGGCGAATAGAGTTTTGTGATGGGTTTGGTATTACGTAATTATAACTGCAAAATGTCATTCTCCTAAATACTCGCCATAGGATCGTACACTTGATCCGATTTTAAACTGCTTTGCTTTTATTTGACCGATTAATGAAGCTGCTCGGACCAGTTTTTCCCCATGGATCACGAGTCACTCACGCTCTTGAATGTCACAGGGTGGGACGCACGCCCTCTCGACTGGAAACCAGATTGGGAGGAAGAGGACGAGGAACTGGTGTTTCCTTTCTTACCTTGGGCTTCTTAAAGAACTAGTTCAACATTTATGTGGTCGAATTACGGTGAGAAAACTTCAGGATTGGCAAACAGGGTTATAAAATCGCGAGTTTGGTCATACATTATCATAGCTCTGCGCCTTCTTACTTAATGTATGATGCTTGCGATTCCTAATTTGACTGTAAATTCGCGAAGTATATTAAACCAACATACGCCATTATTTATCATCCTATGAATCAACGGCAGTTATTTTAATGGTGCCCAGTGGTACATAGTCCATTGTATAGTCAGTATATATGGTTGTTACATTTAGCATCCATATCTTTGGTTAATTATTCGTTAAAATATTTTGAACGAATATACACAATGGAACGATTTATCATTTTGTTAATATAATAACTATTATTTAATTTTATCTCAAAATTTAGAGAAAAAACTAATGTTGATGTAATCAATACTAAATAGAATGAATATGACTTCATAAAAAAATTAAACAAATATGTTTGTATTCGCTAGATTTTATTGCTTGATTCTTATAAATAAAACTTCACAATTTTCAAACATTCAAAATATTTATACACATTGTTTCTGTACATATCACTACATATCTAGGCTAGAAAATGAGGGAAGAGGGAATGTGCTGGGGAAGGAAAGTGATTTTCTCGCCTAGGGGCTATACGGCCGTCAACCCGTTCTCTATGAGCATAATAATTATGTGATCATATGAAAATCATTCAATAGAGCCAATTTGATAGGCATCAATTTTACTATCAAATTGGTTAACTAATCGATGTGATTATCGATATATTTAGCCTTATTCCCCGTCTAGTTATGGCATAATATTTATACTCTCGAGGTTCATACGGAAGCTTCAAATTTCTCGCCGTTCATGAGCGTGGATGAACGGTGAGAAAGATGGTGCAAGAACCAATGCTTCTGCTTCAAGTGAGACAGAAAATCGGTCGTTAAAATAGTTCATCATCACCAAGGAAAGGCACACAACACTCACTCATTTATATATCTGCGCTCTCATACATCATACATGCACGCTTTCGGTCGTTGTCAAGACCTCAAATAATTTAATGAATTATAAGTGATGATGATGAAATCATTATTTTTGTAAGGCATTAAATTTGCATAATTACTATGCAAATCGGTTAGGTACAGGATTTTGAACAACATTCTCATTTTAAGGCATTATTGTTAAAAATGATAAAATTTGGAAAATTGCTGAAGACTGAAGATATAGTTCAAATTGAGCCGAAGTAAAAACAATAGAAAAATTAGATTAATATTATTTTTACTGTCAGCAATAAATTTCCTTGAGCTTTGTTTCTTGCTTTTCCGTATGTGACCGCCTGATTGCCCTGCATTCCCATTATGATTTCGTTTACTTCCGAGGACGGACTCGATTGATAAGTGAGCAAATGATTTCATTCTCCCTCATAAATGAAGTAGGATTTTTGTTCATTAGTTTAGTAGTAGGTATAGGCGGGGGCGTGGGCAAGGTGTTTTCGGTAAAGGGGCAAGGCGGCTGGTGCGTAAGTCTTCTGGATGACTGGGACAGAGGTGGCAACGCGAGCGACTCCCAAACGAGCCGTCTTGAAGAGAGCTGGGGTGTTGACGGCAACTCGCTGGAGCTTGGTGACGGGTTGGAGTACGTCCAGTTCCTGGAGAGTCTCAACCGGCCTAGATACCACCACCCTGCGGGTTGAAACGCGCTCTCCAGCAGCGTCAGCGTAGGCAGGAGCTGGGGTCGCGGAGATGACCCTAGCGCGGACTCCGCCAGCTTCGATGTTCTGTCCGGAAGCAGGTCCCGCCCGACCGAAACCCACCTCGGCAACTCCGCCACGTGCTGTCAGGAGTTCGATGAGCCTCTGCTGATTGGTCTGGCTGGAAGCAGCGTCTAAGTTCCTGAGGGAGGGGAATACGGAATGGCCATCGGTCTCGATGGCACGGTCCTGGAATCTAGCCTCGGTGTGGCCCTGAATGGAGCCCTGTTCAGAGCGACTGGGAATGGCGTCAGGAGTAAACTGTTGCTGTTGTCTGGCCAAGTTGGCAAAGTCGAACTGTCTGGACTCAAATTGCTCCCTCTCGGACTGGAATTGACGAGATGCCTGGAGCTGAATCTGAGGACGAGAACGCTGCTGGAATGTTAAGGGTTGGGCGTTAGGTCGTTGCTCTTCCTGCTGCTGCTGTTGATGCTCTTGCTGCTGCTCTGTCATTTGCTCCTGCTGTTGCTGCTCTTGCTGCTGCTCTGTCATTTGCTCCTGCTGTTGCTCCTGCTGTTGCTCCTGCTGTTGCTCTTGCTGCTGCTCCCCGTTCTGCTCTTCTTGTTCTTGTCCTTGGTTTTGATTATCCTGATCGTTCATTGATGACCTGAACTCCGGGTTGCCAACAGAGACGGAATCGGAATCATCGAAGTTGTCCTGGAGGGGGGCCGCCTGAGAGGTGGTGGGCAAATCAGTGGGGTAGGCTTCGGTGGGGGATTGGCTGGGAGCAGCGCCCGGGGCGGAGGGTGCAGAGGGTGAAGAGTACAATGGGACGACGGCTGAGGAGGTGGGGATGGTGTGCAGAGCTTTGTAGGCGGGGAAGACACGGACTGCGGGAAGAGGGTGGTGGAACGCACGGCTGATGACGGCGCCTCCCTTCTGGACCTTGGAGATAGGTTCGTCGAGTTCGACGAGGGCAGATCCGGCAGGGCGGACCACAACGCGCTCCTCGATGTCGTAGAACTGCTTCTGGATGGCGGGTCTGCGGACATGGAACTTGCGGGTGGAGACAGCGGGGTGAGCGACATCAACCACCTTCTGCACGACGCCAGGGGTTGCCTCGTAGTGAGTCACGGGGACATTGGCGACGGCAGGCACGTGGTGCAAGGAGGCCACCGGCTGGACGACGGGGGCGTGCGCGATGGGTGCGGTGTGAATGGCGGGTTGGGCGGTGTGATAAGCGAAGGGCGTTCCGTGGAAGGTGCTCTGGCGAGTGTAGCCCGGAGCGACGGTGTAAGCGGGAGCGGCGGCGTAGGCAGGGCCGGCGGCGTAGGCAGTGCCGGGGGCGTAAGCTAGGCCGGCGGAGTAGGCAGGACCAGCAGCATAGGTCAGTGGCTGGGCGTATTGGGTAGCAGCGGCTACGTTCACTTGGGCAGGGCCGGCGGCCAGCCCAACAGGGGCGGGTCCGCCGACATAGGTCACTCCAGCGGGGTTGAGGAAGGGAAGGCGAACGGCGACTTGACTGTTGCCAGCCACTGCCACGCTCAGGATGGCAGCAAGTGGAATGAAGCACTTCATGGTTTCTCAAGTAAGGTCTGCAAATGAAAAATGATTGATCATTAGGACAAAAATATTCCGTCAAGTCTGATAATCTAAATTATTATTCATGAAATCCATCTCAAAAACGTTACCGAAGAACACTTAAACCATTTAAAGGATATATTTTCCGATTATCAATTCGTAAGTAATCATTGCAATTAATATTCTGTTATGAATGTTTCAATATTTTATTTAGTCCTATGTTTTGTATTCTTAATTATACGAAGGAATAATGTGGATGGAGCTAGAGGAAGAAATTTAGAGTGCAATCTATTCACTAATTTCATACTAATCAAATCCCATTATAGTATTTCATTCAATTGCAATATTCAAGGACGTATAGATTTTCATCGCTAGTGTTTTTCGAATGAAACAGCAATGATTTGATTGATAACCAATGTAGTGAAATTTAAATTTCGATGCTTACAGGTAAACTGTAAGCATTTTACAACTGAACACTTTTAGAATCCACTGAATCTGGAGCGTCACTTTTTTCTGCTAGGTGCCTACTCCGTCGTTAAAATCACTTGTTTTCGTCACCAGGTAGGCGGGCATGCACTCTGCTGTACTCACCTATATTCTTAGGGGAATGTACCTTCTCTTGTGGGCTGCCTCACAGGACTGAGCTTGGTTGCTATTGGGGGCCACCCCTTTATATACCCGGGTGGGCCTCACTCCACGACCTTTGACATCGCACCCACCCACCCACCCCGCCATCCCTCTCTCGTAGCTCTCCCGGTTCGCAGACGTGCGCGGACACGCGGCGGCGAAGTCTCCAACCCACCCTTCGCGGGGATCCCAGGGTCCCCACACCCCTCGCCAAAAGCCCATCCACTCTCCGCAGAGTGGAACTCCCCCTCCCTCTCGCCCTCTACGCAAACCTCCTTCCCCACACCCCCGCGACCGTCCACCATCGCACTATCCCACTATCGTATTCCCCCTTTAGCCTTCCCAGCCTTCTTGGACTACCTTCTCCCCCACCCACAGTCCCATTCTTCTTCCCTCATCCTACCCTCCGAGAGTTATCCCCTCGACCACTCCCACCCACCCCCAAAGGGTCCTTCCCTCTCCATTCCTCCTCCTCGCCTCCCACGTTTGCCTCATCGCTGCTCTCCCCATCGGAGCAACCCTCTCCCCCCCATTGTCGCCCATCTGACGCCCGATGGCCCTCCCACCTCCACCGATCCCCCTGCCTCCTCCTCCTCCCTCATTCACTTCTCCTCTCCACACGCAAGCACTCCGCCCCCCTCTTCTCCTTATCCCTCCTCGCCGCCGTCTCGTTCTCGGACCGATCCCCGCCAATTGCACTCCCATTCACTCTCTCCGTTTTCTGCCAAGCTCATCCACAAAGAGTAACCCCTGCGAGGATATTGGTTATCCCAGCACATGTACGTTCCGAAAGATTAATGCTTTATTAATAGATTTTATTCTGTTACCAATGCTGAGGAGTGAGCCTTTGAAGGTTTTTTTCATTGGTCCTTGCATTTGCCCTTGCCATTTGCCAAAATAAAATTTTCATTGCTTGAATGCAATTTTCGTAATTATTATATGTTTAGTCACTAATACTTTATCAATGGCGCTTATTATTTTTATTTCTTTCCTGACTAATTAAACAATAGTACGAATGAAATCTTACTAATTTTTCATGATCCACTAATAATCACCCAGAACACGTTATCAGCAAATGCATAAACATATTGGCATGACGTTTATGAATACGTTTCTACCTGTATATACGTCGTTTGAAATTAGTTTTATTAATTTATTTGTAAATTAAACTTTAAAATATTTCAATTTCGTATGAGATCATACTATTAAATTACATATTTCTTTTCAACTTTTTGGATCGGACTGATTATTTTCAAATCTTCTTCCCAAAATTATTTTCCACTCCCCCGATTATTCATTACGTTTTTTTCCTCGTTTCGTTTTCGATTCACTCGCTCGTTCACCTCCACTCTATTCCCGTTTCTTCTCATCACCCCATTTCCATCCCGAACGTTTTCACTTTTCTCTCTCTCTCTCTACCACTCTTCCCCCTCGTTGGTTCACCGATGTGTAAACACCTCACGCCCGCCTCTCTTACAAAAGAAGAAGGCGGTTTCTTTCCCTCTCTCTCACTCCGGGAGAAAAAAATTCCCCTCTCGGGGAGGCGCATTTCGCCTCTCCCAGCTCCGCATCCTCCGCCTCCGCCATCCACTCACCGCGCCCTCCTCCTCCCGCTTCCTCCCCTACCGCCCAGCCGCCTCCTTCACCCCACAGTCCATCTCGCAGACCGCCACGCCACGACCCTCTCCCCCCACATCGACGGTTAGTTGCGTGTGTCCGAGGGATGGATGGAGGGGGAGGGTGGTGGGGTAGCGGCGGCGGTGGTGGTGTCAGCGTGGTGGTGCCGGAGGTGGGGAGATGTAGGTCGTGGTGCGGCATCGGGTGGGTGAGGATCCGTCGGTCCCGTCCTGAACCCCCCCCAATCTGGCCCCCTACAACCCCCGCGAGCCCCATCCCCCTCCCTGTCATCCTCCATCTCCTCCCAACCCGTTCGCGCACACGCCCAATTTCCCTCGCCCTCTTCCCCCGCCGCACCTTCCCCCTTACCTCTCTCCCCACTTGCTCTCCTCCCTCCCCTAAAAATTCATCCTTCGCCTCTCCTCCGCCCCCCCGCCCACCTTGCCTTCGCGATGGGGTCCGGCAGCAGTCAGAGGAGGCAGTGGAAGAGTTAGTTTGTGTGCTCTCCCGCCCGGCCTGATTGGAGCTGCTCTCGATATTATCCACCGTAAAAGGAACGTTTCAAATGAAGTTTACCTTTGGGGCTGTGGATTTTATCTCGATAGACTCAATGAGACATTTTTTAAATCGATCGTTTAAATATATGAATATGTTTGTATATACGAGTATGTGTGTGCGTGTGTGTATATAAAGTGTGCCTAAAAACCTTATAATATATGTGTATATATATATATATATATATATATATATATATACATATACATATATTTATATAAGATCTTTCACTGCACTTTCAGTCACATGCAGGTGCTACGGTGCAGCGAATTCATATTGCGATGGCTTTCTTCCTTAGAATCCGTTAAATATGCCTAGAGCGCTCGTGTGACGAATTACCAGTGTTGATCTTAATTTAGGTTTGCTCATCATTATATCTTTCGTGTCGAGTGACGGTATTTGGCAATTGTTTTCGGTTAGTAATCGACCAGCGAACATAATCTGTCTTCCTTTGACACTCGAGTTCGGTTGATTTTGAAACAAGTGCTCCTATATTACTTTTATTTAATTTCTGTGCCATGCGATAGTTAATATTCAGAGATTTCTGTATAAAAATGTAGGAGAAACTTGAACGGCCGATTTTTTTCTCTTGAGAAGTGGATAGTTAAACTTAAAGTAAAAGTCAGCTTCACTAAATTTTATTATTATTATTATTATTTTAGAATTTGTTGTGTGTGGGTGTTATGCCTTTAGGGTTGACTTAGGTATTTTTATTAATACCGCACGTATCCGCATACGTTGTTCTTTGACGGAATACTCGTAACCCAATCCGAGAATTATAATGCAAAATATTTTTGATTCAATTTAAATTATATTAAGGAGTATAAAAATGCGTTAAAGACATGTAATCAGATGAAGAGCATAGAAAATACGTCTTCTGGTGGAGCAGTGTAATTAAAGGAAAAACATTCATAAAGGATACTTTATATAAATAATTGTCTGATTATTATCAAGTTTATATATATATATATATATATATATATATATATATATATATACTATTATATCAAGTTAAAATTGAATTTAAATTATTTTATGGCCATCCTTTTTCGTGCAAAGGTTCCAAAAACATTCATGTCACCTCGTTGATTGGGCCAGTACAGTGGCCGATGTGGTTCCGGGACTAAGTCATCCCCTACTCCCTTCACACTCTCCCCCCACTTTCAACCTCTCCTCTTTCTCAACATGACTCAGTCCATCTATCTCCCTCCTTGCGAATCCTCCGTGCTCCGGCTTCCGTGATCTTCTTCGAAGATATTGGAGATAACCTACACTTTCTGGAAGTGCACCGCCCCCTTTTTATTATTCGGGTCCAATGAATACTTACGTTGCTAAGGATACCTTAAAGCAATTCGTTTTAGGCCCCGCGGTGGTATTCCATGCCAATCCGTTTTCTGCCAAAAATAAAGGTTCCAAATGCTGGGGAAAGGATGCTTGGGAATCAAAATACGGAGTTTTGGTAAGTTTGAACCACATTTTGCTATGCTAGCAAAATTGGCGTGGGAGTTTCGTGGGAAAAAAATGAAGGTTTGATTGTGTTCCTTTCACTTCGACAGGTTATTTGCCAGCTATAAATTGATACTTAGTTAATGGCAGTTGAGTTAACAATTGAATTAAACTTAATTAGAGAGGTTTTATTTCAAAAATTTATGTCTTTCATCAAATGTTAGTGAAAGTCATGCTTCACTTATTGACAAGCAATAGCATACCATACGCGAGCGGCTTTCCTTTAAGATCTGTATCCAACAGTCCAATCCCGTCGGTCCATCCACTCATATCCTGAATGGAGGGACCATTATTTCATCAGTAACAGTACCGAAATATTCGATCAGATAGTTCACTCCAACAGAGGGAAAGAACTGATCGTCGGAGATCCCTATCATTTAAATCTGTTGTCCTTGGTTACAAACTTGATCGACCATGAAGGGCCCATAGACATTTATGACGCGCATGAAATATCTGTAGATATTTCGTCTAAATCTAGCGTCAGTTGCCGTGTTTCTGAGTTTAGTGTATATTTTTAAGGAAGAAAAAAGTTTCTGTTGTATCTCGCTGCGGTAAGTACTTTCATGTTACGCCCTGAATAATAATAAAATACAACCTAGTGGAATAAACAAGTGGAAATGAAAAAATCGTCAGGAAACCTTTCTGCCCATGTTGCGAGAACATAAATCTGATTATTGGATTCACTTGAGAATGAACGATGAAGATTTCGATGACTGTCAACCTAGTATTGAATTTTTGACATGAGTGCCTTCGTGTTGGCACTTAAAAAACAGTGTTTTAATGAAATGTGAGCAAGTTATCGTATCCCAACCGCCTGCCATCAGTATGAAATTTTTTTTCATATTTCTTTTGCATTAATATTGGCAGTCAAGTAAAATCTGTATAATATCTCTGGTAGTCTTTGACCCTTCAATCAGTCCTCGTTTTTCCTTTATTCTTTGGTGAGAAGTAATATAGAAGGCGACAGAAAACTCAAAACCTCCGCTGCAAGAGATCCAAGGAATATGGCAACACTTCGCGGAAACTTTGTATCACTCTTTATAGCCTGGTTTGTTTCATTCCCGCTGGTAACTGTTAGCAGTGCAGCGTAGGGGTCGAGGGCCGAAATAAGTACCTACGCTATTAGTAATTCAAATTGGATGGATGATGCAAGATTTTGACGGTCAGATCTCTCCCACTGGCACAATGGGGAACGGGCTAACAGATTCGGTTTCGCCGGGAAAAATCCTAGCTATCACTCCTTGTGAATTCCCGATGGTGATAGTAAAATGAAGGTTCACCGTACTATAGTTATATTTCTTAGCCAGTCGCGTGTGGTAAGCACTTCAAAACTTAATTTGAAATGAGCCCTACGTGTACGGTTGTATCGTTTCCATTAAACCAGATGGATAATGTTTAAAGGATTAAATTGATGCATTGTCTACAACTTTGTTATGGTAACGTAATTTCTTTTGAGTAGTGTTGCTCTTTAATGATATTTTGTAGTTGAGTACAATATACGTAGCCTTAAAAATATTTTGTAGCAAATCCTGGGGCGAAGCATTTATTGCTAATTTGTGAAAAGAATATTATAAATTTAGAGTGAATTGTGCTATCATAGTGTTATTTATGTCAAGTGAATAATTTCTATTTTGTCACGACTCTCTTTGATACCTTTCCTATCATCGTGAACAATTATTTAATTCAATCTGAAGTTACAATTTATAAAGATACAGCGTGCCCGCGTATTGATTATTTAGCTGTTACAAATTATTATACCCTAGGACACGCCGTATCAAATACAAGTTTTTAAATAAGTAACTGTTTGTATTGCGGTATAAAATAACTGCAAACAGAATGCGGGAGACAAACTGCAATGAAAATTTATCCTACACACAAGAAGAACATATATGAGACAAAATGCTTTTACATGCAATGACACATAAAGATTACCTACCGCACTTTTACCATCACACATGGGCTAGGTTCACACTATACATACAACGCTCCGTCCATCGCCGCACTCCGTCCATAATCACGCACCCTTCAATTTCATATACCGTTCAAAATCACCGTTAACTCGTCATTTACTTTTGCAATTCCACCATGTACAGACAATATTTTAATAATACAATTATATAATAATCACTGATCAATGAACTAATCCAGTGGCTGCTTTACGCTTATTCTTAAAACTCCTAGAATTGGATGGAAAGGGCTCAAACAAACCTCCAGGCAGCTGGTTCTATTAAAAAATGGTTATGTTTGAAAAAGAGTATTTTTTCTTATTTGTTTTTGCAATCTTATTTTTATTTTAAAACTGTGGTCGTGTAATCCCTCAAAGTTTGGTTTTTCTATCTCTTTCCATAAATCATCCCGCGCTTCGTCATTTTTAACAATTCTCTGCATCGCGCCTAACCTACTAGTTATTCTTCTATTTTTCAAACTCTCCTATTTCAGTGTACGTATCCAACATTTCCGTAACACTATTGGTTCTCTTGTACCTTCCGAATGCATATCTTGCTGCCTGTCTTCGAATATTTTCTATCTTTTCAATACGTCTCACCTCATATGGATCCCATACTATGGACGAGTATTCCAGGATAGGGCTAACCAGTACCTTATACGAGTGAGCTTTTTCTTTTGTGGCTACGATACTTCCTTTTCAATTTGTCATTACCCAATGAAATAATTTAATTACCTTCCATATCACATTATCTACTTGGACTTTCCACCCAAGATCCCTAGTTAAGTAAATGCCTAAATATTTGCAATGACTGCTGCATGGGATTCTTTCTCCAACGAGGATGTAAATATCCTTTTGTGCACTCTTTTAATTTGAAAAATTTATATGCTGACTCTTACTTATATTAATGACCATATTATTAAAAATTTAAATTATTTGGTAGATCGTTTACGTAAATTAGGAAGAGTATTGGCCCTAGAAAACTGCTCTGTGGAACTCATCCACTGTTTTTAATTTTTGAAATCTGCCCGTAAGAAAATTTTTAATTCATTGCTTTACCCTTGAATCCAATGATAACGATTGCAACTTTAACAATATCATATCGTAAGGTACTCGGTCAAAAGCTGCTGATAAATAAACGATTACCGCATCAACATCCTTTCCCTCATCTATTTCGTTGCCGATGTATTGGCTTAAGCCCAAAAGCTGCGTTTCACACGAGTATCCCGTTCTGAACCCATGTTGGTGTGTGAATAGCCATCTATCTCTTATCCACCATTCTCGAATGTAGTCAGCGATTCTTTTTTCCATTATTTTGCAAGCAACTGATGTTATTCTTATATAAAAAGAGACGTTTCAGGCGTGATATGGTGGAATATCATAATTAATTAAAAAATAAAAATTGCCAATTTTTAATTAATTACGCTTATATGCCAATAATTCTTGGCTTTTGTTTTATCCCCTCTCTTAAAAATTGGTGTAATGTTTGCTTTTTTCTGATCATTAGGCAAAGCATCATTATTTAAAGTTATTTTGAATGGATGACTCAAGTACCAAGCTATTGCGGTATCACCCAGTTTTAGAATGTCAATTGATATACTACTGTCCGGTCCCACTGACTTATTTTTCCTCATTCTCCTTATTTCTCCTCATCTTCCTTATTTTTTTCATGAAATACGAGTCCTCCAAGATGATACCGTTTGTCTAGGGAAGTGAGCTGTTTTGTGCTGTTTCCCTGATGAAGTTTTCTGTCCTCGCTGAGCTGTTAAGGAAAGCCGTATTTTTCTTTTTGTTTTCTATGCCCCGAAAAACATCTAAAGCAGGAGTCGAAAATATTTGCTATTACTACAGTGTCGGTTTTAATGCTATTATCTTTAGTTTTTTATATGTCCGCGCGTTCCCCGTTGCCTTTCCCCGTTCTTATTAATCTATAGAATTTCGTTGCATTTACCTTCGAAATGGCATTGATAAGAAATTGTTCCTTTGCCTTTTCATTTTCCCTATTTAAGTTCCGGACCAAGGTACTGAAATGTTGTGACATTGCTTTACTTTCTTTCTTTAATCTGTGCGCCGGTCGGACCGCTTTCTTGAGTTTTAATGGTTTTTTTTGTATTACTCCATATCCGTATTCTGTTTCAAATTTTTTATGGGGACATCCGCTGTTTGCCCTTCAAGAATTCTTTCTTTTAATGTTTCCCATATTTTCTTCACGGTCGCTTAAACTACCTGTCCATCCCTGAAACTTGCCCCTTGAAAGTCACTGAATCCCTTCCCTATATTGCCTAATTGTCTTTCATCCCCCATACCGCCCTTTGTTGATCTACACCAATCCATCAGAATACACACTGCTGCGTGGTCACTTATTCCCGGAAAAAAACAACTATGCTAACAAAAAAACGTTTGCTTGGCGATTTCTAGCACACTTTTTGGATCTCAAAGTTTGTGAATTTTTTATATAGTTTGGGTTCACTGGATGTATTTCGCAAGCATCATCCGGATTTGAATCTGAATCTTGATTATTAGCTTGGCTGTCTACAAACTATTACTAACGGCGAAAAGTTGTATTTGTCAAAGAGCGCCACTTTAAATACCAGGATGAAAATTTTCGGCTCGTAGTTTTCAAAACTGAGTGTTCAAAACGAAATCCTTTGTTCTCCTAATTCAAAAGAGATCTTTAACTGAAATTTTCTTGCTTTTGAGCCTGTTTCTCCTTTCAAATCCGATTCCACGCAAAGCCGAATTGAGTAATCATTGCAGTCGTTTCTCGCGTGAGAAATTTATCGAAACCCCAACTTTCTCGCTGGCATCATGTAATCTCGTTTCCAAAAATAGTTCCGACTTCTTCGTTGGTGCACGAAATGTAATAATATTACGTACTTTACTAATTCTAATTGAATTAAGTTGAATCCAGCTTGTAAATTTAAATTGCAGAAGGTGTAATGAGTACTACTATAGTAGTCGAGATTTTGCATTTCAGTTCGTTGTGTCAGTTGTTTCGTCGTTACATTTGACCAGACGGTATTTTTGCTGGAAAAATTGCCGAGATAATATTTTATGGCCAGTGCTTCTAAACCTAAGAATATTGTTCTGTCTGAACTTTTTTTTAAACACCTAATACGAAAATCCACTCAGCAAGCGGGTAAATATCATGTTCCGTTTGAAAAATTTAAGTTCGATAGATTGAATCGACTTCGATTCTTCCTCTTATCCAGTCCGTTGTCTTTCTCGTAACTTCCCTCCAATTTTGGGCTTTTCTGCCGGAAGCTGTATGCCTGGGTTCCTTCTTCCTCACCGATCGAGCCGTCCTTCGCCTGAAAATTTCGCAAGATTCGGCGTGGGGCGTTCGCTCCCTTCTTTTCCATTCTCCGCCCTCATCACGCCAACGTTTTCCGTTCAATAGATCCACAATATTTTGCGCCGGTAATTTTAAATCTACGCTATCCCTTCACGTTTCCACATCTCTTTCAATGTATCACATAATGTGTGCCTTATCTAATTCCTCATCACGTTTTTTCTAAAGAAATGCCTATTCGAATTATTTTAGCTGCGAACCCAACCCATAATTTTGTTCAATTAGGGGAACTTCTCCGCAAAATGCATTTTCGTCCTCATTCGGTAATTTTGGACGACTTTTTCCACGATCATGTATCGGATAATTGTTTATTCACTTGATATCCAAAACTTCAATTTTGAATATGTTTTGAATTAATTTTCAAATATTTGTCAGAGATAACTAAAACTATTGCTCACCGATTTATGGCTTTATTTAAGAAAGCAATGATATTTACTGTAGAGATTATTCCAATAATTGAAGGAATGTTTATAGATTTTCCATTCGTATAGTGTACTGAGTCCGGTTGATTGACCATAAGGATTCATAGACAAATTTTTGCCTAAAATTAATGAGTATGTTTTTTGCTTTGTATGTTTGCACTAGTAGAATTGATAGAACATTTTAAAGTAGTCCCTCAAACAGCCCTTGCTTGCGCACTGCTTCTATGTTCAATATCTCTAAAACATGAGAGATGTGATCCATATGTAGACATCCCAATGGGAGCTGTCGAGAGAGTAATGCCGGTGTAGTTGATGACGCTGGATATTAAAATTTCTTTCTGCAATTTGTTTATCAAAATTCCAGAGAGCGATTTACCTGTTGACATGAAGTCTTTCCTGATATACTCAGTTTCGGTTTAATCGTTCCTTTTAAGTAGAAAAGCTATCTCTTTTTGTTGAAAGCATCAGATTAGATGCTCCAGTCACAATTTGCGATAATGCCACATCTTTTTCTAAATCTATTTATTTCAGAAAGGAGCGATTTTTGTGTTGGCAGCTCGACATCTCGAGTATTTTACACAAATGAATTAACCTTAAATTAAATTCAATATTTGCCACTAAGCAATCCTCGGATTGGTAATTCTGGATGATGAATATTAAAATCATCAATCCAATTTAGCTGAAAATTTCTGATGTATTTCTTAAAATGTTCCCCCGAACTGGAGTTTTTTTCTCCAAATAATGGTTCGTTCTATGAAGTTAATAAATGCACTTGACAATGGCATTCTCATATGGCTGATGATAACATAGTCGATTTGGAGATTTATTTTGTCAAATTCCGTCCGGAACATTTCAGTTTGCATCCTTTCGTCAGGTAGAGGTAAAATGCATTAAAATATTTCAGTTATTTCCATTTTATATGTATTCAAGGAAAATATGTAAATTCAACACGTGATTAAATGCTATCTTAATTGTCCTCGCTTTATCCCAATCAGTACTTGTGTTAGATGCTTGTGTATTAGAAGTTTAAATGTTTTTGTTTTTCGTACTTCAACGTATTTCCGCGGTGCAATTTTAAATGCAAAGAAATTAACTTGGTGAAAACACCTTTGAAACTGATCTCGAAACAGGTTTTATCGCTATTATTGCTGTAGGCAGTTTTGTTGATTGAAGAAATGGGTGGTACGCTCTTTGCATACCTTTCGACTCATTATTACCTTACATTTTTTACATTATTACATTTTTACACTTATATTTTGTTATTAATTTGATTATTATCTGACAGATGACCATTTATCGACTATTCTTTCGTTAGCAGAGGTTGATTGGGGTTTTTACAACCTTTGAAATCCAGAATGAGTATCTTTAAGAATAATTGATTGTTGAAGTGATAGACTTGACGCTTACACTACTCCCTATTTCTAGGAACTCATTTTCTGGACAACTTGTGGCGTTCTTTAAATGATTAGATTGAAACTTATACGAATTTAATGACAAGTAGGCACTGCTATTCATCCTCTACAGAATTAAGCAACACCTACCTTGCCTTTATTATCCACAATGACGCCTGCGTTAAATAATTGACACTTGAGGCATAGTTAGAGCAATGTTTTACATAAACATCATTAAAAGAAAATTTTATGGCTCAAAAGCAGCCAAACGTGGTACATTTAATTGGAACCCTTCTGTCATCATTGAATTCGTTACTGAATTCTTACCGGTGGGAAGCTCTCGCGGAAATGATTACCAGTTACGCTGCATTTTTCTTTCGAAATGATATAAATTTAATTATTTTCTAGAATCTCATAGGTAATCAAAAGCCCTAATTGCGCCAAAGAAGTGGGCCATTAAAAAAAAATAATAAGGAAAACAGATTACAGGTTACAGTGGGATGCGTGACGAGGATAGGAATGTCGGGAGTCAAATCCTAGATTCCGGAGCTACGACGATGCTTTTGCCGCTGTTTACCTTTCTATTTCGGGGACAAGTCGAGACCAGCGAGGGTTATGCTCATGCGTTGCCTCAGGTGGTCGTTAAGTTTCATTTCCATGATCACCCTCCCACTTCCGTGTTCCTTTGCGGTGTCCCACGGCGGATGGAGGGTAGAGGTGTGGCGACGAGGTGTCCCCAGCAGACGCCTGCGTGAGGTGGTGGAGAGAAGGGTCGTTGGGAAATCCAAAAAAAAAAAAAAGTTATTCCGAATCGTGGGAAGAAAGTGAGTGCATCGAATGTTTTGCGTGGGGTCGTCGGTCTGCATCTTCATGCGTCTTTTCGAGGGAAAGACGTGAAAACACGCGTGAGGCTTGTTTGTGTGTGTGAGGGATGGAGAGAGGAGTACAAGGGGGTTGTGGGAAAAAGAGAAAGAGGAAGAAAGTGGCCAAAATGCGACGGTCGTGCGGCCGGAAAAATCACGATTGACGGAGGCCCCGAGTCCTTATCTCCCATGTGATGTTTTATTCTCCACCCTCACCCCCCCCGCATTGCCCACCTCCCGTGCGAAAAGAAGATGACAGTCCCATCGATACGACGGAAAGGAAAAGGGTTTCCACACTGTTGTTCTTGCGGTTTGGGAGAGGCCTTTCTACTGTCCCATCATCCGTTATACCAGAAGGTTGTGAGACACTGTTACCCATTTTCTCCGGAGTGGCACGTTTCCGTCCCGCTCCCCATCATTAAAATTTTTATTTCCCGTCGTAGTAGTTTCATTTGGTTATAAGGGTATCCACTCTTTTTGGAAAAGTAGAGGAATGACTGGATTCCTTCAAAATATTTGGCAAGAAGACATGCGTGAAAAGTACTCCGAATGATTTTTGACAAGTCGAATAATGACGAGATGCGGGTCGAGGATTCCAGGCTAATGCGATATTCTCTTTCGTAATGAAAGCAGTTCATGCTTTTTCAGGTCCAAACTATAGCAGGGCCAACTTTGAAGGTACTAGCGGCGTTCAAAAAGATGAGAGATGGATTAACTTACCATCATTACCTTTTGTCGCCATAGCTTTTTTTTGGGCGACATGTCCGTCTTTCCATCTCCAACCTTCTCATTCGAGTCATGGATTCACGTTCCATTCCACCAGTCACATCTTGATGTAATCTTTTATTGTTCTACTAATATAGCTACTTTGGGTTTATTGCTATGAATAATTCCTACTGACGAGTCAGTGGAAGGACCGAATAAACTTCCCAACATTGGAAAACAATTGTCCATACATTCACCGCAACCATAAATACCGTCTGTTTGTGGGGACAATAAGGTGAAAGTCAGGAAGCCTCAGCAATAGACATTGAGCAAACTTCTCGTCTCTAAGGACCACATTCCCTTAAAAAATTAAATGAAAAGAAAATTATAATTGTTATTTAGGTCAATTAAGTGATATCGAGTGCGTCTTCGGCAAAGTATTTTTCACGTAGCCCGTTTTACTACAGATTTTACAATGGCTTCCTCTTGGGAGAAAACTTTGAAGCAAGCCGAACGACAAGGGACTCTCTGAATTTATTGATAGTACCAAATGTTTTACTCATTGACAGAAATGCTCTATATTTTACACGTATAAAATTAAATATAAATTGTCTTGAGGAAATATTTTACCTCAAGACAATCGTGCACAAACTCATAAGAGACCAGAATGCTTGTAATCGAAATCCCCCAGGAGCCGGCACGACATGATAAGTATTAACCTACAAGGTAGCGACTGCGCATGGTTATACGATTATATTTATATATATATTTTTTTGCAGGTTCCCCTCACCTTTCCCCATCCATTTGAAGACCCCTAACCTCCTCATCCCTTACCCTTTCCTCCTGGTGCTGCACCCCCTGCCACACACCTTTTGGTGGCTCGCAGGGTATTAGATGTAGATGAAGGCAGTATCTGTATATGTTGAGATAAGGAACAATGAACAACATAGACAAAACATTGCAAACATAAGGTCAAACTTCATCCGCGTGATAAAATATTTCGGGGAATATCTATATTAATATTGAAAAATTAGTATAAGTCTGTTCGAATATACCTTAAAATGCTTATTATCTGTATATAAAATGTTGTAAATTTACTGTGTGTCAAGATGAAAAATTAAAATATTGACTTGAATTTTTGTCTTAGTGGATATTTTATCAGATAAAATATTTTATTGCCGAAAATTCAATCTGAACGGAATAAAATACAGACCAATTATCCTTCGAGTAGGAATGAGTGGCGAATTTTTCAGTACTGAATAATTTTTACGGTAAATAACATGGGGCGGGAAAAAATGCGTTGAACATAAGGATATCATAGGTAAGGTAATACAAATCTCAAACTTTTTGTCTTATCACAAGCGTTTTCTTGATCTTAAGTGGAATACAAAATCGAATCGTAGAAAGATAGGCAATTCTCATCGAAGGGTTCCTAGCTTCTATTGAATAGTGAAAGTAGATCTTGAGTATTACAAGGCCTTTATTGCGCTTTTCATATGCTGGTTACTCTGTGACAAAACGACCGATCGAGTTCCGCAATCGTAAGCATGCAATACTGAACGTCGCATTAATGCGGCAAAAGCTGATAATCTGTACTCGGAGTGCTGGAAACGTGCATGGATAAGAATAGGTATTGATGAAAGCGAAATGAGATGAAATCGAGTCCTTGAGGAAAGATTTTTGCCAGCATTAGGCGTGTATTATAAACTGAATGTTTCTCTAAGGAAAATCCGTGTACTGGCAACCTAATGTAAGCGGATTTTATGTATGCCAAGACAAACATAGATGTCAACTTAATGGAGTGTTTAAACCTGACAAGTCTTGATGATAGAAATAGTGGTGAAATGATGAGAACTGAGTGAGTGAAGAAGGTCGTTTGGAAATATTGAAAGAATGTAAAAAAGTGCAATCGCCAAAAAGATATATGTGGGCAGAATCAATGGTTCGAGACCAGAGAGTTAGACCGAGAAGGCCATAGGGTGAATGCGGTCGAAGATTTTCTTAAAACAAGGAATGGTGTCTGAGACTGATGAAAAAATAATGTGATATGTAGCGATGCATGAACGTGATCGAAGCGAAAGAATGGTGAAAGAATATGGCAAAATGAAAGAAAGTAATGGAAAAAAATTTGGCATTCTACGCTTTTCATAAAATTAAACTTTGTAGTCTATCCCCTTTCCCCTAAAAGAAGGGCGGCTTTCGTATTCTATTTCTTTACACATATACGCCAATATAGAACATACGAGATATCCCTATCGTAAACAATGTGGGTGTCATACTCAAGGTGATTCTGTGGACACAAAATATGAGGACTTTAAAGAAACTTGATTTTTGTTACAGAAAAATAAGGAAAAGTCTTTTAGAGAGGTCAGCTCCAGCCCCGCGGGGCCAATTCCTGTCACCGAATTACGTTTCACTGATAGTTGTGTCCAAAAAAAATGTCTTAATTTAATAATGTTGGGTTTCCAGAAGCGAAGAACATGGAACTGAAACTTAGACCCTCCGTTCAGTGGTGTTCATCCCTGAGACTACCGCAATTAAAAAAAAAATTGTCACTTTCGAAAATGGATCTTGTCTAAATGTACGTTGCAGGTTACCATGGGACCACTCGATGCCGTCATTACTCGCGAAGCAGTTCCACGAGTAAAAATGCTTTCCATTCGGCTATAATTCACAGCTCAATAAACGACCGAAATCGTTTCAAAGGGAGGCGATCATTCATCGAACGTTTAGAAGAAATAACATTTTTATTGGCCTAAAAAAATATCCCGTGGACTGAGATCGGTGAGTGGAGGGCTTGGGGAGCCGGGGGGTAGGGGGGTCTTGCGGTCGTGTGTCTCTCCGGCCTCTCGCCGTGGGTGTCAGAAGGGGCGAGGGAGGTCGTGATTTGCAGTGATGGAGGGTGAGAAGGAGGGAGAATGAGTGGGGTGGGTGGTGGAGGATGAGTCTAAGTGCGTGGCGGCGAGAGAAGTTTTGGGAAAACCGTGAATACGATTGAGGCGATGGTAGGGAAGAAAGGTGGATGACTCCATTACTGAGAAAATATAAAAGAAGAGAGAATTTTTATCGCCTTGCGGTAGTATTTTCAACCGATATGTACACGCTGTACAAAATAATTCGCGATAATAAGGATCCGGTTCAGGGCATTAAAAGAAGGTATGAATGAAAGGAAAACACTGAATAGGAAGACAAGGAAATGGGATGCGTTCATTTTAAAGCCGTGAGGAGAATGGGAAGTGTGAAGGTTAGAAAGAAATCGAGTTCTTGCAAAGACGTGTGAATGGAAAAACTCAGCAACTACGTCGTTAGGTAGGAGACAACTTTCTTAAAACTGTGGCAGTAAAATTGGTAAAGCCTACCAACATCTTACTTTGATCCACGTTTAGATCCACTTCCATGTTAGATGTCTAGTTTTATATATATATATATATATATATATATATATATATATATATATATATATATATGTATATATATATATATATATCGGCACAATAATGGGACGGCACAATAGAACACACATAGAATAGCAACGTTTAAAAGGACACTCACACGGTAAATAGTTCGAGAGTCTCACTTGAAGAAGGCCTCTGAGAGGGCCGAAAGCTCGAACTATTTACCGTGTGAGTGTCCTTTAAAATGTTGCTATTCTATTTGTGTTCTATTGTGCCATCCCATTATATATATATATATATATATATATATATTGGATTTGATCCCTCTATTGATTTGAAAATATTTGTGATAAAAGTTGGGAAAAAAATTTCGCTTCCTACAAGAAATTCGTTAATTGTTTTCACTCCCACAGCGTGACCCCCGAATTTCAAGTGGAATCGCCAATACATTCCTTGTCATCGTTGTAAAGTAAAATATTTCATTTGGTGGCTCGAAGGTTGGTTATGAAAGTCGAAATGGCTCACGGTGGTGAGGGTAAGTTATTTAGCTAGACGGGTTGCAATTCTTGGATTCCAGCACACGGTCTGATCGTCTTTCTCCGAATTTCATATGCATTGTACGACACATCCACCGAACATCCCTTCATTAATTGGTGGAATCGCAAAAGGTGGGAGCAGTCGTTGGAATTTCTGGCGTGAATACTCGAGATCTCGCAACAGAGATGCGTTTAACGCCTACTCGGCGGTAACCCCTCGACGCCGCTTCTTCCTTTTCGACTTCACGATCCGGTACATTAAATGCCGAAAGCGTACAGACCGTTCGGTGTACTAACGGACGCGTGAGCCGTCTCCGTCAGCTCCTCACTCATGCCTTGGGCTTTGCCACCGAGATGGCGTGGGATGCGTTGGGCAATTTCGATTTAGAATTCATGGGTGCGCACCTGAGGTCGATGCTTGGGAGCTTTTGCGGTGATTCGAGAGATGAATTGGGGAATATATTCCCTGTTCTAGTGGACCACGCAACCGCATGGCATCACCTTTCGATCGGTTTGTTTCCACTGCGGCTATCAGGAAAGCCACAGTAGGTCATCAGAAAACACTCCCGGTAGGGGCCCCAGCAGACGCAATGCCCACTTGCTCACTAGACCAGATGGTAGAAACCTAGACTACACCTTCCAGTAAATCGTCGTAGATCCATCAATTTGCAAATAAACATGCATTGATTGAGTGGAGTTCGTCGTTCATAATCGTATAACTTAATATTCAATAGCTATCAATTAAAAATTTGCCTTAGCCAACCGATCGAGAAACTATAATTGCAGTTTCCTTATATCCGTGAAAACAGTTGATTAGAAAATCATATATGTATGCATTCAGAATACTGGCATAAAGTAAATACTTCCCGGCTGAGGCATTGTAAAAATGTCGAAAAATCAATAATAGTTCACCGAAAAGTATAAAGAGTTCCCAAGAAACTTTAAAAGGGAGACTGACCATGTATTTTAAGAGGGAAAACAACTTGTGTAATAAAAAAATGAGTTCATTGCTTTGAAGCGCAATGCCATGGGAAAATACAGTAATTTTATTGGGACGTAATCAATTTGTCAATCCTTGAGAGCTTTCGTGTTTAGGCGTGTGTTTGGGGGTGAAAGGGGCCGGGTCAAGGACGCAAGGTTGGTACATAATTGCTTGAGATCGGAATTTACCCTAAAGGGTTATGTCCGTGGGAAGAAGGTCATCGGGAGTATCTCATTTGTTTTATCAAATAGCGCAATAAAATTAGTCCTATTTTTTATGGCTAATTGAATAAAAGCAATGAATGATTCTTATTTTGCCAGGCGCCGTGGATTTTGATTGTTTTGTGCAATAATAGGAATGGTTTTGATTATAATTTTTGATAAAAACGGAAAATCAGTGGACGCTTGTTTACTCCTGTCAATCCGTAGAGGTTATTGTGAGGCTCGAAAAACATAATTGGAACCGTTCTCAATCATAGACATTCATCATAGATAATCATTCAATTATAGAGCTAAGACATAGCTTCTTTTAGAAGGGTCTTTGTACAATCATCTCATAGAAGCCGTGAATGTCTTTCAAAGTGGTCAAACGATGATGATGAATGAGCACATATTGAAGCTAGGTTAATCACAAAATCCTGATCAGTATAGAATTAGAAATGAAGCTATATGCAAACGCGTGTTTGAATTTAAAAGCCCCAGCCTATTAACTACGTATTTCTTAGCATTGGAAGATTCTTAGCTGCCTTTTCCATTCCAAAAAGACCGCGACTTTTCCATTTCCCGGAAATGGAAAAGTCGCGGTCTTTTTTTTTAGCTTTTAACGTCTTTTGGAGCCTAAATCTGGAAAATATATTGCTTGAAATTGCAGCTCACACTTCTGTTAAGCTTTTTTTTGTATTAAAAGGGGGAATCATCGTCCCTTTGATCATTGCCAAGTGTTTGATGGGTGGAAGCAGAATAGCAGAATGGTTGCGTGAGAGACAATGAATGGATCGCGCTTTGGTTGAGTGGGCACCTTGAGCATCAGGTATTCCAGAACTTGAAGGACGTTGTGGGGAGCTCTAGAAGAGACCGTTCTTCGGCTGAAGAAACTCGAGACGTTTTTATTTATTTTTTTACTTATCCAACGATTTGCAACGGTTTATCTATTTTTGGTCGAGTTGGAGAGGCAAGCGTCATTACGATGATCCGAAGTGGAACCCTGGCAAAGAACATGGGAAAAGCAGGGATCATTGAAAAATTTTAATTTTGCTAACTTTTGATGACCTCTTCAGTACCACCGAAATGGTTTGATTCTTTGAAAGAGAGGATAACAATTTACAAAAATTCAGAAAACGTGGCCTTGGAAATTCTCCAAAAAATTCCCTCTCAGTTGGAGGACGATATTACACCTGACTGAATTTTTAGCCCGGATCTTCAAATTACCGCCGAGTCGTCCTCCTTGAATTTACGATTTCCAGGACGTTTATGCGAACAAGAATTTACCTCTTTAGTCCACTTTTGTTCCGTAGTGAGTGATTTGCGTTTTCGTGTGCGCAGTTTGGGCTGTAAAACCATAGCCAATTGCTGGTAACGTCTAATTTAAATACAATCACGAGTAAAAACTAATGCCTCGAAAGAAACTCAGTAAATACGTGGATTCTTCTCCAGGACTCTCTTTCATTTATAATAGTTTATTGGAATAACTAGAGATTCGTGACCGTAAATTGGTTTGTCCGCGTTTAAATCATGTTGAAATTTGATATACTCCATTACGTATTATCCTTACACATGCCTGTACACTTAAAATTGCGCGCTGAATAAGTATAATGTCTATTGGCATGTCCCTTTGAATCTTTATGACAGATTCTCACACTGTGGTACCCCTGAGAAAAATTTCAATTAGCACATTATTCTAGAACCGAAATATTAAATAAAAGCTTATATTTTACCGATGTGGCAGCACATTCTTCATACTGTGTATTATTGACTCTGTTGTGTTCTCTTTCGTCGCTATTTAGGATTATGAGTTTAACTTGCATGCATTTGGTCACGTGCATGTGGCCATTTGGTCATACTGATCAAAATCTGATCTGCGATGTGGAAGAATAGTGTTGTACCAATAAGTAGTAGCTTTAGGGGAGGTGACCGACAGATAAGGTCGTTTGCACCATTAGGGTTGGATGGGAAAAGAGTTTGAATGAGGGTGGAGAGAAGCATGGTGGCGGCATTATCCTGCTCTTAACGAAAGGCGCTAAGGGGTCCGGAGTTTAACGTCCCATCCGACGGGCGGCGTACTCGCTCAAAAGTGCTCTCCACAAAAGACCTCACGTGGGGATCGGGATAACACTGAAAAATATCTGCCCTCTCCAGGATGTGGCACCGATAACGAAAGACATAAATCATATCTTATGGGCATGAGGAAACGAAAAAGAATTGGACTTCCTCGGGAAATAACTAAAATGCGGGCAAGAGGTAACTTAAAACTCAATAAATAAAATAAACGTTATTGTTTCCCGTGCTGAAGACTATTTAAGGACTTAAAACATCACGAATATTAATTTTTCCCTTGTCAAACGAGCATGCCAAATTTTAACGAAGAAAAAGACTGTAGCAATAAATGCCAAATAATGATGCAACAAGGCGGAATGTCATTTTTCATTCCTTTTCTGATCTCTCTAAGATAAACAGACGATAAAGGCGATAGCATCGCCACTCAGGATGAAGTTTGTCTATACTGAATAGATGATTTGAATGCTATCCAATTTTCAGGAAAGGTCATATGGGATAAATATGTGGAGAAGTCTAAAACCGGAAAATGTGTTCGAGCAAGCATGCCGTGCCCAAGGCGAGGAATGTCGATGAAGGCTGCAATTGGGTTTTGAATTGCTGGTAATTTTTAGGTATTCGATTGCCGGAAGGTCCAGTGGTCATCATGGTCGCCTCGATCTTCCAGCCTTAATCTATCCATATGCTTTTCGTATCCTTTCCTGGAAGATGTAAACTAGTGTTTACTCTGTTATGTGATTAATTTTGCAGATGGATGCACGAAAAACCAATTGAAAAGTTATCTCTGATTACGCAAACGAGATAGCATTTTGCGAGGGTGTTCATCGTTGAGAAATACTGTGAACTTTAATGCTGTGAATTCCTGAGGTTTTCAAATTTGAGCGACAGACTCCTGGCATGACAAGCAATTCGATAAAAAGCCACTAGGAACATCCTTTGATTATCCACTGAAGATTTAAAAAATAATTTATGGAATACCATTTTTTGAAGATTTGTTAACATATTTTCTTTCTTAGGGGACACCTCTGCCACTTGGTGAAAGGAAACTACTTTCTAACTAGACATATCGTACAATATACCATCGATAGGTTTCCTCTTCATGAGGCATTATCAGGTGATGATTTTGCTGAAACGGAGAGACCTGATGATGTCTGACAGCAGTAAAACATAGGCCTTCCATAAATAATGTGTGTAGAATTACGGGCTGGTTTCTTTTCATCAGGAAACGATTCCAAAAACTACCCTCTGGAACTAGTTCCTTATATCTTTCCTTCTTTTCTTCCTTCTCCCATTCCTGCTGACTGATAAGTTCAAATGTAGTGTAGAAATGCGATTCAACCAGTGAAGAGTAAACACCCAAATGGCAGCAAATTCTATTCTTGTCACAAATGGTTAACGGGAGTAGCCGAATCTAGGTGAAAATTTAACAATGCATTTACATTTATTTTTGAGAAAACAGCAATCAGAATACATTTTTACGGTCCCAGAAACTGCGTGAGATATCGCGACTGTAACTTTTAACGTAGTCATCCGCTAGGTGTTCATTAAAATTTAATAATTTCAGAGAGTAAAAATAATTCGCTTTGATCGGGATTCGAACTCATATCCCTCGTTTTCCGTCCGAATGTTTGGCCAGTTAAGCTACCGAGGCGTCGTCTCACCCTCCGAAATATCGGGGGCTTTAAAGGAACAAGATGTTGTGACGAAATATACAATTTCACAGTCCTCTTAATAAATTTCTTAAACTTAATAAAATCAAAATATTCGGAAGTCTTTTCTGGCGAATGACATTTGGTATGTTCACGTGTATTTGGAACTAAGACAAGAATTTTTTCTAAACATTCTATCTGATTGACCCAATTTATCTTAAATTTCATATAGCGTTATAATTATATCCTATTCTTTTACTCATGCACGTCTATGCCCGTATTTTTATTAGTGTTAAATTTAACTCCTTACTCAAAAAAGTGAATTCATTTCAATATAAAAAAACCATATTAGCGCCTTCCGTACAACCACATGTTGGGAGTTTATTTTCTCAATATGTGAGCTAATAAAATAATTATAAAATATTTATTTGCATTTTTTTCAGGAGTAATGAAATACGTTTTCCCTTCGATGAGGCCTCTTCTTTTAGTTAGTATCATAAAGGTGAAAATGTCAAATGTTGTGTACAATTTCAGTGCTGGAGTAGCTTAAAACCTCTCATAAGTTTCAACGGTTGGGAGTAAATATTTCAGTTGGTGCTCCTCAAGCAAATATAAAAAAAACCCATAATTTGAAATTTAATTCCTTTCTTTTAAATTTTTTGCTATTATTGATTAAAAAATTACCTTACCATTGAGGAGAAGTGATATTTTTATTAATACTCATCCACTGTTTCTTTTACTTTCAACCATCTAACGTTTTTGTTTTGACTAAGCTTTTTTTGCTTATAAGTATATGCTCAGCTAGCAATTGAGCGAACAGAGCCACGTTTCTCTGAGCTACTGGTCAGTTTAAGAGCACTTTTAATTTCCACAAATGGAGTTAGCGGATAGTGATAAATGGCGCAGCAATTATCCCTCGCATCAGTACATACCTTTTCAATGACCTTTTGAAGGTAGCAAAATGGAAACGGTTGCAGGCTTTATATTATGCAAGATATTAATCACGGAAAGGATGTAAAAACTTTCCAAAATCCATTTAATTATTTTTATAAAGTGAATTTTACGAATGATATTTAGTTGAAAGTGTTACATTACTTACATTTGACTATGTACATAAGGCATATAAATCGATATGTAGCTTTAAGAAGCGTGATAGTGCAGGGTAAATAATGGGATCCATATGAAATATTTGAATGACTGTGTCGCTAAAATCATCACATCAAGATAGTCTTAAAGCTGAAAAATTGCCTGGAAGGTAGAGAACAATTCAGGGATTTCCTGTATATAACCAAAGAATACAGCAATTTAAGTAACGTTTCGCACATTTACACGCAACGTTTTCCAATTCATTTATTCAAATTCAATTAGATCAACGTTATCAGCAATAACCACTTCAAAAAATTGATAGAGTGCATTAAAATGTTTCTCTTCAACCGCAAGTTACTGTTGACTCTCATGACAATGATCCATGGCCCTGTGATTCCGTGGTTCTGGCCTTAAAACGAGTGTAGCTAAAAAATATGAGAAATCCTTGAATTTAATTTCCCAAAATTGTATGTTTCTCTGTTTTAATTTGCCCGTCGAGTTACTTACTGTAGACATGGGACCCACCATTGATCACAGTCAGTCGTCCATAAAAGAAAAAAACGGAGTTAGTAACGACTACTTCAATTGTTTTCTCCGTGTGTAATAATTAGGGGCTGTTGGAGGGGCGGTCACTGTTGCAAAATATTGATTAGCGGCGAAATATGGTCGCGATCCAAATCTCTTCTCTCCCGGGATACGTGCTCATACGCCGGCACTGTGCACGTGAGGCCGAATACCTGGTCAGAGCCGAAAACTCAATCTCCTATCTGAACCTGAATCTCTTTCGCATTTAAACTCGGACTGTCCGCACAATTCAACAGAAGGAACTCTGTTCCACCCACTACTGATGAGTGAATTATAGTTTAGCCTCAAATAGCTTCGATACGAACTGGACTGCCTTGACTATAGAATTTCTTCATACATCTGAAGAAATCCTTTCGGCTTAAAGACATCTAGTCGAAGGAGTTCTCCCCTACGTCACCCCACATATACGATTTTACTGATTACCGAACTCATGTTGGCCCTGATCACATTTTTTCTTCAGTCGATGGCGACGGAGGAGGTGGATTTGGCATGAGAGATCAAAACGTTGCGATTAGCCATATAGCCTTGTGTATGGCCATTGTGAAGTGGAGTTGACATTTACCTTTACGACCCTCGTGTTCATTTTATGTGTAATATATATTTTATGAAGGCAGGAGAAATAGTTGGTGGTCTAAAGTATCGGATAACACTTATAAATGGGGCTATTATTATATCATAACCTACGAGTATAATATCATTATGCAATCCTTTTTATAAAAGTATTTTTGAAGTTTCAAGGACTTTACCGGGATCTAATATATAATCGTTAAGATTTTACTTCGGATATGAGCCTATGAAAAGGTTTTCTGTGAAAGTGTTCCTTCCGAAAATTCATGTCATGTATAAGCTATTAAAGCGATAAAGACTTAGGGCGAACAATAAAACTTGTTCTCAAAAGATTTTACTGTCCACGATTCAAAGGAAAGTGAGCATAAAATGCGAGGAGGTAGAGCAATTTCTTTCGAGTATTTCGAGCAGGGTTCTATCAAAACTCAATATTTGCAACGACAAAGAAAATATATTGAGTTTAGTAAACGTTTTGCTGGATCTGATGGCTATTTCTATTGAATTTTCCATTCGGCAGGAAAAACTTACGGATGTATTATTTAGATTATTCCCTGTTAAATGACAAAACCTGATCACATCTACAAATAACTTTTGCTCTATCTATTGATGTGTTTGTTTTTTTACCAAGTGGTTGAGTCTTCACTACCCATGTGGCCACACAATGTTGATTAATATTTTTATCTGTGACGTACGACCCATGGTCGTAACTCTTTCTCTTAGACATTGAGGCACTGCTTATCTCGTGAGCATAACGGGAAATATTTCGTTTTAATTATTTAAAACACCATCGAATCCAATGCTTGCACGTCGAGAAGAAACTTTAATTTACCAATCTACTCCCACCCCCTGGATTTAAAAAATTCACATCCTGATTTGAGCAATGTAATAATTTCTTCCTTAATTTACGACTGTGAATCTCTATTATCTTTCCCGTAGAACTTTTGATCCGATATCCAATCCGAGATAAGACTCTTCACCGCTCCTTTCCCCATCTACTCTCCTCTGTTTTAATCTTCTTTCTGATCTGCCCCCCGTTCTTCCCATTATTCCACCCGCCAATCCAAGTTTTGACGAGGGATTGAAGCCAATTTATCGTCATGTCCAGAAGGATCCTTCCCTCCTAATAGGCTTGCTCACATCAACGCTACGATCGCCCCACTTACATCACTGGGAAACAGGCTCGAGTGAAGAACATTGAGACGATTTTTAATAGGAATGTTATGGCTTTTCTTTTTCTGTAATTCACTGCCATTCCCGTATTGAGTATTTCTGATGGTCCTTTTGTCACCTCCTATTTCGACTTGCCACGTTATATCGTCATGGTCCGAGTTATTCAGCATCTGTATTAGAAACAATTACTCGTACCTTTGTTTCAACGTATTAGAACGTTGCCCGCTGAACCAAACTCTCCATTGTAATTTATACACGTATATTGACACAACTGTCATTCAGCGTGGCTACTTCATGCTCATAAGAATTGATTTGTTATTAATGGCATGGCATATTGGGTGCCACTCATCTCCTTGGCCTCTCTGAGGTATGAGGAATAAGGATAGGCTTCTGTAATTTATAAACATTCATCAACGAATGCCAACTTTGTAGTTCAAAAGCACCTTATCAAGCCATGCGTTCCTTCTTTGCGTCGAATGTTTCCTAGCCTAAAGGTCATAGAACGTAATTCGAGGAATCAGAATTAGGTACCCATCAAAATGCATGCCACACATATTTCTCCTAGGTTGAATTTGGTGCTGGTTATCCCCATTATTGATGCTCATTGCTAAGTTTAAGAAAAAGATATTACAATATGACATTATTACTTAATGCAAAGAACTAAAAGTTATATTGTAAGTGTTCCATCAGTATAGTTATTCAATTTTCGATGAGTTTTATTTGTTATGTTAGGCTTAACTCTAAACCAGAACCTTTGGGTTACAAATTGAGGTCCCTTTCAGTCGGGATAAGCGGAGATGTAATTTGGATTCCAATTGCCGATTTTTATTGATGGGTGATTGAGATTTAATAGTAACTTGATTGTTTCTGACACTTTTTGCTCATCATTCGTAAACTTGATTCTTCCACGCCATTGATCGATTTTCTTCACCTGACCCAATGACGACTTATATTGAATTCTACATCCAAGATTTTTAACATAATGTGGAAACGAATATACCCATACGATTGACTGATTGTTATAAATTTTGGCTTTTTTAATACACCTTATCGAGAGTGCTTGCGCCAAGGTAAATATAATATACTCATTCCGTAAGTTATTTTTAATAACCGTTGAGAGAGCAAGAAATATTCCCCAATGGTTATCCACTGGAATTTTAAGCTACAAAAAATGAAGTATGGGACATAAATCTTAATATGATTATGTCCTTCAGCATTTCTTAACTATTTAGTTAACATAAGAGCTTGGTTTTCCAAGTAAACCATCCATTGAAATTCCACGAGGCACAGTTTTGCCTGGAGTGTGAACTTTGTCTTGTTCCATTTCCCCTCTCGAAAGAACCGTTTCCCAAAAGAAGATAAATCAGGCATTTTCTGAAATAATTAGATATTTTCAGACAGAATTACATGTAATTAAATTTCATTCACCCTTATGAATATCCACAAGCAGGAAACACAGTCTCAATCTCACTCATCCCACGTCTAAGCCACTGGGCGTCCACTTCTTCTCATCCGCCACGAAACCTGTTGCAGCAATGTCTACCTACATGCACAGTTTAGTACAGTTTATGCACAGTAGGTTTACTGATATTTGGGAAGGCGATACTATCGAATTAGTTATTTTAAGGTTGAAGACAAGATAATTTTCCGCCCCAATATAGCTACTTTCTCCGTAGTTTTTTATCATTAATTTACAGAGATTATAATTTTTACTTGTGATGCAAATTTTAGTTCCAATATTTTTGAAACTCTACTGCTGTCGCATCTCAATAAGTCTGCGATTTTACAATATTCATTTTGAAAGATGATATTATTTGCTTCGCTCCGGGTTATTTATACGTGTGCTAAGTGCTTTTGAACTCGAGAAAAATTACAACTTCAATTAAATGTTCCAACTCATGCCCTTTCCATTTTCAGTTTTGCAATTAATTCTCCAGTATTCGTGAAAGCTCTTTTAGAAAATGCCATATTCGCAGTACACACTACCCAAGTGAGTCCTCCCGACTGTTTCAAATTTATCTTTATTAAATGAGTGCTAGTTTTTTGCTTCTTTTTCGTCTCAACAGCTTTCCATACCAACGCTAAAATGAGAAATCATTTCCTAATTTTATGAGTGCCTATGCCTCTCTTAATGCTCATAACAATCTTAGAAATCTTAAATTCTATTCTTATCCTGGTTTATCTGAATTGATCCGATCATCAATGGAATCATTTGCATTTTAGAAGCGCACTGTTAGAAACCACCATCACTCTCTTAAAAGTGTGAAAGGTTGTTCGTTTTTCATTTATGTTCCCCAGTTTCGTGCTTAGGTAGTAAATCAGCCTGATAAGAATCTTCAAAGGTTTTGTTACTCCATCTCAAACCTCAATGGGTAAGCTCATTTCCCGTAGCTTTTCTGACCTATCCATTTAGTTGCAGTACACATCGGTTGGTTTCCATTACCCTATGTCAAATGAAAAATAATTTCCTGATAACAATTTCAACAAATTATCTGTCGAAGTTTATTCTGATAAATAAAAATTCGAGAATGGTAGTCAAAAATCTTCCATATTGAGGTTTTTGTCTCTGAAAATATTTTAATGTCTGCTTTAGAATTCGGGATTTAATTGATTGAAGATCATTGATATTAAGCTCGAATGTTTTGTAAGTATAGGTCTGGATACTTTATTAATTTCAGTTTTGCATTTATTTCCCATGGCGTTCAACTATTTTTACGTCTCGTTCTTCACTTAATCATTATCTCATGTCATATTGAGCGCTATTTATTCGCATTTATTAACCGTCTTGACCTGAGATGTATTCTCATCTCGCTCCATTGACCTCTACTTCATGCTAATTCTTTTTCCTCCCGTTATCTCCGACAACTATCTTCATATTCTCTTCAAGATCTGATAAGATCTCGAATAGGTAATACTAGGATCACACATTGCTTTCTTCGCTGTGGATAGTATCCCCCGGTCTATTATAAAGGTGTTGTCTGCCTCTCACTAAGTAATGCACACCCACACGGAATACATTGGTCGCTCGGCTGGGTAAAATTATTTTCGAATCCTAGAGCGCTTTCGCAATGCATTGCGTAGCGTTCCATCAGTAATTAACGAAGGTGTCCAATTTTTCAATGACACCCGCATTTGACTACCCTAGAAAACATTCTTTATTTATAATCCTGAGACTAATGAAGTTAACGTTAGAAAAGGGATCTTTTTTGTATTTAATGAAATATGTTTATTTGCTTACTTAATTTAGGTAACTGTGAGAAAACTCAAAACGAATTGCTTTTCGCTTATTATTTTGTTGACACGACTTTAAACACCACATTTCCATTCTCTCTTGTACCTCACATTTCTTATTGTTCATTCCTTTATAATTACTCTTTCATTCGGTTCCCCACAAATCCGTTTTATTCCATTACTTTCCTGATTCATCTGGTGCTTGTAACTGTGCTATTCTTCATTAGTTTTCCCCTCGTACACGTATTATCTTCTGCATAGATAGTCATTTTGTCTTTTATCCACCTATATTAAGCCTCAGCATTTGCCACATGAATCATATTTCCTGTTCTAATCTGGGTTGTTTTCCAATAGCCCATGTCCCTGATCCATACAGCCCGATGCTGAACACGAATGTTTTCGTGAATCGCATTTCATATGTAAACGACTCGCTTTCGAGCAGAGTAGCTCACTCTTATCGTACACGCATATACCTTCTTTTCTTGAGGTGTTCTGTGCTTTCGACGCAAGGAACTTCTGCTTTCTCATTTTCTGTAATTTCGATTTGGGTGCACTTTCATTTTTCGTCTTATAGAACTAAATATTCGATTAGTTGCTCATTTACCCACTCATTATACGGATTTTAATTTTTCCTCGTAATTAGCCGATTATATCCATGATGTATCAGGAGATTTTATTTTATTCATTTATTTTATTTATTAATTTTATTTATCGACTTAATTAGGCGAGGCTGGAGCTAACAGCCCCTTCTTCCACCTAACCCTTGGACATTACTTTGAAGATAGTTGCATACACCCAAGCCCTTTGTGAAGGAAAATCCACGTAGACGGGAATCGAACCCGCGACCTCTGGGTTGACAGAAGACAAAGTTATCCCGTCGCCACCGGGACCGAACCTTGATGGCAATGATGTCATCTCGATTCTTGATGTCGATTACTACTCGATTTTCTGCTATAACTAGGAGCTATTTAGTCTGTGTGTATTCATATATATTTATATATATATAATTTATATAAATATATATATATAATTTATATAAATATATATTATATATATATATATATATATATATATATATATATATATATATATATATATATATATATATACATATATAACAAATACTCGTATGTTATGCCAGTTCGTTCTTTTTATTTAGAATATTTTGATCCTTGGATTCTTCTCCCTCTTATTCTTCTGCTTCTGAGTTCAAACCCTTGTCTAGATTCTTTATGTAATTTAGCTATGATTTCTATTTTATCTTTCATTCAGATTCAGCGCCTTTGTTCTCCAAGAGTTTAACAACAAGTGTTCATCTTTCATTTAGAGCCCTTCCATATTTGTGCGAATGTAGAAAGACCTCAATTGACTGGGCGCTGCCAAAATTTGTATCCAATTAGGCTAATTCCACACGCTATGAATTTTGATGTGTATTATTTTTTTCGGTCTATATTCTTCGTTAGAGATTGTTGTATCTCCTTATTCGTTATTCCTCAATCCGAATTGATTTTCTGGTAGTTTTTATTCCATGTTAACTTATATTCTTTGGCTCTTTCTATGTCTTTGACAAGTACTCACCAGTCTCAAAGTTTGATTTCCCAATGTCTATGGAGATCCTTATTTCCAACAGGTTTACAGTCTTGTCGAATCCTCCATCAATATTTAACTTTTTTACTGATTTGGAGCTTTACTCCTGAACTCCCTCACAATGTCTTCATTAAGCTTCTTTTTCGAGCATTGTGGTCAAGTATTAAACCTTTTACTACTCTCTACTAAGTATTCTCTTAGCTAGGTGTCAAGACCCTAGTCGTCTCTCTGCACCTCCTTTTTATCTTAAGATTGAAGATGGCAGTAAGCCATCCTTGTATTTCGATCTTTTATGCATTTTTTTGAGATGCTTTCCGTCTGTTTTACTTTATTCGTCTTATATAACCATATACTCATGTAATTGCATTTCGTTTTTCCTTCTCCATGTCTCCACTTCACCAACCAGCATGTTTCTTTGGTGTGTGTACCCAATACGTTTTGGTTGATTTTTTGCATCAGTTTTCGGTAAACTTTATCTTAGCTTTTTTTTACTTCTCCCTTTTTTTTCTTCGGGTGTGTATTTTTCCATAGTTTCTCATATCTGCGTCGTCATACAATGGCCCTTTTTTGCATCCAATATTAACCAGTTGCTTCTTCTCAATTGCCTTCACCATATCTGTCCATCTCCCATTAGTACTTTTACATTTCATCAGTGCTGCTTAATTGAACTCTCTCTAAATTTTTGTTAACCGCCATAATCGGTTCCTCTGGCATTCTTTTTTTCATAGTATTTTTGTTCTATCTCATTGATACTTTACTTTTTTTTATTTTTTTTCAAATGATAAGGATCGCTATAAATGCATTGTTGCGTTCATTATCCATATCTGTGCCAAAATAGTCATTGCACCACTTCCGTTATTTGAATTATGTCTGGAAAAAGTTTAATCGAATTGATATACGTATCGCTAGTCTCCTCCAATATCTTTCATCAATATCTTCTGTTTGTCTGTGACTTATAGCTTCCCTTCACTACTCTCATTCTCTACTTTTGAGATTCATATCACCTATCCCCTCTGACAGTCTTTCAATTATTTGGCTTAAAATGGTTCCTAACATGAGTAAGTAACACCTTAACATTCGTCTCAACATTTGAAAATCCTTTTTACTTTTCCCTTGACCTTTTCTAGTTTTGTAGCTTTGATTTATTTTAAGTCTTCCGCTACGCTTTTGCATTAACTTCTTCATACATCTGGGCCAAATTGTAAGATCATTTGAATTGCATAATTAAAATCAAAACAGTGTTTCGAATTTTTATTTTCTCTTCTATATTTGTCTAGCATAGATTGAATATTATTATTATTTATTATTAAAAATACACATGTGCTGATAGACAGTGTCAGGTGGCACACAAGTCCCAAATAATCACAAAAGGTAATAGATAAAATCAGACTTCAAAACACAAATCTCTTTAACAAAACAAGCGAATCCTCATCTCATTTACATCCATCAATCAGGAAGAAGAAAAAAAATAAAAAAATAAGCTATTACATATAATACAATACACCACACATCAATCAAATTATTACATATATACCTTACATCTTTTCTTGAAAGTATACACTCTGTTAGGAAAGGGCTCGAATGTTCACTTTTACCAACTTCACCCAGTATCGTGGTACAAGACAATCCGTTGTATTTGATTGAATCAATACAAATAACGTGTTTGTTTCTCCATTATACAAGTTAGATCGAGTTTTCCTCGTTCCATTAAGACACGGGCAACAAATAGTTTGTCATTTGCAATAGTTAATGCGTATTCATAATCTCCTGCCTATATTATTAGTATTGTCATTGACGTTTTATCGAACTTTATTTGTCGCAATTGGATATTATGATAACCTCAAATGTGTCAAGAATCTGAAGAGAAAATTAGCGTGACGCTAACTTTTAATTTTTGAGCATAAAGTAAATTAACTTTATGGACTATATTATCTTCTATCTGAATACATAGTCAAGTGAAAATGAATCGTTTATCAAGTTATTGTGAATTTATGGACACTTAAAGTCGAAAATAGCAACGAAGAAGAATGTTGAAGTCGATTAATTCATTTGCTGCTCACAGTAAGTTTTAAATGTCAAACGTCTTTCCAGTAAAAAAATTAGAAATCCATTCAGATGTCAGAAAAAGGAATAAAAAAAGTTCACTCTCACGGAGTTAACAATCAAGAGAGGGCGAGGGCAACGTCGTGTGGACCGCCGAATATTGTCTTCCACCGGCAGCATTTCTGCTTTTTTTCTCCGAGAGCTTTATTAATATCCTGTGGCATATGCATTTCGCGATACTTGTTATGAAATGCCCACTTGAGATATGACATTTCACCTCGCACGTATATGTCTTAACCTGAAGCGAAATTTATCCGACTAGGATGGCATTCAAGCCTAAGATTTCGGTTTTTTTTTCGACTAGGTTTCGGCGGAGATTGAGCGAGGTAGGTTTTGAAGAGCAGAAAATAAAAAAAATAAACGATACCCGGGTTGATGCGAATGAATTAGATAATTTCTCCTAACTGTTCGTCGAAGCTACCATTTCCTCCAGCCGCGCGCGCTCATGAAAAGGCTCATTCGCATCTCAGCTCCGAATTTGTGTGCCATCCATCATTTCAATCATACCTCGCCGCGAACCCCCGTGAACCTCGTTCCCAACATGGACAATAAAGTCGAAGTTAGTCCGCATTATCCCCTCCGGCAGACGAAGAGGAGGAGGAGGAGTTATTTGAGAGCACATCGACCGGCTTGCCAACTGTCTCGACTTGCAACCCGGTTGTGTAACTCTCTCGCGGGCGAATGAGCTCCGTTTTTCCCCGAACCGCATCGTCCCACATCTTCGTCCCGTCGTGTGTGTGCGTGTGCGCGCCCTCTTTTTTCCCCTCTTTTCGTCGACTGGATGGACCGGGCGGCGATCCAAAAAGAAACCTCCGCCCCCGAAAGTGAAATCATATCTTCCAGCTCAAGCGTTGGGCACCGCATCGACTCAGCGCTCATCGGGACCAAAACAAAACCACCCCGAGTGGAGACCGCACCCGCGAGCCCTAGAACTATTTCCCCTGCACCGTCGAGCGCGTGCACTTGGTCCTTCTATCTATTGCAGGAAGGAATAGCTCTGTTTTAGCGACTATTATTTATCGACGTTTCAACAAGAGACCCTTGCGACATCCTTATATGAAGGTAGTAAGGTAATTTTAAAATTAATCCGATTTGATGATTCGAGGGAATTAGTGGGCGTGGTAGCATTACGTATTTAGGGACCTTCCTTGCATGCGAGCGCTTAGAGTTTCGAAAATTGTTTCTTTAGTTCAGCCTGCAATAAATTACGATCATATAGGTTTCTTTAGTCCAGAATTTCGTGTAGATGAGCTTTTTCACGCTCAATTTTGTTTGGAACCGAATAACATACATTGTTTGTACTTTGATTGCGCGACTGTACAATGAAAATTGTGTGTTTAATATGGAATAAATGAGATTCGTCCCTCAATTTACTCTGTCGTTTTATGCTATTTTTGTGCACTTATATTGATAATTCATGAAGCTCACGTAAAAGTATATTTCGCATCAAAGTTCAATTAGATTATAAGTGAGAATTTAAGAATTGCTTTATTATTTTATTAGTTCTGAAATTGAATTTGTAACTGAATTAAGTATTAGTAATAATATTATATGTATCATATTTAATAAGTAAATAATATCTTTACTGGTATTTACCATTAGCATATTTATCGTTTCGGTCCAAAAAGAGTAAATGGTAGGCCAATTATTTCACAAAAATCTTGCTTACTTACAGGTTTAAGGTCAGTCTCGCACGTGGTTGTTTTGGTGTCCTTGGTATTTTTATTTGTTCATTTACTTAAGAGATGTGATCCCGAACCTGGAAAAACCTGGTGAGCCTCCTCCAGAGTCATCATTTAACTAATCTAGTTACAGTGAAGCATTTCAGTAAAACAAAGGGATTAATTTTACTAAATCCATTGGTATACATGAAAATCTGATTTCATTTTTAAAATTAGTCTGGAATCTGATATATTGTTGGTGCAAAATGAATTTAATAAGAAATATATTCCATTTTATTTGAACAATTAATATATCTGTTTTAAAGTTCTTCGCGTATAGAAAATATAACAGGATTCGGTGTAATAATTTCATGTACCTGGAAGATCTTTTCCTGGAAGGGCGATTCTTTTCCAGATGGTATGCAATACGAGAGTACATCAAGTCATTTATCAAGACTTATCAAATACTTCAATTATATACTTGTTTGATACCCTGTTGTGCTTTTCTGTAGACTCCTAGTACCTTCGTCGTTTTGCGTAATCCTTAGATTGCATGAGTGATTCCCCCTTTTCGGATTTATCATAGGAATGCACGTCCAATGCCAGGAAGCGTGCCTTCTTGGCGCCATCATCCAGTTCCATCAGACTTACTCCCAGGCCTTACTTCACGCGTTTTTGTGGCAACGGAATGCTTTCGGTGAGTATTTACGAAGATCATTCAGATATTTTTTCTTTCGTTTTAATGGAGGTGTTATTTTTTTTACATTATTACTGGAAGTAGAGTTTTATGTGTGCTCAGTGCTTTTGAGTTCTACAAAAAAACTCTTACCTACCGCCAACGCTTGTAGGTATATGGTGAAAGTTTTTCGTCATGCTTCACGTGGTATTTCCGGCTGTTGTCAGGTGCTCTCAACGGCAATATCTTTCAATGTTGAGGAATGCACTGCCGTGACACGAAATGTTTTGCTCGCGCCTCGTCTGCCGTCTCATTATTTTGGTAAATTTTTATATTCAAATGCATGGAATGATTTTAATTTTATTATTGATTCTCATGATTAGTATTATAAGTACTCATAAATATAACTCATTGCCACATTTTGAAGCACCTCATTCGATTTTTCGTAACTTTCTCAACAAAATCTTCTTCACAATTCATAAGATTTTTTATAAAAATTTCGTGAAAAAAGGGAACTATAATATAATGAAAATTTATTCTGTCTTATTTATTTTAAGTCAGGCTGACGAGATTATTGCCTGAACCTTTTTAGTAAACGAGGATGTTCCTAGGTTTTTAAATAATTGACTTTCAAGAAAAAGAAGTCATGTCTGCTTCTGTTTGCTGTCATTATATAGTTAGGCACCATGTGGCTTTTAGTACGATGTTTAATTTTATATATTTGAAAAACTTCCAAAATAATTCCCAGTAAGCGAAATCCTAATTCCAAATATAAATTATGTAAGAAATTCCATTGTGTAATTTTTGTAAAATATCTATTTTTCTGTCATTTAAGGCAATTTTTAAGGAAAAATAATGATTATATTATCCGTGAAAAGTGCATGGGAACACATTTACAAGGCTCTGAAAACAACTCTGTTCATATTATGAAATGAATTCGCATTCATATTCTCTTTTCCTTGACGGGGATCGTTTTGGGTGATTAATGAGATGAAATATTAGCTCTTCACAATTTTTTTGTCCATAAACTCAGTTATTAGTCGAGTTGAATTTAAAGCTAGTGATGACAATGCCCAAATCTTCAGCGGGGCACGGTCTAGAGACCAGTTGTTTACAAACCGTCAGGAATGAAAACGAAGATGTTGGAAATATTTATTAGGCACTTGAACCAAACGTGACCGGAAGAAAAAAAGATTTATTTTTTTCACTAGTCCGCTTGCCTTTCTTACACTGGGATAAGAGGTGAGTGATCGTGTACCGACGTTTTTGTTTTGCCTCAAGGGTGTCATGGATGGACAGAGTCGCCCCAGTTACGTGACTTTCTTGTCCTCCGAGGCACCTGAAACGTCGAGAGGGCCACGCCCCACGAAAGGAGGAAGGCCCCCTCGTCTCCACTCCCCCCACCCTCTCCCTCGCCGCAGTCCCCACACTCCCGTCCGTTCATTCTCTATGCAAGGCAACTTCGTGCCCTTCCCACGCAGTTACTCACCGCCCTCCCGCCACACCCTCCTTCGCCGACTTCTTCGCCCGTCCTCCCACCCCCAACTCCCTCGGGCGGATTTACCCCGTTGGTAGACCCGAACCTTCCCAAGGAAGTTTTCGCAGTTGTCCTCATCAAGCGAATCCGGTTCATCCGACATTCTCCCAATTTGGGAGGAGTAGGAATACGGGTGGTTAGCGGGTAACGTGTCTTTGAGTGATACTCTTAATTTATTCATTTATATAAGTGGAATGTAGTTCTTATTTGATGTAAGTTCCTTTAGTTATTTGAATGCCAATTTTCCTTTCGTAATTTTGGAAGTTTAGGTTTTATTAAAATAAAGCTACTATCGACAGCTCATAACTTTTTTCAAAATTAACTCTGGATTTCAGGGTAAATGATCAGTCGCCTTTTCCAACTGGAATTCCTCCGCTATCGTTACGAAAACATGACATATACTTGTTGTCAAGGGGATCGATATGGTGCGGGGGCTAACGTACTGGCTTCCCACCTAGAAGGCCCGGGTTCAAATCCCGGCGGTGTTGAATATTTTTCAGTGGTATCTCGATCCCTACTCGAGGTGCTATGTGGAGGGCACTTTGAGTGAGTACGCCGTCCGTTGGATGGGACGTTAAGCTGCGGCCCCATTGGCGCCTTTCGTAAAGAGTAGGCTAATGCCGACGCCGGGTTTCTCTCCACCCTTCATCCTTTCCTGTCCATCCCTTATGGCGAAAATTACCTCAGCTGTCGATCGCCACCCCTAAATACTACTACTACATGTTGTCAAGTCATCTTGCACGATCTTTGAATATTAGAGGTTTGAAGAGGAAAAATTTAAACACAAAAATACCGTGCTCTTATTGTGATTTCTTGCAAAACTTAGTATTATTCAAAACGGTTTATCCTTTACCGTTACTTTGAAATACAAATGGCGACGAAATTGTGACCGAAGACAATGATATTGTGCTAACCAACTGTAAATTTTGGCATTTCCACCTCGGAAAAGAACGATAAACATGTTCCAGTAAAAATATAATTGCCGCCGACATTAAAAATTTAATTACCTTTAATATTTTTTACTCGTGTAAATTTTACCTCTAACTAGACCTCAATATAGGATATCTTTCGTGGAATTCCGTGACAGAGATGAAGGAGACATCACTTTCCCTCTATTACTTTAATTGTAAGAGCCCACTTGTTTTATACTTATAATTACGGGTCAGAAATTGCATCTTCGGGTCTCTAATCTCAGGAATTGTCCTAAATTTAATAATCCATATTTTCAGAGGGACTGAAAGTAGTGAACACATGGGATTAATCGTTTTATTAGTGTTTAAGGTATTACTATTAATAATTATCAGTCACCTAAAAAACGACGAAGGCACCTGGAATTTGCAATACCAATATAAATTAAGAACAGGAAATAAGAAACGCATGTCGGGAAGTGCATTTGCAAACTCACCGTAAAACAGTAATTATTAATGTGTACACATCCAGTGGACTTATGTGTGTTTGAGCATTGCTGCCTAAGGATTAAATACTCAAAAGGATTTTGCTTTGATAAGTTAGCATTCGAGTTGCTAAGGAACGAGGCCTCAAAATTGATCATGTGTTGAGTCCCTGAGAACTAGCCATTTAGGAATTCGTGGAGGTTCATGAGCCGAATATATGTCAGTAAAATTTCCCTTTGACCTTCTCCGGATGAATGACCTTCTCGAGTCCTCCTGCTCGTAATAGCTCGATGCGAGAGCAACCAAAATGAGGTGAAAGTGCCCACACCCAGCACGTGGTCATCCGGGAACCACCGGCCTGGAAGGTGCGTGGCCAGGTAGGCGCAAAGGTCTCACCCTCTTGTTCAAATCTCCTCCGAGGTTATCTAATTCTTATAAGCGCACGTTTGGAGAAGTTCTGTTTGAGTCGAAATTCTTGATGTCAACCGCGGAGATGCTAGCTAGGGTTTCGTAAATAAATATGCGTGTTAATTACGTAGTGTGAACACCACCGAAAGTGTAATTGTTATCATTTAGAATTTATGAGATTTTCCGTAACTTTTTGTTGTTGTTAGTGCATCGGAAAGGTGCTCGGACCGCTTAATGTTGACCATGGAGTGCCATCACGTAATCTTACCTGACTAGTCCCAAAGAAACTGCGGGAGATGCCGCAACAGTAACTTTTAACGAAGTCATCCGCTAATGCTAAAATTTCAGAGTGTGATGGGACGCCTCGATAGCTTAACTGGCTAAAGCACTCGACCGGATATTGAGGGATCTGGGTTCGAATCCCAGCCAAGGCGAATGATTTTTACGCTCTGAAATTGTTGCACTGACTAGTCCCGTTGATTTTTAATGAATTGTACTAAGTTACACATGCTCCAAGGGAAAGAGTACCAATTCATAGGTACATATGTGTTTTCCGCCATTCACAGTTATGCGTGTGACTAATCGTTTTGTTCGTGTTACACAGCTGCTTGTACGTGTAATATGTGCATCGCGAGGAGATATTATGTAAACTAACGCCGAGATATCAGTTAAGGTCGTGTTGTTCTACTTTCTTGTGAAATGTCTCATTCACGCTTCTCGTCTTGAAGAATTCGATGTGATTAGGTGCTCTTTGTGCATTCTTTACTAACATTCTTTACTTAACCATGGTTTCACTAATGAGTAAGGAATATTTTACGCTTAGTTGCCTTTTACCAACCTTTTTCTGAAATTATAAGTACTCCAAGGATAGTGTCATGGTGCATTAGCATTTAGTTGTCATGCGAATCGCCTCTTGAGAACGCGGAGTGATATCCTATGTCATGAGCGGTTAAATACATCCATTTGGAGGATAGTGTGCCACGTACTTTTTAAGAAAAGTGATTGACAGGGAAAAGTGATTAAAATCAAAATGGTCAATAGTTTAAAATAGTTTATCATCTACGCAAAGAAAATATTGGCGGGTGTATTCCGGCTTGCGCGTGCTTACGAATTTGGCGAGAGAAAAAGTAGTGACCAGCGAGCGTTGTAATTAGCCGATATCGTTTGAGAATCATAATAATTCTTCCTTCTCAAATGTCAAAGGGTGTAAAACCGCGGTGTCCTCCAACTTCTTTCTATCTGCCGTAATCTCCTGGTTACTGGAATGATTTCAAACAATATTTTTACAAAAATCCATGAAAATTTACTTTTAATTTTCAAATTTTAACTTACGACTAACTCTTATTTTTTCAGCACATTTTCTCTAGGTACATTCTTATTCCACAAACTTTCTGATCTATCTAATCTAATTGTTCTTCATATTTCTCAAATCTATCTTCTATCTAATTCCTTGTGTACCTAGAATAGTTCCCGATTAGCTCAAAATACATTCTGCATTTTATCAATTCGTTCCAACTAATTTTTTTTCGGCGATTATGGTGTGTGCTATACATAAGCATTTAATAAAGAGCAATATCATACTTTTCCCGGCTCTCCATTAACCCTCTCTTAACAGGATTATACTCACTCCCCAGAATACGCGAATATCCCAAAATACGCGAAAGGTCATTTTCCCCCGAAATACAAATGGTTTTAATGTCTGGCTACTATGAGAGTAAAATATATTATGGGTATATAATGTCATCCCCTCTAAATTGAAGAAGATCGAAGACTTGTGGCCAGAAAATTGATTTTGTATGTTCAATAAATGCATCATTAGGACAATCTTTTTTTAAATGCACTTGTAAACATCATTCCTATTGTTGATATGTGCTCTATTATGAAATCGGTCTCTTACAGGTCAGCTGAGGCGGGCATGATAAAAGTGTACCCGCATCTGATGCCTTTTAGTATATGCGGAACGGTATGTGAAATATCAAAGCGATTTATAATATTGCCTTCCCATTTGGAGCTCTGGACATTTTAAATATCTTAATCTTGATTTAATACCAAATGACATCATATTATTCATGATTTTTACAGTGCATTGCTTCAGTTTTATTGTAAAAAAACGACAGCTATCTAAGCCTTAATGGATTCTCTGGAAAACATCTTTGGGTATGATTGCGAGCTTTCGTACAATAAATGTTGACGGAGACGTAATTCACTAATACGATGCCATGAAAACATATATATTAATTTATTTGTTTACGTTTATTAGCCCAGATCACCACGCTTCAAGATCGTTCCAATCCAGAGTAGCATTTCATTGATTACCTTGTTGATTACATTTTATGCAGTGGCAGTTTGAGTGATCTCAATTTATACATATGGATTAATAACTACAGTTGTATTTTAACCATCGGCATTTATTAATTATAATGAACTGGAGGTTTGTTTGTTTAGTTTTTCGCAGGAAAATTATTGAGGAAATACATATTCTGTGCATGTTTGGGGAGTGAATGCCAATGTTTTCTGGTTAAAAGGCAAGAATACCATAGATACTGACGAAACAGCAAGTTTCCCTCGCCTGTGGCTTGCTTATTCGTGAGTTGCTTTTCTCTAAACTATTGAAGTGACGCACTTCTCCTTCCAGTCGCGTAGAAAAAGTTGGGTGCGGTAAAAAAATAAGTTTGAACTGCTTTCTTGAAGTCAAATCGCTTTGCCATCCGTAAGTTGCTTTTCTCTAATCTGTTACATTTAAGCCCGTCTCCTTCCAGTCGAATACAAAAAGTTGGGTTGGGTAAAAAAATTGGTTAGAACCGCTTTCTTGAAATTAAATCACTTTCTCCCAGATTTGAACGGCTAACTACTCCGACAGACGTCATCTCCCAATGCCTCGATCTTGAGGCAAAACTTCCGCCATTATGTTGCCCACCGTCGTGGAAAACCATCATCTAGACGACGCCCCGCTGTGTCCGTGTAACTTTGGCATCCCTTATCCAAGCGGTGCCTTTATCACCGCAGTGACGCAAAAAGAGCGATCGTGCCTAGACTCCAGCGCGCCCTGGTTTCGCCCCGGTGGGGCGAGGGAGGCGGGTCGGAGAGGGAGGGCGGCCCGTTATTCTGCAGGCCGGGAGTTGCTGTGGCCCTGGCGCCCATCCATCCAACCTTGTCAGCCCTCTCGAAGTGAGAATCAAAGGGTTACGTACCACAGCAACGTGATTGACCATTAAAATACCTCCTTCCCGGCGTAAAAGGTGAAAGCGGAGAGCGGCCGCCGCGGGTTTATCATTTCCTAGCACTCAGCGGCCGTTATCAAGTGAAACATGGAGAGCATTCAGGGTGAGAGTGCTCGTGAGATACATTTCGTGATGACTCGATCCATCTCTTGAAGTGAAATTGGAAGAAATAAATTTATAAATGTTTTCAGATATTCCGTTGCGGCGGAAATTATTGTCATTGCACAAACTAGTCCTCACATACAAACTAATTATGAACAAATCGGATGGAATGCCATGTATAGAACTTTGATATTGGTGAAACATTTGATTTCGTTATTAAAAATTAAGTACTGTTTTTAACATAATGTTTGATATTTAAATAGCGTATAGTATTAATAAGAATCATGTCTGATTCAATTGAACATTGCGTGTAACATCAGTAATATTTAAATTTAATGGACGAATAAGAGAATTGATTTAACTTAAGCTTGGTGAGTCTTCAGCCAGAATGCAGTACGTACGCTGCCCTTATTGTGTTTCATTTTTTCCATTATCTCTTACATGTAAAGCATGATATTGTATTGCTCATTCATGAATGTTATGCATCGTTAAGGAACTTAACTGCAAGATATGAAATGAGGCGGTGAAATTCAAGCTTAGAAAAAGAGATAAAAAAATGAAAACAATAAATTTCTATCTTCAAATTAAAACTATAAAAATGATAAAAGATCGGTTTTATTTTTCTTCATTCTATTCCTCCATGTATTTCCTTCGCATAATGGTACATTAATGGTTTCGTGCAACTTTTCCATTAATTTCATTGAATGATAATGTGACATCTTTCGCATTATTAAATGCTTTATGGTAATGTGTCATCCGCATGGTCGCACCTCGCTTTGAATTTTCTGCATATTCCTATATAGTTTCGGTACTACTTCAAAGAAGTGTGTACTTGAAACTCCAGATATTTCTTCAGAATACTATATGCGCATTCATCTCAATCAATCAAGAAAATTATCTTATTCGGTAGTAAAAGAAATTTTAACTAGTTCCATCAGGGACATGATTATTAAATGACAAGTATTGACAATGTGTATACAAGCCAGAAACTAAACGATTTCAGGTATTCACACAGCTGGGCACCATGGGTAATTGATACAGGAAAGTATGACCTTAAATCTTATGACCTACGTATTAAGCTTATGACCCTAGTAGCATCTATTCGCTCAACTGATTAGCCTGAAAGATTATCATCATGTTTGGGAAGAAGGCTCTGGATGACTTTTAAAATCTTAAAATATTTTTAAGATAGACTATTTTACGAAGCATTGGAATATCTTAGTTTGTCTGGATCGGGCAAAATGGTTTTTTTACAAAACTAAAGTTGATGTATTAATCAAGTTTAAACATAATAGCGATATAGGCAAACATTAACTGATTATATTTCGAATAAATTTAAAAATTTATTATTTTAGTGACCCACCCTGTCGAGTGAGAATATGTAGCCTGTTAGATTATGTTTATATGCAATAATTACGGATTTCACTAAGTTGAACTTAAACGAATTACAGAAAAACAATATTTTTATGTTTTTTTAAAATATCGTTTGAAATATTTGACGAATTGATAAGAAACGAGAAATTTTAATTAATCAATTATTTCAATAACTGTACCTAACTTTTGTTCATATTTTACTTATTACGCGTATTGCTTCATTATTAAATACAACTTGCAGATTTTCTGGGTCGATTAATTGCTTTAATATATGCAAATGTACGTTTTAATATCCTATTTTCTTTCAATTGTTTTCCGGTGTTTTTAAATGAGTGAATTAATAACGTATAATGCGGTAACTACAGTGTATCTTTTTAGACACATGAAGGAAACAAGAAGCGTGTGACAGAAAATGCATCATAGTAAAAAAAGTGAGAATTCTATGCCTCTTAGTCGTTTCTCCTGTTATGTTGCTTAATGTTAAAAGCTATCGTTTCTGTGTCCTTTGCTCACGTGTCTCCTTAGTGTCAGGAAATTTCAATTTTACACGAAAAAACAGGTTTTAAATTGCCTTAATGAGTGGTATCGGAATAAATTACCTTCAAGTCACGTTGGACAAATGGTATTCAAAAGAAAAAAATATCCTAATGTTCGGCATTTAATTTCTGGTAAAACTGGTCTGCACATTTTTCTACGTTTCGATTATCATGATGACTCCAGCATACCCTCGTACGGGATCTGGCGTTTGATGATTCCAACCGGGTAGGATAGGTACCTTTCGTACGATTACATCGCCGACCAAGGCCTTCTTCCAATTCTCCTTTGAAGACTCGGATACACTCTTTTCGATCAAAAAATATATTGTAATACTAATTGGATATTATCCTAGAGATCATTTCCAATGAAGTCCTTGGGCACTTGAAATACAAGTAGTGTGGTACTCTTGGTGCCATGAGAGTAGGCTATATATATATATATATATATATATATATATATATATATATATATATATATATATATATATGTATATATATATATATATATATCTGTATATATCTGTGTTTCTCTCCAATCTCCTTGCTTTTAACTCCTGAATAAAATGCTTGCGTCTAAAAATTGACGAAAGCAGTATTGGGTACCGTATCTCATTTAGTGATTTCACTTCTTATGTAAGTTCGCCTAATTAAATGCTTAAAGCGAATTTTAATTTTGTTATCACTTGCGTAAATAATGCGTCGCCCTTCCTTTCGTTTGGTGAAAATGCTTTGGTATTGGTGCTTTTTATCGGTATTGTGCTATGTTATTCGTGCACCATGGATTGCTTATTTTCACAAATATATCGTTTTTTTGTGGAAATGTCAAAAGCCCATATTTTTTAGGGACCAGAGATGATTAATTGGCGAATCCCAGTCAAGGTGAATGATTTTTACACTCTAAAATTGTTGCATTGAAAATGAATAATTGATTAAAATATTATTCATATTATTATTCTATGGCTCGCGGTCAAACAATTTTTTCTATCACCCTTTATTCTCTTAAAATTCACTGTGGATTAAAACAGAAGATTCGAATGCTCTTAGAGTAGAACTACAAGAATTCCATCATCATTGATTTTTTTGCGATTTTTTCACTGGAAAATTCTATCGCTCAGTATTCAATATCATCATCTTAATGACGAATCAGTCATGGGACTGACTTTTAAGATACCTCAAATCCATTCTGTTTCCTTCTAATCCCGTCATCCTCTCATGGTGTCTTTCGCTGACTTCTTCCGTAACTTGCTTCTCGTAATTCATCCATGGCCTTCCGGTGCTATTTTTTCCATTCGTGTTCCCTTTCATTATGTTGCTCAGTAAAAAATTGTGTATTATAGTAAGTACGCTGTTCTCTTCCTCTTGACATTGTCTTCATTGGACTTCTGTGTTTACCCAATACACGGAGGGATTCTTCGTCAGTTAATCAGGCCTACCTCTTTTCTTTGTTGTTCTTATATCCCTTTCGTCGCCTCTCTGGTTCTTTTTCATGCGCCCCTATCATACTTCAAATTATAAAATCCTCATGCGTGATTCATCGAAAATTGATATTAATAGTCGCTTATTCCGAAATGCCTTGTTTGATTGAAATATATCGATTATATTTCGTTTCCAACGCTAGCTATTGTAAAATCGATCCTCCAAAAAGAGTAAAATCTTCTGTGATACTATTTTCACGCATGTTTTATTCTAGTTTTCAGTTTTGTTTCAAATTGATCATTTTCTCCTCGGGCTTTGGGTTTTTATTGTGCCTGAAAATAAAGCTATGTCGTCCACATGCTGTTTATGCTCTTTTCCTATCAGCGTTTTTCTGCATCGTCTTCTGCATGACACTGTTTGTAACTTCTTCTACATATGTGCACTCAAAAACAAATTGGAAAATCCGGGGTAAATCCTGGAACTAAGCTGTAAAAACTACATTTTTGAGAATAAATGTCGTTTGATCGGGAGATAGACGGCGAGAAGAAGTATGACTTGATTGAATTTAATAAGACTGACTAATCTAACGATTTTGTAATATCAAACGGATTTCAATGTATATATATTCTTCAAAAGGGTAAATGCGCATCACAACTTTGTAAATTGATGTATTAGGGCAGTCAATCGGTTTAACCGAGATTAGAACTAGGAAACAACTAATTGACTACTGCTGCACTTCAATGGAGGAGTAAGGATGCCTGTATTAAGCGAACGGTTACTACGGCCGTATGAATATGGGAAGAGTCAACCCCAGCGGTACTCTTATAAATGGGCAAAGGAGGGGTGAGGGAAATTAGAGAAGATATATGCAGTAAATCAAAAAAAATATAACTGAAATTAAAAATAAAATAAAAATAATAAAAATACTAAAAATAACTAAATAGAAAATGAAATGAAATAAATGTAAATTAATCACGTACTCTCTAGTTTGGATATACTATACAGCATTGATCCTTGCTAGTCTCAAGCACTCAAACCCTATCAGGGCTTTCGAGAGGTTTCCCTCGGCGCCAGGGGCCCACCAATCACACGTAATAAAATAAAATTAAAAATTATAATAATAATAAATGAAAATTAATCACGCACTCTTTAGCTTGGATGCACTTTACAGCATTGACCCTTGCTAGTCTATTGCTTCTATGAGTGAGAATACCACGGTAGATGAGTACTTATTATGATAAGTACTTAGAATGATAGGAATGATTTTTTTCAATAACACTAAGTACCTATCCACTAATATTCTCCTACATTGTCAACTGTTTGCGAAAATATGTTTCCCTGTTATTAGCATCAAAAATGTGGAAAAATGTCATGGCTCGGTTTAACATTCATGTGAACGGCCTGATGGATATTGGATTTTTGGATCGAATTGACTTTCGTGTATATTTAGAGGTTTATTTAACCTTCCTATGGTATGCGCGTATTTATCATTTCCACTAACAGTAGAAAATTCAATTCCCATTTAAGTCAATGTATTTTAATGTAACACTTGGTGGTCAGCTGCTATGTACCAATTGATATGTGCTTTGTCTAGTTCGTAAACCTGATAGTATTAACGGTATCTATTTTTGTGGCAATAGTCGCTTTTCCTGAACTTTGCTTAGTTTTATCTCTAATCGCCATAAGATAAATGCTAATTGCGAACAAAAATCCAGACATCTGGAGCTCAGCACTACGTGGGCCACTGTCCAATTTGAAAGGCGTCATACGGAACGAGGCTGTCGTAATGACGAGAAAAATACCACAAAGAATGGCCGAATGGAGGCCTTCCTTGCGTCATGAGGATCATTACTACCGAACGGGTTTTTATCGTGCCTGAAAGCGCCGGGCCACTCGCCGAGGTCCGTGCGTTGCACTCTATTGGAAATCATTTACCGGGATTGATGCTGAGATTGCACCGTCGCCTCCTATAGCCAAGGTCATTTCCCTCGTCGCCTCCCCAACGTCATTCAATCGTCTGCCCTCGAAAAAGATCGAAAAGGTCACCGAATCCCCCCTTCGAGCTCGGAGAATTATTCAGGACTATGGATGAGTGGGATGGGTGATTGGTGTTGCACTGATGGCTTCCATTGCACCAGGTGGGAAGGCAGTCGGAAATTCCCATCTCGCTGCAACCGGTTTCCTTTTCCGAGTGGCCATAAATATTAAGTGCATGCGGTGGTGCAAGAGAACATGCTGCTTGATTCGGCTACCTTTTAATGATTTGCCTATGCGGCTTACTTCATCGTCGTCTGTTCTCCTTTGGAGGGTAGGAAGTGTTTGCTCCGAAGGATACCCATAAATTCTGATTGTACGATATCGTACTACCCTTGGCATTGAATTTTATAGATTATCAATAAGAAAACGTCCTTGCTATTGGAATAAAGTTAGATAATATTCGTATTATTTGTACTCGTAACATTGGTATTCATTGCGATACATTATGCAGTTGAAATATTTGAATTGCATAAGGGCCGAATACAGTGTCACTTAGTTACATTTTTATTGAAAATAAATTTAATGCATCATTTAACCATATACCCTCGATCTGAATTGCTGAAAATTAAATATTTATTTCATGCACGTATTGATCAAAACGCTTTCATTATAAACGAATCTTCGCACTTTCCCAGTTTTTTTTATTAGAAAATGGTCTGACCGGTTTCGGCTCAAGAAGGACTACACCTAAAACTGTAAAGCAATTTAAATAGGTCATTCAATTAGATCGTTTGAAAACACATTGTTAAACATTTTCATTGGTTTTATATATGCATATATATATTTATATATATGTATAGAAAAAAATTATAATTATTATTAGGTAATCTACCGGTTAAGGTAGGTTTTTTGATGAACATAATTACTAATTAAATAATTTGTGACCCCTAGCAAAAAAAAACACAACATCCTACTTTACATCAGGTCCCTCTTCAGCTCTGAGTACTTTCTTCCTCCCTTCATCCCGTCCAACATCCCTATCCTGTTCCTTCCCTTTCCTCGTTTGCCTAACATTCTCCCCTCAATCACAGTCTTCAACGTCCCACTGCCGGTCAATACACCCGTCACGTGTAATTCCATTTTTGCCCTGCATTATTTTTTTCGTAATTTTTTCACTAGTTTTATCTGCCTTGATTCTATCAAAAAAAAACCGCCTCTCTTACTTCCTTTCCCCTCATACCTAAATTTCTTCTATTTATAGCTAAATTTAATATCATATTGTCTTGCAGTGAGTCGCGGTAGTCCAAGGGTAGAGCGTTGGACTACATATCGGAGGGCCCGGGTTCCATTCCAGCACAAACCTCTCGGGGCACCTGCAGCTCCACCCAAGCTATGTGATTTTTCATGTACCAGATCTTCCTGGGAAACCATAAGCGGCACAGGGAAAGAAACTTGCCCCAATGCCCTGCTGGGTGAATTTCACACGACTTTGGGCTTAGTACTGGGGAACTATCACCTATCATCTACCAACCGACCAACGGGTTGATTATTGTGGTTATGGCTATTGCTTTTCAATATCAACTCTAATCAATTTTTCTGCCTTTTTAGAATTTCATCTGGCGACTTCTTACCTTCATCTATCATATTTAAAACTTAGTCATTAGTCAATTTTCCCAGTTCAAAATACTTGCCGAAATCTCACAATATTTCATTATTAGGGTAGCTTCAGTACCTGTGTTGTGCTGCGTGTTAATGAAGGAAAATATCTTAAAATATTTAGCATCTATCAAAAGTAATCTATTGTATTGTGTTTTAGAAATATTATCGAGAGCCTTAAATCCTTACGAAAGTTGCCGAGTCCTGTTTCCTAATAACGAGTAAATTAAATACCTACATCTTGAACACGGATTAAAAAGCCCATGTAATACGTACATACCACAAATGAGCGAGGTTAGAAGTAGGAAGGAATGCAGTTTAATATTGTATAAATGAGAATTTTGCAATAATATATTATTAATTTACTTCAAGGCAATGGTAATTTAATGATGGATCCCGTAATTGCACAATAATATACTTCTCATATATCTTTTTATAGGTTTTAAATAGCATGCCAGAAAACATTCTTAAATCATATACTAAAATTTATAGCAGCTAGTTCTTGGGCGCTGCATACTTTCTATCTATATTAATTTCATCAAAAATGCCTTTTTACTGCATCTGCCTCGCTTTACGGTCGTTGTATCCTCTTTTATTACTGTCTTCAGCATCATATTGCCTCTCAGTATCACATGCGTATACCTGTTCTGCCTTCTTTGAATGTATCCCAAGAACTGTCTTTCTTCCACTACCTTGCCTTGAACTTCATCGTTTGTTTTCCTTCCTGTTCATTTTATCGTCCCAATTCTTCTCCTAACCCACATCTGTAAAGCTTCCAATTTACGTTTATCTCCTTGCCTCGAGGGAGAATTTTCCGAGTCATTCAAAACTACGCTCCGAATTTAAATTTTCACTAGTCTATTGTTTAAATCTTGAGGTGCTTGCCATCAACTCCCAGCTCTTGGTAAAAGCTGGTGAACCCAAAGCTATTCTCCTCTTAATGCCTGTAATTCTCTTTCCACCCTCCTCCAAATCACTTCCTAAATAATGTGAATCAGTTCCTGTTTATTTACTCTAGTTTTGATGCTTATCTTAGCCTACCGATTTCTTGAGAATTTCACTATCTTCGTTTTCCTATAATTAATCCTCATCCCGTTCCCAGCACACCAATTTCAAACGCGCCTAGTAATTTTAACATATTGGCCGAATGGCTTAATAACGCTTTATCATATGCAAATCTGATTTAATGAGATCCCCACTTACACTTGAGTCTCCAGCCCTTATCACGCCTCCCTTACTATTTCATTCGCATGTGCAGTATTTTCTGAAGAGCACACAAAACATTATGAGCGCAAAAATCCAAGATTAACAGCATTAGTCCTTCAAAGACTTTATCTAATTTGTAATGTCAGCATAAGATCAGTTGCACGCTGATTTCATTCCCGTGGGCATTCGAAGAAATATGTTTGGAAATTATCCCTCTTACTCCATTAGACGAATTATGCATTTGTTTTCGAAAGAAGCTGGTGTAATATTTTTATTTGAGGTAATTGGCTAAAGACCCTCAGTTTTCACTACCCTAGGACAAGTAATCGATTTTTCAAAATCATTTTAAGTAATTTTTTTAACCTGATAGTTAATTCAGACGTGTGGAGAAAGTGGAATTTACCTCTCAACTACTCTTAGGGCTCGAAAGTTTCCTCATAAAGAGCTTCGAAAGTGTTCGTAGTGAATTAATGACGCAAATTAAATTTCAATTTTTGATCAGTCTAACATTTATCTTCAAACACATATGGAGGTAATGTGCATGCCTGTTTTAGTTATGCCATACCCGACTAAAATAAAATGGGATATACAATATACACATAAAGAGGTCCTTTAGTAGTGCGCTGGACGTCTGCCAGAAATGGCGTCTCATTCAACGAGGAACGCCGGTTATGATTGCCGTGACTGATACTTTGTATACTCGGAATCCTTTCCCTTTCTCTGAACTTGATTTCGGCCTCATGCGGATAACCGCGGCGTGAATGCCGATTATCAGAGAAAGCGAAACTACCGAATTTTGCATAATCAATGACTCCGATCACTTTGGCACCGAATGTCACAGCAAGTAGGTCCTCTGTAAAAATAAGCCAAATTGGTCCTCCCTCTCGCCTCAGCTGCCAACCACTCCATGGGTGTGAAGTTGCATTCCTTCTCGAATTCGACCGGTGTATGACAGAAGAGAGAAAGTATTTTATTATTAGGATTTTTTTTGGACGGAATATCAGATGTTATATCTCATTGATATTCACCTGCCATCCAAATATGTTACTAGGTAAAAACAGAGATTTGCGCCGCAGCATAGCAAAATGGATTGGTTGGAGGCTTAACTTTGTAGGAAAAACAGAGAGAAGAAATTATGTTAATATTTTATTTTCACGAGCTTGTTTCGATCCATTTATCCATCATCGGTAATGAAATATAAAAAATTATTTCGGTTGATAGGACTTTTCGTGATGCTGGTGTAAGTTAAAATCTCTCGAAGGAATTATGTCGTGCTGGAACATTAATAAATCATGGTGGTTTCTTCGTTGTCGAGCAGTGCTGCTTCATATTGATAGGGTGAATGAACTGCAAGCACTTTCATATGCACTCCGCATTAGCTAACCAAATGCGAGCAAAATGAGTCGACTCTGGCCAACGAAAAATATTTGTTTATTTCGTGGATTGGTCTTCATTATTGACCCGAGTGAATATTTGGATGATTCTCTTTTCAGGAAGTTTAAACCTTATGACAGCGCTGTCCTCATTTCAATGGGTTTTATAGGCATATTATCATTTTCGTGAAGCGCATGTAAAATTTAAGAGGATTGTTTTCCAATGGAAACTTCGACAGGGGATTCGGCCTTCGGCCTTTCCGTCTCTTTCATTCTCATTTGCGCTCTCACAAAATTCATGCGTTAAAGAATAGGTTTACTGGAACATCGACCATTAAAGTCGTTTTGCATCGGTTTGCTTATGCATCTTCCTGAAGCCATCATAATTCAACTTCACCAGGTCATATATTTTTCATTCCATGTAATTGTCGGCATTAAAATCGTTAACAGCTACGCTATACTTTAATCATATTCCAACTGCGGTTTATATTTGAGAATGTCTGATAGGTATAACCTACACAAGACGCAGCCAGCATTGCGTATATGCTGCTGTTCCTATTCTTCTGACGTAAAAGGTGTCGGTGTCAATTTCAGATTAACTCACTAATTCAATGTGGCTAAATGCTTATTCATAGGATAAAATTACGTAATTTTGTTAGAATTTGCTTTTTCTCGCTTCTAATTGAATTATAGTTTATTTTTAGGGTTGTTTATAGACATATGTATGGGAGAATGTTCTACTTGAGTTAACCATTGAGGAGAAAACTTCCAGAATAGACAATTGCTTCAGAGAAAATTTTATTGACTCTTATATATTAGTATAGACTGGGTGTAATAAACATATCGGATTACAGATAAGGTAGATATTCTGAAAAGTGCTGATTAAAGTTAGGTTTCAATGTTTCATTAGTTTTTAATCATGTCTGGGTGTCAGTGGGTATCCTAAAATTTCCAGCTCCAGTTTTATGCAAATGCATTTTTCATGTAGGATGAAATAAAGCATTATTTATCTTTTAAGCACAATTAACCCTAGTTCGATATCATACCACGAATCGGAATGAAATGCCTACGTATTTTTGTATATTGGTTATTTAAACAATTATAAATTTCTCATAAAAGTAGAGATAATTATAATTTTGTATAGTATTCAAGCGCTGTTATTATGTGCATATTCATGAGTTATAATTAATTTTGATTTGTTGATAAAATACGTATTTAATATTTTTCATCAAATTAGAAATTGCATGTAGTCAAATACTGCATGTACTTTCGGTTGGATACTGATGGATATATAATAAATTACATTTTTTCTCAAGGAGGTCAGCAAATATTCACGCAAGTTTATGAATGGCACTTAAGGTCACGTTCATCAGATTAAAATCCCCTGCATGTGTCGCAATAATCAACGATTTATTAGCCCTTTGTATGGTCTGCGAATGAAGGTATTGGTTTGATTCTTAGAGCCACGATCGCTGGATTTTGATATCAGGTAACAATCACGATGAGCGAGCGATATAACTTATAAAGTAAACAGTGATGAACCGCCAAGTTAGCAATGGCAATGAACGCCAACTGAATCGCAATCAAAATATAAACTATTGAAATGAGATCTTGGTGTCCCCTCGGTTCATTAAGATGGATCTCGAAAGTAATATGTAAGCTATGTACTGAAGGACTCCTACATTCATTCATTTGAGGTTATATCATTCAGATATAATACTAACGGGCTTTAGAATCCATGTCAATTAGCTTCAGAACGCATATAATTCAAGATAAAAAGTGATTTTTATGGACGCATTGTATAAAATCAGACAAAGATCCGTTTGAGGAAACTTTCAATGTTGTTCGTGGACTTTAAAGCTCATATCTGAGTGGAAATATCAGCTAATGCAACTAGATATTAAAGTTCATATTTAAAATTTATCCACATATTATTGAATACTATTTCTTAATTTGATGTCTTAACAAATTTAAATACAGACGACACAATGAAGCCTTAACAAAAAGAATAGCTGATGAACCGTTCTTGAACCATTTCCTTAACAAGTTTTAATTTAATGCTAATACGTAAACTTGCTCTTAAAACTATGTCATTTTTCTGTGTTATGTGAAATTTTTTTTTCTAAACTATTAATGATTATTGGCTTTCTTGCTTACGTATGTTTTTATGAATTTGTATCTTGTTTATGGTTAACTGATAATGAAAATTTCTATATTATCTAATAGGACTGGCAATAATTAGGGATAGGATTACCGTAAGGAGCCCAAAAGGATTTTAAGGAGTTAAATGCAAGATAAATAAAGAAATAAACTCCAAAATGGAAGAAGATTGAGTAAAAAATGCATTAGGGGATTAAATATATAAAGAAAATTCCCTAATGTATTAGGGAATTTACATTAAGCAGGGAAAACTTAAAACGGCATCTTAGGATTGCCAAGCCTCAGATGATAAAACCATCTTGATTAACCTTAGTTTGAGTGATCATCTTTCCTTACGAATAGTCACAACGTTTTTGCTAAATATAGTCTGATATATGGCATTAGTTCCATAGAATTATGTAATAAACTTTAAAATTAAATATTTCTCAATCCCCATTCCGCAGAGATCGTGACCAATTAAAAAACTGGTTTTCTTTTTAAGATTTGTGTCTCTAAAAATCACAGAGTTTTATTCAGAATTTTACCAAATGGGTATTCATTTTAAATGTCGAAATGAGATCACCTCTGCCATTAACACCATACCGTTACATGCTGTGGAATGTGCAGAAGTAAAAAAAAACCCTGGGATAAATGTATTTGATTCATTTATCATCTATTAAGATACTTTATGAGGATGAAAAAAGCTTTCATTATAGATTTATAGGTTGCATTTCATTTTGAGACTATTGAGTCTTGTCTTCAACCATTTATTTAGATCACCGTACGCTAACACGTCGTCCGTTGACCATTGTCGGTCGGCCGAGAAACTTAGAGAAAGCAGGAACACCTTATCTCAGTAAAACTTTCACACAATTGATCTAGTATAATAATAAAACAATAACCATGTGATATTATTCAAATGGAAATAAATGGTGATTATTTCTTAATGTTAGTAACTGATGTAATACATCACGTTATTGGCCAGCAGGTTTCAAAATAGTAAGTCAGGTGATCCGTAAGGACTAAATGGTTGGCAACCGCAGGTTTAGATGAACTTTTTTTTGGCTTGCAGCCAAATTTTCTATGACATGACGAGAAATTTAAGTCGATATCTTTTTAAGAAACCGAGGAAAATACTGGTCGCTGATTGTTTTTAGCGGAGTCACCCGCCGGTCACGATCAAAATAGTTTCAAGACCATTATATTTTGTGCTCTTAAATTCTCGAATTTGGAATATATTCAAATCTAATTATGTGTATGCCCAAATATTTTGTTATAATTTTTATATAACTAAAGTAACTATGGTAATGCTGTCGCATGATACGCCATGGTTTGATTGAGACCTAGTATGCCTCCACCTAAGTATCCATCAAGATTTACAAATGTGATTCCAAAATAAAATGCCAATTAAAAATGCATATGAAGTCACTGAGTCATAATACTATATATTATTAATAATAAAACGTATTATTTAGTATGTATCCATTTCTTTTGCCAATATTTTTTTTGTAGCAACGCATTCAATATCTGTTGTATAACTATTATTGGATTTATTTCCAAGCGCTGCACTGATAAGGATACGTCTTCCATTTACCTATATGAATTAAAATGAGAGACTTGATAAATATTTGTTTCAAAATTGACGTCAGCTTTAAATCATATTATTCTGTATGCCTGACCGATGATATATTCTGCTGCTTTTAGCAATTCATATCCATATATTGTCTAAAATGGGTGTGGAGAACTGTTAATTCTCGCCTGGCGTATAATATTTGTTCCATTTCCACACTCCAGTGACAGCAGAAAATCGGTATCAGCGCATAATAAACGGATATGCTATTAAAATGTTCCCTGTCATCATTTTCAATTCACTGTTCAATCTGTATCATCTAGAAGGCGTTTTGTTGTAAATACACTTAACCACTTACACGTATCTGGCTTATAAAAATTAAACACAATGCATATGCCGTAAAGCTCCACCTAAATCACTCGATGCCGTATCAGTTGCAGTCAACTTTCAGCATGCAATTGCTTTACACTCCGTCCGTAAGTTTTTCAAATTTCTTTGTTTGAAGTACTGGAAATTTCTCTTCTGTCAAATATGGTTCGTGCAGAGTTATAATACTATACATGTAATAGTGTATATTATTAATAATAAAACTAAAATTGATGTTTCATCTCATGGGCTCAATTTCATTGGACCAACTTGCTGTTCATATAAATGTATGATGAATCATGTGAGCATTTCTTTATTGGATTTAATTAAAATATATGGACAGCGGCAATTGAACTTGTTTCCTCTTCTCATTATTCAATGGAATATGCTATAAATTGTATTTTTCATGCATACTATTTACAGCTCGCAGTAATGAAGAAACAAATTTAAACTTGTCAGTGATTTAATGAAGGCAAATGTTAACATATCTCAACTTTGATTTATCAGGTTTTGTGTTGAATTGTCCGCAATTATAATTCTTATACGAATGTTCACCATATTGACAATGGATTCCTTTTAAAGTAAACTTTTTTATTGTGTAGGATTTTTCTCCAGAATGTACTCCTTTCGATGCGAAACATTCCTTGGTGTAATTTTATGAACTTCGTAAATAAGACCCATGAATATTTTAAAATCCAATGTCACTGAGGTGAAACGCAACTCCTTAGTAGCCGTGAAAATATTTCTGCTTAAGGCAACCGCTCGGTTCGCCCGCTCGTCCTTGTTCCCGATTCTAGAATTCCTTAAGGTCGATCTCATTTGCGAAATATTTTATTGAACTTTGCTTGCAGTTTTTCGTAACTGGGTCTTCACGAAATGCTTAACGATTGTTGTTTCCTAATTTTGAATTAAAGTACATTTATTTCTGTTAACTTAATATTATTTTTGCGAATTTTTATGCACTCGACTTGGAAACGAAACAACCCGGATAAGCAAGGATGTTTTATTTTGTAAGGCAGAATTTAAGCTTTATTAAAGGTTAGATGTTATTTATCTAGAATGTAACTTGATTGAGCGCAATTCTCTTGATGAGAGCATTTCTGTTGCCTAGGTACTACTTCTTTGGCTATTAAAAATGAAAATTCAAGTTCACTGGAACTGTGACCTTTGTTACTTCATTTACGTCTATTTACAATAGTGAGAGCATTGATCTCTTTGAAGAATCTCTATTAAGTAAGAAAATCTATCAGGATAAATTGTTTCTTTGTGCTTATCTTTTAATACCTTACGAATTAAAATTTGATGAAACACGCAAGAGAACAGCACAACAGAGTGCGGCGATAGTCAGTATATTCAGGCAATCGCTATAGTAGTCATTAGAAAAGATGTGAGGAATGAAACATACCGCCGATGTATCATATTCATTTGTGTGTATAGTTACTTACATTTCTTATAATATTTTTCTTTCCCAGATATGATAACGAGTGGGAATTTGAAACGTCTTTGATGAGTCCCTCTTTGCATGCCTTCCTCTCCTTTCTCTCTATATACTTTTCCCAGCGATGTTCAAGAAGTTCGACACCATTTTTATACAAAGAACTGCCTTGCTCCTCACAATAGCCATTAATTGCCGACATCACTTCTTCACGGTTGGAAAATCTTTGACCACCGAGCCATTTTTTCAAGTTTGCGAGCAGAAAATAATCCGAGGGGGCTAAATCTGGCGAATAGGGTGCATGGGGTAGCAATTCAAATTTTAATTCATGAATTTTGGCCGTTGCAATAACGGATTTGTGAGCTGATGCATTGTCTTGATGAAACAACACTTTCTTCTTTGCCAAAAGCGGCCAATTTTGCTTGATTTCTTCGCTCAAACGTTACTATAAGTTCGCATAATACTCGCGTTTGATAGTTTTTCCTTTTCTAGATAGTCAATGAAAGGTATCTCATGCGCATCGCCAAAAGCCGATGCCTTGACTTTGTCTACAGATGAAACGGTCTTTGCCTCTTCTTTGGAGCCAGTTCTCCCTATTGAATCCATTGTTTTGATAGTTCTTTTGTCTCGGGTGTGAAGTAATGGACCCATGCTTCATCCATGGCTATAAAACGGCACAAAAATTCTGCTTTGATGCTTTGAAACTTTGCTTAACTCTCCATTGAAACATCTTCACGACACTGGTTTTACTCGAATGTGACCAAACGCGGCACCCATCTTGGACATAGCTTTCTCATGTCCAAACTTTTAGTTAATATACGATGAGCCACACTTTTTAAAATGCCTACTATTTCTGCTAGCGCGCGTACTTTCAGTCGACGATCATCCATTATCACTTTGTTGATTTTCTTCACCGTTTCTGGAGTCTTCACCTCATTTGGTCGACCAATGCGATGCTCGTCTTGACAGCTCGCTCGGCCTCGTTTAAACTCTGCTACCCAACATTTTACTGTTGTAAACCAAGGAGCAGACTCACCCAGAGTAGAATCCAGTTCAGCTTTTATGTATAGAAGTCAGTGTCCTTGCATTTACACAAATACCTTGGGAGTAGTTCAGTGAGCAGTAACCCCATATCCATGACTATGCCGCATATATGCTTTCAAATTATGAAATTCAGCTACACTTTGATTTTGACAAATTAATGGTGGACAGACCCATGTGTCTTGAAAGTTCTTCAACCGTTAGTGTTTCATTAATTATTTTCCATAATGTGTCTCCATATTCCACGTAATTTTGGCCTAAATATTTTCCCCGCATTAAAGCCATGTCTCATATTAATTATTAAATTTAGAGAGTGTGTTTTTGTCCTTCCTCTGATCAGGCCAGGTATTGCAAAGCAACAATTCCAGAGTGTAAAAATCATTCGCCTTGACCGGGAAAGTCATCGTCGCGACATCTCCCACAGTTCTTGGAATTTGGCAAGGCAATCCACAAAGTGAAGCCGTAACGTTTATTCTATCTGCCATCTATCACGGGCTTTTCACAATTCAGCTCTATTTTACAATATTTTCCTCTTGAAGATGCTAATGAGAGAATTTAAATAATCATATTATTCTAAAAACCAAAGAAATGGGCTCAAATAGTTGCTCGAATAGTATCGTTTCTTTTCTTGGAAAGGGCTTACGGCGTATATGTTGATTGCTAAAAACTCACCGGAAAAGGTGAAATTGTAATCCAGGTTTGGGAAATTTTAATTTTTAAGCTTTCTCTCGATGCACAAAAGGCTTCTTTCAAGAAGGGTTATCTACGGTTGTATATGTGAAACTCTACATTAACCCCATCTCAAGTGCACGTGATATACCTTAAGTAACAGGAACTATATGGACTACGGAGAAATAATTCATTATATTATGGCTAATTAATTTAATTTAATAGTGCTCTGAAACCCTAATAAAGACTGTGGTGCTCCAAAATATAAATAAGCGCATTTTTGTCTATTTTTAAGTTGACTCATAGAAAGCGTCCTGTGTGAAATAGAATGAACATAGACTGTTCTGATTGGTGTAGTCCAGAGATTTTGCTATTTTTGTTGGAAGTAACACGCCCTGTGCTAAGTCTCATTGTTGGATTAGACGTCTGGGTCCACCGTTATCGCGATCAAAAACTGGTTTGCCGGAAAAGGGCAACTCAAGTTGACGTGTGGCCTTGCTTCTCGCTCGTCGAAGACAGAATGGGAGTGTGTTTACATTTTAAAGTTCACCGTGTGGAAGCGATGGAAGAGGACGAACGCCCTGCCGCCGTGTCGCAACCGCTGGGGAGATTTTTTCTTGCTACGAAAAAATTTCATCTTTTTTTGGATTGATGATGGATCTTTAAATTACCACTTAACATTTTTCAGCCGTTATTTGCTTTGAGACTAGGTAAATGAGCCAGTGATTACCTTCTATACTTTGTGAGTTGTCGTCCTGAAGCAGGGAGTTTTGAATTTTGAAGAGATTTTCAATGGTTAATCAGTAATTTCAGCTCATTCGGTAGGTTTCAAGGGAAAATGTAAAACGCATGTAGCCTGTTCAGATGGCAGATCTTTTCTTAATATATTTTTTTTTAATTAGGTTATTGCCCAAAATCCATCAACTTGCTTCATGCATTACACTTTATCACGTAATTGAGTAAATAATAACGTAGTTCAACAGATTCAGGCTTGAGGTCGTGGAAGTTCATCATAATGAAATAAGGACAATTTGCACTTTTCCACAGTTTATTTAACGTACGACGCGTTTCAACTCACAGAGTCATCATCAGGTACAAGACCTGGTCATCATCAGGTCTTGTACCTGATGATGACTCTGTGAGTTGAAACGCGTCGTACGTTAAATAAACTGTGGAAAAGTGCAAATTGTCCTTATTTCATAATAACGTAGTTCCTAATGTAAATTATTTTATCGGTCAATAATGAAATGTTATTTAGAAGGAACTTGGTGTTTCTGGCCATTTGCTACAAAATTACCGTTCAACCATGAATCATGGAATATTTGACTGTATTTACTGGAAGATTAACCAATTTTCATCAATTAAAGTACATCCGATAATTGGATTCGTTATAATTAATGGTCAAAATGATATGAAGTCTAATGACTGTATTAAAAGTGAAATTTTTAGAAAAGTTTGAGCGATTGAACTTTCCCAGCCGCTGACATCTTCGGCTTACTTGGTGATGAAATTTCAGCCTTTACGTCGTGGAAAGTTATGGGTCCTAACAGACTCATACTACATTTTCTCATTCTTTGATGAGGACCTAAATAAAAATGGTGCGTATAATTATGCAGATTTTAGATAAGTATTCATGACAGTGCTCATAATTTCAAATATTTTACAATCTTGCGGTAGGTATTGATATTCTGATGTATCCATCACTGCATTTTGAAAATTAAATGATTTCGAAATGTCCTTCGATACTTTTTTCCCCGTGAACATTTTTATGGTCGTATTATTTCTTATATATAAAATAAACGCTTCCCTTTTAAGGCTCGCACTATATTTTTAAGCTCCTGAATTAGGCCACCAAAATATGTGATTTCTGCAAACATTTAGTGGAAGAGAGAATCAGTATGTCAGTATTGGGAATATCGAACAGTAGCATGAAATGACGATGACAAGATTAAATGAACTTCATCGTTTTAGGCGTTTGGTACAATTTCTTCATCATGAAACTTTAGCCCTTATCTGCTAATCTCTCTCCATTATCTCTCCCTCCTGCCCTTCTTACCTTCATCACCAGCCACCACTACTAGGACTTATTCATTTATTTTATTTTTTTAATCAAGAATGTTAAGGTTTTAAATAAAAGTAAGCAATTTCTCATTTCTCCTGTTGAGTTATCAAGGTACTCTTACGCAAAGAGATGCAGAAGTGTGGTGTCCACACCATTCACTCTTTCCCTTTGATCCTTCCTCGATCTTTGAAGCAATAACGAACAAGTTAAAGTATTCCTTTCCGCCTGGCCCTTGCTCAACTGCTAGTCTTGATGCGGCGTAATTGACGTACAGGTGTGCAAGTCTATGATGTATTATGTGTACATAACAACTCTTCGCCTAGATTGCATCGTTCGATAAACAGAAGAGTCCATGCCCTTGTTGCGAAAGGAATATAAATATGGCTTACCATATTCTAAAAGACTGACGTATTGGAAATAACTTACTTTTTGTCCATTTAGGGAACGAAAGTGTTCCTCTTTATGTTCGCGATTGTTTACCTTTTAATTTACGTCTTTGGTTCTTAGCTAGGCGTAAAAAACCTTTAAACTAATAACATCATCATTATAACTTGAAAGTATTAATCACACATTGTTCCCAAGTACATTTTTCTGGTTATCATTATAGTTTCTTTTAACACTCTAACCGTTTTATTGAATAATGAATTAGTATAATGAACTGATACCAAAATATTTATAAATAATGAATATTATTATGAGCTTTTATTTTTGCAAATCTCCAGATTTGAGGGGAAAACTAAAAAAAATATGAAGCAAGATCAAGGTGGACAAATCGTTCGTGAAAAATTATTGACCGGACCAAGAGTAACTTGTGAATATATTTTTTCTTGTCGGCAGCGACAAATCTGGAATTTCCTTTGATTATTAGCTGCTGTTCTTCCTTATTTGTAGTTATTTATTTTGTTTAGATTTCAGTTTTTCCAAATATTAATTCTACGATTAGTTTTAAATACAATCAATACCGTTTCTTTGTGTTCCCATGATATATAATAACCTTTTCACTGCTATAAGGTACCCGTACATTTGTCATATCTCTGTAGGTTTTGCAGGTTTTGCAGGTTTTTCACAACTCACTTCCTGTGAGGGTGTTTTCGTCTGTGTGCTTTTTGTTAAGGATATCAGTTCACAATTATTACGTTTTTCCCGCAACTGTATATATTTTTTTAAACACTACCCATTTTTTCCGCAGTGTAGGATTTATTTTATCTATTGATTAATATTTGTGTGCATATTTAAATTCGTATTTTCCTATATCACTATAAAAATTGTCCACACTCTTTGTTGAAGTGATTTTGGACTTATTTTTTCATATAAACGACGAGGGGTTACGTGGAAGAAGGGACTATCTAGTCCCAATTTCGTACCAAAAGACGTTTCATAATGATAATTACTTAAACCGCGCTACAAAATTTACAGTAGATTATTGTGTCTTACGTCCCAGAATACCTTGCACATATGATCTGAATGTTTTTAAAAGTCCTTCATTGTACGCAATTTAATTTAATTTGACGTGAAAATTCTTCGGATTGGATCATTATTGCAATAATTAGACAATTCGTTCTTGAGCATTAAACCTTAGAGCTACAATCCATTCAATCCCGCTAGCTCTCCACGTCCTTTGTCCACTTGCTCATGTCGCTTTTTCCATTATACTCCATCATGACTTTCCGAATGTCGTTATTTTTTTCGTATCTTTAAACACTCTGCCACATTACTGCACGCCACCAAAAATATGCTCGAAAAAGTTTGTATAACATTGTCTAGCCATTCTCTCTTGCATATACAGGATTAAGAAGAAGATTAGTGTTCTGCAACCGAAATATCATCTCGGCGATTCGCTGATGATGATTTATTGGCTTCCGTGCCACGCCTTGTATGCGTCCCAGCCGCATGCGGAATCCTCCTCCTTAGCAGCGAGCACCTTGAAGCGAAGCATTAGTCGTCCTCATTCCGCCGTGACAGCACGCGAGGCATTATCCCTGAAAGTAACCCCAGGATCGTCCGTCAGAGCGTTCAAGGTTGGGCAAGTATGACACTGGACGGGATGACCTTTGACGGAGGCATCGCGCGCCGATTTCCCATTAAGAGAGAGACTGTCATCTCCTGTCCCTTCCCTGTCCCACACCCTTTGCCCTTATTTTCATTTCGGCACGGTGCCATGAACTTAAACCTGCGTTTCTGTGGTCATCCTTGGATGGGTCACCTTTTTTAATCCCTCCCGCCTCCCAAGGTCTGCTACGGAAGCGTTGCTGGATGTCATCTTCGACGTGTCTGGAGGAGGTGGGAAGTTGACATCGCGACCAGCCTCCTCGGCGTGTTCCCTCAAGGGCGGACGGCGGATGGTGGTGATGTGGGGTGGGGAGAGGGATGGATGTGGGAGATCGCGCGTAGGGAGGGGCAGGGGCGCCCATCCTCCGCCAGACGGAGTAGCGGTATCTGTTGTGGCCACCGCATCCGTCCGTCCCTCCTCTTCGCCTTCGCGCCTCTTCCGCCTCGCACCGAGGCGTGATCTCTCCCACCCATCACGAGTCGCCGGCGGCCGCCCTACCAAGTGGAGGGGGAGGGTTCAAACCGTTATGTGAAAGCGCGAGGGCCGCCACCCGTGATCTCCCGGCGTCTTCCGCAGTGCCTATTATCTCACGCTTGGAGATCCGATATCGGAACCTGTAGTGCTTATCCCCACGCTTATTGCATTTATTTCTCCTTGCGACGGCAGCGGATGCCTACTTGTTCGGAACAAAACATTCGTTTCATTAAATTGATATATTGATGAAATTAAGTTTTCCGTTGAACTGAAGATTGGTAGGGTGAGAGTGGGTGAAATTCACGTATCCAAGGGATGAGATACCACTTTATACGTCATTCTCACGTCTTAATACACCAAAAATCGTACGGTATGACTTGTTGAGGAGGTGGCTATTAACTTACGCCGGATTCGAATCGGGGTCCTTCTGACGAATTGCCGAACGCTCACCACCCTAGTTTAAAATGTCACGTTATGTCGCGACTGATCGTATGCGCTTGTTCTGAGGGACAGAAGTTTAGCAATTAATTGATGTAAAACACAATGCCAGGATAAAACTCTGGAAAATTTAACTCCGAATTATGATATATGTTGGAAGGAATTAATGCAAAATCGTCCCAACGATTAACGGGATTAACAGTGTGTGAAATTGAACTTAAGTCCACTTCAATTAATCTTGAAATTGTTAACTCATTGTTTTGACGAATCTTTCGATTGAAATGCAATAAAGTTAAGTTAAAATGAATCATACCATGTGAGTCCGAATACAGTACTACGAAGTTGTCTTTTGAGTAGTGACACAATATCGTAAGTATCAATGTGCCTAAACTTAAGAGTCCATTGATCAAAGCTATACCTCCATGTCCTTGTATTTGCCACTTACGATTGTGCTGACTGTAACAGGTAACTTTTTACCTTTATTTCTGAGTATGCATATTTGAAATCTTTGTATTTCATTTAACTCTGTTTTCAAAGGACTTGCTAATTAACTTGTAGCTTCAAAAAACTGATGGTCTGACGCTTTAGGCCTACAGAAGTGTTGTCTAAACCTAAAAGTACTATGAAATAGCTAATATGTTAGTTATATCCCCTAATATTTCAAATTTTATATTCGCCTTATATTCGTCTGGTATACATAATACAGGCATATATTCCGTGTTATCAATTGAAGCAGCCAGTAAGCTCGGTGTGAAGATATGAAACTATTCAAGAAAATAGTTTCCTTATATCCCTGTCTCTGTCTATGTGCTATTAGAATAGGATCTTGGTGTCATAATACATAAACCTTTGAGTAAGTTGTCAAAATATACTGTGGGTAGAGTGATGCGGTGGGGTAAATATTATGGTGAATATTTTATTTGTATGCAGACCATACTTTTTCACGAATGGAAAATATTGGAGGCAATACTTGGTAATTGACGTTGGATGGAGTTAAAACTAGCTTACTTGACTAGGTTTAAAGAAGGTCTTTAAATATATTTACTCGTTTCCCTATAGTTGCATAGTTTCCTCATAGTTGTTCAGAGCCAGTATGTAATGTAGCATTTGGGAGGTAATGATTCTTATTACAGGTTTACATCATGCTTTAACGAAGCATGCGCCTAATGTGATTTTATGGAACAATAGAAATGAGCGCTTGAAAAAAATGCAACCAGGTTCAAGTTCTCAGTGTCATTAGGCGGTTTTTATCCTTTGTAATTATATGGTATGTACCATATAACCTCCAGAATGAGAGTGAATTGGGCGGCAAAAGTGAGGAAATTGCTGCCAATGGCCTTAGAATTGATTCGTGGAAGGGGAACCAATGACCTTTAATTATGTTATTAACCGGCGTCTTCAAACCGAAGGTCGGCTTGGTAAGTCAGAATAGAACTCCCCGTGCAAATGTCAACTCTCACGCTATCTGAATTGTAAACATTGTAATATATCCGTTGTTTTTGTTGAACTTAAGATGGCTCAGCAGAAGGTTTCGATATGCAAAACATCTCACAACATTGAATATTCCAACGTTATTAGCCGAATTTCAACCCCCTACCTTCCGACCAGACACATAACTCGCCAACCTGGCATGGTGTTCACAAGGACCCGTCAATGACTCCGCCTTATTCAGCTTATCCAATTGCAGGTTAAGTGGAAGATGAAATGAAAGCAAGTAATTGTATTGTAGTTAAATATCTGACAAGTGGACATAAATAAAATTTTGGTCGAATTAATTAAGGTGCATTGTTTTTAATTTGCATCCAAGAAAGTTTAATGCTAGCTCAAGGATGACGCTTCTTTTTATATTTATTAGGAATCACCGATTATTTTTTTCTTGCTTCATGATATGATCGCACTTACAAAGTAATCTGTCGCTCGCCCATTTCAATTTCAACTGCAATTAAAAATAAATGAAAACAGTCGTGCTTACTTAACTACACATTTGAGCTGATTTTGATTGCTTGATTCACAAATAATTACGTATTTTCAATGCAGCTGTGCTTCCAGCAGCTTTCCCGGGAATAAAATAGAAGCTACTGAAAGCATCCCTAAAAAAAGCTCTACTGACAATTTTCTCTTGGCTTCGTCTTTGCGTGTTTCAAATATATTCATGTCCTTCAAACTAGACGTTGCTCAAACCAAAGATTGGGCAATACTGAAGTGGTGGTAATTATTCTTCGGAATGCAGAAAATCGCATAGGTTTTCCGAAGGTTCTTGTGCTACAACAAAGGATGTGTTATTAAGAAATTGATTTCCAAAGTGTTCAGAAAGGAAATGATGTGTAATCTCCGGGCAAAATTTTACGTCACCTGAATAACATCCACTCATCCATCAAAATAATCCGACCAAATTTCGGTCAAATTTATTCGTCATTTTCGCCGCCTCTACGCCCCATTGATTTCTCCCTGCCCTCCCTTCATCTCTCCATATCTCAGCCGTTAATCTTTTACACCGTCCACCCACACTCCTCATCACAAGAACCGCGAGCCCCTCAACTGTTACTGTTTTTCTCTTTTTAATCTCCCGGTTTCAGATTCTCGATCCGCCACAAGGACGACCGAGGCTCCGTTCTACAGATGAAGCGCTAAGCTTAGCATTGTTATAGTGGTGGGGCGCGGCGGCGACTTAAATATTATTTTTCTCGACCGGACGAACAAATCGCCTTAAGGGGACGCCGAAAAAATGCGCGCATGCACAAAAAGGGGGCGTAGGTGTGTCAAGGCCGCACCTTCCTGTGTGGCAGTGAGATGGAAGAGACGGCCGAAGGCGGTGCCCTCTCCGGTGGGCGGCCGGACGACCGGGTGTGGGCCGGTTCGCTGCCGGGGTCCGTGGGGCGGAGGCAGTAGGGGAGGAATGTTCGGGGAGGGTGAGCGGGAGTGTGGGCCAGTGTGTGTGTGGATGCGGAGGGACCCCGCCTTTGTCCGAGGACGGCCTCGGCATCAAAGAATATGAGAGAAAAAGAAACGTTAGATTAATGCCCCCCTCTATTTCGGTATCGGCCGTTTGTTTCTTCATAGCGTGCGGTAGGTGTGGGAGGAGGATGGGGGATGTTGTTCCTTACTGACCCAGTGACACAATGACATTTTCGGGATAGAAATTTGAACAATTCGGTGCGCGAAGGGGTTATTAATTTTGGGGCCGTAATGGATTTGACCGCTCAAATCAATGGGCACTCGTTCGAATGGCCTGATCATTGCGCTTAGCCTCGTATATAAGTAAGGTACCCACTAGAAGACTGATTCATGGTGAATTATGTCTCAGAAAATTTATGGTGTGAGGATGCATCAGTCGTCTCCGGAGCGTTTGAATCCCGAAAGTATGAACGGCCAACTATGATAATCGTAGATGAATCAAGAATAGATTCCATCAATGGGCAATTTGAGGTGTTTCTGGAAGAGATATGCTTATATAATTGGAGGTGAGTCACATAAAGTTGCTGAGGAATGATGATATAATCCGCGTCTTTTCACTTTTGCCAGATACGGGGTAACATTCATTTTTTCAAGATACGAGGCTGTGAGCATTGCTTCGGTGATTTTTTTTTCCTCTGAGCGTTTTTCGTCAAACATCTGTTCACTGCTTTCGCCACTATACCAACAGTGAACGAAAAATTAATCTGTTTGTTTTTTTAAATATTCATCATCTTTGATATAGGGAGAAAAATAATGTCATGAAAGTGCTACTTATTTAGGAAATGGTACAACAGTTACTGTTAAGTTTAAATAAAACGTTTTCCTGTTTTCGTAGATGATCCGGGAACAGTGTTAGCCGAAAATTATAATTACCGGAAAAATTAAAAAAAAACTTCGTGAAAGAGTACGAGCCAAACTCCAATTGATGGTCACCTCGAGCTACATTGATGGGAGAGGAGATGATATGTAGGTCACGCGGTTATTGGATGCTCAGAACGTGACTCTGCCAGGATTTTTTTTAGGGGAGGGGTAATGGCATCAGTGACTTGCGGACTCACTTGTGGAGAATTCTGCGCGATAGGCTGTTCCTACCGCCCGTTTAAAACGAACAATTTTCTGGACATTAATCAAAATTTTATCAAGTGTTCCTTCTTCATACTTTTTAAAATGCCGCTAAATGGTCACTAAGTTTTATCCTATGAGGGATTCGTCACTTTAGTGGCTTATTCTTGCTCAATATGCTAGAATTTATTTTTTGGTCAAACAAGTTTGTGTTTTTTTTGTTTGCATGATGTCCCTACTAATGGTGATGGTCCTTTCCTCACGAACTTGACACACGTAATATTTCATTGCCTAATATGACGGAGGTTTTTTCGGTACTACAAACGGTACACGTACTGTACGTCACCTCAACTCTTAGCGTACCGTGCCTAATGCGGACGCATCCCCTGCCACACAACGTGCCGGTGACTCGCAGAGCATCATGAAGACGTAAATGGACCCGTTGAAAGATGCAATCGAAGAACCTGAGTTATAATAATTTGTGAGATGAGTAAGAGGTGTAATGTAGTGCGTTCTCACAGATGGCCTCGTGTTTAAATACGTGCAATATCTCTGGGCAGTTCCAACCAAACCAAGCCGTGTGCTTTTTTGCTACCGTGGTTTTTTTCCTTTGTGGACCGCACGTTGAGGAGTGCTGTTCACCTTCAATCCAATGGATTGCACACGGCTGGGGATTGAGTACGAGCTATTTCATCCTCAGTTTCAAAGTCGAACTTAAGGTTATTGGTTAACTGTAGAAGTGATTATTCAGTATTTTGACTGAGTTCGGTGTATTCCACCATACATTTTTTTTAATACTGTGCATCATAAATATTGCGTTTCCGATGTGTTATAATTGGAGAGAAATTTCAGCGCAGTACCTAATTTATCCCTTAGGTTAAACGTAAAACCGAGGAGTCACTTGAGGTATTTGTTATGGAGTAAGGTTTTCCTCGTCTCCAATTCTACAATCCTACTCACCGTCAAATACCTCCAACGCTTATAGTTCTATGCTGCCTCTTTAAAAAGATAAAAATACTGACCATGATTTTTTTTGGTAACAGGCTAGCCTAGTCTTGATACTGGCCTGAATAGATTTAAAGCTATACTGCACTGTCCCATGCTCCTTATAGAGTTCAAGAAATAATGTGGTGATGTTTCAATAAATTGGCTTTCAGTTCCAAATAAATCATCCTGGGTTGAATAAAATTTGTCAAATTCTCGCGTGCATTTTTGGTATACGCAAGAGGTGTAAGAGTAAATACTGTCTCGCGTGCATTTTAGGGATCCAAGTGCTTATCACAGACTACGGATATTACACTCTTTACCATATTACCAGTTAGATCTTGGGATTTCTTCCCATAGTGCGCTTCCAAGCAAGGTTGTTTCGATACTTAAAGAAAATTCTCTTTTAGCGGTTCTGTCTCAGTGGGCGCAGAGAGCTTCAATGAAAACTTCTTCGAACTTTTCATAACGCCTCACCAGGCAAAAATCAACGGTAAATTTTAGTGTCACCTGATTTTCCCGTTTTCAATCGCCAAATCTCGGTGGCAATATCAACGCCCGTTGGCTTCCTCGAGCAATCGGCATTTTCGTCATGAGGAGCAAAGGATGCGCTCATTTTTTTCTCCTCTGCAATAATAAAACACCGTTATAATAGTGTAATTTTACACCTGTTTCGACACTATGTAAGATAAAACCTACATCAATATCAATGTAAAAATTAGCATAAAAAATTCAAGTTTATGTATGACTTAAAATTAAGAACAAATAATTACAACGGGGAAGATTCACTATGAAATGAATGTGCAAATTGGTTCCGGTATTTAATTACGAAAGGAAACAGGTTTTCTCATTCATTGTTGCCTGACTCACATTATCAACACGCTAGCACTCAGTAAAATGATTCCATTTGTTAATAAGATGAACAACTGAGGTACGCTTGGAAGGAATTCGATTTCACAGATGAGGTTCAGGGTATTTGGGTTAGAATATTGTCGTTTGATAACAGAGACAACTCACATCTCAAAAGACTGCAAAAAATCTTTAAAAAGGAGTATAATATCCATATTTAATAATGGAAATCATCATTGACTAATTAAAATTGGTAAAAATATCGCTAACAGTTGCAATGTACTTTTATTTTTCATTTACTCTTTAATTTCAATGAAAAATCCCTGTATTCCATTATTTATTTCACTAATATAACTAAATCATCTTTTGAAATTTCACTTGTATTTTTTCTTGAATTTCATTTCAAGCTATTTTGGCCCAAATATATATATATATATATATATATATATATATATATATATATATATTTTATTTTAAGGTAATCTACCGGTTAAGGTAGGTTTTTGGATGGAAACAACTACCAAACAAATATTTTATTACTCCAAACAAAACACAAAATCCATCATCCTACTCTATATCAGGTCCCTCTTCATCTCTGAGTACTTTCTTCCTCCCTTCATCCCATCCAACATCCCTATCCTGTTCCTTCCCTTTCCTCTTTTGCCCAACATTCTACCCTCTATCAAAGTCTTCAACATCCCACTGCCGGTCAACACCCCCTTCATCCACTTTTCCTGCCTCCATAGGATTTCTTCCAACAAATCTCTCTCTTTACCCACCATACCAAGTACTTCCTCGTTTGTTTTCTTCTCGGACGATTTCACCTTTCCCATTCTTCTCCACACCCACATTTCAAAAGCCTCCAATCTACATCCATCCTCCTGCTTCAATGACCACGTTTCCGCGCTGTACATAGCTACGCTCCATATCAAAGTTTTTACGAGTCTTTTCTTAATATCCTTACTCAAAGTCCCTCTCATCAACTCCCTCCTCCTTGTGAAAGCCTCTGTGCCTAGCGCAATTCTTCTCCTTACGTCCCTACTACTTTGACCGTGTTGGTCCAAAACACTTCCGAGATACGTAAACTGTTCTACCTGGTTTGGTTTTTTCCCTCCTATTTTAATGTTTAGCTTAGCCTGTTTCTTTCTCGAAAATCGCATTACTTTTGTTTTATTAATATTGATTCTCATCCCATACCTGTCGCACTGAATTTCTAATTCAATCAGCAATGCTTGCAATCCCTTGGCTGATTGACAAACTAAAGCTTGGTCATCAGCAAACCTAACTGATTTTACGAATTCTCCGCCCACTTTCATTCCTACCTACAGTTCTTCTCATGCCTCTTTCATCATTTCCTCTGCATACAGGTTGAACAGCAACGCTGCCTTACACATCTTCCTAACACTGCCCACCCGGACTCCCCGTTCCCCACCCGTACCTGAGCAGTCTGAGACATGTACAGGTTGCGAATTAGCCTCCTTTCCCTCCAATCTATTCCTATCTTCTGCAATTTACTCATTAGTTATTCCCAATTCACTCTATCAAACGCTTTTTTGAAATCTACGAAACAGGCAAATACCTCCTGGTTGTGTTCTATATTCCTCTCGATTAATAATCTCATTACTGCAATGGCATCGCGCGTACCTCTCCCCTTCCTAAACCCAAACTGATCATCCCCTAAATAATCATTTGCCCTATTCTCTATCCTTTTGCTTATGATCCTAAGAACAACTTTAGCTCCGTGGGATATCAAACTAATTGTCCTATAGTCCTCACATGACGTGGCCTTTACCTTTTTCGGAATAGGAACTAAAACTGATCTCACAAAGTCTTCCGGCCAGATTCCTTCCTCATAGATACTACGAATCAGCTCATATAGCCCCATCCTCCCGCATTTTCCTAAACATTTCAGTAGTTCTGCAGGAATTTTATCCACCCCCACGGCCTTATTTAGCTTCATCTCCCTTAATGCCCTTTCTATCTCATTGTCTAGTATGCCTGGACCTAAGCTATCTTCCTCTGCGTCGTGTTCCTTTTCTGTGTCTAACTTTGTTGGTCTAAGGTATTTGCTATACAGTTCTTCTATATATACCTTCCATCTCTCTTGAATCTTTCCTGTGTCAACTGTTATCTTACCCACCTTATCTCTCTAACTATTAGCATTGACCTTCCTTTCTTTCTTCCCGATAAAGATTTAACTTTGCTGTACAGCGCACCGATTTCACCCTTCCTCTGCAGACTTTCCATATCCTCGCACTACGTCTTCCACCATGCTTCCTTTATTTTATTTGTTGCCCGCCTTAATTTATTATTTAAGTCTTTGTACTTCCTTTTGCCTTACTCTGTGTTTACATTCTTCAATTTTCTTCAACAACAAAAGTAATGCGATTTTCGAGAAAGAAACAGGCTAAGCTAAACATTAAAATAGGAGGGAAAAAACCAAACCAGGTAGAACAGTTTACGTATCTCGGAAGTGTTTTGGACCAACACGGTCAAAGTAGTAGGGACGTAAGGAGAAGAATTGCGCTAGGCACAGAGGCTTTCACAAGGAGGAGGGAGTTGATGAGAGGGACTTTGAGTAAGGATATTAAGAAAAGACTCGTAAAAACTTTGATATGGAGCGTAGCTATGTACAGCGCGGAAACGTGGTCATTGAAGCAGGAGGATGGATGTAGATTGGAGGCTTTTGAAATGTGGGTGTGGAGAAGAATGGGAAAGGTGAAATCGTCCGAGAAGAAAACAAACGAGGAAGTACTTGGTATGGTGGGTAAAGAGAGAGATTTGTTGGAAGAAATCCTATGGAGGCAGGAAAATTGGATGAAGGGTGTATTGATCGGTAGTGGGATGTTAAAGGCTGCAATAGAAGGGAAAATGTTAGGCAAACGAGGAAAGGGCAGGAACAGGGTAGGGATGTTGGACGGGATGAAGGGGGGAAGGAAGTACTCAGAGATGAAGAGGGTCCTGATGTAGGATAGGTGGCTGGTTTGTGTTTTTTTGTTTTTGTTAGGAGTCACAAAATATTTATTTGTTAGATGTGTCCATCCTAAAACCTACCTTAACCGGTAGATTACCTTAATATATATATATATATATATATATATATATATATATATATATATATATATATACACACACACACAACCATAAACACAGTAATCAACCCGAAGATCGCTTTGGTTTGTGATGGTAGAATTCGCTCAGTTCTAAGCCTGACGGCGTGTGAAATTCACACATCAGGGAAGGTAGGGGCAGTTCCTTTTCCTGAGCCGGTTATTGTTTCCCAGGTAGATCTGGTGCCCGAAAAATTTCAGAGTTTGGGTGGAGATGCGGGTGCTCAGAGAATTACCCGGGAATCGAACCGGGGCCCTCCGGTCAGTAGTCAAACGCTCTACATTCCCCCCAAAACTACCGCGACCCACACACACACACACACTTACGCACGCGCACGTGTGTGTGTCAAATGTGGAACTTAAGTAAAAGTGTCTCCTCGTTTTGGCTTATTTTCATGTATGGTTTTTAAGTTTAATAATACTTACATGAGTTTAGTTTAATCACTTGAGTTACCTACAAGGATACGTATTAATTTGTTGATTTTTTGGGAAAGATATTTTTATTTATCAATCTAAAGGTAAGCATGGATTGGAAACAATGATAGAAGGAAAGATTGGAAAAAGGAAATCAAGCCAAGATGAATGATGGGAGGCAGTAAATACTGAAAACCTTTTATGAAACACGCTCAAATCTACTTAAAAGTGTCCAATATACTTGTAGATATCTGTTAATGGTATTGATAGGTTTTGTCTCAAAAGATTTGAAATAAAGTACAATGTAATCAGAATTCAATTGGTTATACAAAATTTATATTTAATAGATCAGGTAATTCCATTCACGTTTCGAAGGAAAAGTATATTTCATGCTAAAGACCAATGAAAGTCAAGTCTGATGAAATTGTAAAATTTTGACACAATTCAGAAATCTTAGCGTTATCCTTAGGGACGAGAAGAATAAGCAAGTTCGATGGAATGAAGTGTGTCAGGGAGTGAGTGGATTTGAAAAACGGTTATTTGAATTCATTGTATTAGAATATATAATGTCGTGTTAGGCTGTGCTTGGAAATGTAACAGATCTCAGTCCCTGGAGTCATCAAACACCAATCACGACAGTCAGACCATAATTGATGGTCATTTTCTTTTCTAATCATTTCATTTAAACTCAGCGTAGAGAAATGGACTTATATTTACCCAACTATTATTCATTAAGTTAAAGGATAGTGAATGAAACTTGGTTTTAATAAATGGATACCATTTGGCAACGCGTTTAGATAAAAGGGGGAGGGGAGATACACCCACCGGGAGTATTCTGTGGGTGTGGCCATTCGGTCTCTTTTTAGGTTACCCCGCCGCTGACTCCCGAAACGTCTTTGGGTGTGTCAATATACTACACTACATTCATCCCCTTCGTGATGGCCGGGCGAACAATAAATTACCGAATGTGTCGACTGATTCGATGAACGTTCTCCCATCGTAATTACTACTCGGGGAGTGAGCAAGGTTAATGTATTCCATAACATCCGTCCTCCTTGGACGCCATCCAGTGAGGAATGATTCATGAATTACAGCGTCGATTTGCCAAAATATTCATTCAACAGGCAAAAGTCAATTTTATTATTTTTATTATGAATAGTGTCATTACAAAATGTGTACTTAGATGCATCGTTAGGTGGATCAGAAATCTCTAGGATCGCAATTGGGTTGACCCAAAACAATAATAAAAGCGATCATTGAAAAAGCAATCATTTTAGCAGCGTTTAAAAAATCAAAACTAAGACGCTGCATACAAGAGTAATGAAGGAAAATACAAACAAGTACCATCACACCTGGCTCAGCATCACACCCTGTCCAAAATCACACAGTATCCAGCATCATTCCCAAGCCAAAATTAATCACCGTCAAACATCACCCGCCATCGCTGTCCAACTTCTCACGCCATCCACATAACTTACACACCAATTACCTCACACAGGCGTTGTGAAGTTTATCACTCGGTCTCTTACGCATTGGCTGCCGTATACCACTTCTTAATACCCCCAAAGTTTGATGGAAACAGCTCTCCAAGTAGCTGCTTACATTCAAGAATACTTCGTATTTAAAAATGAAAACTTTTTTCTATTTTTTTAAATTTAAATTTCATTTGAAAACTTAGGTCATTTATTCTCTTGAAACATGTATTTTCTATTTCCTTTATTCAATCTTCCCACGCTTGTTTAATTTCAACTTGTCTATATATTGCGCCTAACCTACTCTTTCTCCTTTTTAACAAACTCCCATTACGCAACGCAACATATTCGTTACGCTATCTGAACCACTGTATCTCTCGAGTACACATTTGGCTGCCTTTCTTTTCACCTTTTCTGTCATTTTAATATGTCCCACCTCATATGGGTTCCATACTATGGACGAGCATCCCAGGATAGGGCAGACCTTGACCTAATATTTTCTTCTCTTGTGGCATCGCTGCTTCCTTTTAAATTCCCCATACCCAATAAAGTACTTTAAATGCCTCCCGTGTCACATTATCTACTTTGAATCCTCATTTAAGTTCTCTAATTAAGTATAAGCCTAAATATTTGCAGTTACTGCTACACAGGATTATGCCTCCAAACCGAGTGTACATATTCTGTTTAACCCCATCGTTTCTGATTAGACATGCATGTTTCATAAATGGCAATTTAAAATTAAAAAGAGTGATTGAATATCCTGATGAAAACAAAAATAAAATAACTCTTGGAAATAAACAAGGGATATTCATTCTCCGTTGTCCCATGGGTATTTCTAACAACCCTTATTCATCCTCTTTTTGCGTGGCTACGTTCTCAAAGGTGGAGGCGTAGTAACTTGTTTGGTTTTGCCATTTTGGCAGAAATACATTTTGGACATCAGTTCTCTAAGGCCCATCTATGTTTAATCTTTTTCATCGTCAGTTTTAGAATCGTTCCAAAGAAAATGTTCAAAACATGATTAAAAACAATGAGGTTTTTCGTGATCAAGGATAAGCGACGTAATAGATTTTCGAATGAAATGAAACTGGGGTGAAATATTTTTTGGAGCATTACGTAAATTAATCCGGTTCTTGGATTTATTTTTCTGATCTTGCTGCCTTTTAGTGGCAAGATGATATGTGTGCATAAGTAAGGTGGGTATTTGGTTCATGTGATTTACTCAGGTGAGGTGTGACCAATTCTTTTAGTATTCTCAATGTGATTTCCCTCTGCTAAAAATATTTCATGCTTGCGTAGAGTAGGGAACATTTATATGAGACATCTTAATTCATTTATTTAAATAGTATGTTTTGAAGATTTTCCTTGATTATCTTGAGCTCAAAAGAGAACACCTCGTATAAATGGATCTTTTGCATGGCGTGGCGCGAAGGTTTAGTAGAGGCTTAGAAAGCATACGTTATTGCGCTGCCATCTCTGGGAGAACATTTTAAACCCCGTGACGCCATGCTTACACGAGAAAATGCCTTCCATCACGCTTTTCTTTATCTTTGGTTTTTTTAAACGGTTTTATTCATGGAACAACGGCACCCAGAAGGTTAAAGACGTTGCATTCTTACTGGGTCGCAAATTTGTTTTAAGTATGGTATTGTTTTATGAATTGTAACTTGAGTGACCGGAAGTGACTGATATCAGTTCTGGGTAAAAATTGAAATCCATTCTGGACGCTGTCACTGTAGTGGGGATATCCTGGGATTTATATTTTGATGAGTCTTATTCGTCATGTGTATCGATTTGGAAATTACTCTGTTGTCTGGTTTTCAGAAGTTTTAATGCTAAATAATTGTGTACAAACGATTAGTTTCGGGACTTCATTTTTATCATACCATACCCACCTGTCTAGTTGTCTTACTTCCATTTGAGGTAGTCGAATGAATAATAACGCCATCTTGAATGTTGCTGACTTTTATTTGGTACTATGCATTATGCATTTATGTATGCATTTATCTAATTAAACATCTATGATGTTTAATTAGATAAATGCATTATTCACACATGTTTGATATGATTATGTTTCTGCAAATAATAGTGTTTTTATTAAATTATTTCCTTTAGTTGATTTATTCACGTCAAATCTAGCAAATAAATTCTCAGTTTATATTTAATAGCCATTGTGTTTGATTTATTGTGCTCGCTAGCTTGACAGTTATATCAGCTGTCCTTTTTGTCATGTCGCCCAGTCGTCATGTTGCCGATAAATAATTGCTTGGCATTTGTCGCTGATATCCTGTGGAACTTTACCGTTGAAATGAGGGTATTAATATTTCACCTTCTTTGACGCCTTAATAAACCAAACTGGAAGCAATTTTCAAAAACAAAGGCCCGATGAATAGTGCTTATTAGAGGTATAAATTTCGACTTCTCAAACAAATAAATTGTGGAGAAACGTTTGAGTATTACAATGATGAATTTCGCATATAAAATCCCGGTAATGCCTTTAGAAAGCTGCAGCTAAGCCAGAACATTAGTTTTGTGCGTACTCTAAAATAATATTTTCCGTGTGAGACAAGAGAAGGAAGGTGAACTGCCATCATATCATGTTTTTTAGAGCTCGTAATTTTAGCGGGGCTATTAAACGACAAAAGCGGTATCTATGTAAAGAATTACCCAAACTTCATCTTCCTGTTCAAGGCTTGAGATAAAGGCTTTTGAGTAATTAGACGCATGGGCAATGTAGAGTGTCATTTCATAAATTGTCATTTTAATAAGAATAAGAATTTTATAATATGTGGACAGATGTGTTGTCAGTAAATCATTATCTTGCATAATGTTTAATTTAAAGGGGAATCAGGCATCTAATGAAAGAGTTCTAATAAATCACTGAAGTAAACTCATCACTTCATAGACTTGAAGAACTCCATAATTGATAGTATTTCATTGATATTTTTGTATCCAGGTTCGCAGTATTTAAATATGTATGCTGGCTTTTTTCGATAATTATGCGTTACTCAGGCCATTAGTTTTGCTGTGCTTGCCACATTCGTCATTAAAATGTCTTTTCGCAGGGCTTTGTTAAAGTCTCGAGTTGATAGCGTAAGGAGTTGTTGGCACCAGAAAAAGGGAGGGAGACGAAATGGAGAAGTGAAAGCGTTATTACCGAAACGTGCCCATAGTATCATCTACGAATGAGGATCGTCTAACTTGAATACCTCTCACGGCTCTCCAAATAGACAGACACATGATTTTAATCCCATTTTTTTTCAATTTCCGGATCACGCATTTGTAGACGTATTTCCGGAAGAAGATCACGCAATCTTGTTTCTCTCTATTTGGAAACAATCATTTACTTGTTCCCTTACTCTTAAACCTCCACATTTTTTACTGCTTTAATTGGGTCATGAGTTGTATCAAGTGCCTGTTTTTTTTGCGAGAAGCGTTTCATCCACCTTCAACTCAAGGACTTCATCGAGCGTCTTTTTTTTCCCTTTTAATATTATCAACTTAGGATACTCAAGTGAAAGCATCGAAATATCATTGTGAGATACAGTTCTGATTCAAATCAAATTATCATGCCTAGTATTTTTTGACGATTCCAATGAAGTAAGCCATTAATTTGAATTTTGAGTGTAGTTATCATTATATACACATTTTACTTATTTTCATTTGTTTGTTCTTAGGTTTTCGATTGACAACTGAAATTTAATTTTTGTAGTTTGCTTAAAGAGCGAATATTTAGAAGTTCTGATAGAAATCATATGTGCAAATATAAAAAATATAATATTTTTGAAGCTGTCATTTCGTTTTATTTTTTTACTCCAGGATAATATTTTATGGACAACCATTTTTCCCTGTTTTGTCAGCTTAAGGTGGGATAGGTATTTTTTTATTTTGCCTTTTACGTCGAAATATTCCATTCTGAATAATATTAAAGTTTTATTAATAATCATACAGCGCTCGAGGATGATAAAAATAATCAGAAGTCCTCCTCACGGTAAGATTCAGAAGGAATTATTTGTAGTATTATAAAAAAATAATTGTTTAAAAATTTGATTAAACGGTACATTCTATTCCGTAGAATTTAATTCTGTTTTTTTTCTGGATTAATTCATTGTGTTTGCTTTATAAAATTCACTGAATTAAATATTTATAAATATGTAATTTCTGTGCTCCATTCTAAAAGTGTTTCTAAATTCAAATAATTCATCAGTGACTGATGACGTAAATATAAGATTCAAATATGTTTATCTTTTTTCGTGGTGTCCTTTTATTGTTGATTCTTTTCATATCAAAACAGAGGTAATATGTTAAAAGTAGGAAATTAGGAAATCATTCTTTATATAATATAGGGGTAATATGTATTTCTGTTGGTAGACTAATACCCAGTAGTAGAAGATTGCAACTATTATTACTTACCCACCTACTATACAGGGGGGTCATCTTTAGGTGAATTACACCTCTTTCTCCAAAACTTCAAGCTAGGCAAGGCAGCTTTCTTCCATGAAGCATACGTATTTGGTATTTTCTTTGATTCTTGTTGCTAATAGTTAATATTCCAGGCTTAATGATATATTTATTAGGGTCTCTATCTTCATTCTGTTAGTTGTTCATATTTAATTATACATGTAATGTTGTAAAATTTTAATAGTACTTAAGCATAAATATGTACAAAAATACATCATTCTTTTCATTTCATCTCCAGAACATAACATCCTTCTGAAATGTGACTTATTCTTCACCAAACCAATTTTATCTCCTCGAAGCAAGCTTTTATGAGAAGTATAATTAAATTCATTGAAAATACACCACGCCCTCAGAATTCATAATACTTAGGGATATCTTATCATTTCCCTTATGGTCTGTCTTTATTTCCGTCGTGAAATCTTAATTCTCAGCAAAATATTTTCCTCTCTTTTAGTGAATAAATATTTTCAGTAGGGTTCAATGAAAAAAAACAATGATTACCAACTTTATTTTTAAAATTGCGTGGCTTTGTTCTTTAGTGGAATGCCACTGGAGGTGCAGGATGGGTAGAAGCAATATGTACAAAAGAGGAATGGAATGGGTAATAAAGACCATAGCATTATTGCAAGCATCCAATTACGATTCGAGAGCTAAAATTGCTGAGGGATATTTGAGATCGTAAAGAGCCTTCTACTGCTCTGTTGTGTATGCGGTTGTATGCCCTTGATAACGCCTGATGTACGTAACTCTTGATTCGTGTTGTGAGGATGGTCTTTTTCTTGAATTGCGCCGCCCATATCCTTCGCCAACTTGGGTATTTGCATTAGGTGTTACCTCTAAGGCAGCCGAAACACCAGGCACCGTAGGAACGGTTTCATACCCCTGCTGTTGGTTGCTCACCGAAGCTTGGTGGTATGCAAACGTATCTTCGTTGTCAATAGTGGACGGGGCGGTTGGCCCATAACCTTGGTTCACTCTTGAACCATATCCTTTAGTTCTTTGTGGCGCTGGAATAACATATTCCTTTGGCTGAGATAGGGCTTCGTTCCGAGTCTCTGTAGTTTGCGGCTGCTGATAAATCTGTGCCTCTTGTTGGGCTAGCTGCTGATGATGATAAAGTTGAGCTTGTTCAGCGGATACGCGCTGGTAGTCTTGTTGAGGTTGATCCTGAGGCGCAACAGTCGGATAGTTCTGAACCTGAGGTATTAAAGGTTGCTCTGGTGCAGCAGCCGTCGGGTAACCCTGGGGAATGTAGCTGCCGGAATACGTCTGAGGGTAATCTTCCTCTTGAGGTGCCTGTTGCCCTACTTGGTGCTCGTTCACCTCCTGAATGCCGCTTCTACCGGGCTGGTAGGCTTGAACATTAGGCTCCACTGTTTTTTGGTGAGCTGCGTTCAGTGGCAACGGGCGTGGGGTTTGGTATGAGTATCCAACATCCCCTGCACTTTCTGTTACAGGTGAACCTCTTAAGTACGAATTTTGACGAGGCTTTGAGGATCGGGTGTTGCTTCTTTCTTGCGTTTTGGTCGAGCTTAAATACCTTGTTGCTTGAGGCTCTGCCTCCGCAGTTCTCGACTTAGGGAGTCGCAACTGGTGCTGTGGTGCAGAGTTTCGGGGATATCCTTGAGGATTTTGGGGGGCAGGACTTGGCTGACTAGGCTGATAAGCCTGACCTTGGCTTTCGCCTGCAGGGGAAACGTCATATCCCGCTCTAATGAGCTCGTTCAATTCTTCCTGGGTGATTGGACGCTGATCTTTTGGGGTTGGGAGCTTAATTACTTCTATTTTTTGTTCATCATCATCGTAATCCGGAGAGTTGGATTGCTTTGACTTTGATTTCTTCGTGTTTCGCGATCCAGAAAGAGGGAATGGCAGGGGTTCAGGTGCAGGAGCTAATTTGCTCAAAAGATCCTCGTCTCCTTTCACCACCGTACCTGGTGTATTAGGATAATATGGCGCAGAAACTGATGGCGCTCTGTTTGCCGAATCCCCTTCCGTGTGGAGGGTCCTCAGGTTATAGTCGAGAGAGTAGGTGCGTTGGACGGCCTTTCCTGATCCCTGTCGAGAATCGTCTTGAAATCTCGTTCTGCCAGCACCTTGTGCCTTCCTTGTGCTTGGGATTGCGATGGGTTTTGACTTTTTGTAGTTGACTGGCGCCGTATCGGGGAGAGGCGTAACGTAGAGTGAGCTGGAAGCAAAATTCGCTGGTGCCACCTGATTACGGCGAGAAGGGTAACCTGAAATAGGAGGGCTTGGAGTTTGGGGCTCCACGTCTTCTGTGTGAGAATACTGTGTAGGAGAAGGAGGTAAATTTAAAGAGGAAACTGGAGTTATCCCCGACCCCGGATAAGGCGCCCCGGAGTGGGCTCCAAAGTATTGCTGATCGAGGACCTGGCTTTCGACGTTTTGTTGTTGTTGCGGTTGCTGTGGAGTTTCAGCATCTGCTGCTCCAGCTTGTCTCAAGAGGTCTAAATACTCTTGAGGAGGGTTTTGTTCTCTCGGAAGGTAACCAAATCCTTGGACGGGAGCAGGAGATTTGGCTTCCTGCTCATCGGACCCTCTTAAAACGTATTCACCGGGGGCCACGCCGTATGATGCGGTGTAGACTGGTCTCTGGGCAATCTGCCTGCTTTGGGCGGCTTGAGAAGTCTCCAACGGAATGTTGTCATACTCAGTGATAGCAGATCCAACTCCGACGAGGACAGCAATTCCTAAACGAATGGGATAGATGTTTAAACACCGTGCGACAAGTACCATTTGCAATCGTTAATCTCTCGAGTAATTAATTAGTAGATATTTTTAGCAACTAATTTCTCCGCCATTTGATCATTGGGAAAGAAATATTTAAGCTGTGCCATGCCGCTTTAGTGCTTTTCGAAAAATGCTAAAGGAGCGTCCATCTTAGCTGATAAGAATAAGAAATTTTGTGAATGTTTTATATGAAATTGATGTCAATAAACACCTGATGTGGCATTATAATTATCCAGCTACAACTCAATAGATTTTAATAGAAGTGGAGTTTGATATTTTTAGGTAATTATTAAATAAATATTTCTCGGAAATCACCAAAGAAAACCAAAATTTTAGTACTAATAAAGGCAAAAATATAACCCTTACTATGTGAACTCGCTTCCTCAGGTCAAAGCTACCTTACCCAATTAACATTCTTCTAATTCTAGTATTAAAATGGCTGGTTACCATTGACCGCAGTGACAAAGCAGCGATAAATTATCGGCAGAAATGCATCCTAGTCCTTTAGTGAACCAAGTGTTTTGATCCGAGGGGAACCATCCCTTTGACTAATATTCGAAATAATTTAGTATGATTTGCAAAATCGTTATTGTAAAATGGATTGTGAGGATTAAAAATTCTAAAATCTTGTCTATTAATTAAAACTGCAGCATACTTAATTTATTCACAAATAGTATTTTCACTCTTAATAATACACTCACATCCTCATGACCTACATTTGTGTGTGTGTGTTTATATATGTATGTGTATATATATATATATATATATATATATATATATATATATATATGTGTGTGGGTATATGTATATATATATATGTATATATATATATATATATATATATATATATATATATATACATATATATGTAAATATGTGTGTATATATATATATATATATATATATATACATATATATGTAAATATGTGTGGGTCGTGGTAGTCCAGGGGTTAGAGCGTTGGACTGCTGACCGGAGGGTCCCGGGTTTGATTCCCGGGCAAGGCACTCTGGGCACCCGCAGCTCCATCCAAGCTAAGTGATTTTTCGGGTACCAGATCCTCCTGGGAAACCATAACCGGCACAGGGAAAAGAAATGGCCCCCCTGCCCTAATGTGTGAATCTCACACGCCATTGGGCTTAGTACTGGGTGAACTGTACCATCGACTACCAAACCGACCTTCTGGTTGATTACTTGTTTATGGTTTATATATATGTATGAATATATATACTCATATATACAGAAACATATATAAGGAAAAGGGATAGGAACGCGTATAAAGGACGAACACAATAGAGGTGGGGAAGGCGGAATCGAACGGATCACAAGAGTAAAAATATTTCCTCAACCGGGACTCGAACACCGGATCTTTCCACTTGCCGGGCGGATGCTCTTAACCACTTGAGCTATCGAGGATATGTAATTTACCCTGAGATCCGTGGGTCTTATATGTCGCCAATCGCCCCGATTCTTTAGCCAAGAGATGGCGTCAGGGGGCTGTTTCACCCACGAAAGGAGAAATAGACAATACACAAGAGGAAAGGACATTGGTTAGAATTCATACAACTCTTGTATTCATTCAACAAGTTGTATGAATTCTAACCACTGACCTTTCCTCTTGTGTATTGTCTATTTCTCCTTTGGTGGGTGAAACAGCCCCCTGACGCCATCTCTTGGCTAAAGAATCGGGGCGCTTGGCGACATATAAGACCCACGGATCTCAGGGTAAATTACATATCCTCGATAGCTCAAGTGGTTAAGAGCATCCGCCCGGCAAGTGGAAAGATCCGGTGTTCGAGTCCCGGTTGAGGAAATATTTTTACTCTTGTGATCCGTTCGATTCCGCCTTCCCCACCTCTATTGTGTTCGTCCTTTATACGCGTTCCTATCCCTTTTCCTTTTATATGTTTCTGTATATATGAGTATTTATTCGCCGTTTGGCGGGATTTCGTGTTTGAATATATATATATATATATATATATATATATATATATATATATATATATATATATATATATATTCACTTGGATATAAATGAAAGGAAAAGGGATAGGAACAAATATAAAGGACAAACACAGTAATGGTGGGGAAGATGGAATCGAGCAGATCAAGTGTAAAAAAGTTCTCTTGACCGGGACTTGAACGACGGATCCTTAGAAGCATTTGGATGATCTTGTACCTGTATTTGCCCACTTCAGACCAAAGCCACAAAAGTTTCAACGCCCATCGATGGGACAATCGTAATGGCAACCAATCACGTCAACACACTTTAAGCAGTAACAGAGACGCACAAATGATTTTCCTGGAATTAATTAGGCTGACAAGTGATCAAGTTAGTGGAAAAGTTTTAGAAACAATATATTTACAGTTATTTTTTTCATTTTTGTAAAGTTTCGATGAGCCATTCAGTGAAATTTGTCCGAGGATACTCCATTTTCTTACTTTACCTGTATGTAGTAATTACAACTCGTAGGTACGTTACCATTTAATAAAACACTATATCAACAGACGTGATATGAGCTAGTATAATTGTGGTTCATGCTTAAAGTCTGAGCCTTTCATAAGATTTTTCGAGTTTTGCAGACATTCCGTGATTAGAAAAGATATTTAGGAACATTCTTAAGTCACTACTTACGGTAATATTATCTGCCTAACATCTGTCTCATGCTTTCGCTCTACCTGTAGACAATTCTCTAATGTTCTAATTCATCGAATTCAGCGGTTGAACATATTCTAAGGAGATGTAGAATTAATTTTGTTATCATTTCAATGGTAGCTCGATAAAAGCAAAGGGTGAAAAAAGGGGTTTCTAATCATAAACATATTACCTAAATGTTCATGATACTTAGCGAGTCGTGACTGAGCGCTTTCATAAGAAGGGGCGCGAGAATTAGAGGTGAGTCCGAGGGGCGTGGGTGGGAGAGCTTTTGTCGTCCGCTGGACTGACGAATTTCATAACTTAGTCGGCGCTCGTCTCAGGGACGCCTTGAATTTTCCCAGCTGCAGGTCAACGTAACCTACCCCATGGGAGCCACGCCTTTATTTCTTTCCGATTCAAAGGTCAGGCGAACTCATTGGCATACACCTACCAATCGCCCAAGGATATATGTGGGCGTGTAACACTTTTGACCGCTATTTAATTGCTTCACCTCAACATCATATATTCGATATGTTAGATTGGGATCTGTAGTTTCAGTTAGCCCAATCAGCGGATCACAAAATATTCCGATCGCCGGGTCGTTTCAAGTTCATTATAAAAAACACTCATTTAAAGAACTTTATGGGTAGCATGTGGTGTTTTCCGTGTTTTGAACGATTATTATACGCTGTAGTGGTATGCCAGATGCCTTAAAAAATGGGACAAAAATCGTACTCAAAAATTTGTGGAACTGTGCATTCCTTTGAGGAAATAAATGCGTTGGACATGTTCAGTTGATGGAATGAAATTTCATTTTTACGCGTTATTTTTAGCACTAAAGTGATTTTTTTGTTCGTAGTCTTGACTTACCTATGCAGTTTGCCCATATTTGAATACGGATAGTAATCGTTATAATATGATATCTGTGCTACTTTTGGATGAAATTAAGTTGTTACGTTGTAAAAACGTTTATTTTAACGTCCGCTATCGTCACAGGGGTGAAAAATGTCTACGTGGAAACAAAAGGAAAGCTCTTAGATTCCCGGATTTTTGTCGTTGTAACTTTTAAAAAAATACTATTTTATATCATAATTAGTGATTTATCTGCTGCTAATATCAAGTATAAATACATTACGATAATTTTGTAAAATCATAATGATATATCTGTAGGTTCGGGTGGAACCTGAGTGCTCTAGTACGAGAACAAGACATTACGTATATTGTACGTAGATTGTTTACAAACATTTTCTACGCCTATGGAAAGTGTAATTGCAATATTGATTATTCCTCATCTAACATCCTGTTGTTTAAGTTAAATTTACAGTGATATTTTAGGGTTTATTTCTTTATACTAAGCTATGAATTCCTTTTTGTCAATAGGTGTTTTGTCAGAAGTCTTTTATCAATGAAACAGTAAATAACGATACGATTTAGGTACACACTATTCGCTCTTTTGGAATTATTTTATAAGTTATACATTACCTGTGGAAATATATGTCAGTTTTTTCTTATTCATTATGTATTATGAAGGTAACTGAAGAGGTATTTCATTGCTATAATGATTTACCAGCTGCTTCAATCGATTCCTATGCAGTTTTTAATTTCTAAACCTTCGTACACAGAATATATAAAATACGAAGTCTCCAGTCTATCACGGCATTGCATTTTATACTATCTTGTTTTTCGCGGAGAGGAGAAGAGTTATCGGAACAAAATTTATGACACATAAACGTCTCCAACTTTGAAAAGTTGATTTGAACTGTTGGTTATGAGAAAGACGTTGGTTACTGGTACCGTATTCATTTCTTGCTTCGAGATATTTCAAGGTTGTCTCCCTTGAAATTTGGAATGCGTTGTGTTGTACGAGTTTTTTTTCTGCAAAATGTGCCAACCTCCTTTCCGTTATACTTTGGCGATAGGAACAGCATCTTGGCGGTCGTAACTTCACCGCTGTGCTCCGTCAAGGCGGGTGGATCACGTGCGCACACTTTTCTCAGTCGTCTTTCGTCTTCTTACTTTCCTGAACTTCGTCTTCAATTCCCTCCACACAACTCATTCCTCCGCAGTTCATCTCCGAACTCAGCGCTTCCTGCTTCAGAATCGTGCCCTGTAATTTTCTAATGTCAAGGACACTCCCGCTGAACCGTTTCTAACGCGCCACAAGTAATCATTCCCCGTTACACACAGATGAGCCTTTTCTTTCTTATTACTGACCATCCTTTCCACTATTGTTAAGAAGAAAGCGGGGAGCTGGGGAATTGGTTATTCGAAATGTAGGTTTATATCGTGAAATTAAAATTCTTGGCAGTTGTAATGATTTAGTGTATAGGTTTTATAATAGCGCCATGGTTCCACAAGATAAGCTATTTAATATTAGGTTACTTATTTTATGGCAGAAAAAATATTTGGTAGTCCCACCGACTAAAAAGAATGGAGTATGGAGACGATGACAATGATGAGGCAATAAATGCAGAAATTAGAGATTGAAACATTATATTTACAAAAGCAGATCCAACGAAATGCGATATAGTTGGGCGTTTCAAAGAAGTCATTGGAAAGAAATGCATATTTAAATTTCCAACACTTATCAGAGCGATATTCTATACTCTTATGCAATGTTCCAACTTTTCATGTGGCCAGGGAGGAGGAAGAAAAGGTGACATGATTATGAAAGGGAAGTGTATCAAGTCTCTTTCTGTCCTGTTGTATCATACCCTCGGCAACTATGTTGAAAACAAGATCCAAATAGCAGTGAACACTGGCATGTACGTAAGTAAAGTCAGAGGGGAAGTGTAAAAAAGTTCCTGGTGTAAGCGTACGAAGAATCATTGCGTTCGGACCAATCAGCCTGAAATCCATAAGTCTGGAACTTATATAAGATAATTTTTTTGATGAATTGAACGCGGTACATTTACTAACATCGGTTATTAACCTCCAACCGAGCGCTCATGAAGAAGCTATGCGTATACGAGTATTCGGCAGGAAGCGTGTAGGTCGAGTTTCATCTGTTTCGGGAAAGGAGAGTGAGAGACGACGCATCAATCGGAGCAGTCATCCTCGCCCTGAAGGGACGTTTTCCTCCCCACCCACCCTCCTCATCCCAACTTCATCGTCGTGCTCTTCCCAGAGCACTTTCGCTCGGTTATCTTCTCATTTTTCTCATCCCGTTGCAATCCATTTTTTTCCCTCCACCCACCCACCTGTTCCATTCCTTATTGAGCTACTGGCAATCTTACGAGATCGGTTACTGGTAACGGTAGGCGTTTTTATGAACGAAATTTTTCAACAAGGTAGTGTATTTACCATTGATAGTAGTGGTGTAAATAACGCTTGTAATGTACTGGTAGAAAAATATATACTTTTATTCCGCCGGAGATTGAATTCAAAGAATTTCCTTTAGTTAGCTGTTTAAAAACAGAATCTATTGTCTCACGCCTCAAAAGACAGAGAAATGTGACGGCAGTTTGAGATGAAGTTAGTGAAGAGTATTCATGAAAAAAATTGAGGAAAAATTTCCGCCGATGAATTCACCGAATGTCAGGTTGCCACGTCGCAACTGTTTTTTGGCCGAGTGATGCGGCTGTGCAATTAATGTGTGGAATCGTGCCCAAAGTCATTGCGTGCAGACTTAAGACTGCTATCATCAAGGTCACGGAGGCAAACCTTGAGAGATAAGAAGATAGTGAGAGATGTGCCTCTGTACACATTGTTTCACGCGAGTCCGTCCTCATGCGGGCCGGCAACACTATTTTTATGTTTTCACGCTTGTTGCTGCTATAGAATTAAAACAACACGAGAGTCATCTTCTTTGTGGTAGAACACTAGGAAGGTGTGAATCCCATTCTAGTAGCAGAGTAAATGATGTGGTGGGATCAAGGACACAAGTGGTCATAGATTGATGTCATAGAATTAGAACTAATAATCATTTTAAATTATTTATTTGTATTAGTTCTTTGTGCATTGATATATGCGAACCTTAAAACTGAGCCCATTGACACGGTATATATATATATATATATATATATATATATATATATATATATATATATATATATATATATATATATATATATATATAATGTATAACACTTAGCACTAGTGGACACAGACAAAAACACAGAAACACACAAAAAAAGAGACTCACTATTTTTCGAATTTTCGGTGGTCGTTGCCACCTTTATCAAGGAGGAGAGGGACAGAACTCACAGGAGAACTCACTCAGAACAGGAGAGTTCTGTCCCTCTCCTCCTTGATAAAGGTGGCAACGACCACCGAAAATTCGAAAAATAGTGAGTCTCTTTTTTTGTGTGTTTCTGTGTTTTTGTCTGTGTCCACTAGTGCTAAGTGTTATACATTATTATTCACGTCCGTGAGTCTTTCAAAAAGTGTTATATATATATATATATATATATATATATATATATATATATATATATATATATTAGATATGTATGTGTGTATATATATATGTATATATATATGTATATATATATATATATATCTATATATATCCACGCAATTGCACTCAATCCGTCGCAAGGGCGTTTGGTGGGGGATGGCAATGCACCGGCAATACACACAGATATTTGAATATACATCAATATTAATGTATATTTCCTCAAATGCAAAATACTCGAAGGTATAAAGATGTGCATGTCTATATGCTGCATGAATTAGTTGGTGTGCATAACCACTTCAATAAATTGCGGTTTTTATACAAAAATATTTGGATGCTTGGGCTCGATTTTTTATGATTGTGTATAGTTCGAGGGGAGAACGAGTACTTGATAAACTGCCAGCGATGGTGCCTCTCTCTCTCTTATTTAATCCCGTTGGTCAAATATACCAACATTATTTGCGGCCGCCAATATTTCCCTCGATGTCGCAAAAAAAACTCAGGTATCCTTTTAGTAGTGGGTTAGTCTAACGAGTTAAGTCTAACGGTGAAAGCCAAGGTGGACGAAATATAAATCGAAGAATTCTTTTGGTTTTTTTCTGAGGTGTTAGCTTTTCAGCCACTTATATATCTGCGAACGAATTTTACATTATTTTTTCTGAAAATCTTAACAGTTTCTGCTGTAATTTGTCACGCTATTGCACCCCATTTCCTGTGCTATGAAATTTTTTTATTGTCGCTACTCTTCCCGTTTTATCATTTCATTGGTGGCTTGAAGTCCCTGTTTTATCCTCCGGTAGAATATAACCTCGTCGAAGGAGTTTCGATTTAATCTTCAAGTTGGCATTCGATTCCTCGAAAAGTTTTAAATTGAGCTCGTAGTGATAAACGATCGTCGACAATCAGTGAATCCGAATTTCCTTTTCTTTTCCGAAACAATTAAACGTAGCGTTGACTGCGTGCATCTGTGATTGTCCTCAGTCACGATGAACTGACTCTCTCTTTCCCAGATTCCTTTCACCCTTTGACGAGAAAATCCTTCGATATGGTTTCCCGCGGAGGACGTTTTTTGGCTTTCTCACAGTTCCTCGGGAAAACCTTTCCTTGGAAGCGGCGCACACGAAAATGGCCAAGGGACAAGATTGCCAGCCGAGGAAGTGCGTGACACGCTCACGCCCTCGAACTGGACGACGCCCAAAAGTATTACTCCGCTTGTCGAAAAGAGAGGGCAAATCCTCGGGGCCGAAGGAAAAACTCCGTTATGAATCCCCCGTTTCACTGGGAGTCACGGAGTCCGCCAGAGTTGCTGCCAGAGCACGCACGCGGCGACTATACTATAAGTGAGGGCCTGATCTCCCGTGACAAACGCACTTGACCCGAAAACACGGTGTTCTGTGTGAATCTAGTTACGGGTACATTTAATCGTTTCCGAGTAAATTACTCGCCCAATTTCTGTGTAAACTGGCGCGATAAGTCTTTCGAAAGAATAAATTCTTGCACAATGCGCTTAAATATCTATGATCGTTTTTAACTTTACACGCATTCGATTTTTATGCATTAAATTGTGGATGCACTCAGCTTTCAAAATGATTTGGTCTGTCGCAGAAGATTTGCGAGAGAGAAAAAATGGTTTCAATAAGTAAACAAGCTTCGAAAAGTTTTATCTAGAAGAGTCTGAATTTTCTTTTGCAATTAATTTGCTGTAGAAAAGGAAGTTTATGTTTCTTGTAACAAAATCTCATGTAGAAAGGTTTTAGTTGAAACTGGCTTAAGTTGAACGGTACCAACGAACAAACATCACCTTTTCCTACCCTTCATCATTGGCAACCAAATTACGTAATGGCTCATTTTCTCCATTACGCATATTTAGTACACAGTCATGTGTCGAGGGCAAAATATAACGGCCTGGTCCTGAGGATTAACTTTAGTAAAATTTCGAGTGCAGATTTATCTACTCTCTTAAATCTGCATCTATGTATCAATGTTCTCCTACCGTATAAGGCCTCTTATTGATCAGTGCTGTAATTTTTGCAAATATTGTATTATTAAATTTACGTGATTAGAAAATACTGCACTCTTTCAATATTTTCAATTTCAAATTTGTGAGAAAGAAACTTCAGAATGGCATGCAAATATGTCTGGAATAAAATCTAATAGTAGTTAAGGTTTGTGTATCTCGTAACATTTCCTTTGCAAAAATTAATACCCATTTCATTATACTGTTTCTTAAGAATAATTCCTTAGTTTTTCCCTTGTACGGTGATTCCTATTCTGTTCACTCCTTATAGAAACTGTTTAATTTTAATGGTTGGTTTGCTTATCGAATACTAGATTATTTTTTTCTGTCGGGGTCTAACAGTTTAAAAACACGATCGCAACAATATATTCTTTGGATTGAAGACTGTAAATCCTATACCGGTCAAAAAAGGTTAAAATTCCGTTTTCAGATGTTCTTGGCAGCTGTCGTTTGAACGGGATTTCCGACCTCAAGACTAATACTCCATGTATCCAACGAATTTAAATCTCACTTGGTGAAACTCTTCTCTAACTTATCCAAGACTCTCCAAATAGGTTGCTGCTTTTCATACCAACTGAATTTCGCACTTTCTCTCGCCCCTTCCGAATCCTCCTCCTCCTCCCCACTCACGTCTCACGAGAAAACGAGAGCACATATGAAACGTCGGGAGATTACACAAATGACCCTGATTCACACGGCGTTCGGTTCGGGAAGATCTGACACACCCATCAAGGGCCACGGGGATCATTACGGGAGGTGTCGAGGAAACAACTGAGTCTGGCGTATACCTTACGCAAATACATTTCAATTATGATATCTATGTGAATAGATATTCTTCGTAAACAGTGATGGCCCCTAGTTCTCAAAGAAAGAGTAGAACTAGTCTCATTTTTTTCCGAGAAGGCTTGTTATCTCGGATAGTGATACTTTTTACATTTTATTGATTATTATCGATGCTTATTTCTGCTTTGTTTCCGTTTTGCTATTGGCCGTTAATTTCTCTAGCCAAATGAATATCTTCAGTTCGCCCTCCAATCTGAGTGAGTGATTCACCTGCGAGGTAATCGTACAATATTCAATTATTCATAAATTATTAGCTTTATTCATTGTTCCTGTAATTTATTAGAAAATAATATGTAATTTGTTTTACTATTCGAAAATTGTTTGTTGCGTGGAGGCTTGTTTTGTGAAACAATGTGCGATATGGCTATAATAAAAAATGCCAACTTAGTTTTACTAGGTGGGGCAAATGTGATTGTGAAATCTAAATGTTGAGAAAAAGTTAATTAAGTAATTACGATACACTAGACATGCAATGCAACACCATTAAGAAGTAAAACCAAACCCAACCCGTTATTTGGTAGTTGTTTAAAAATAGGTTGTGTAAAGTACATCTCAAAAGTGAATCGTTGTTTATTTTAAGTGCGTTTTATAACTCATTTGTCAATATAAGTTTTGCACATTAAACGATGCTCTTTCATCTTGTTTAACGAGTTATTGAGCATTAAGTTACCTAGTATTTCAAGTGTGAAGTTTTAAATATCAAATCTTTGTTCATGTTAAAGCATGTGAAATTTGACAGATTAAAATTCTATGACTAATTCGTGATTTGGTTCAGCAATAATATTTAAATTAAAATGCTTCAGATGTTAAGTAATTACGATGCACAAGGTATGCAATCTAATGTCATGAATGTAGCAAAATATTTAATAGCCATTGAGGTATCAGATTGCTGATAATAATATTATATATATAATTATATATATATATATATATAGTATATATATACACACACACATATACATGTTCACACAATAATTTACATATACATATTTGTAGGCAAATATATTGCTTCAATAACATGTTATAATGATTTTTAATGAAAACGGTCAATGCTATCATCAGCAAAGCTATGGTTTAATTTGTTGACAAATACTAAATGTGTGCGTTATGAATACAATACATATTTTACGTTGTATCTTTAACTAGAATCTTAATCGCAGCTTACTACATTTACTAACATCCACAATGCTTTTTAGCTAATACAATATAGTAAACTGATTTAAAGAACGGACATACATTTTTATTTAAATTTCATAGTGATACTTTGATTGATATATATTCACTTAATTATTGATTTGCTTGGAGATAATGATAAAATAATGATAGAATAATGATAGAATTGAGCTCTTACGGCTAGTAGTATTGAAAAATAAAAACTCCAATAGCCGCAACAGTTTACGTTTCAAAACAAAATACAAATGAGATTATTTGGCCAACGCCACAACTCAAAGGATAGGGTAAATAAGGAAAGGGATAAGAAAGGTGAATACGAATACGCTTATTTCGGCCACAAAGTGCTGCCACCGGCTTGGATATGATTGGTATATTGACCTATTTTTATTGGTATGTAAAGTTTTAAGAAAAACAAAAATGAAAAAGTAAATGAACAAGTGGAGTATATAAGTCAGTCCACAAATACCTCTCATTGATATTTTCCTGAGAATTGTTTCAATTATGCTCTCTTGTCTGTTATTAAATCCCAGATAGGCCGATCATCACACATGTTAGACCCTGTGAAGTTAAATCAACTGAATTGAACTTAAATAATCTTATTATGCAGACGAAACATTGAATTTGTAAACATTATTACTACGGTTCGAGACACACGTCAACACGTGGCCCATCCCACCCAACATCCAGTCATCTGGGCACGCTTTCGATCACTCGAGTGAACTGCCGCATTATGCACTGATCCACGCGCGCCGTGGAAAACGAAAAAAAGTTCATCCCGAGGCCTGAAAAGACCAAACCCGTTGAACTTTCCCGACAGGCTTTTTGTTCTTAGCGCTAAATACGAAGAAGTGATTTGTATTATGGGCTCTCGAGAGTGCGATCAGAGGCGCGTCGGATGGGCGGGAGGGGAGAGAGGAGGAGGCCGTAGCGGCCAGAGCGTGCGCCAGTTTCATAAAAGGCACCCGCGGGAAAAGGTCACTGGATTTCGTTACCTATGAGTATCCTCCACTCCATGGCTGGGCCGTAGCACCGGTTCTTTTCTGTCCCTCTCGTCGGCGGAGAAGCCCTCGTCTCTTCGGATGCTTTCTCAGCTGGCACCGGAGTGCCTCGCCGAGGGTCACCTGCGCCTATATAGACTCTCGGACCGGGTGGCGGAGGGGAGAGGGGGTTGGATCCCGCGGGGGCGGCGAAGGGGAGGAGGATCTGAGATGACTCGAGGGGGGTGGGAGGGATGGGGGAGGCGGGTTCGGACTCCAGCGCGCAGGGGAGGAAGGGTACCTTCCCCCTCCTGGGATCCCCCAACCCCTCCTCCTAGCTACTCCTCCCCCTCTCTCCCTCGCCCAATACCAACAGCTGATGGGTGGGAGGAGATCGGGGTGCCAGCATCGCTCGCTCGCGGTCCTCTCCCTCTTTCTCTCCACCTCCACCCTACCCTCTCCCCTCAGTCTCGGGGAGAGGGATGCCGGGGTTCGAGTGCTGCGAGGCGTGGTCCCACCCTCGATAACCAACCCCCGCCCTCCATTGACTCTCAAGGCGCGCGGGGTGGGCGTCGGCCGCAGAACGGGCGAAAACAAATGCTATCTATCGTCGAATTCGCATTGTTTCGCGGACGTTCTCCCCCGCCTCTTCTCTCCATTTCTGCGCACTCACCCTCTTCCTCTTTTCACCCTCCCCTTTTCTCACTCTCTCCACCTTCTCCGCATTTACACACGAAATAATGCTGTTGTCCCTGGTGGGATCCGAACCCACGTCCGTCCTCTTGAATCATATCTTCGACATGCGTTACAACCGCGCCGTAAACTGCCAGACTGTTCTGGAGGTCTGCTGGGATGCAAATCTATTTCTTGATTCCTGGGCCGAAGATGCTCGAAGCAATTGTTAACTGGAGATGAATGAGTTCAAACAAATGCACCACCGTGCTCCCCGGCGCCTAGCCATTGAATAGCTATTGAATACAGGGTTTTTGTCCGCAGGATGAAAAGCTTGGCACATGACCACGATTCCACCGAGGCCGAATATCGCAACCGGTCGAGCAGAATACTTGAGTGACCAGTTCCTTGGATATTTGCGGGAGACATTCCCAACTAATCAGGGCGTGATATTTAAGTACGTGGAAACCAAGAGGAGCTCGTAAGAAGTGACATAACCGATATTACGACTTACTATATTTGTCCTTAAACCCTCGAATCCACTCATGTTTATCTCTTTGTTGATGTTGATATGGTTGAAGAAATACTCTTCTTGAGTAAAAAATACTCATTAAATATCAATATCAGGAGACCATGAAAAGTTATTCCTGCAGTGGGAATTATTGAAACACGTATATTTAGCCCCAGTATTCCGGGTGATAGAGGAGATAAAACTAACTTTTATTCATTGAAAATCCTTTCAATCCAAAAATATTCCATGAGCAAAATAGAGGAACAACTAAGGGCTTTCGCAATGTTGATAGTTGATATGCTAATCATACACACGAGTGAAGATATCTAGGGATTAAACAACCCGACCGATTTAAAGATCTCACCGCGTCAGTGTCTATTCAGAAACCTTTCGAAGCCCCCTACCTGTCACCCATGTGCACTCAATCAAGCACAGTTTACATTATGCTCAGCTGATTGAGGTAAATTATGGATGGAATCGATGAAGCACAGAGTCTGGTAGAAGAAATGGTACTCGCATGCTCCACCCTCGAGAAATCCAATTCTCGTTCTCACCATTCGGAGACTGGTGGAGGGAAGAGTAAGACCTATAATTTTACCCCTGCCATTTGAATTTCTATTGACCTATCTTGAAATGCATTGTGGGACATAATGTGCGATTTCACTTTTGCACCATGGATTGACTTGTGAAAACGGATCTGTCTTATATCTACGTGTGACATGGAAACTATTTCATATTCCAACAAGTGGAAAGAAGTCCATGGATGAGCGTTGATATTTTCGAAGGAAATCTGTTGAAGGCGAGTAAAATTCTGTGTGGCAAATTATTCAGTCTACAAACTAAGAAGCAACCTTATTACTTAATCCTTAATATCGTATTAAAGTGTATATAAAACTACTTACATAAAAATATTTTCTACACATGCTGGTGTGGAAACATGGCAGTTTTATGTTACATTACTTGCAAATGAAAGTTTCGTTAGGGAATAGAATGCCCCATATCTTAAGAGCGTGTGGGGTGTAGGTGGCTCGTGAAAGCTAGTTGTTTTTACATGAGCGACAATTGTACGAGGTTGATTATGCACGACTAGCGTCAGAGATCACCAATCGATAAATAAAAAGAAGTATTTATTCTCGAGTAACACTGCTCTATCGTATCTAACGCCATATGATGATTTTATCTAAGGTTAGATGAAGATTTTCCGATTTGGTTAAAATTTGAAAAGAATTTTCTATTACATGTGTTGTTAATTTACGTAACGAGTGGGTTTGATAGTCACTTTTCTGCTGAAAACATGTAGCTAGAAAATTAGGTATTCTTGGAACATAATGTCATTGTTGACCGCTAATGTTATTCAGAATAAGTATCAGGTTAAATTGGATCGGGTTTTTCGGAAAATAATAATTTATGACTTAGCCTCTAGAAACGCGTGTTTATTAAATGTATTATGACTAGTAATGAATATTAAAAAAATACTTTATTCTAAATACTGTTTGTTTATTTATTAAAAATTCAAAAATAAATCACAGAAATATTGAATGGATGTTTATTTTAACTGATTAGCTCTAGTTTACTCGTTTAGCTTTCTCACCCGTGTTTTATTGAAAGAAGTTATAAAATGTCACCGACATGAATTCTGTACCTTGGTCATCGTCATCTACAAGAGTGCTATTAAAATTCGAATTGGGAAGATTGAAATTCAATTTTCAGTGTTAAAGTCAACAAGTCGTTTGTAAAAAAACCTGTCTTCGAAGTTCCAATGAAGCGCACCAGTAGGCCCAAGGTCTTAGCCGTCGGAACTTCTTGTACTGAACTTGAAGGTGTTATTATGTAAATGACCGCATTACCTTAAAAAAGCAAATGTAGCTTAAAAGATCTTCTCGTTATTGGCAGCTGTTGAACTTCGGCTCTCTAAACAATTTTATATAAATGTATTCAAACGGCCTTCTTGAGGCAATTTCTTTTTCCATAAAAGTGAACGACATTTCGTGCATCTTTTCCTCTTGTTTTCCTCCCTCTTCCATATTGAGTTAATAGCGTTTCAGGCTAAGAAGAAGGCCAATAGGTCATCTGCTGAGGGTTGCTGAGTTGATTGTTCGTGTATCGGGTGCACGAAAAGACACTCCCCAATTGTTGATCGATCCCAAAGTATATAAAAGATTACATTGTCTCACTCATCCACATAAGCTGTTCTGCGCCCATCAAACATTTATATAATCCGTGTCTGGATTCTCATGTTTTATCCTGCCTCCTTTGTTCCAATGGCTAATTTCCTGAGAGCTTATCTTTTCTCGTCCCTCACCCACCTCTTCTCCCTCGCAATTGACCTCGGTAGTTTTGGGTTTTCTTGCGTCCATGACGGGATCCCCCACATTGAGTCTAGCCGAGTGACGTGACCGTCATCGCACGAAACTCTGCGTCGCATTAGATATAATCGCTCAACGCGGTCTTGCGAATCCTACCTTTCACATGTAGAAACTCCACGGAAATGCAGATGACATCGGCATTCAGTTGGGGCACAGAAGTGATAAAATTCACCTATTCTTTGTCTCATTATGTTCGCCTTTTATGAACGGTATAATCTTACGAGAGATCGGACATCATTTACATTAATGTACACTTTATGCGTGATACGTCTTTCACGTGCCTAATAGGTATCATTAACTCGCGAAAAATATCTCTATACTCGGATGTGGCAAAAGTTTTCCCCATCCAACAGAAGAATAATAATCCCATCATGAGCTTGAGTGTCACACGAAACTATCTTTACGTGTAAGTGTAGAGAGAGCTAGTCTGATTTAAAGCTGTAATCAAGGTGTTCGAAGATATTGTGCTACAGAACCACTTCCTGGAGTAGAGAAAAATTTTTAATGAGATGAAACCCTGATCAATATAATTATCACATGATAAAAAAATATGATATGAAGGTATTCGTTGATTAATATGATCTTTTCGCTTTACATATGTTTGGTTTCTCCCTGTTGACTGTTCTCTGAAATGTAACTATTTCTATTTTTAACGACTATGAGTTAAGTATACAATTATTTGCATTGCACTGCATGCAGTACTCGCTGTAAGAGAGTAAAGAATATGCTTTTATATTTTCAATAGGTATTTCATCAAAATGTAATGCGTGTTGTCTATCTTCAGCTCGTACGGTATTTCTTTCTTTAGCTCGAATTAACTACCGTAGCAGTGGTAATGAGGGGAGGTGGCCGACAGCTGAGAACATTTACGCCATTAGAAATAGATGGGAAAGGAGGAAGGGTGGAGAGAAACCCGGCATCGGAATCATCCTATTCTAACTAAATACGCCAGGGGGTCTCTCACAATTTAACGTCCAATCCGATGGGACCGCGTACTTCACTTGAAGTGCTCTCCACATTGCACCTTCTCTAGGGATTGGGACTCCAGTGAAAAATTCTGCCACCAATGAGATTCAAACCCCAGCCTCCAGAATGGGAATCCAGGAAACTGGTTACCACATCATCCCGATCCGTCTCTCAAATAAACTCAAGATTTTATGCATTTTAATAATCTAATAAAGAAGAATTACTCCTTCAAGTTAAGAGAATTTTATTTGATATTAGTAATAGTCCATATTTATAATGTGGGTAAACAAATCGCAAATGGAAAGCAACAGATGTGAGATCATTGGGTTAATCAGTATTATCGATCATGCTACCGTTAGAATGCTTATGCGCCGAGCAAAAAGTCTTGAATGCTCGCTGAAATAAGATGGTTTGCAATGCATCAGTTCTTGTCATATGCTCCAGCGGAGAAGTTTAGAGCACGAATGCACCAAGGTAAAAAGATGAGAATGGAGATTGCTCTCAAGATGTGGTTGAAGGTGGTCCATTGGAAGAAAGGAGCTGCAAAACGGTGAATGAGTGAAGAAGATAATCGGAGATCGTATAACGGAGAAGTGTTGAATGCTTTAAATTTGTGGGAATGAATCTCGATGCCGAGGAGATGCCGATGATTCGAGGTTGTGTTTGTGTTTTTCTTTGCTGTAAAGTATCATGGATACCAATCCAAACACAATCTTCCTGTTCATGTGGGAATGATTGTCGTGAATTAGTTCAAAAACTACTGCTGCGAGAATTTATTTGATTATTTATGTCAACGAAGTGTGCGGAATTTTCGGTGGAAACTACATGTATGTTTGAGCATCACAAAATGAATCACGAGAAGGAAAAACTGAGAATTTCTGATTGATCATTTTATTCTCCACTTCTGAGCACACACAGTTGCTTGACAGGTAACTACGAGTATGATGCTAAGGTAGCGACGGATTCCATGGGGTTCAGTCACAAATGAATACTCCCTAAATATGAAGTCTTTGTTTCTTAATAGAATATAAATTGGGCTAGGTGCTTGGTAAATAACCTTGACACTTTGAGAGCCCAGCGTCCATTTTCGATTATCGAGCCATTTTTGGCCATCTTCCGGACAATATTTACTTGCCGTACCTTACTGTGGCCGAGCGGGAAAGGCATTAGTCGAAGTTCTCTGTCCTTTGTGCAGACGTGAATGGTTTATTTCCCCACACCTATATGTGCGATGCCAAAGCCGAGTTTCTTTTTGCCATAATTTCTGCCGTTTTCTCCTCTTGGAGATATCTGAGCAAATACATTGTTTCATGATTTTTGCATTGCGTGGTGGTATCATATTCGTTCCATATTGTGAGGTTTTTCGCTCAGGCCAAAGTCACTTAAAAAACTATTCGTACCGACGTCATTGAAGATTTTTTTCATCGCCTGGTATTTAGACGTGTAATACGGGATCATATTTGCTCAAATTCAAATTTCATTTCAAAAACACTGATCGTCATTTTCTTCGGTGAGCATATTAATTTTCCCCAGTCAGCAATTCTCAAACTCCTGTATAAGTCAAGCATTACCGTGGCGTAGTCACGCTGCCTAGTCCAGCTAATGCCAGGAGTGAGAAAAACTTGATGTTGCCTTGGTGCTTGCCGTCCTCGTAATCCATTAAGGCTCATCAATGAAATTCCCTGCTACGTGCTCACTCCACAAATTTGCATCGGTACTCTCGGGACGAGTCCTTATGGATATAGAATCTTACCCCGCCTCCTAGAAATGTAGCCGCCGCCGTGTCGTCAGAAACACTTAAGAAATCTCCGGTGAACTTCTTCCCGGACTCGAGGATGGCTTTACCCTTGAACCGCCTCGACCCCTTGTCCCGCTTCACCTACCTCTCCTCATCCCTTTTCACTCTTGTTACCGACATTCTCCTTCCCCGGCTTTCGGCTGCTTCTCCTTCCTGGTCCCAATCACCGACGCCGCGCCGGCGTATTCCTGTGCCTACGCAAAAAATTCTCCCTTTCCCCGAAAGAAGTCCCTCGGCCGCTCTTCAGTGAAGGTCGCTCGTTTCCCACTGTGCTGCGACCCTCTTTTGGCGCTTAAAGGGATTGAGAATGCGTGTGCATGGATGTGCACGAAACGGCCCGTCCCTTCCGAAGGCGACTTTCACTTTCCCTCCCTTTCTGATCTCCTACCGGGAGATAGGACGCTGATCACACGACGGAATGCCATCCGTTCTCCAAATTGGACGCAGGCCCATTCGGGATGAATGTGCACGGTGACGGCTTTACCCTTGGTTTTGAAAAATTGAGAGCAATAAATCGCTCCCCTTTTCGGGAGGTATCTTATTATTGTAATTGGCTTCATTTTCTTTCGAGATGGCTTCAAATCTTTCGAGATTTACAAGTTGTACCAATTCCTTAGCTCATTTCGACCCATCAAGTTCATTATTTAAAGCAGGGGAAACATCATTTTGCGGCCCTGGCCACAGAGTTGATAGTAGTTAATTGCTATTAGTTCACTTATCGTATACATTTACTAATCGACCTTGAATTTGACCCTGGATTCCAGAGTACTCTTTATAGCCAGTCCCATTGAAAATTAACTAAGGAAAAATTAGGAATTAAATGTGAGCAAGTATATATCGTAATTTCATAAATATTAGAATAGTTAAAAACTGCTTTGAATTGTATTTATAATTTGTTTAGAGTAGCCAAGTTGAAATAAATTAATAAAAAAATTATAAATGAATTTTCCAGTTTCAATTAAGTTCAAATGTATGATAGGATGCTTAAAAGTAACCATTGAAACGTAAATGCAGCAAGTGAGTATGCAATTCATATCATGCATAAGTATCATAGGGTAAGTTGAATTTCCTAAAATTTTATGAAGAAGCAATTTAGTTTCATAGAAGTTGTAATTTTGAACGCTGTAATTAATGTCTCAATTTATAACTCGTATGATTTATTCAGACACCTTAATTAGCAATTGATGTTTATTGGTAAAATCAGCCTAAATTTCGTGTTCGTAAGGCAAGAGATAAAACTGTTTATAAATTTTGTTAATTTAATAAATACGAATAAGACCAGCATGTGAAATTTTATTTTCCTTATCATAGAATACTGGTTAGCATATGTTTTGCTTCTGTCGTCGAGTCCCTCTTTTGATTGGGCATTATAATTTGGCTAAGTTTTAGCTATTAACGAAAATATTATCAAGGCACTATCGATAAGAAAATGAGCCTGATGTACTAAATTGTGTTTGGTGTGCTACCGTACGTGTACAGCCGTTAAAGTCTCCGCGTTATATCAATCGGGTTCATAGTATTTTGGTATGATTTTATGTATTGTCATCGATAATTAAAATTATTAATAAATTTTTCTAAATTATGAGATATATCTGATTATCAACTGATAATCGAGGTACAAGTATAGTGTTACAGTATTAAAAATAAAGCCCATATTAACTTCCAGTCAGTCCATATAAAAACTATAAATCCCTTGGATGTTTGTGGATTCCTTTGTGTTTGTCAATAAATATCTTCAATATTGTCATGGTGAGGATGGATCCTAGATAATTCTTGGTTTAAGTGCTGTTAAAAAGATAAGAAGTTTTTATCGACATTTCCGATTGAAGACATGCCATATTATAACGTTAATTCAATAGCCATTTTAAATTAAATTTAAATATTTTTTATGTCATAAAGAGTATATCATTCATTAATATCTCATTGAAAAGGACTGTGCTAGGCGATATTTAAGTATTCTTCCCGGAACTATACCCATATTTGTGAACTTTTATAACTTATAAAGATATCCTTTTATGTATCTATACAAATTAATGTGTGTAAATTGCACGTGCGTGTTTATTACCTTTTAACCTATTTACATTCTTGATTAGCTACGAATACGACAAATTTTATGGATTCAAGCACTATTTAATATATATATTTAATCTATCATATCCTAATAGACACTTCCAGATCTAGAAAAATCAGATCTAAATTAAAAAGGTACAGTGTAATTTTGTCTTTAATTTAAACTTACTGCGACCAGAATCTCAGGAGAAATAAAGGTTTTACACTTGATCCTACGAGCTCCACCTAATTTCGCAAACGCCCGTACGTAGTAGGATTAACGATAATTTGAATGCTATCCGAGGGCCTCGCGAATGAGAACGTAATGTCAGGACACCTTTGAATACTAGAGTGCAACTGTCCTTTGTTTAGCCTGGAGGAGGGGAGCGGAATTGATGAGGAAGTTGGCAAGTGTTGAGAGGGAAGTCACTTGAGCATGACCTGGGCTGGTATCACCGCTACCTTGCACTTTCAAGTACCCAGTCTCAAGTATCAAGTCTCGAGTGAGTATCGAGTCAGTACTATTATTCAGGAAGCCTTTTACCGTTCTATTTGTTTGATGAAATTTTATCATTCCACCGATCCAATTATTCCGCTGACATTGAATTAAATATATTATCCTTTCAAAGATTGTCCGCTTTTAGCTGTCACTTGCATTATGTTAGTTCAATTAGAGTTAATGAGGCATGAAATGGAACGGTCGGTCTCACATGTGGGAGCAAGCGAATAGAAATGACAACGTTCGGAGAGGCGATACCTACTTCCTCCAAACGTAATGCTGTGCTCTGCAGAGTTAGCGCTTTGCCATTGCCGTGTATTTGGCAAACACTACCTAATGGTGGAAACTATCTCTCGCAGTCATGCATGAAATTTTCGATTTTTGCTGAGCAATGTTTTTTTCGATTCTTGATAGCATAGGACGCTCCCCAAGCCATGATGAGTTTAAGGTTATGTGTTATGTGAGGTTTAAACAACTCCTGCCAGTAAGAACGGCTCAATGGAATAAATGTGATTGGTTCAACGCTACCAAACGACTTACAAGAGCAACACTTCAGAGAGAGTCTGAATTTTTCTTCTACTATTACGGATATTTGCGGTGAACTAGAAAGTATAAACTATGGGAGTGCATACAGCAGCCTCCAGCTTCTGCTCAAAATAAGAAAAAAATAATGTAATGTTTCCCCTGTTAATTTAAGATAAGTTCTTGCCAGCGTTATTCAACGGAGTAATAAAATGCCCAGTTTACAGAAGATTGGGGAATTTATAATATTCTCTGTCATAATTGTTAATTTCGCTTTAATCAAGTGCCCTCTTAAGCTCCTTTTGACAGATCATGCAAGGATACATATTTGCAGCGAATACATTCTCTAACATGCTAATGACTACCCATGCTACAATTTATTTTATTTAAGCTGATATTTTCCCTCTCAGTTCTCCCATTAATATATTTTCATGAGATTCTTCTGACAGTATTTCTTACCGCTCTGCCTCTCCGATCAATGCATCGTAGAGGCCGTACGGTGTAGTCAGGTGGGTAACAAGCCCGCCAGGTTAAACAGGGTCTTCTCTTCGAGTCCTTGGTAGAGCACGTGTGTTTTTATTATGCATTAATGTGTATATGTATGATATTTGTGCCACCCAACCATCCGACCCTAGGGACTACTAATAATAAGCCAAGAGCGGCACATCAGGATTCTTGGGGCAAACCGGTCTATTATATCCGGAGAACAGAGAAAAGCTTAAGCTCGTTTTACTATGGAGCATTACGAAAAAACCCCACAGAATAGCAAAAGTGCCTTCTTATAGTGTCACTAGTATTTTCTAGAAACATTTTTTGATGCTAAATTGTATTGGATGTTTGCAGCTCCTCAAAATGAGCATAGGTGTAGAAGTAAATGAATTCCAACAAAATTTAAGTGCTTTGATTCAGTTTTATCAGTCTTGATATTGCCCTACAAAATGTTTATAACAGACGAGACCACTGTGTGAATGGGTCGAGTCACTTTTAACGGGTCCTTTGTCGAGGATCGAGTAGCACAAGGGTCAGCAATTTTATTGCTTCATCTATAGACTGTTCGTTTATTTTATAAAAACTTCCCGTTTCCTGCTGAGTGTTTTCTTTGCCCACATTTTGCGAAAGTATTACCAGAATTTTTATTACGACAGAGAAAAATATTGCTACTATTTATTGCAACTTTGCAACAAAGTACTACTATTTCAATTTAAAAATGGTCGTTCGGAACAATTGGGAACCGGGAATGGCCGTATCGCGCGGCCACCTTGCGTTTAAGGCTTCTGATGTAATTTGGTCTCTGGTTCATTTCCTCGGCGTCAGAAGTTGATCCGCAGGCGTCGTACCGTTTAAGAGCGGCGCTCCGTGTTCCATCGTTACACCTCGCCTTTCTGCTCCCCTCACTCCATTACGGCGTGCCTCCTATTACTTTACACTCGTTTCCCCTGTCCGCCGGCATCAACTCTTACTCCCACGCCACCGATGCTCAAGAATCCATGACTACTTCCACTTACACTACCGCTCGACACGCAAGCGATCGGGATTCCACCGCGGGGAGATATTGCGTCACTCGGCGCTCACCGGCACCCTTCCCCTCTGCACCCTCCACTCCCCGGCCCCTCCGCCCTTTGGCCCTTCCGTCGGCCCCCTCTCGCCCTCCGCCCCCTTTCCTCTCCCATTTCAACTTCCCTTCTCTCTCTCTCTCTCCTCTTGATTCCTTCCCTCTCCCCGCAAAGAAAACATTTTCGCTCCTTTATTATTCCTCTGTGTGTCTCATGCAATTTAAAAGGCACAGCATACGATTGCAAATGTGGCATATTTTCGACGAATAATTAGATTCTTGGAAATAGCAAGTGTGGGTGATATTAAACATTGGATTAAATCGCGTCACTTAAGTAGTAGCTTTGTTTACTGTGAAATGCTCTCTATAATGTGCAACTGTCTAGTCTTGTCACACCGGATGAGTTTTGAGAGATCGTATTTGGAGCACAAAACGCAAGATGACTCTTTGTTACATTATTCCATATCACCTATACTATTGTTGCTGCAGTTGACTGAGCACTTGGTTGTGAAAAATATGCTCTAATCCTTTGTTAAATTATCTCTTGTTCTTAATAATTAGTGCATCATATGTTGGCAATAATTGTAAAAATTAGCGCTTTGGTTTCCGACCGAAAACGATCAAATCAAATTCGAAACCGATCATCAAATTTATTTCACTGGTAAACAATGGATGCGTTGTTTTGCAAATAAATTACCCAATTTGTTGCTATATTACAATTACTATATTTGTATTACAAAGCATAATCAAGGAGAATTGCTTAATATGGTTATTTTTTGTTACTTTCTGTCATATTTCAATGGTTGTTATTTGACTATTTTACGATACTTCGTCCTGGGTACGATGAAAAGTTATCGTGGGTTCCAAACTCCGATTAGGATCTCTTTATTCTTCGAAGGAAATTATTTTTAACCATCCCTCCAAGCTGTGCATTTGGCGTCAGACCTAACCTTTTTTCCCTAATATTTTCCCCAAACCTTCATGCCTTTATCCATATAAGTGATATTAAAACAGTGAATTACTCACCCTTCATGATCAACTATCAACATTCCTAAATTATTTTACATTAATTTTAGATCTGGTGAAAATTATGTCCTTCTTGAAGTTCTGAATAAGCAATTTCTAATGAATTGATATATTTAGAGTTGACAATATGTTGGGTATGGAAACGCAGTAAGGAATTCAAAACGTGGAAAACCGCATACCAATGAGTGAGGAGGATCTTGAAGGAAATAATTGAAAAAACACTGCGTTTAATGTGAGTTGATCGTCTTGAAATTTGAAATGGATTATTAAAATGTATTATAACAAATATAAAAAGGTGATTCTGTAAATATTTTTCATACTCGAGGAAATTAAGCATCAGGATTCAATGGTAGCTGAACAAGATAATATTGACAAGCATTGAGATTTTGTGTTTCTCTGATGTCTTGGAAAATATCGCATACGAATACATCACTAAGAAAATGCCCTTATTTGTCTACATAACCCATACCTGTGGCGGAACTTGAACCAAGAGCCTTCGGTATTGTTGGTGAGAGTTCTATCTTGACGACTTGAAATCTTGACTTGACCGGAAGACTCCGTGAAGTCGGGGACTTGTAGGGATAAAACGATGAACTGAAAAATACTTTTTAAAGGTGGCATAAAGTAACTTAAATTAGGGCAGAAAGCGTAAAAAACCTGTATAAAATTGGTAGACTAGTGGACGTTGCATATCATGATCATGTCAATCCATAGGCTTGCTGATTTAATGCTTGCCCCCACTTTATTGTTAGTCGTAAGGCGCTTTAAAATCGTTGAGCAGGGATGGAATGTGTGCATCTACCTTCTGGTAATGGTTTCTCACGTTGATCTTTCACCGGGAAAAATCAGTCAGTCTAGTTATGTGGAGTGTTCAGAGGACTAGCCGTTAATTAGTAAATATTTATCAATAAATATTAACTACATATTATTTTTCAATTAAATTTTACGTTAAAATTGGCCAATATTCTGTATAAAGGTAAAAGGATAGACAGTATTTAATTTTAGCTCATCGGACTCTCAAATTTTAAAAAAATAATATTTTATGGGCAATATCCTTTAATAGCCTTTGAAGAATATGTGGACCTAAGAAAATTTCCAAGAACTCGGGCTCCAATGTAATTCGCCAAAGGCAAAGTACCTTCCCGTGTCAGTGTGTAATTTTACGCTCTAATCCAGCCCTTTCGAACGAGCCCTTCCCTCTCGCTCCACGTTTTCCTCCTCTCCCTCGCTCCACCCCCTCACCCTCCAACCTCCCTTCCTCCTGCCCGAGGTTCCCTCTCACGGGGGGCGCCGTCGTCGCTGCTGCACCGGAGTGCTCGTTCACTTGGCGGCGTTGGCGGCAGTGGCGGTCGTCGGTTCAAGGCCTGCCGTCTCCTATATCTCCTTCTTCTTCCTTCCCGGCGTCCTCCCTCCGCCCCCTCGGCAGGCTCCTCCACGGTGGCGCCCGTCTCCTTTCCCACCCACCAACGCCCTCCCAGTGGCGAGGGGCGGCGGCGGGGATGGTGGTTGCCGGGGGAGGGGTAGACCAGGCGGTGGAGGATATCTTTCGATGGGAACGACGAGTTCGTCTGCTGGAGAGGACGCGCGGATCTCGAAATGCTTCGTCCCTGACCCGACCCAGTCCACGGCTAAGAGACACGAAGGATTTCCCATAGTTCTCCCGCCGCCGTAAACGAGCTTTATTTTCTGCTCACCCTAGACAAGGACGTAAAATGAGGAGAATGTTTTGCGAGCGAGAGGATTTTCAGTGATAAGCTTCTCTTCATTTGTGGGAACGAGCAGGTAAACCTAGGTTCAACGGCCTTAAATCCGTAAACCTTTCTGGTAGGCCGATACCGACGCCTTCCACCCTCCCGCACTTCATCATTGGTAGCTTACTCCCGATTGTATAAGAAGTATCTCGAGCGAGGAAACTACTCTTTGAAATTGTACTAATCCGTCATTCATCCCACTATCAATTCACCGAATAAATTGGTTTTTAAATGCATCAAACCCGCATGGACTAATGGTCGGCCTTTTATAATTCTAAGCGTGGAAAGTCTCGGGCAATATGATATCAAAATAACTTTATCTGAAGAGTGTCAGTTATAATTATTTATGACTAAAATTATAATACATAAAGTATGAATATTTTGTGATAATTGAGGTGTTGGGGGGGGGGGGAGAATTATTCTGGACGCTTTGAAACCTCAGTAAATATCAATTTCAAGCAATAAGTATGAATTCTTCCAATTACTTTAAATATTTTCAAAAATAGTTCATGTCGCACCATATCCTTAAATAAAAGAAGTCTTGATCATTTAATTTTATGAGGGTTTTGTTCATTTGTGCTTGTGTTACCCAAGAGGTATTCCTCAAAGCTAGGGTCTGAGGATTCACCAGTAACATCATTTACGAAAATAAGGGTATATGTTTTCATGAATTTGTAGAAGCCTGGGTCAAAAATCAAGTAGAATGCTATTTTATAATGAATATATGTTTGTATATTTATATATATATATATATATATATATATATATATATATACATAAGTATATATATACACACATATACATACATATACATACATACATGCATACATGCATACATACATACATAGTTCCTTCTTTCCCTTGAGGAAGGTGATCTGGTCACCGAAAATTCGGAATACGTGTGAGTTTCATTTGTAAGTGTTTCTCTGTTTTTTTTTCGCCAGCGCTATCTCGCTTCTTCTTTTAACAAAAATGTATGTATATTTTTTTCTCTAACCTCTCCGGTCATGAAGGTTCCTAAAACGACAGCTGATCTTTTGTTTTTGGATTTTTTTGTTGAGACTATAAGACATATTAAAAATAGACGCCGTAAAAAATTTATATTTTCGTCATAAAATGAGATGACGCAGGATCATCCTTGCGGCAGAATATAACCCTGCACTATTTTCTTATTTTAGATACCCTCTTTTCCAGGACACAGGATAGGTGAAGGTAAAGTACCACAATAACAGTGGGATCTAGGCAAGAATATCACCCTAGAGGTTGCGGGAAAGCAGCTCTTGTGATTTAATAGTATGGTGGACAGATCAACCTGCACGCTATCCTGGGACGGTCGTGAGAAAAGGGATGGTGTAGGTCTAGCATGCTTTGCCTCATTACTACTTACCAATTGGGTATTTTATAGCTTTCTCGCCCTGCGGGTGAACTATTGACGCTGTTATTTCTACTTGTTAAGGCTCAATCCTAACCAAATAGGGTTGTCATGATGGATAAACGTAACTTTTTTTCACGGTGTTCAATCTTTTGCACAGTTCTGTCGTTGTGAAATAACTTCGGGTATGCCGTTCCCGGTTTTCGTGCCTTTTCTATACTCATTCAGTGAAAGCTGAAATATATCGCCCTGCAATAATTTATGTAAAACTTGGAAAATAAAAATACTTGAAATGATTCATGTCACACCTGGTCAAGAAATGACGATTTTCTATTCCCTTGCCATTGAGCTCTTTCCGAACTCCGGTTTTCTTACTTGAAATTTTCCAAAAGTGGAAATATTACTTCACTCTTGGTGAGGAATCTGAATTTATCTATTAACGAGTCAGGCCCAAATCTGGCTCCATTACTTTTTTATCTAGTTTTTAACATCATGATATTTTATTTCTATTCATCTAAATGGTCCTTGGAATCTATGTGACATTATTTCTCGGGGAGAAAATTTTTATTTTAAATATACCATTTTTCTTAATAATGTGAGTGAAAATTTAGGATTCGATTTATTCCGATGTGTTACGTTCTCTTTCCCACTGCCAGATGGAAAATCATACATGTCTCTTTGTATGTTTAGAATTCGTCGGCTATGTTGATCTGGCGCTTTTGTTTTCTTCGCTTTCCTCCGTATATTGACTTCCTTTACGATCCTCAATCTCTTCCTTTTTAACTCTTTCGCCCGATGATGTTTTCGAAATTCCCCTATGTGAAATTTCTAACCGAAGTTTGAAATACCTTGTTGACACCGTCTATCTTTTCATCACAGTCTATGAGCAAAAAAGCAACAAACAGTGTACAAAAATTACACCTATATGTGTAAAAGTATTAACCCACACCTTGTTTCATTAACTAAAATGTCCTCATATCTGACTGAAACCTTAAGCATATTCCAAATGGTACTCATTTTTAGGTTAAACAGAAACAACTGACATGGAGTCATGGCTATCAAAACGTTTATGAAACTTATAAGAATTAAATTACAAGGCATATTCAAAAAGTGAGGGCCGTATGATCATAAAAACAACATATTCTACAGAAAAAGGTTTTATTGGCGGTTTTAGTTTCCTGCAAGCCTACTTCATTTTTCTGCGTAACCGCCGTTGACTTCTAGGGACTTTTTGTAACGCTGCGCCGGCTTCTTTGATCCCTCGGCATAGGAGTTCGACGCCTGGGAAAGGAACAAGTTGACGGTGGTGGTCTTGAGTTCCTCGTTGTCTTTAAACCGTTTTCCATCAAGCCACTTTCGAGTTCAAGAAGAGGAACTAGGCGCTAGGTGGAAGGTCTTATCGAGAGCGGTTCAAAAACGCTCGTCCACTCGGCATTCTTTGATCTTTGATTTGGTCAGTAAGCATTTTCAAGTCGGTAAGCATATTGGTGCATCCAACAAGATAACATTTCATTTCAATGGTATCGGTGTCGACCTTGTGAACTTTCATTTTAAAGGAATAAGAAAAACTTTGTTAATCCACAAAAATTTACTAATACGGGACTACCGGTTTCATCACAGATGTCACCTTGGTGATGAAACCGGTAGTAGCGCATTAAAATTTTTTTGTGAATGTACAAAGTTTGTCTTACTCCTTTAGGATAACATTTATCGTCCAGAGCACTAACCATCAACCGTCGATCAGATTGGAGTTTTAAGTCTACTTTTTGAATGATTTCATCGGTCTGGATATTGGACTTACTGTTTCGCTCTTCATCTTGCACATATTTACGGTAATTTTTGAAGTTTCGAAAACATTTTTTAAACTTTCCTTCACTCATTACTGTAGGCCCATACACTAGGCTCAACTCCCAATGAATTGGGTCCCTATGATCCTAAGAACGCACTTCGCAACTGGCGGGTGAAGCGATTTTCGCAGACATTATTATCTGCATTCACTGATAGGCAAACATCAAAATATTAACTTCAGTGGCTTCGAGAACGAACAATAGATGGCGCTACACGCCTGCAACTTAGTTCTGATCCGCCACCTTTTAAACTTGAGAAAACGGACCTTAATTTTCGACTGTGCTTCATTTCTCTAACGTTAAAGCATTACCTTTTACCCAGGAGTTTATTCATGGGATTTATTTTCATCGAAGGATAAAAATAATGGAGAGAAATATACAATTACACGGCGTATTCAGTGGAGGTTTGATATATTCAATCAAATAAGTAACAATGGTCGAAGGGTTCAACTCTAAACCTTGACCTCTTCTCAAAATACCCATTGGTCGCATCAACTGATACAACAAAAGCTTTTCAAATCGAGTCTGATTCCACCAAATGGCGTTGTGGGCACGCCCGCCGAGGTTGCGGATGGAGGCATTTATCATCGCGTCGCCGGCAGTGAGTTGGCAGGCCGGCGCGCTTGCCAGGCGAGGATGAAGCGTGAAGGAAATCATCATTGAGTGCGCGGTCGAATGCCTCCGAGAATCCGGAAGATGTTCCTCGTCAAATATTTTGGGGAGAATGAATGCGAGTAAACATTCCGCATCGAGCGTGACCTGAAAGTGTTGGGAAGGAGGAGTGGAGGATGGTGGAATGCTCGAGATGACCCGAGATAAAACGGAATGCCTTTGTTACAAAGGAGGGCGATAATTGCCTCTTTCTCCTTCCCCGCCGATCCGTGGACGTGTGCGCGTCGATCGGAGGCGACTTCGCCCACCCCGGCTGGGTAAGCGGAAGGCCAAGGATGCGGAGCCGAGAGAGTGAAAGGAGGAGGTGGGATTGGGGGGGGGGGACCTCGATTGCGCCGTCAGATAAATCGCCGCGGCTGTGGCGGCGTCCCGTCCCGGTGTCACAAAGGCGAAGAATCCCTTCGGCCCGACCCAACAATCGCGCCACCACCCGATCATCAGGCGATACCAAGGACTCTTCCGCATGCGCACCGAAATCGTAAATTTGGGCTTTCTCCGCTTTCATGCTTCACTGTCGCCCTTCTCCGTCGAGAGTTTGGCAGATCTCCGGACTTCCTCGCCTGACGTGAGAAGATTAGCTGCTTTCACCCTGGCACCCAGTTCAATTCTGTAAGTTTTGTAATCTTAATCGTAGGTTTTTAGTGTATGCGTGCCTATTGTTGATCTTACATCAATAATTCATTAGGTAATCAATAACTACTCCCATGTATGTTTCTGTATCCAATTGGTGATTAAAAGCAATAGAATTAACGAAACTGGCAAATTAGTATTAACTTATCGCTTCAAAGATGTCTATCTACAGCGGCTGGCTATAAAATGAAAGGGCGCTTTTGATTTTTTGGTAAATTGTCAAATTGGTTTTTCCAATAATCCCTGAGAGGAGGAAGGATTTAGTCTTTTCATTCCCCATATATTCTTCTCCGGTGTAGGTATGATACACAGATGAGGCCTGCCTGAGTGAGGTTCAATTTAATGCATATTTTGCGCCTAATTTTCTACTTGTGTATAGCCCGCTGGCTCTAATCTATGGAGGAGAGTAGAGGTCAAGGAATATGCGACGAAACTACGGTATCTATGTCAAAAGGAAAATACCATATTAGACTTACTGGCCGATTTTTCCTTCGCAAATAGGGCGTGTTGAGTTCCTCCTAAGGAAATTTCCTGGAGTTGAAGCAGAACCGAAGACGAATTTTCAGGACATGTCAAATTACTGGAAAGGGGCATTTAACAATGTGTGTAAATTTTGGGTAGGGACGTGAAGAGATATGGCATTTGATAGTACTACGATCAATCAACTTTCGGATTAAAAACAGTTTTTTTGTGAATTTGCCATTATTATGTGTTTTTGCTTATTCCAAAATAAAATGACAACGATCGCGTTTCTAATTATTCGCTTAAGAATCAAAAATTATATTTAAAAATATTTCTTTAATCGATTCTGACGACGGTATTCTTTTTGTTTTTTTTGTTTTGGTAATGGGATTGAACTATTAATTTTGGTATTGATCTTGGTTGAACATTGAATGTAAATATTCTGCATTATTTGGTAATATGATAATCCCATTTTTCTACCTTAGCACGAAATATTCCCTTCAATTAATTCAGTAATTTTGCCATTTTTTGAATGGACACTGATGCGATCGGTGATAAGAAGACAATGAGCAAAACATTATTTTGGAATGGGAAAAGAGTGGTAAGGTGATCATTTGATAATGAGTACTTAAAAAACTAATGCCAGGAGAAACAGCTCGTGGCACCATTAGATGGGACAGTTTTTAATTGTTAAGAGCGTTGTCCTAATAATGTACGTATGTAAAGTTTTTTATTTAAGCCCATGTGAACTGTCAAGAGGTCTTTTGTTCCTTTTTTGATACATGCACCAGGTGTACAGGTACGGATCAAAAAAATAAAAATCCGTGGAATGATAAAGAGAGCTTTATTCAAAGTATGCTCTATTGCTAGCTAGACATTTTTCTCATCTTTCGAGCAATTTTTGGATACCACTTATACTTAGATGCCACTTATTCCCGGTTTTTTACCTCCAGAACTATATCATATCTAAGTTTAGTCCGTGAAAAGAAGTGAATTTCCTCAACCGATGTGTTGATCACAACAAGATTTTCAATCATTTCGTGCCTAAATACCTAATGTACCTTACACGTCAAGAGTAATAGGAGGTAATCTGAATCCTTGTGGAATATGCAGGAAAATATTTATTTTTTAATTGCGAGATAGAAAGTTGGAATCCTTGACTAAAAGGTATTCTAGAGTCCTTACTAAGAAACTTCGGGATGTTTATGGCATGACAAGGCTGAGAAAAAATTATTGCCTTTTTGTGAGAGTATGTTTTTTATGGCTCAGTATGTATTTTTAATTTCCTGTACGAGTAATATTTGTATCACCTTTTCTTTGCCTTGTTATCACCAGACCTAATGGTCAAATTGTAACTATTGGGTTAATAATAATACAGTTATATTATTCATTGTTTCCTTTCTGGTTAAACATTGGCACTATCTTTGGATTTTCACACAGATTCATGTATTAGGTATGTCAGTTATATGCTGTTGTTGGTCATTCCGGAATCCATTAAGGTATTGGTGGTTTGTTTTGAAACTCATGGTCAAAGTGGTTCCTAATTTCTGATCCTTTAAAAAGAATTAAGTTAAGTACACCTCTTCCGAATCATTTACCTTTGATGAATTAATATCGAAAGGGTAAAAAATCTCAGGCTTAATTAAGATATGCCAAGTATGGCTCAAGGCAATTTTTTTAGTGACCTTCACTTTTCCACAGTTAATCATAACTACGTGCATTCAAGACACTCATTAAATAGCGTCAACTCTTGAGGCTCATGCGTATTTCTTTAAGAATAAATAATTGATATTCGTGGTTCATATGATGAGGAAGGGGTTTTTATTGGGGGATTTGCGTCAAAATTAAGTTATGTGACCTACTCTTCTTCTCCTCAGCCAAAGACGTGGTCCGGATAATTGAATAATTCGTTTGCAAAACGCCATTGTACGTAGAGATATTTTTACCAGTAGTGTGAGTGGGAAGTGGCTCTCTAGTTTTTACAAACTAATATCGGCAGTTAATATTCGCTAATATTCACCCTTGGTAGTCGCTGTAATTAACGGGATGGTTCTTAAGTCATAACTGGATGTTATGTGGCCGATGTTGAGTTTCTAGATGCCTTTGATATCTAAAAGATCAACTAAAAAAATGTATTTAAGGCAAATCATATATTTATTTCTGGGAATTTTAAAAATGGTAATGAATTTCTTACTTATCCTATTGATAAAATAGTTTTAAAATGTAAAGCCGAGGAAAGCGTAGAAATTCCAGTTTTATTTGCAGAAATTCAAATTTTTATCTTACGAATTTACGAAGTAACCGGATTGAAAATACTTTCTTGCAAAATGGACCACGGTGGGGTCCATCTATTAGATGTCATGGTACAAATATTGGTACTTCAGTAAAAACTATCATTGGTGAACAGGTAAAAAACTTTTCCACAAAATGTGATGAGGTTTTTGCTTTTAGGTCGCATCATATGCACGGGTCAGGCTGTTCAATTACACGTATATTTCTTGTGAGGAAAGTGACGTAATGAACAATCACTTCAGTTAATTAAATCTTTCAACCACTATCCAAGTGAGCTCACCAGAGTAGTGTACTCACCGGATAGGGTGAAGGTCGACGGTTGTCATCCCGCCTCGGGATTTACGTCCCGAGATGCATTTTCCTTGCATGCTTGCGTTAACAATGGCCTTCTTAGGACCTTGAAAACCAAATCACCATCGAGTGTTTATATTTTTTATTACTTTAAAAGCCTTCGGCAATGAAGACGAAGAGTTAGATCTCTCAAAACTGGAAATGAATGCCATGCCAATGGATAAAGATGAGTGTATACAAACCCCCAGTTTTAGGGTTTCCTATTCGCTTGCTTTTAAAAATCGTTTGGGAAATTAGTACAACTTTTTGCAAATAAAAAAAGAGCCATCTTCAGTACTGTTTTCCGGGAATTAGACTGGAGATGGATATTTTTGCTCACAAATGAAAAGTTGTATTTGCCCTGTACAATATTTCAGAATAGTTGGCTTTCAACCAAAGTTGATTCCGGGAAAAAGGAATATTTGTAGCTGACCCAGGAACCGAAGCCTAGTAATTTATCTGTGCTACAGTTACCAGGATTCCTGGCATAGTTGTTCACTGAAGAAATAAGTTATTCGTTCCTAGTTTTCTTGAGCATGAATACCATTTCAATTTTATATTTAAAATGGTTTGAGCCATTATTAATATTATAATGTATTATTAATATGTCTTCCTCGCATATCAATTTCGGCGACCTTGTGCTCAATAGTCCCTATTCTAATACTTAGAGTCACATTTCTGGTCCTGAAACCGAGTTACAGGTATTTGTTTTCCTTTTCCTTACGACAAATCCCTTTGGGCGAATGCATGGAGGGACAAGTGGAATCAATGCTCCCATCAAATACTTGCAAGGTGTTCTCATTAATTTTAGATGCACACTGGTTAACCCTATCAATTTCATATCTTGAACTCATTAGTAATATGAGTAGGAAGATTATGACGTGCCTATGAGAGGAGAATGTGATGACTGAGAAAATAGTTTCGTTTCTTCAACCTCCCTCCAGATGTTTACCTCCAGGCCCTGACCAATCCATGCTTTCATCACGTTTCCTCTCAACCCGCCCGTAGTTTTTTCTCTCAATAATTCTTTATCATTGTTGAGAATTAATTCGGCGCCTAAAAACGGTATCTGTAAGACGCGTACGTGCATTGCCTATTGTCCTGTTTTCTTTTTTACCCTGAGAAACTTCTTGGGGGCATCGGTATTTTGAATGGTTGGGTGCCGGTGTGGGGGAAGGGGCGGGTAGTGGGAGGCCTTTCTACATCTCCTTCTCGGTAATCGGCAACAAACCTTCTTGCGGATGTCTCATTTTTTGTCCGGTTCCCGTTTCTCAAAATTGCACCCCTCCACCATTTCCTAACTGTCTCGGGAGAATGGCAACCATCCCCGACGGCGACCTCAGGCTTGTTTAGGTGATCGGTTGAGATGAGAGCCGCCGCGTTTACCGGCGCCACAGACCCTACCTCCCCCAACGGGATGAGCGGCGTTCAGAAGCGGGCAGTGAGGATTCGCCTCCACCCTCGAGCGGTCGCGGATGCCGCGGGTGGAGGCGGATCGATGGGAGGGAGGGAATAAAAGCCATCGCCTTTTTACAGCCGTGGGCGCACGAGGAAAGGTTGCGGTCGCTCTCGAAAGGACGCTGTAGCGTGGGCCAAGGTCCTCCAAGTGCCCTCCCCACCACCACTCCGTCGCCGGGAACACGAAAAGCGAGGCACCATCACCGTGACGGCGTCGGCGATGTCTTCACACCTTGAGTTACTCTATCATACGCAGTCTTCCGAAAATTGTCCACCTGCCCTTAATTTTTTGCAGATCGACCTTTTATGCGTTGAAGAGAAAACCCATCTTGGCTCGGTAACCTGATTTTGGTCCGGCAGCTGGCTGCAGCTACATACGCCTTCATGTTGATATGAACCTCAAACGTTTGTGAAATTTATGGACTGATTGAAAAAATGTATAATGTATGCGGTATCAAAGAAGGTTTTATCATAGTGTACGTAAGGTATCAGGTTGCCTTTTGGGCGAGGCTAAAAAATATTGGAGGGCTAAGTTTGTGTCCATCCAAAACCTACCTTAAACCGGAAACTAACAAATAATAATCATAATGGATATACTATTGATGTCAATAAGATACAAGGTCAGTTTGTTTTCACTGTATAATAAGACAATTTTCCACTCTTTCTCAATGAGTAAAATTGCATTGAATTTCAGTATTTAATTTTCAAAGGTATGAAGGAACGTAAACGCTAACCGTCTGTACCAAATTTGTTTTCTTATGCAGTTAATTAAAAAATGCTGGGATAAGAAGTACACGTAGCATTAGCTATTGCTTATTTCCGAAGTCAAGTTGATTGTTTACATATTTCACTTACAATCCAAATGCAAAATTTATGATGAGCAAATGTTTTGTAAATTTCTCGAAAATAGTTTCAAATTACACCTACTAGTCTTGAAGTGCCTTAAACTTACGCCCCATTATCTATTCCTCTTAACGCTCCATTCTCTATAGCTTGTTGAATCCTTGGATAGTAATGATATTGTCATGTGAAGAGCAAGGAATATGGGTATGTGTGCGTCTGTGTGTGTGTGTATATATATATATATATCATTATTAGGTAATTACCGCTTAAGGAAGGTTTTTGGATGGAAAAAGCTACTAAATAAAACATTTTGTGACTTCTAACAAAACACATAATCCAGCATCCTACTCTGTATCAGGTCCCTCTTCATCTCTGAGTACTTTCTTCCTCCCTTCATCCTGTCCAACATCCCTATCCTGTTCCTTCCCTTTCCTCGTTTGCCTAACATTCTCCCCTCAATTACAGTCTTCAACATCCCACTGCCGGCCAATACCCCCTTCATCCACTTTTCCTTCCTCCAAAGGATTTCTGTATAGGAACCAACACTGTTCTTACCAAGTCTTTCGACAAAGGATTCCTTCATCATAGAATCTACTCTTCCTTGCACATTTTCCTAAACATTTCGTTAGCTCCACAGGAATGTTGTCTACCTCCACGCCCTTATTTGGTTTCATCTCCCTTAATGCCCTTGCTATCTCATCGTCTAGTATGCCTGGACTTAAGCTATCTTCCTCTGCGTCATGTTCCTTTTCTATGATTAACCTTCTTATTTACCATACAGTTCGTTACTACACAGTTCCTATATATATATTCCTTCCACCTCTATTGGATCTTTTTGTCAACTATTATCTCACCCGACTAATCTCTACTATGCTTCTTCCTACCTCTTTCTTTAATATTATGGCAACCCCTCGTTGGCTCTCGTCATCGCCGCTCAATATTATTTCTATAATTGTCACTCTAGTAGTGTCCTTCCATTTCACCTCGCATAAACCTAAAATATCTATATTTCCTTTTTCCATCTCTTGCTCAACATTCTCAAATTTTCCTGCCCTCAACATCGTCCTAACTTTCCAAGTTCCTGTTCTAACTAATTTGGTCTTCTTCTCCTGAGTCTTTTGTACTGCTGCTGTCAGTAATATGGAAGCCTTGCATCCCCACCTGCCGGGCACGACACACGGCCGATTGGGTCGAGTCCCGTGACTGCCAGGACTCATATTATCTATTTTGTTCATCATTATAATCTTGGGAATGATAATTGAGGTGGTTCCCCGTTGCCTTCCTCAATAGTGCTTTTAAAGTCACACCATCACTCAATGGCCGCCCCACTGGGATCAGAGGCCTTTGCAGCTGCCTCACTGAGGAACAGGCGCTGCGTAGACTACCTTTTGTCTGGCAGCTAACCTTCGACCTATCTGGCTGGCATGGGTGACCCTAATAGGAGCAATTATCATTACTCCCGCCAGCACAGCCTTAGGGGTCATTGGACAGAACAAGCCCTTCCACCACATCAAGGTTATAGCCCATGGGAGGTATGTAAATATGCATGGTCGTGCAGTCAAAGCATCAAAACTACATATGCGAGTGTCCGTTCTTTGTATTTCTATGTTTTAAAAACCTACATTTGTGTTTTTATATATTTGTGCATTGTCGAAGAGCGTTCCATCTCAATATATATATATATTTTATATAAAAACTATAAACAGTGATCAACCCAAAGGTCGGTGGAAAAAAAAGGTTGATAGAGTTCACCCAATACTAAGCCCGATGGCATGTGAAATTCACACAACAGTGTTCCTATCCTCTATGAAGTTGTATGATTGCTTACCTGCTGTCCTTCCTCTCGTGTTGTTTATTTCTCCTTTGTTGGGTGAAACAGCCCCCTGACACCATCTATTGGCCAAAGAATTGGGGCACTTGGTTGTATAAAGATCTGCAGATCTCAGTGTAAATTATGTTTCCTCGATAGCTCAAGTGGTTAGAGCATCGCCTCAGCTAGTTGAAAGATCTGTTCCCAGTCCCGGTCAAGGCAATACTTTTTGGCTTGTGATCTGCTCGATTCCGCCTTCTCCACTTCTCCTGTGTTCGTCTTTTATCATTGTTCCTATCCCTTTTCCTTATATAAATTTCCAAGTGAATGAATATATATATATATATATATATATATATATATATATATATATATATATATATATATATATATATATATATATATATATATATATATATATATATATATATATATATGTAAACACTTACTTACATATTCAGTGAAGAATACACCTATTGAACTAATTCTTGATGCGCATGCATTTAATGATAGTAAAAAAATAAGAAGATTAGCCGAAACAACTTACCTCAATATTACAGTGGTCCCAGCCATCTTCATCAAGATATGAGGAGCCACTGATGGGAAGACAAAAGGAGGTGAGGGAATATTGGGGGGGAGGAGGATAAACAGATGGGTATATGCAATCAGTCATTGGTATTTGAGAGGAAGGTGTCAGCTAATGGGAACAATTTAGTCCAGGTGTTGTGAGGATTTAAAAATATAGATACAAGCTAACTTAAAAGTCCTTAATTGGATTGATGTGGCTTTTGGCTGGAGGGAGGAAATAATGGATACTGAGAAGCAATTGCCAAAATTTTTGTTTTGAGTGACTGTGTGTTTGGGAATTGGAAGGGAGGTAGATGGGAAGAATGGGTTGCAGGATCCTCTGTGGTTGTTGATTCTAATATTTGAGGGGTATGGTGCATTGGCCAGTATAGAAAACTGGGCAGAGTGCTTATTGGACAATTGTAGAAGTATATTGAGTATACGATATCTTTAGAATCGCAGGAACAGTTTGAGATGAACTGGAGTTATTTTAGGAGATCAAATATTTTAAAATATTAGAGTTTGAGGTCATGAAAAAACACACTTTAAAGCCAATTTGGTCAAAATAGGGTAGGTGTTCTTTCCAAAATAATATATTTCCAAATTTTGTTTATCTGAGAGGTGTGTGAAGTAGGAAAGGTGTAAAATATTCCAATCGAACACATTATTTTAGTTATCCATCTTCTTGAGAAACCAAGACCCCACATGAGGCACTCACCTCTGTTGCCTTTTCTGTGTAAATGAGTTGCATTGAAATAAGCAAGGTAAAACATTTTCAGTTGAATGTAGAGATATAGTGTCTCAGATGCCTCTGCATGGCCTTGAGTACCTATGATGGGGTTTTTGCATTTTTGACATTCCTCCCATCTACTTTTGGGTTTCTCTCTCCTAATTTTAACATTCAAACCTTCAGTATTTTAAGATATATATTTGCCCCCAAACCTCACCCTTTAAAAAATTATATTCCATTTTGTAACTAGTTAAATGATAATGGGAAAATCTATATGAACAGGTGTTCATTGATATAGAGCTGATCACCAGATATCATAGCACTATGTATGTTTATGCTGTGTGCTCATTAGAAGCAGGTAGATAATAAAACCCTGAAACAAGGTCAGTCCTATTCTGTATGATATTTTCAGATGTTTGTCATCGAAAATATAGATTATCCCTCTTGATTTTTAGCATGAGAAGCTTTCCACATCTTATGAAATTTTAGCTTCTTCAACCATGAAAAATTTACCTCTAGTAGGCAGTATTGGATGAGGAATGAAGTGTTTATTTATGACACATTTCTTTCGAGATGCAGGCGTGGAGAAGGATGGAAAGGGAAAATGTTAGTTTTGTGCATTAGAATGATGAGGTTAATGTGAATTTAGTAATAAGGGGGTTTCAGATGCATGAATTCTATAGTAATTCTTGATTTGTTGCTTTGGATAATTGAATTTAATTTGAATGAGATAAAAATGGTGTTCTTACAGGTAGGACTAACTCATGTTTTACTGCATTTTTCAGTGATACTAATACCATGAAAGAATAGGGACAGCTAAGGGGAGCCTCAGAAAGGATTGGTGGGTGGGAATATGGTGAAACAGTTGTTTTTCCCAGTGATGATTTAAATAAACTGAAAATAATGACAAATTCACTTGTAAAAAGGATATTTTAAATTAGCTCAAATAATATAATGAATTGATCAGTATGCTGTAAAAATGTCTGGGAGGATGAATGTGAGAAGTGTTTGTGCCACTGAATAACATATTTATGTTGACATCAACTTGTATGCTTTCAGGTATTATATGTATAACTATAGTGCAGCCACAAATTGTTGTATTAGTGTTGTAGATTATTTGTCCCCCACCAATTATCTTGTAGATTTTTAGTTCCTACTATTGTGTAGTACAAATCCATTAAATGGATTCAACCAACTAACATGGTTTCATTACAGGATCCATAATTGTTTTTACATCCTATGCATTTGTTTATGCCTCATAGGATCCAATACAATTTCCAAAGAGTGAATTTTGTTCAAATATATTATTATATTAAAAAACTTTTGGGGCTTCCATGTATACGAGGAGGGTAGTTTATAGGGATCCTAACAGTTCCACTTCAATTATTGAATTCAAGAAGTTGCCATGTCTTCATGAAAGCATGGTATGTAGTGTGTTCACAGTTAGTGATATTTGAAAATATATCCTATTTATACCCAGTATCAAAGGAATAGTGTATGGTTATATAGCTACAGATCAAACATATGATTTACCTTATGACAACCTTCATCTTCTTATCTCCAGTTAGCAACTTTTAATCCTTTCTGTTGAGACTTAATTCCTGATTGATAAGGAGTAAAGAATATAGTTTCTGATCCATTTCACTAATATATGGCTGCTGTCATGTGTTTCTCTTATGCTTTCTTTCTCTTCTTTGTTTTATCTGATTACTTACCAGCCAGTTAAATACATTTCTGTGGAAAAAATTAGCTAATTTCCTCAAGACTTGTACAGTACCATTTGCAGAGTATAGCTCAATGCAAAAGTTACAAAAATGAAAATTATGTTGAAATTACTTTGTATTAAAAATTTTTAACTAAATTAACTGTGTTCATTTAAATATTTTAAAAATCAATTCATCATGTTAACAAACTGAAGAGTAACATCTCATGTAGCAAAAATCAGTAAAAAATCTCAAATTTCAATTACACTTGCATTTGAATCTAAGAAAACATAAATATGTTCAATATTTTTAAAAACTCCAATAAGTATTTCACTATAGGCACTTATTACTTCCTAAATCAGTAGAATTTCTAATGAAGTTATTTCCTGGTGTGGAATGACCAAATCAGCATATGTTAATTTTTAACTATCCTTAGTTAATAGGATCATTTCTTACCTAGAAATTTCCAGCAAAATAATCACGCCGCTAATATGTAAGATTCATTTTAAGCATGAAGAAGAAGCTCTAGAAGGTCTATTGAGTTCAAAAATGTCATTTTTCTAATTAACAATATTTCCTAGAAAATCATTGTATTATTTTATTTAGCCTTCTAAAAGCAATTAAACAAAATCTATATTAATGGAAAGCACTGGATCAACTCAATAGCAATGTACTGATGTAAAACAGTGTTATCTAAAATGTTCATAATGCTTTAAAAAAAATTTGGCATAGAGCTAATTCATCTTGCATTTCAGAGGAAAAATTCTGTGTAACCTTTGGGCTTTTTTCATAAAATTAGAATATTTTTAAATAGTCAATCAATAAAATTATATGTCGTAAGATCCTTCATAAATAAAACTACCATAAATAGCAATTATAAATATTTTACACCGACATTCAGGGACAATTTGAAAAAATTTCCAGCCTCAGTAACAGGTAAATTTATGTACTATGAATTTGGTAATTAAGAGGTATCAGAAAATTATATTAGAATTATGTATAGAAAACAAGAAAGGCACCTATTACCATAACAACCTTGCTAAATTCTGTGTAATCACAAATTAGAAGAGGGATTTCATTCACTATATTATTTGGAGGAAGGAGAAAAAAATATATCTTTGACCCTAAAGTTACTCTTTAGTGTTTATGATATATTCTATTAGATGCTGGAAAGCCTTGCAGACTAAATTAGATCCTGCCATCAAGACGAATTCTAAGCTTTTAGGTAAATTATAAAAATCATTCTCATTTGCTTTTTCAAACTCTATGAAATGGAAACATTAAACCTCATTTGGTTGGATGGTTCACATTTTGTTGTATGCCCTGATTTTCTACCTGGGAAATTTAATTTATGATTGGCTGTAAACTTGGAAATGAGCAGGGATGGGACCAAAAATTTTAGATTATATAATAGAAATAAAAATGTGAATGCCTGACGCAATGATTAATCAAGTTAGGGTCTGATAACTACACACCATGGACTTCAAGTTTTGCAGGAATGTTCCAGAAGTGATGTAGATGAGTGATAATTCCGGAAGGATGCAATCTTTTCTTATAGGGCAAGTCCAATTGACTCAATTAAATGGCTTTCAGGGAAAAATAAACAACTCTGAAAAGCTTCATACTGATTTTTATGTTAACCCTACATATGATAACAGGTTTTACATTTAGCGGCACAGTGGTAGTTAGCTAACTAATGGATTCATAAGTTATGTTATTAATAGTAATAAACTTATAAGTAATATGCCAATTCCCTGCTGCCCATCTCTCATCTCCGTTTGATGAACTAGGGGTTGAGGTGGAAGTTTAAAATTTTGGATGCGGAGAGATCTTCACTCACAGCCAACCAAAAGAATGGTAAAATGAGCAAGTGTTTATTTGAAAGTGTCATTTTTCCCCCTGATTGATAATATTCAATGAGACAAACATTGAATTCCATGCAGATGCTTACTGTCACCCATTTTTAAAGAACTTTGATTGAAAGAAGAAAATTGAAATTAGGAAGAACCTTAGTAAAATGTGTTTGGCAAGTTGGAATGAGATGAGAAATATTATGCTGATGAGTGTAGATCTAGTTATAGACAATGGATATATTAAGAATAGTTTAGTTGCAGGCATATTTGATAGCAAAAAGGAGAAAGCATTGAGGGAAATGGGAAGGAGTAAGGCCTTGGGGATGGATGACATCCCGACAGATTGAATGAAGTGTTAAAGAACTCATTTTTAGTATAAAAGAGGGAGGAAGATGGCTTGAAAACACCATTACATAGGTTTTATATGATTCCAATCTCCAAGCAAAGGAAAAAGAGTAGTTACTTTAAGACTGATAGGACCCCAATTTTGATTCTACATGCCTTAGAAGTATGTAGTACTGGGAATCACCGATGAAAGATGAAGTAAAGGCAAAAGATTGCTTAAGAGTAGGAAGATTATGTAGGTGTGCACATGATTCCATGGCATTAAGGAGGCCAATGTTAGAAAGGAATATTGAATACAAACAAGTTATATTTATTTGCTTCATAGATTTCCAGCAAACTGTCAACAGTCTAAATTAGTCACATTTCATTAAAATATTGCAGAAAACAGGGGTCAACTAAAGGAATAGGTGGATCCAAAGCCTGTGAATCTTAGACTTCACAGGTGCTGGTGGTGAATGGAAAGTTACGATTGGTCGTGTTAGGCTGGGAGTAAGACAGGGACGTCCATTATCCCCATACTTTTCAACATATACATGTATACAAAAAAATGGTGGGAGAAGAATAGGAGGTGTTGAGGGAATGAATAAAAGCTGGTGAGGAGCTCGTCAACTATGGATGACCAAGCTTTATTTAGCCAGTTATCCAAGGGATTGCAGTTATCGCTAGGTGCATTATAGAATTGGTGGGATAAGTCCAGGATTAGAATCAGTGAGAAAAATATGAAAGTTATGAGTTTCTCCAACAATGTAGAGATTATGATATAAATTGAATTTGTAAATAAACTAGAGCAGGTATAAGTGTTCTTTGGTTTATTAAGTGTTTTAAATGAAAGTGAGAAAAATAATAAGGACATTAAGAGAAAATTTTTTAGGTTTAGAAGCTTTTAAAAAGAGGAGGGTGTTGATGGTATAGACCAAAGTCAAGATTCAAAGAAAAGATATGTGAAAATTTTAATATGGAGTTAACTGGTGCATGACATGGAAACTTCGTCATTGAGTTTACAGGATAAGCAAAGGCACAAACATTTCAAAAATTGGGTTTGGAGGCAAATGGAAAAAAGCACAATTGATGGAAAGAAAATAAAAAAGAAGTTCTTAGCATGTTAGGGGAGGAGAGAAGATTTTTGGGGGCAATGCGGACAAGGAAGGAAAAGTGAATTCTAGGAAATTTGAGTGGAAATAAGGTGGTATAGAGTGTGTTTAGTTTGAAAGTGGCTTATTGTAATGCCAAATTATCATTAATTAACTAGTATCGTACTACATTTGGCTTAAGAATGAAGCATAATAAGTATTGGATCATTCAAGAATCTACTTCAACCAGTTGACTACTCTAAACAGTTGTAGAATCAATTATTTTTTCCCACAAGAGAGGCTGTGAGGTAAGGGATGTTATTGATGTTATTATAACTAATTTATGATCATCTTTTGAACATTGAAAATCAGTTTTCCACAACTTCACAAAAATAGCCTTTTGATTATTCTACTATGATAGTATGTACATCCAAAGCCTTTGGGTTAGAAATAAGGTATTGAATCATTTAGCTACATACTCATGTTCTATGGAACAAGAGCCGACTAAAAAGGGAAAGGACAGTATGCATATGAAGTATGAAACTCAGTGCTCATTGGATTATCTGTATTTAAATTTGATTACTAAAAATTCATTGGATAAGGAATATTTTATTGTATAACTTATTGTTTTTATGATTTTATCTATGCAGTGCATTCTGAAAACCTAAGTAATTTTTTGGAATTTCTTCAGGAAAGGGAAAATCCATACAATCTATATTTTTTCTTTAAACATTCTGCAATATCATTGATTATCAAGGAAATTTAATTTTTCCTTGGATATACCTAGGATAACAATGAACATTGAAAATGAGCAGTTTGTTTAGCAAAAACTGGAGGAAAAATAAATAGGTTACTGAGGTGAAAGAAAAAGTACATCAGATATATATCTAATGAGCAGAAATAACTTGATATTCCATCCAAAAGCTAGGCACCAGTTGCCTTATTTAAGCTATCAAAAATAATAGTTTTTGAAATGTTTTCTAAAAAATATATTTTGGAATGGTTCTTTAAAGTTTAAATTTTATGTAAAATTATGCAAGAAATCACCTTCATATCTACCCGACAAAATTAAACTTAATACTCTTCAATGTATATATATATATATGTATGTATATATATATATATATATATATATATATATATATATATATATATATATATATATATATATATATATATATATATATATATATATATATAGATGGTAGAGATCACCCAGTACTAAGCCCTATACGGCGTGTGAAAATTCACACATCAGGGTTGGGGGGGCCAGTTCCTTTCCCTGTGCCGGTTATGGTTTCCCAGGAAGATCTGGAACCCAAAAAATCACATAGCTTGGGTGGAGCTGCAGGTGCCCAGAGTGCTTCGCCCGGGAATCAAACCCGGGACCCTCCGGTCATTAGTCCAACGCTCTACCCCCTGGACTACTGTAATCCACATATATATGCAAAAAAGCATTAAGCACAGAGATGTGGCATCATTTATCAAAAACAGACACTGGCTAAATGTTACTAAAGAAAGCAAAATCCAAGGGAGTAAAATTTTTTTAGTAAAAATCCTTTTTCACACAAAATAATATCATATTATCTAATTACGGTTATAATTGCTTGCTGATGCTTAAAAAAACATGTCGATGTAAAATGCTTGAGTTATCACAATAATCATGATTACTGTTAAAATGACATATTCTTGTCACCAGTCAAACCAAAGATCACTTTGATGAGTGAGGACAGAGCTTATCTAGTGCTAAACCCAATGGCATGTGAAGTTCAAACATCTATGCAGGGGGTCAGCTCCTTTCCGTTTCACCTATAATTTCCCAGATGGAAGAACTGAGGCCCAAAAAATTACACAATTTGGTTGAAGCTGAGTGTGCTCAGAGGCATCATTGGGAATCAAACCTGAGCCCTCTGATCAGTAGCCAAGTGCTTTACCCACTGCAATACCATGTCCCACAAGTAATAAGAACAAACAGTTTAGTTACTTTTAATTTGGCTCCTTTAAATCCCAATATGAGATTAAAGTGCAGAGTTTTGCTGTGACTAATTTAATAGAGGTTAATACTATGCTCATTTTCACAAATATGCTTTGCTGCTTATACGTATCAGTTACCGAGTCAAAAAATATCTACATCCGAAGGTGCCCGGCAAAGATAATGTCAGTTTTTAAGTTTTGAAAATTAAGAATGGCAAATAAAATTTTTACGACTTTAAATTGCATTTGCTATATTTTTTAAACTTGCCTGACTCATGATTCATTGTGAGCGTAGTCATGGTTGGACAGGGTGTGACCCTGTAGCATAACTCCCAATATTTATGAGCGTGTATTCAAATTTTGCATCATATAGTGCAACTTAATTTTTTTATGTTGATTCCCCAGCCATTGTTAATTATATACCTCTGATTTATGCTGTAAAGTGATTTAAATTTGGCTTGAGAGGTACCTATTTTCAGAAGAAGGTTTTTCATCCCACATTTGTCCTATTTCTTTTGCCTAAGATGGGACTTGTGTTCCACTCTGCGCCATTTGTATTTGTCTATGAGTGTATTAAGCAAACAAAATAGTGGTAGTGGTTTAATTATAAGGTGCTCCGATGGCCTTTGCCCATTTTTCAGTACAAATTAAATATGTAGAAGGAAAAAATAAAATTTACTTTTTGTTATCCATATATTTCATTAGACTTGTTTAATAATGCAATAAATGCTAAAAGGTAAGTTAAAGAGTAATTTTTTTGCTATCTTTAATTCTACCTTTATTTTTGTTAACTGTAAGCATGAACTGTTTACTTTATATGAAAAAACTTTATATAAAACTCGAAGCACAAGTTTATTCGTCATGAAAGGGGATCCTCATAAAAGTAATTTTATGTTGATACTAATGTAAAGCATAAGAAGAGGGAGCAAGATGAAGTTAATTTCAATGATACACTAAAACCTTTCCAGTGAAATGCAATTGTTCATCAGCTTCTGTCATGATTCTTTTTTTCTTTGCTATATTGACTAATATTTTGGCCCTATTTCTTGACAAGAGTGAACAACTTTTGGCTAAATTAGATTGAGGATTAATATTGATGATAACTCTCATTTAATAGAATGGAAGGTAATTTTAATCAGGCTTAAAGTTTAAACTTTCAACAACCAAAAATATATTTAGATATTAATGTAGGTGAGCCAATTTTCAGTCATTGCCTCCAAACCTTTATCTATGAAACATGTATTGGTAGTGAGTGCACATTTTAATTATCGAATGCTAATCTTATGATTATTGCTAGCCAATTCATTTTCTTGCTCCTTTTTTTAAAAGAATAATTCTAGACAGTAAAGCTGCATCACATTATTATTGAGCTAATATACTCAAGTTGTGCAAGCCCAATGAGCAAACCTTATTTTCATGTAAAATAATAGCACTTGTCAACAATAAGCCAAACCGGGCTTTTGAGATTGAATAGATATTATTTATCTGTTGCCTAAAGTTTTGCAAAAGTCCAATTTATTTTTCTTTAGCATTAGCATAAGTTTAAAGTATTTTTTAAAGAGAAATTTGTATACGATACTCGGCTCTCATAATTCTCTGGATTCTTAATGAAGAAGGTTTCTTCAGTATCTAAGCATTTAGGCCTTGATCTACAAAAAGACAACTTCCACACTACATATTTTAGTTCTAAGTCTAATTTGGCTTTATCATCTACATTTATGGTACTAAATGTGTGTTTGAGCTGGCCTAAAGGAGAGTCTGATGATGAAGACACAAACCACATGTAATGAATGGTGAATTATTTCTCAAATCATGTGCCTAAGCAAGAGGCATAGGAATTTCTCAGTGCTTATCTATGGTAGTATCACTCATTACTAATTTAATACAATGAGACCAAATTCATTGATGTTATCATGTGTGCCATTCATTTTTTCACTTCTCTCACATTATTACCAAACCTCTTATAGACACTCCACTATATTATAATTCATCAAAGCCTACAGTGGGCATGATAGGTTTAATAGTATCACTAAATATATTCAGAGTGAATTTGACCATTTGGGGGAATTCATCAATGAGTATTTAATGCAGTATGTACTTATATTTCTTCACTGAAATAATTCCTTACCTCCTAAGTGTTTATTTTAAGCATAAAAATAATTTTAAAGTATAATGTAAAAGAAATGAAATGGAAATTTATTTATGAATTTTGATCACATAGCCAAAATGTATGATGTCTTAAAATACATTTATCCTTATCTGAAGTTCATACTATATATGTACACATCTTGAATAAATTGCAACATAAAATTATCATGCTTGGAGAGCAAATTAAATTTAGGATGAATAAATAGTAAAAATTTGTATTTACTTAAAACAAAACAACCTTCTTAAATTCATCTGGTTTAGGCTTAGGCACATAAGGGTTCTTCAGAGGATCCAGATTCAGGCTGAAAATAATCAGATTATATAATTACTTGCCTATTCTTAATCAAAAGAAAAATAAATATTTTTGTTTAATTATTTTTTGATCTATTATTAAATCTTTATTCAATGGATTATATTCATAAGGAATAGCCTTTGTTATATATATATATATATATATATATATATATATATATATATATATATATATATATATATATATATAATATATATATATATATTATTTAATAAGAAGTTAACTTGAATTGTCTTTTCTATTCGGCACTCTACATTGATGGAAAAGCTTGAATGAGTAAAGAGTGTACATAATTGGAATGAAATAGGATTGCTTTAGTGTATTGCTTTCATATTAATTCCTGAAAGAATGTTATCCAGGGATATGAATACTTTTTGAGGATTGAAATCCAAGCAAATGATGATTTAGTCATATAAGAACAGATTCCCCATCACTTCAGATGTCCACAATTGTTGCCAGTTTATTCGTCATTAACTCAGTGGCATCAATATTAAGGAAACATGATGCTGATTTCATCATTAAAAGTTGTGTGAAAAGGGTTGAAGATAAGAAAAATAGTCACCCTAATTGTTTGAGTAAAGTGTTTGAACGCTAACATTTATCTTTTACCTCATTTTTCAATGGTATTAAGACAGTAATAAACTATGTGTTCATTATTGTGTAGCTTCTATTGTGATAATACTGCTAGATACAATTTAAATTAATTCAATAACTATTTTTTAACACATTCAAATTGTAACAGCATGCATTAGTAAAGCCATTATGAATATATAAGAGCGTCTGCTTGTTTGGGGTTTGGTGGAGTGGTGGGCTGGTTTGATGGTGGGAAGGTGGGTCAGAGAGTTTATGGGTTGGGCATCCATTATTAACTAGATACCTATTTAACCTCAAAGTAACTTCATAGAGATAAAAGAATTGTCTATTATTAGCTGATTATTATCTCAATCAATCGAGTCGACAATATTGATATTGCAAGTCTGTGAAATGACATGTATTCAATTTCACATGCTTCTCGTGCTAAACAGCTGGTATTCATGCTGAGATAAAATGTATCTCAGCCTGAATACCAAAATATGATACTGTGAAAACCATGATAAAATAATTGTATTTACATATTTATGTATTGATTCAGGTTAAAAAGATTGGGCTCATTAAATCCCTGGTTCATTAGATAAATTATCTTTTACATTTTAATTATAAGCACAGTGGATGGATGTTATAACAAGTAGTACAAAGCTATATCATTTTTACATCTTATAATATAGAGTATGGAAAAGTTATGGGGCATGGATAAGTGAGCCTTTGATGTCATGTTGTGGGTCATATACGACGGTCATCCGGAAAGTAGTACCCGTTCGTGCCGCATGAAGTGCTGACGACGCGAGTAGCCGCTGGACGAGGTCAGATAGCTTCAGTGGCTTGTCTGCCTTCTCTGAGCCAAGTTGCGTGACGCTAGCATTGCCTGTGTTGTTTCTGTGATTGTTTACAATGTTTAAAAAAATTGAGAACGCCGCCAGTTGTGAAGTGAGGGCAGTGATTAAATTCCTCAATGCAAGAAACGTTCGCCCATGTGATATTCATCGCCAATTAAAGGAGGTGTATGGAGACAATGTAATGGACGAGTCGTCTGTTCGGCGGTGGTGTCGCAACTTCAACATGGGGAGGGGGAACACACACGACGATGAGCGTTCGGAGAGACCGTCTGTCATTACAGACCAACTGGTGAGCTCAGTTGACGAATTCGTGAGGAACGATCGGCGCGTCACAATTGATGACATCTGTGAGCATTTTCCCAATGTTTCTCGAACAATTGTTCATGAAATTGTTAAACACCATCTGCATTATGCAAAAATTTGTGCAAGATGGGTCCCTCGCGTATCTCAATGAGCTGGCGGCGAAGGACTATGCAGCAGGAATACAGAAACTTGTCACACGTTATGACAAATGCCTTAATTTGCTTGGAGATTATGTTGAGAAGTAGTTTAAAGTATCCTCTTTCAAATAAAATTTTTTTATGTTTGTTAATATTTACTTTTGTGTCTTTATTTCACGAACGGGTACTACTTTCCGGATGACCCTCGTGTGTGTGTGTATATATATATAATAGTTTTTTAGGAGTTTGGCATCAGCATGGGGAATGGGAAAAGTTAGGGAGAAATCTGTTGTCTTCATTATACAGCTCTGTTTAGCAGTTCATATTATAACTTTTTATAAAATATCCGTACAGTACTCCTTGACTTGCTTGGTTTGCATTATGGTAATTTCTTGTAATTATTCAAATGAAATGTTTATCATAAGTCATTTACTCGTGCATAAAATCACAAATATTTACTGAGCATGATTTAATTTTAATGAGGAGGCTACTGAATTTTCCGTGGCATTAAAATATAAACAACATAAAATGGTTCATTTATGATTTCTATAAATCCTTATTTAAATATATATTTCTATCGTCCAGGTTATATTGTGTTATTAATCGTACATAACCATACTTGTATTTCAGATACATTACCTGTAAAATGTGGGAGCATCATGGCAGTTGACATTGTACCACCAGTCACAAGTAAATTCTTGCTGATTGAAGAGAGTTCCATTGGTGCAGAGGAACGAAGCACCCTGAGGTCCTTCTCTTCCATCATGGCATACATGGTAGGCCTTAAAGAAGTAAAGTTGCCAACTCATCATATGCTTTCTCAATAACTACCTATATGCTTGGCCATGTTAGCTCATATTGTAAAATGAACTTTGACAAGCCCCAAAACTAATGAGTAGATTTTGTTTCATGTGTCATTCAGACAAATCACACTTCCTGAAGTGCAAAAACTTAATTATTTCATCAAAATGTCTAATTTCATTATGAGGTATTAAGCTATTAGCATGTTAGCTCTCGTTTGTCTATCTAAACACCCTATTATTTTTTCTACTGATCATTCTTATTGGCCAGCTGGTATCATTCTAGTCACTCCTGTACATTCTTCTCTTGTTATAATCAATGAAGTTAAGCATTTTAGTTTCATCATTAGTTACCCTCTAATGCAGTATCATTGTTATCTATGTGAATTGTATTCAGGTGAATTTTTCTCTGCCTTAAAACATATGCAAATTTAATCAGAGTTATCTGATCAAATTCAATTACCAGTTTTTGTAATCAAAAATAGCAAATTTCCCTAGAAGTACATTTTGCCCCCCTCCCTTTCATGTCCTCCTGATTGAATTATATCCTAAAAAATTGATACTGGCTTGGGCAATTCTATGAAAAAGATGCCACAATGACATCAGAGCATATTCCTTTATTAAAATATCTCAAGTGCTGCGGCATATTGCTTTGCAACCTCAAATGAAGACTTTCAAAATATATATTGTTTCTCAGGTAAGTTGCAGTCATTTAATGTTAAAGTATACAGGACTTCTGAGAGGTGATTCCATGACTTGTGCATTAGATCATGCTCCCTTGGGTCACTTCCAACAATTTCCGATCAGCTAGGTGACTTACAAAACTTTTGGGTGGTAATTAGAAGTATGATAACTTTCAGAACAGTCCACTAATGCTAATTCCCCGTGCCAATGAGAATGTACCTAGATAAATGTCACATGAATGACTGTGATGGGATGGATGAAATGTTGCAGCATTTTTAATAGAAATCAATCTGAAATAATAAAATCTTTAAATAGTTTAAGACAAGCAATCAAAATAGCCTTAATCATATGTTATAACCTACCCAATCAAGAAACGAGTTTGAGTGCCTATAGTGTTAATTAAACTTTATTGGATAGTGTGACTGTTCATCCATTTGGCACACGGTAAATCTCTTCATTTACATTTAGTCATTCATTAATACCACTGTTAAACACCCTATATGAATGGAAATAGTTGTTACATTGTGAATAGAGGTTACCTTACTAAGAGCATATGTGTTCTTTTTAACCATATTTCTTTCTTAGCAACATGTTTACACTTATGATTGTACATTCTAAATGAGTTGTAATGCAGGATGCTTCATATTCAGTAAAATAACAATTTGAAATTAGCATTAATTTGTCAGAATAATTTTTGCAAAAGCATATACAAGTATGGTGAATGAGCACTTGCTATAATTTGATGAATTCATTAAGGTTAATGGTAACCATACCATATAGGTAGGTCAGGCTGTAGATTGGAGATACAGTATAGGTAAAAGGCCTTTGGAATAATGTAGAAAAATGTTTGATTGGGAGGAAAATGAATGATAAAGTTTAATCTGTGATGGGAGTGATTTAGTGGAAGTTGAAGAAAGACGGTGTATGAAGGATAGAAAAAGAGGGAAAGTTGTATGGAGGAGTTGCATGGGAAGTTGTATATATATTTAGAGGGAGTAGGACAATGAAGTCCATAATAGACGGGAGAATGTTTGGATGAGGGAGGAAGAAGGGTATATCTTCTCTATTATGGAATAGGGCTTTTGGGCAGATTACTTCTGGAAAGTATGAAGGATTGAAGAACAAATAGATAGGACAAATTAGAGTTTATCATGTGGAGAGTCCACAATGATACATAATAGCTTCTCGGGAACATCCAAAACCTGCTGCTAATTCATTGATTATACATTATGATAATGAGCATCATGCTTTTGCCTATTGTAATTCATGTTCATAAGCTTTGTAGTTGATTTAACAACAAACATGTATATGTTATGCATGAGAATGTTTTGTAATTTTTTCAATTATAATCAAATCAGTAACATTTCTTGCTCATTTGAATAGTAAAAGAAAAGCAAGGAAACTGTTCCATTGCAGCCAAATATTTTCTTGGAATGTGTGTTCTATACATGTTTGTTTCTTGATGGGTTCAAAACTAAATGCCCTTCATTATGAACTATTATAGCATATTTAAAAGGAATAAGAGCCAAAACATTTACAGTTTGTGATTACCGATCTCTTAATAGGATAGGGAGAAAAGTTAATGATTCATATTAAGCTAAAACAAAATGAGGTTGCAATGCAACAATTTCAGAGTGTAAAAGTGATTTGGCTTGACCAGGATTTCAAATGATTTCGATCATATTTATTCTCTGTAATTGTTTCATTGCAATGTACATCTTGCAGATGACTTAGTTAAAAGTTACACTCATGACATCTCTCTCAGTTTCTTGGAAAATGAGGTTTAGTTGAGACACCTAATCCACATATTTCTCAGATGGTTTTATGCCTCACAAAAATGTTGTCCAATGACTTTATTTATCCTGAAATAAATCAAAAAGGTCAACAGCTCTCCAAATATTCCTTCTAGAGGGGTATTCCAATTCCTCATATTCTAATTTGGGCACTCCATTAACACTTGAAAAACAACACACCAGCATGGGGAAGAAGAGCAAAGTTGCAACTTATTTCTGATGCCCTCATGAAGCTGTGGGAGGATGGTTCTGTGCTGCCGTGGGGAGAAAATCCATTGCAAAGTTGCCTCTGGTGATAAGTGTCCCACATGCTACCTTAGGTAAGCCAAAACAAGACAAGTTGACTCAAGCTGTAAGATTAGCCTCCCTAATCTTTTACCTTTGATAGACCCCCTGGGTAAAGTTGGGGTTCTCATTGATTACGGGCATTATAATGACTCTTAGTCTTAGTTACTTAGAAGATAGGTCAGCTATTGCTAACTATTCTTACCTATCCAATGTCAACTGAGTCTCTTGCATGTTTCTTTCTGACATACATACTGCTTTATTTGTTGCACATGTTTGTTTATTTCTTCTCTTTGTGTCATTATTCCTTCAGTGAGATTGGTGACATGTCTATTTTTCCTACCTTTTACCTTAGAAAAGCTGCCTGACCCCTTTTAATATACATACACAGTTTTTAAAATGACTTTCCCTATTTCTGCTCTCCTCAATAATTCCCCTTTCTGTTTTTTTCTGCCCTTTCATCTGCATAATCCATATTCAGCATCATGTTTTAATGGTTCATTTTCTGTGGTCTCCTCTTCCAATTCATTTCTTGAAGCACCTCATGTTTCATTTTCAGAAACATTTCTAGGATAGTCAGGCATAGGTACTGTTTTTTTCTTTGTTGAGAAATATTTTTTGAGAATGGATATAACTTCTTCATCATGTGTGTCATATAATGCTGTATGCACATGGAACTTCTTTCATTGTATTCTTGAGGCTCCTGAGGTAGTTGAAATATTCCTTGATCAAATGTATTATAATTACACAATGTCTGCATTTAGATTTTCTCATCTCCATGGCATTTCATATTTCTAATAGGTGAATGATTTTTACACTCTGAAATTGTTGTGTTGAAATGCACATTAGCGGATGACTCTGTTAGAAGTTACTGTTGCGGCATATCCCGCAGTTTCTTTGGAATTTTTCTTTTTCTTCATATTCAATTTATCACTGAGGCTTTTGATTTAATATGTTTCAATGCCATGTATGCATTATTTAGTCCCTTTATGTGCATTATTGAGTCTGTCTCATCTACAAAATGAAACATGTTAATTTCCTCTACATTTTCTTTAATTTATTTTTTACAATTAAATTACAATGAAATTTTTAGTAGCGCTATGAAAATTTGCATTCATCTTCATTTATTTATTTTAGCTCTGGTATTTCTTCTTTATCCCTTTTGTCATCAGTATGCCAATGAATTTCCAGATGATTAAATGAATTATTCTTATGTAGATGTTATTGGATCTATCTTTTTTTATTAATTGTTCATCTGATTCCCCTTGAAAATTTTTAAACCCAAGGATATCAAATAAAATGCATTGCAGATATGTGTATAATATTTTAAACCAGTAGGTATTCTTGATGAGAGAATGTCTTCCCTTTTCCCTCTCTTGTTTGTGAAACTTCTCAGGAGCTCTTTAGTTTTCCCTTCTTTCAATGACTACGTATTTATAATTTCATTGCTTTTTCTACAGCCTTGAGATAAGCAAAATTGAGAATGAGGCAATGGTGTGTTATGCATAAAAGTAGGGAAGAATTTCTCCAATTAAGACTAGGGAAGACATACTGTAACATGTGAAAGAGCTTTACTATTTATGCAGAAAGATAACTGCGATGGAAGCTGTATGAGAGGTATACTAAGCATAATAGGAATATCATAGAAAGTTTTTTATCAGAAGAAACAATTGGTAATGGCAAACAGTACTAGCAGAGACATAGGAAAGTGATTTGTCAAAACCTATTTATAGAATATGATTTTTTTATTTGCGCATGACTTGGCCAATAGAAGCATCAGAGGAGAAAAGGATATTTAAGGTGATGGGATTGTAATGATCCATAAGGATGTTGAAAATAAATTGGCTGGACAAGAGTTGTTAAATTGGATGCAGCTGCACTTTGAAGAGTGAGTGAAGAGAGAAGCTTAATGAATAAATTTATCAGATGAGGGAGAAGAAAACTAATTGGACGTATACTGAGGCATGATAATATACTGAAGACTGTATGAATTTGAAGGAAACAAAGATGGGAATAATTATGAGGAAATTTCTGATGAACTATGAGTAGAAGATGAGTGAAAATGTTTTTGCAAGGAGCTAAAATGAAGAGAATTGCAGGGAACCAGATAATTTATTGAGTTATGATGGTTATTTGATGATGATTGCTTTTTTCAGACCTTTCAATTCCTCATGACTTGTCTCTCTTCTATTTTTTTTTTACTTTTAATTGATGGCTATGTCGCATCTTTTCTCCTAATTTTCCATCTTATACACTTTTTTTACTTTACTCAGTTTGCATAATCAAAGATTATACTGTATGGCTATTAGGTTATGGTCACTATTTGTATCTGTATCAGGATTGCTTATAAACTGTTTATATTTGTTTTCTTTTTGACAATTATACTGCCAATGTGGCAGAATGTTTCCCCTAGCATCTTCCTAATCCATAAATTAACTGGTTTGGCTGGGGGAATATGATCGCTACAACCATATTTTTCCCATTGTACGACTGAATTAGTCTTTTATCTAGTTTGTCCTATGACGTTTTCCTCGTTTTGCTTTCACGACATTCGATTGTTTTTTGTCTTTCTGTATTTTTTGTATTAAAACCATGGTAACTTCCAGGGAATGCATGGGTAGTGTTTGAGAAATATGAGGAAGCATTCAAGAGTTTTGAGTCAAGCATTAATTTTTGCAATTAAAAGTGCAATCATCATGCAGCTAATTTGCAGTAAATAAGAATTTCAGTATTTAACTACCCAATGTGCCGTTAGTACAAGGTAAATGTGCATGAAGTTATGCAAATTTCATTTGCATCTAGGATGAACATTTTTCCTTAACTTACCCAATGAGTAAAGAGAACCAAGGAACATCTCATTCCACAGATTTCTTCATACATATGTAACAGCATGCAAGGCCAGCACAAGTTTTACAAAATTGAGTTTTATTTGAAAACAATTTATATTTGTGTTCCTTATAAAAATTTACACACAGCAAACCCCAGCAAATCGCAGAATTATGCATATTCACTTGGAGGGCGGTAGGATACATCAATATTTCAAGCGCCATTGCATGGATTTTAAATTTATTTGCATCGTCACTATTTATATTATTGGCCCTCAAATGATCAATCTAAATCCAGCGTATTGATATCCAGAGACTGGATGTCATATGTCCCGAAACGGTGCTGGTTTGTTTGAAATTGGGTCCTTTTCGTATCATACGCTTCAACAGTAGTTCAATAAAAATTATTTCTCTCGAGCCAATCAATCTGGCCTAGGTGCAGCGGTTGAAAAGTTAAATTCTATGAAAGTTACTCGGAGATCACTCGCACACTTCCTAGACGACATTCACTTGAGACCCCGAGGGATAAACAAACGCCCTACAGCGACTCGGAGCACTTTTATTTCAGTAAATATCTGCTTATCAACAGCTCCCGCGAGTCGTAAGTATTCGAGAACGGTTTTGTAAGAAGGGTAAGGCGCGCGCGTGAGGGCAGGCACATGCGGTAATGGCCGGGAAGGGGTGGGGCTGAAGAAAAGGAGATATTGGGAGAAATTACGCCTGGAGTTACGTCTGCTCCAATTCATTCCATCGCCCGGTATATCATGGAGCCGGCGTGGGAGAGAGGGAGGGAGAGGTGGTAAGTGGGGGTGTGCAATTGGGCGGGGTCGACGGGGGCGGGGGAGAGGGAGAGAAGGGTTTTGGACACACCCATTCTCCGTTCTTAATGCCACCGCGCGGGCCTCGTTTATCGGCTTTAGAAGTCATATCCAGCCTCCCGGAGGCCGTTGGTCGTCCCTGCCCCTTTTTTTTCTCTCCCAAGCGGCCCCTCCGCGTTGCATAATACGCCGGTATCCAGTATGTGCCTTTCACCTTCGGAGCGGCTTTTGTGTGAGCCGACGGACGTAGGTTTGGGGAGCTCCAATCCGACGTTCTAAGTCGGCGATGGTTTAAGTGTTTTTCCAAGTTACTTTCCGACTCGTTCATATGGATGAATTTTATACACCCATAAGTGAATGTGCAATTATGAAAAAAATTGACAGTATTGGCAATCGATCCCGAAATATACAATTTGGGTGTGTTACCCGTTTTTATCGCCTATGTCACGCGAATTTCTGAGGGCGTGAATGTGAGATCTTGCAATTTAATTAATATCGTAGCACAGGCGAACAACTTGTGCACGAAAAGTCACTGTGGCGAAGAAGATAGGATAGGAAAATTGCTACTTACTATAGAATATACATACTGTCATGCTAAACTATTTTAACTTTCTTCGTAAGAATAGGTATTTCTTCCATCCCATGAGGACGTATGCGACACACTTACGTATTTAGACGCACTGGATCATTCCTATCCAGGCTGATCGTACAGTGCTCCTTTTCCGGGTTGATCGAGATCGATCAATTAATATGCTTCACCCATTCTTCGCTATTTCTTTTAATTTGATTGAGGCTGCTTTTTAGAAAGCTCTAGAGAGTGTGGCCTATGTTCATTAATTCAAAATATCCAAGCAACGTATCGATGGGATCCCACCACTCGATATTCACTGAACAAGTCAGCCTTTTCTTAAGTTCCTTCGTATTGATTTTTAAATTAAAAATTGGATAAGACTATTTTTGAGGCGATTTCAACTAAAAATATCGGATATTTAAATATATATGAACATAGAGATATAACTATTAAGCACGAGAAAAATGAGTACATTCATTTTAGCAACTAGGCCAAGTGTAATTCGAGATATAAGTTATTTCAGAGAATGCATGCTACAAGTATTTTTTGCCAGATGAACATTTTAGTGGAACTTTTTCGACACAGAATAAAATTCTTGGCGTGCCATTAGTTTACTCATCGCTTATCTTTTTGAATAAATTTTTGAGAAAATATTAGAGCAGCTCACTGCAATCCGAAAAAATATCTAGGTTATGGGGATATTGTTGTTCGCGCATTCGTGTGGATCTATAATTAAGCCGTCTTTTAGAAGTATTCATAGAGTATGTGCCGTGGTAGGTATTCATTTAAACTTTGTTTAATCGGAAGTTTTTGCAGATTATTGTGATTTACTCCATGCCTTCAAAACTTATGTTCCTAAAATGTGAATATTTATGTTGAACAATTTGTAACGTATGACATATGGGTATTTTGAGCTAAAATTGCATTCACGTAACCTATTAGTAGACTTCTCAACTGAAATAAAAAAGCGTCACGTTCCTTATCAAGTGGACGACATGGTCTTGAAAATTACCCAACTCTCATAAATTTAATGCGTTCTTAAGAGATATCTTCACATTCCACACTTCCAGTAGAACATTTATGGATTGCAGTCATACTATTAGTGAGCATAAAATCCCAGACTTCCTAGTGAAGTTGCTTCTTTCCTTGTTTGCATTGAGAAAGGCACTTATGTATTCCGGGGTCCCAGACTTGCGCCAAGTACGTTCACCTAACAAGACACTGACTCTCTGGAATTGGATGACGCAACGGCGAAATGCTCTTATTTCTCGTTCAGGGACGTCTGAAAGTGCAGGACGGATGTAAAACTCGGTCACGCACTCTGATCGCTTTAGGTAGGTACCAGTAATTCCCGCGGAGATATCTTTTATGCGTGAAAGCTATACACTTGCGAGCGCAGCATCTGGCTTAAGGGTGGGATGGATTGGCTTTACTTACCCTGTTTTCACTGATTGGAAGTGGAAGGTGTATGCATTTAAATGTGTACAACTTGGAACCTCTGTCATTCAGAAAATATTTTCATACTATTTGTTTTTGCAATCTTCTTTTACTAGCACCATTCTTAAAACTTCACCATATGGTCTCATGGTAGCATATTTTCCACCTCCAAATATAATTAATTTCTTGAAAATACGGTGAAGACTTTCCGAATTGAAGTTATGCTTTTAGGAAAACCACTTTACATTACGTATCTCCCTCGTTTTCGAATAGTATATTTTTCCGATTTTTTATCATAGCGAGAGTGAAAAAGGATATCTTCCCCGAGAAAAAAATAAAGGAAAATTTCTTGAAAAATTTTTTCGGCTCTGAGACAGCAGGGACATATAAAAGAATAGCTCAGTGCATCAGAGAAATGATGAACGTGAAATGTTCCGAACGAGTTACTGAATAACCAATTTAGATAAATTCCAAAGAAACTGCGGGAGATGCCGCAACAGTAACTTTTAACGGAGTCATCCGCTAATGTGCATTTCAATGCAACAATTTCAGAGCGTAAAAATCATTCGCCTTGACTGGGACTCGAACCCAGATCCCTCAATATCCGGTCGAGTGCTTTAGCCACTTAAGCTACCGAGGCGTCCTCTTAAACTCTGAAATTTTGGGGCTTTTAAAGGAACTAGATGTTATGACGAAATACCGTACATACAATGTCACATGTATTCGTAGTCGTGCGCGAGGCGCCACTGTCCACGAGGTTAAAGCCAACTTTAAACACGTATGGTGTTTTCCCTTTGACAAATTCCAAAGAAACTGCGGGAGATGCCGCAACAGTAACTTTTAACGGAGTCATCCGCTAATGTGCATTTCAATGCAACAATTTCAGAGCGTAAAAATCATTCGCCTTGACTGGGACTCGAACCCAGATCCCTCAATATCCGGTCGAGTGCTTTAGCCACTTAAGCTACCGAGGCGTCCTCTTAAACTCTGAAATTTTGGGGCTTTTAAAGGAACTAGATGTTATGACGAAATACCGTACATACAATGTCACATGTATTCGTAGTCGTGCGCGAGGCGCCACTGTCCACGAGGTTAAAGCCAACTTTAAACACGTATGGTGTTTTCCCTTTGACAAATTCCAAAGAAACTGCGGGAGATGCCGCAACAGTAACTTTTAACGGAGTCATCCGCTAATGTGCATTTCAATGCAACAATTTCAGAGCGTAAAAATCATTCGCCTTGACTGGGACTCGAACCCAGATCCCTCAATATCCGGTCGAGTGCTTTAGCCACTTAAGCTACCGAGGCGTCCTCTTAAACTCTGAAATTTTGGGGCTTTTAAAGGAACTAGATGTTATGACGAAATACCGTACATACAATGTCACATGTATTCGTAGTCGTGCGCGAGGCGCCACTGTCCACGAGGTTAAAGCCAACTTTAAACACGTATGGTGTTTTCCCTTTGACAAATTCCAAAGAAACTGCGGGAGATGCCGCAACAGTAACTTTTAACGGAGTCATCCGCTAATGTGCATTTCAATGCAACAATTTCAGAGCGTAAAAATCATTCGCCTTGACTGGGACTCGAACCCATACGTGTTTAAAGTTGGCTTTAACCTCGTGGACAGTGGCGCCTCGCGCACGACTACGAATACATGTGACATTGTATGTACGGTATTTCGTCATAACATCTAGTTCCTTTAAAAGCCCCAAAATTTCAGAGTTTAAGAGGACGCCTCGGTAGCTTAAGTGGCTAAAGCACTCGACCGGATATTGAGGGATCTGGGTTCGAGTCCCAGTCAAGGCGAATGATTTTTACGCTCTGAAATTGTTGCATTGAAATGCACATTAGCGGATGACTCCGTTAAAAGTTACTGTTGCGGCATCTCCCGCAGTTTCTTTGGAATTTGTCAAAGGGAAAACACCATACGTGTTTAAAGTTGGCTTTAACCTCGTGGACAGTGGCGCCTCGCGCACGACTACGAATACATGTGACATTGTATGTACGGTATTTCGTCATAACATCTAGTTCCTTTAAAAGCCCCAAAATTTCAGAGTTTAAGAGGACGCCTCGGTAGCTTAAGTGGCTAAAGCACTCGACCGGATATTGAGGGATCTGGGTTCGAGTCCCAGTCAAGGCGAATGATTTTTACGCTCTGAAATTGTTGCATTGAAATGCACATTAGCGGATGACTCCGTTAAAAGTTACTGTTGCGGCATCTCCCGCAGTTTCTTTGGAATTTGTCAAAGGGAAAACACCATACGTGTTTAAAGTTGGCTTTAACCTCGTGGACAGTGGCGCCTCGCGCACGACTACGAATACATGTGACATTGTATGTACGGTATTTCGTCATAACATCTAGTTCCTTTAAAAGCCCCAAAATTTCAGAGTTTAAGAGGACGCCTCGGTAGCTTAAGTGGCTAAAGCACTCGACCGGATATTGAGGGATCTGGGTTCGAGTCCCAGTCAAGGCGAATGATTTTTACGCTCTGAAATTGTTGCATTGAAACCAATTTAGATGTTCTCGTAGAGAGTGGGTCGTGTAAGAAGTTAGTAGAGCACACAAGAAGAAGAGAAAAACTAATTGAACTAACTCTGGTAGACAATAATTGGCTAAGCAAAGTGATGGGGTAAAACATATAAGGCAATACGTTTGAAGAAAAGGTAAAAAGATGCGTGGTCGTGCATGAAAATACGGAGTAAAAAGATTGGAGGCAGCACAATATCTTAAACATCTGATGCAAACTATTCCTCGGGATGATAACCCTTAGTTATGATGATGACTAATAAGCTCCAGCAAAATTTTAGTTGTAACAATCGCTACCGTACCTAACGTAAAAAATCCAACGATATGAATACGTGTATACTCTAATCCCAATTAGAAAATCTGTACTTGAGGATATTTTCACATCTTTAGACTTAGAAATTGAAACACAAAATTAGTGATAATTGTTCTTTTACTTGAGTAATGGGCTGAAAGGTTCCTTTCCAATCATTGTTGCTAAAACATGACATTGAAGTAACGTCCATCGTTCGGTCATCATATTGATTGAATATTTTCTTTAACCCTGTTTGTGATCTGAAATTTACAATGAAGTATCTATCGTGAGTAGACCTGGAAATAATGTCTCACTCATAATAACTCCAACTTTAGACCTTAGGTCCATTCGAATTTTTGAAGATGAAATCCAGATTTTATTACTTGAGCAGGTCTGGTGTATTTAACCTGAATCTCTGATGGCGTGGTTTATTTGTATATTCGGGTAGTCCTGAGTACACACATTGCTCATCCATATTCAAAGTGAAATCTGAGAGAGCGTAAAAGCCACATTGCACGCACGTCTCTGCTCACTGCTCCATCGGGAGCGATGGAAGAGCATGGAATGTGGAGGGTCTAAAGGTGAAGTAGCCGAAAAGAAACTTCGCAAATGACGCTGGCACCATATGCGCTACTAAAGGAGAACTTTGAGCAGCTCGGGTTGCGTCTTCCGAAGACTTCCATCCAGACGGTGCTAAATTTTATCCTTTGATCGCCCAGGATTTGTTGGATTCGTTGAAATCTAGGGTTCAATTTTTCCTGTAAATTACCTGCTGGAGATAATAGTTGGAAACCCACAATAACCTGCTTATTGGACGATTCAGTATTTGAAATTAAGTTCGAGCAATCCGGATCCTCGGGCAATTCACGCGAGTTACTATTCCAACATTGGAATAATGAATATGCATTAAATAAATATTGCTACGCCGAGTTGCTACATGGTGGCACTAATTAAGGTTAATTCTATTCACTTTAAAATTGACCTTTAAGCATTAGTGAAAATATGGTGTGACGTCAACAGACGTCCAGTATAGAATTAATTATTCAATAAACGAAAATATGAACAGTTCTCAGTGATATATTTCATCGTGGATAAAATTACGAAAACTGGTCAAATAAACTAGAAGATTCTCTTTTTGACATTACCTGGCATCCAGTCTCGACGTCAGCATACATTCCAGGGGCAATTGGCACATTTCCGCAGTGGAAGCCAGTAGGCGGTACCTCGTGGTAGAGTGGATAATCAACTCCGGGGATTCCGGGTATCTTGCTGAAGTCCTGCTTCGGCTCTTTGGGCTTCCTGTGAACTGTGGGCTGAGCTGGTGTGTGTATGACTGCCCTTATGGGCTGTGCATGGTAGAACGGGGGGTCAGCAAACCCACGTTTCTGGAAGGTTACATTGAATGATATTTTGTCATTATTTACACTAAAATTCATTTATAACCTCAATCATATTTCATCAACTCAGTGGCCTAAGTTTACTCATTCTATCGTGATCAGTACTCGTCTGTGGTTGGTAGCACGATTAATGATTATACATATATTAAGGCATCATCACTGCTCATATATACTCACTTTTGGAGTTCAGTAGTAGAGGATAGAATGTTCTGGCGTTGTCTTGACAATCAAATTAGGGCCCACCAAATACCCTGGATACTCAAAACTTAAAACCGTCTGTGTGGTTTTCTGCTTCCCAGAATTTTCGGTGGCACCGCATTCGGTTCAGGTGTAGGAACTACATTTTTACACACTCTTACCCTCAAGTGCTGCAGTGCTTAGTGTGCCGTTAGATCTGCCTTTTCACCCGTGAAAACAATCTTAGAGCTGATTGTTGTGGTTTTATATTTCATTTACTTTGAGATGTAAGTTGAAATTATAATTATGTATTTGATTATCTGTGCATTTATAGCCTCCTAGAGTGATATATGTGAAACAGCACGAAAGAATATTTGAGATTTTTACCAATAATTGGGTGAATGAATTCATAATGTAGACTTTGTTAGAAAGTTGAGAAGAATTGGAGCTAATTTGATATGCATGGGTTTTTGGTATACGTTGGCCTTATACTTATTGCTGGCCTCATAAAAAGGAAGTGGTTGGTTTAACTACAGAAAGTATCTATGGAGAAAATTAATTTTGACTGAGCAAAAAATTCCCTTCATGGTTATCTAATTTTTCAATTTTTAGTGGTAAATTATTAATATCGTTGTGCTAGCCAGTGAAGCCATATTCCAATCTGAGAAGGATATTATAAAATTTTTGAGTTCATCCCGCAATTCCTAAATGGTATCCGTCTGATAAAAAATAGCTTCCTTTTTCTCTGAAATTGGCGTACCTATTACACATTTATCACGTAAAGTTTTGTTCCCGCTTCAATCATTACAAATCTGCGGGTAGATCCTTCGGATAAACGCATTTATTCTTCATAGAGACTGGACTGATCAAAGATTCAACCATTGTCTTTGACTTCTGACAGTTTTTCTATGAACAGGAATCGAAAAGTTTCCTTACGACACACTTAGTCTGGGCTAACAACGGCCAAATGAACTATTAGAATACACAATACTCTCCGGCTATCTTTGGGTTTAGATTTGCATACCCTCTGAGGAATGAAACTCTATTCAATGTTAGAGACTACCTGATACCTGTGTTGTGAACTGATCATCGTCCTGTAGTTACCTAGTAGTCAAATAATTTGTACAATCGTCTTTTGACGGACCATGATTGCCTCTAAGGTAATTTATAGTTGTGAAAAGTTTGATGCTCTTTTTAACACATTTTAGACTAGACAAGACTCCTTTCTCCATTCACGTATTCCTTCATTTTATTAATCGATAACCGGTTTCTTCCATGTTTTATAAGAAAAATCACTTATTTCACAACGTATTGAATATACCTTCTATCGCTCTTTTGTTTGATTTTGAAAATTTCATTTTTTTTAAGTGGTTCAAGTCCAGTTTGAAGCAGTTAGATCAGGTAGTTAGTTAATAATGAGATCAATAGTGGTAGAGAGTGGCTTGCAAATCTTGCAAGATGAAAAAATACATGAAGAAACAAGTATCTTTCATAGCTAATTTATTGAATGAGTTTTATGTAAAGAATTAATTAGAATGTCCCCTAAAACCCAACTACGTAGTACTTGCATTTTGAATATTTTGCTAATGTGCTAATTTTGGATACGCACGATTTTATCTATCTATCACCTGCGGAGTTAAAGGCGATGGCGAAATTGGTGAATGAAACGTAATGAATAACTCATGGAGAGCTGAAACAGCACATTGCGTCTCAGATAATGGTGGGTAAGATGCCAATTATGTTTTCGGGTTAGCCGTCTCAAATATGCAGCAACCTGCGCCCAACTCTTTGGAGGCTCATAAGGATTAATTGAAGGGTCTAGTCTCCTTTAACCTTGAGACTGGGAAAATCCCCATGCGCTGCGATGCTTCTCTTATCTATGAGGACGTCCGTGATACGCTTCCGGCGGCTATCTCTGGTTGGATGAAAGGGAAAATCTCGCTGCGTGACATCTCTCTCGTGACCTTTCCTATAATTCCGCAGGATTTCAATCTTCACGCTCTACCTCATCGCCCTTCACAATCACGTAATGATGACTCTTAGGATGACGTCGTACTCGCTTCTTCTTCTCACAGAGGACTTCTAGAGTTGAATAAAGCATTCGCGGAGGGTACTTTTTTGCAGGAAAATTCAAGGAGGTAGTTGATTTTAGCTCACTTTCGGAAAGTAAGGTAGAGTTTAATAGTTTTTGGAAGGTCAGTTTTAGGTACATCCCCATAGTTCGTGACTAATAACCTTTAGAAAAAGATTTGCGGATGACCTTTCACAAACTGAGGTAACTTCGTGAGCATCTCTTAAATACCAGCTTGCCAATTGGTTTTCTGTATTTTTGTCTAAAAGAGATTGGATAATCTGCAAATAATTGCGATATATTACACACGCATGGATTAATTATGGAATATGAATTATAATAGTTCATCGCTAGAAACATTCTTCATATGAATATTGTAGCCGAAGCAATTTGGCCATGCTATTGGAAATTTGTGGTGAAGAAAAATATAAACTTGAATTATATTATAGTTGCAACAAGTAATCAACTAATAATTTCAAATTTTCTTTTAATCGCAGCCAGATTTACACATTTTTTTACGAAAAGAGGGTCCTAATTACTGCCTAAAAATGTGGTAACCAAGAATGCCTCCATTTACTTTAGGCTCATTTATGTAGATCAATTGTTGCTGTAGGTTGGAAGGGGGTCTTCTACAGAGCCCCCGGACACTTAAGGTTTCCTGTGACGACCCACGATTCTGACCCCCTGTGGCAAGCCAGCTTGCCACAGGGGGTCAGAATCTCGTGGTAGGCTCGCATTCGTAAGTTATATCAAACTTTTTTCTACTGCTTTCAGGTATTTCGGCCGCGCCTTAAAATTGATGAACTCACTTAATATTGTTTTTTGCACTATCTACATAATGACATTTTGGCTTTCCTTTTTCGTGAAAAACAGAATGTAGTGGCTGCAGTAAAAAAGCTAAATTCGACTACGTTACTTCACATGTGTTAACCAGCGGAGATCTCTTGTGAAGAATTTTATCCAGGGATTTTTCTCTTTTACGTGCCTGTCCACAAGAAAATGGTCTCAGAAATATTATTTACCTCCCAAATCAATTCATTTTTTTACTCATCGCATTTATTTGATAAATAGTGACTGATGTGTGTACGAGTCTCACAAATTAATCAATGCATACCTAATTTTTTTTCATTCAAAATAGCATTTGCGCTCAAAATGTTTTTAGAAAAGTCTGGATCCTTTTCTTTATTTTTTCTTGGAAAATTTTGGACGTTATCCTCACATGAAGTAGGACTTAAATATTTTTTCGTTTCCTAACATAAAGGTGATTGAATTTAATCGTACGAGTATCGGTTTAGGCATTTAGATGTTAGTAGTAGATATCTAAGAGAGAAAATGGAAATACTTGTAATTTATAAATCACTTTTTATCAGTTTTAATACATTAATATCTACTTATGCGGTGATTATTGCTTTCAGGGTATTCAATTGGGCGAAGAAGTCACATTTGGTAGTTATGAAATTGAATCAATATGGAAGGATGTGAACTGCTAAGGATTATTGCCCTAAATCTATCGATTTGCATTGTACAGGTTAATTTACAGGTTTCAGGCGTTTTAGTCAAGTGGGTGGAATGCTGAGCTGACGCGTAGACTCTTGTTTGTTTCAGGGTGATACTTTTGGGCACCCACCGCTTCCATGAAGCTGTGTGGTTTTTCCAGTGCCAGGTTATTCATGGAAATCTCAGATGATATTGGGAAAGAAACTGCTCTTTACTCTGATGTATGAATTTCACTCTCGGTTTAGATTAGTATTAGATGAGCTCTACCCATACTAATCAAAACAACCTGCGGTTTGATTGCTTTGGTTCTTAATTGATCTTTATGCCGAACATCGCCATTCAATTAATTTATCCTTCAATTTTAGATTTTATTTCCTCGTGACGTTTAAGTTTTCATGTGACTTTAGAGGTAAAATCGAATTTTGCTGGGTATTATTAGGCTGCATGTGGCCTAAGACATTACGAACACATCTAAAGCATTCCCCTCAAAAATCCCCCATTTACACCCCCCAGAAAGCCCTCAAAAATCAGTATTTACACCCTCGGCAGGTTTAGTTAACTCAGAAGGTCATTGTTTAATTTTTTACTGATGCAGTTCAATTTTGAAGTTTGACTAGCATTTGTATTTCAATTTTTCAAAATTCTTAACATAATTCTTTCCCATCTTCGAATGTGCTTTCATTAAATTAACTTTATTTTAAAATAAATTTATTTTTCGCTATACCCTTAAGGGTATTCATATATGAATACGGAATGAATGCCGTTGTAATACTGAGTGAAATAAAGTGAAGCATAACGAAGTCTTGCACTAGCGCTGAGATGTGGTTAGGTATATCCGTATTTATCTTACCTAGGCAACTCGACGCGTCCGTGGATACGACGCGGAGAGAAATGTTTGGAAGTACTCATATTTGTGACTTTCACCTTTGAGTGTCATTCACAAGATAGCTTGCAACATTCGGCTGTTAGTTAGGACGAGTCCATTCAAGGTTTCTTGATTGGAGAAACTCGCGTCGAAAGTGATTCCATCGAAATCGATGGCTATAATTGAACTTTTTTAATTGCGATTAATTTAATTATGATTAATTCATCGAACAGACGTGGGTTGAGCGAAATACTGGCTGGACCTGAATCGCGCAGCAAGTAGTTAACGTTTGTATGTGAGCGAGTGTATGTGTGTGAGTGAGAGAGAGATGTTGCGAAAATAAGCAGGACAATATTAGAGGTAACATTTGAAAAAGTAGTGAATTTCACTACTCAAAGCATGCATGGAAGTTTAAGCCTGTACATTAGTCCTAAATCAAACAGGAGAGATACGATTCATTATAATGTCTGAAACCATTTCTGAACAGAGACTAAAAATTATATGTACTATGGAGCCGAGAGCACAAGCATATGCGGCTTCACGAAATTCCTGCTATAAGGCACAGACAGCTACACATATTTTATGCCCAAAATATGGAGTAATCATAGCTTCATGAACTTACAAAAGTATACAATTGGAAATCAGGTAATAAATACTTACGCCCATGGACCTCAAAGACTCTTCTTTGAGAAAGAGAAATCTCATACACAAAGGATCTCTGATTTTAGTCAAACGGGAGTATTATTTTTGGAGGGCTTTACGATATCAATAGCCGCTGAAATGTCTCAAAAAACAATACTTATACGTATTCTAAAACCAAATCGATTATTTAAATAGCTATAAGTATTTTTAAAATTTTATAGTTAGAGTTTAAACGAATTAAAAATATCATGTTAATTTTTAAAGTCAGCTCGAGATGTATTTTTCTTATTCATCAATGGGTTCATTCGACTAAGTTGAACAAGGAAAAAGTATCAAATTAGAAATTATGTCGTATTTCTCAAAGGAAAGGTTTTCTTAAAATATAGGAGCATCACATCTAATATACGGAATCCTTTCTCACCAAAGTTTTCCTTTTCCTAGCAGGAGAATTCATATCAATTTTCTCAGATTTGATTCGAAATTGGCCATTCATAAATGTCTAAAAACCAGTAAAACACACGAGCTGAAAGGTATAACCATTAACAATTCATATTGAAGCTCATGCTGTCTATTTAGACGTTACCTTTCGGTGACCATGCAAATTTCTAAGTTCGCGCATCCCATGAGTAGTCGCGAAGGCCAAGAAGCTTGAATTCTCCTTGGAGGATGATGATTGATAGCGTAATTTACCTGTATTGACTTAGAGCTGGTGGACTCCGGGGACAAAACCAGCGACAGAGCGACGAGTAGCACACTAACTCCCCACGCCATTTTTCACTGCTGTATTTTTCCCTGCACTGCGGTTAGTTGATGCTGCCTCTCGAGGTGCGTTTGACCGTCTGTGGCGAGGGAGACACCTGGAGCGCGGTGATGTGAGCGGCGGGGGTACTGGTTGGGAGGGAAGGGGTGAGGGAGGGAGTGCGGGTGGGCTGGTCGAGGGGGCTCGGCGGGATGGGAGAGTGCGCAGGGGGAGGGTTGGGTTGGGGAGAGGTAGACACGGTTCTTCCACAGTTTGTTTTGGACCAAGAAAAGTGAGAGTTGCGACTGGAGAGGAAGGGCCAAGGAGACGATTCGAATCTCCTACCTTTTGGTCTTTTCGATCCCTTATCCACAAGTCACAACCATGATGAAAAATGCACTCACCGCCGGATTTCCGCGGTTGGCTCCCTAACCTCACACGACGTTGACGACGCTTCGCCAGCCTCCGTCTGCGCTAATGCAGGAAAAGGAATTACGGGCGTTGAAGTCTCCGAGTTAATCGACTTGTATTACATGCAAGTTACCTAAGTGGCGTTAGAGATTTTTTTCTCCGATTACGGGTGGGAAATACCTGATGACGATTGGGCCTCTGAGGAAACTACTTGGGGGAGGAAAAGATGGATAAGATAAGGACTGAGTTCCTCAAAATACTTATCTTTAGGGGTCGATGGCTGGGTAATTAAATATGCAAGGTTGTTTGAGATGGATATCAAGAGGGAGTTTAAGTTACAGCACGTGCAAATTTTTGAGCCTCCGAATACAATACTATTTGTGAAACAAGATGTTTCCTTCATTGATACTTCTAGCCGAACTATTTTTGCTCAATTTTACTTTCATAGCGTAGTAGGTAAATAGCACACATCTATGGAGCCTCTCAATAGACATCGACCATTTCATCAAGGCTTTTTATGTTATTAGGAGTCGGTTTATATCGAATGCTTTTGATGGTGCCAATTAAACTTTTTGAAAGTGAAAACTGTCGCAATAATCTCTATGTACCCAATAGTTGCTCTCTTGGCAACTGTTTCTAATTTTCATTTTGTCTAATTACAACTGTGTCTTTCAGATTATAAACTTTCACCAGCTTTGTTTGTCATTGACCTCTTTTATTAAAAAAAGGCATTAAAAATTTTATTGAAAATTCTGCTAAATATATGCCTCTCTAATGACTAATATATTTCTAGGTCTCTTGGAGTCTTATACTGAAAAAGAGCCGTTTTTAACTATGTTTTTTCTATTTATGAATGGAACCGGGTATAGTAAAAATTTGATGACGGTCACTTATTTCACAGTATCTCTAAATCTCTTTCAAAGTGTTTCCCTTCTTTGTTTTGGTATGAATTGTAGCCTTAGATCTATTCATATCTTCGCTCTTTTTTAGTAACAAAATGCGTAAATATTAGAGTTTAAATTGTGTCTAAAAACTGCACTAAAAATACGTCTGCCTGCGCGATGCAGTTTACACTTATGGGCATAAAACCACTTCCATTATGCATCAGAAGAATAAGTATAGTTCTATTTGCTATTCTTAAAATAATGCAGGGTGTTTTCTAGTGGTTCAAGTATATTTTTCTCAGAGAATTTGAAAATTTTTCCTATTAATAAACGCTTTTTCAACTCGTATAACTGAACACTATACAGGGTCGCACCCAAAAGTGGTAGGACTGATTTTTTTACAAGCATTTTATTGACGATATACTTACATCGACTTAATAATCTTCAAAGTATGCTCCTTGAGCTGCTAAACACTTTGTATAACGTTGCTCCCATTCCCCGTACGCCCGCTGGAAATTTTCTTTGGGGATGCCGTTGATGACCCTCGTCGAAACCTCTTGAACGGCCTTTATCGAGTCAAAACGTCGTCCCTTGAGCTGTCTTTTCATCAGTGGGAAGAAGAAGAAGTCCGGTGGTGCCAGATCGGGAGAATAGGGCGGGTGCGGCAACGTGGCAACGCCGTATTTGGCCAGGAGCTGTCTGACGACGAGCGCGCCATGGCAGAATTTTCGGCACCATCTTGGCGCACACCTTGCGCATGGCCAAATCCTGTGAAATAATGCGTCGGACGTTGGATGCAGACAGACCCAACTGGTCTGCAATTTCTTCACTGGTTAAGCTTCGGTCTGTGTTCAGCAGTGTCCTCACTCTGTCCACATTCGTGTCAATTCTTGCCGTCGACGGCCGTCCGGAGCGATGGTCGTCTTCAACGAGCTCCCTACCCTCTTTAAACAACTTGTGCCACTCAAATACTGTGGGGCGGCTTAAGGCAGTGTCCCCATAAACCTGCTTGATCATATCGAGGGTCTCAGTTGCCGTCTTCCCGAGTTTCGCACAAAACTTGACGGAATAACGTTGCTCTAAAGTCAGATTCATTTTGTTTTTCGACGCAGACGAAAAACTTGCTTCACTAAAAACGGTGTCCTCACTCAACTACAGCCCGCAGGCGACTGAGGTTGGTGTCGGTCTGTTGCTAAGAGCCCCCTCCACCTTACCCTGCCAGGCAGACCCCCCTCCACCGCGCCGTTCGCGCCAGAGAAAATCAGTCCTACCACTTTTGGGTGCAACCCTGTATACATAGTTTGCATAAAAAGTATCGGGAAAAGTTTCGGAAAAATAGATTTCTTTCAGACATTGCTACAGTGCTCAAAATTCTTCGAAGAACATACCATGAACGTCGACACACTTTGGCCAGCGGCTTTTCCACACCTTGAAGGCACCCTGGTAGGCGGATTCCGGGAGATCCTTAACGGTACGTGTGCAAGCTTTTTTGGTGGCACTTAGGGTCCTTTGGTGGTGTCCTGTGAGGGAGGATTTCATGTTTGGGAATAGGATATAGTCTGCTGGTGCCAATTCGGGACTGCAAGGGGGTTGTGGAATCGGCACAGTGCCAGGTCTTTCGCATCACCGAATTTTCGGTGATAATGGTGTGCACTGTCATCCTAACAATGCCAATACGATCTGCGATCATGCGCACACTTAACCAACGGTCTGAATTCAGTACTTCACGCACACGTCAGGAAAAAATTGTTACCGATACTTTTTATGCCAACTTTGTAAATGCTCAGAGTTAATTTTTAGACAATTTTTTATTATTTAATTATCAATATTGAAACTTTTTCTCCCTATTAAAAGTATTAGCTATTCTGAAAGAGGTTTTCATTAAGTAACTAATAAATGCTAGAATAAAACGTGTTATTAATTTAAAATTACCGCGGATAGAATTTAATTAGGTTAATGATTATTATTTGCACTCTTTGTTAATTAAAATGACACTGTCGTAATGAGGTTACCAAAAAATCATCTCTATGTAGGCAAATATTTAAAAAAGGCCCCTTTTAATGCCAAGACTGCATGTCAAAATCACCTATTTATTCTCATTAAGATAATTACCCAAAATCAAACGTGTGGAGGTAGGCTTTGTACTGTCCCTCAACACACGTCCCGTGGGCCTCTGAAACATTTCTGTGTAATAGTTAACACGAATTATTTCTAATAATTTATTCCTAGATTCTTCTCATTACCTTTCCTTTTCTTACCTTTCAAATATCTAGTCTATTTTTCTCTTTAATCTGGTTTCGTTTCTTATAGAACAGCCATCAATATTTTGCTTCAGCTCAATTGCATTCCATCCTCTTTTTTCTGCCTTCCTTGGATGGTTCTCTAGTCATCTCCTCTTTCCATCACGTCTCTATTCCTAGCTTTTCAGCTTTCTATTTCATATCTGCTCTTTCTCCCAATACTTCTCAATGAACACATCAGATATCTCCAATTCTTCTTCATCCTGCCTCAAAGATCATACATATGGACCGTTCTACGTCATACTTCATATTCAAGACTTGGATTTTGGTTCACTTTAGTGAGATAATTGTGGTTTGCTCGTAAATATTAGAATTCGGAACAGTTTCAAGAGATTTGTTTGAGCAACACTACGTTTTTTGAGGTTATCACTTGAACTTCATTCTCTGGAATGCATATTCTGATCTAAGATTTCGCTTGGAAGCCTTTTTTTTTTGTTTGGTGGACATCTCCCGAGAATTTAACGCCATTTGATGGCCAAGCCTCTCTCCCATCCTACTCTCCCTGAGTTGCGTAAGGCCATTAAGCTAAGACGCCGGCTCGTGTTCATATGTCTTGCGCTCGATAGAAGCACTAAATCGCCTCAGGGATTCGAAAGTTGAAATTCGCGGCTGTGGATAATTTTCTCGCAGACTTTTTCTACTAATTTCAGTTGTCCTGCACATTTCGGGGAAATTTTGGAAAGGTTTTGTGTTCAACCAAGAAAACTAGATCTATGGAACGGTCAAATTAGCAATTATATAGGATGAAAAACATTTTGTGGGTGAAGGACCTCCGACTGGAGAACAAAAAGGGGAGTATTCACGAGCCCTTGGACGAGTCTATCTATGTACTTAGGTCCGGTATTGCCCGACTCAAAGAGATTTAACACTTGAATGAAATTAAGAATACAAAATAAATTTTCCACTGTACTTTATTAGCTTACTTTGTATTCTTAATTTCATTAAAATGAATTTCCTCAAGGTTGAGCCAGAAACAATTGAAGATTTAACACTCCTTGAGATACCTTTTCAAATCAAGTTACGCAAAAATTCTGTCGCACTTTTCTCAATTCTTTATGGGTATGTTAAATTAATTTGAAATTTATCATTTTAACTGCGTATTTCCTTGACGCATTAGGGCTAAATAACTGAAAAATACGCATTTGAGATTTTCAAATAAGGATGCCTAAAATAAACGAAAATAGTTTGTTCGCTGTTCCTCTATCCGAGGAGTGTTACAAGTCAGCATTACAAGTGGTTTGAAATCCGGTGTGTTTTCTTGATGTTTGTACGGCAGTAACTAAAATTTTTGTGGACGGAAAACATTTTTAAGCATCTTAAATTCTCTCTATCATTTGGTAGAGAATGGTGCAAATCATCTGAAATGCCATTTCATTGATATCTTTTCAACGCAATAAATATATGTATCCTGCTGCCCTCAAAGTTAGCTCGGCACTTTTCGTTAAAATTAGGCACTGGATTTATAATATATTCTTGGGCATTTGCCAACCCTTATTATATTGTTTTTTTAATATAAGAGAAATATACATCCTTAAGCACGCCAAAGGATCTATATCACTAAGCATGACCTTCGGATTTCCCAAAGGAGGATTCGAATACCAGGATTCTCCAAGAAACAATGAATATCCGTTCATTCGAGATAAGAAAATTTAAACTCAGCAAAGAATTTTCAGTGATGACCGTTATGCCTTATCAGTATTTGATAATAAATAAGTCTAACGGAGTTAAACGTTTAATCGATAAATGTAGACGTTGTAACCCTCTGCACAGAACTTCAGTAGCCTGAATGTCAGTTTTCACAACGTCGACTTATAAATGTACACGGATCGGATTGTGTCGGCATCCAGACTCCGATCCTAAATAGTCCCTTCGTCCCCCTTGGCCGTGGTCTAAGCCCTGTAGTTACGGCAGCAGTAGACCTGCCTGTGGGTATTCCTAATTTCGCTTTTCTTCCCACATCGCTCTTTTCCTACTCCACACTTCCTCTCCCCCAGTCTCTTTCCCCGCGAACACTCGGGAGTCCCGCACGCCCGGCCGCTTTCACCTGACCCCCTTACGCTCGCTGCCCGCCCCGCCACCCCTCTTCCTCGCCTTCCCCTCCTCGGAACCCATCCGGCGGCGGCCTCTACCCCACCCCCTCTTCCGCCCCCTCGACACAATTCTTCCCCCTCCTTCTCGTCGCCGTCCCACACACCCCTCACCTCTCTCTCTGCCATAGGCCTTCTCACCTTCGACGATAGAGGGGGATATTGAAGCGAGAAATCTATCATTATTGTCGTTACCCGCGGGAACTGGTTTCACGATATTTGGAGGAGATTGAATTAGACGACGCGTGCTCGGCTCTCGTTTCGTCACTTCAACCGAGTCCGAGGGAGACTTCCCGATGGTTTTGTGTTTGGTCGCCCGATCTCCTTCGTCCTTTCCCTGCCAAGGCCCGGAGAAATGCAAATGAACCGTTCGAGCTAGCCACGAAGTTTTCCGTTTCATGTATTTCCTTAAGTTCGACGACGCGCCCGATCCCGATTGAGTATTTTTCCCTGGCGCAATTTACCTCGAGAACGAGATTGAATTAATTTTTGAAAATGCTCTGGTTTGGTTCCCCTTCACTCCCAGATTAAATGTGTGTATGAGATGCTCCACGTCAACCAAGAGCCAATTACGGCAAGGAGCGAGTTCCACGAAGTACCTACCTGAACAGGTGAATGACGATGGCTTCATGTTAAATCGGCATAGATCGGCGAAAGCTCTCTCTCTCTCTCTCTCTATATATATATATATATATATATATATATATATATATATACATACATATATATATATATATACATACATATATATATATATACATATATATATATTTATATATATATATATACATTAATATATTTATATATATATATATATATATATATAAATGCACATGCTATGAAATCGCTGTCAACTCAAAATTTATCACTAGCGGTCGAAACATTTGAAATTCGAGGTAACGGTAAGGTAATGAAAATAGTCGTGATGATTGCTGAAATGAAACTCTTGCTTAAAAGGGTATGAGGACTAGATTAGTAATAAAATTAATCTTAACGTAATTGATTCTTAAAAAAATACAATAAGTAATCGTGACTGGTAATTTGATTACATTTCCTCGAGTATTACCCATGACTGTAGTTTTTTTAAGCAATGCAATGAAAATGCACTTCGCAAAAAATCATGTTTTTTTAATCAAGTAAAAATGCACTATTTCCAGAGTGCTCATTACGTTGTCTGGTGCGCTAAGCATGTGGGAAGTAGGTCGCCTTTTTTTTGTAATTTCTCAACGAATCAATGAACCAGAAATTATTTCTGAATACGAGTAAGCATTCTGAGGTTATGGTGAAGTAGTTAAAATCCATAAAATTGCACGAAGTTTAAGAAGGTGAAGGTCCTAGCAGATTGAAAGGGGTGGTAGTCAATTGTATCAATCATTACGAGATTGAAAAAAAATATTTGGGAATTGAGGTTTTGATTATATATTTTAAAGCATAGGATAGAAAATATCTGGAGCGTGGACGACAGTACTCAGAAAATAATCTGTAACTTTAGATTTTTTATTCTGGGTATTTAACTTTTGAAATTACATACCGCCATGCGATAGAAAATAAAATACCGCTGAAAGCAAAGTGAAAGGAAAGCTCGCAAGGGAGTTGAAAATAAAGAATTCAGCAAAGAAGGTTAGGCCTTTACGGCAGCATTTACTATGAACAGTCTGTCCTCTTCCGTGTATCTAAATGCTACTCCCACTACTTTTTGGCACTATCGTATAGAAATTCAAATAAATTGTTTTAATTCAACAGTAAGAAACAGAGTAGCCTCACTGTTACATCAACTCTAGTCAATATCCAAAGGAGACTCGCACATTGTTTTGTTTTCTTGTTTAGGTTCCCTCTTGTGATCTTCGCAATTTAATGACAACCTTAAGTGGTCAAATAAACGAGTAGAGACTTTAATACACGATTATTATTTAATACATATGTTTAGGGATAAGGATCAAGATAAAGTGGGGGAAATGGTGGCACTAATGTGCATTCATTCTGCAGGATTTTCATTTTATGTTCGTCCGGTGGTTAAAGCGCTAGACTCCTTAAACAGGTTTCAAATCCTTGTGACTTCTCAAGTTAACTTCATATTCAATGCAAACTTTGTGATTTTTCAGCTGCCTTCCTGGGAAACCACAGGCGGCATAGGGAAGGAACTGGCCTCCCTTTTTACTCTGATTTCTAAATTTCACGCCCTGTATAAGGCTTATATTATTGGACGAGCTTTGTTCTCTCTTATCAAACCAAAATTTGGTAGGGTTATGAGAAAAATAAAATTTGCACTTTTACACAGATTTAATTGTAACGTACAACGCGTTTCAGTTCATTATCAGGCACAAGACGTTCGTTGTACGTTACAAATAAATCTTTGGAAAAAATGCAAATTTTGTTTTTCTCATAGTGACGAACTTCCACTACATCTCGTCTGAATCTGTTAAATATATTTGGTCGGATACTATAGTATGGGTGGTTGGTTGATTACTCTCTCCCTAAGATTCACAGTTGCCCCTGTTTTAGTTTTTATTTGAGCATGTCTTTGAATGCGGCATTGAATCTCAAATGTCGTTTGCCATAGTTACGCAGTTCTATTTAAAAAATAGTAAGGACCTTTTCATAAAAAATGGCACTAGTATGAAATGGTTCTTAAGATTGTTTGGCTGTGTGCACTTAACAATTTTTGCCTTCCTCATATTTTATATTTAATAGTGAGGACTCTCACCCATAACCTGAATGATAATACTTATACTAGACATTCAAATGCATGTGCGTAGTTGACGTTGCATATGCACGCTGGTTTGATTTTAAATTTAAAAGTACGCCACAAAAAATCATAGCTTTTTTCCGGAAGAAGATGGGAATTTGTTTAAAATTTTCAGTATATTCAAACAGTAATATGATTTCATTTTGAAAAAGTGTGTATAGACTCTATTAAAGTCTCAATGTTTGCTGGGAATTTCGTTTCTTGGTGCAAAATATTTCGTTGCGGTGACTAATCGTCGTGCTTTTTGTAAAACTGACGTCATTATTTGGTTTGCGGTTGTGTATGAGCATGATGACTGGTTTTCAGAAGATTCCTAAATAACTTTTGATGAGCCTTAGTAGAGGCGCTCGAAGGACGAAGGCCTTGAGTGGGTTCTCTTAAGGGCAAAGGGCATTTTCTCTGCGAACAAATGCGTTGAAGTGTAAAATGCTGAAGGTCATAGATTCCGGAAAATATTCGCCACCGCGTGAGGGAGTATACGAAGCGTATTTTAGGGAATGGGTGAAGTGCTCAAAAAAACTTTTGAATCCGAATCGAGGGAGTTGGTTTCGTCCTCTCCTTTCCTTTATCGCATTGATCTCCCGTTTTCATCTGTTGGTTTTTAAAGAAAAGTTCAACCCTTGTAGGTGAATTCACCTTTCTGTGAAAACTGCGCAACATATAAACTGCGGATTTCCAGTCTGAGCGTGAAATAACTCCAGCATGCAAAGGTCGCGCGAAGCAAAATCAAAATCGCTACGGAACGTAGACTGAAACGTAACGTGAGAAATAATCAAGTGTGGTTACGGCTACGGTTAGAAAACACATTTGATATGAAAAATAAGACTGTGTTTAAGACATCAAGCGAGTACAATTAGAAGTGGCATACTCTTTACTGAGATCCTGGAATAAATGTGCGTAAGTAATATTATTTCAAATATAATAATATTTGAAAAGTCATAAATATTTCCCTTTCATTCCGGCCAGAATACTTAGATTATTATGTCTATTAGTGACTCTGTTAATTAGTTCACACGCCAATTTTAAAGTTAATATATGATCGGGCTATTGAAATTCTGAACTAACATTATAATAAATTCCGCTTCCTATAATACAAAAAAACCAGCTGTCTAGGTTTCACAAATTGAGAAGCTTCGTGTTTATAGGGCGTCTATTACAAATTAACATCATTTTTCGTGCAAATTTCTCTTTTTGAACCCACTTGAGTTTTGCAATTACAGGACTACATTTGTTTGAAATCATGCACTCGCGTACCAAAAATTCAGCGTAGTGTTTCCATGATTCGTTTCTGTCAATTGAGCCTTCATTATAGAAGTTGAACCATATTGCAAGCACCTTCAGGATTTAATAAATTATGAGCTTCATTAGATAGAGTCTGTGTTGCTCTTGATAAAACGGCAAGATAAAACCAATGTAAGGTTCATAGTTTCCGGCAGAATGTGGTGTATGATATTCATGTCGCAAAAAGTTTTTTTCTACTTTTCCGCAAATGACAAGTTGTAATTAATGACGCACATTCCGAATAACAGAATCATATTCAGGTTCAAGACCGAACCTCATGCCTCAATAAGACTCCTTGAGTCGAAACACGTCATTTATTAAAATTTTTATTTTTTGGTAAAATATGCGAATTTTTCAATTTTTTTACAAATTCATTAAGATAAAAGATCGGTTGTTAAAATTGAACTCAGCGGTAATGGAATGGATGTAGTAATATGATAGCATAGCTTTTGTGTTTAATATCACAAGTATAACTCCTTTCAAATACTATAAGCACTCTTGAAGTACGTAAGGTAGTCAGCATAAGAGGAAGTAAGCTCGTTCCTAATTAGAAATAGCACATCGAACGTCAAAGTCTGTGAAATAAGGAAAATGAGGAATAAACAAGAGTTTCCTTTTCACTTCACGCCTATTCTCCCGTTGAAAGGTTTAACGTGGTGGTGGGATACAAACGACTTACGCAGGCATGAGCTGAATTATTTAGGAGTATTCTTTTCTAAATTCATTTTAGCTCAAGGACTGCGAAGTACGTCGAAGTTTGCGCAAACGCATTCTTCATTACGAGTGCCTTATCGCATTGAAGTAATCGGGTGCGTAAATAATTATATTCAATGAAACGTGCTCACCATCTCTAAATGTATATTTTTAAATTAAAGATAAATATCGTGTTTAGAGTTTTAAAGTTTCCTCAAATTATTTTACTTCTACGTAATCGTATTTACTCTAATTTTACAATGAGTGAACAAATTTTTCTTTTTATACTCTTTCGTTTATTAAATTAGCCTTTGCCCTAAGTAAATATGAAGGTTAGCGTAAAAAAATTCGCTTTATCAGTCGGAAGGGAGGAATAGTGACAGTGGCTGATATTTTTGTTCGTCATGCCTTATTCAAGCTCCGAATTTTAGTATTACCTTATTTGTTGGGTTGATCCTCCAGAAGTGAAGACGGAAATTCAGTTTGAATGCTGTGGAGAAACTCGCGCCACTCTGATCTTCAGGTTAACAATTTTTTATCACGAATACTCTGGTGCGGGACTGTACATTTTACTGTCCTTTTGAATGTTACTTATACATTTCTGCTCAGTGATTTTCTTTCGGAAATATCATGGCTAATTACGTAAGCCAAGTACATAAGTCGTCGCTATTTAAAATATTGAAGTTGATGTCAGATTAGTGTCATGTTTGACTGGATTGACCAGCGCGTACCCTTTTAGCAACTTTCAAGATTGCTTTCAAGTTTGTTCCAGCATTATCGAGTGATTATTGGTCCTAGACTTTGGGGGCCCAGGGCACCTTCATAAACTGAAATTAAAATTCAACGCCAATTACCAAATGAATAGTGCATCACGGTTTTTTTTATTGAATGTGATAGGCATTAAAATGTTGCATGCCTATGAAAATAAAAGATTTATGGGCCTAAAATTAATACATCTAAACATTTAAACAGCCTGGGACTTACATTTTTAATTAGGATAAGTGGTAAAGTTTCATCTATCAGCGATCAGAATAATTTTTAAAGCATACATTTTTAATTAGGTTAAGTGGTAAAGTTTCAGCTATCAGCGATCAGAATAGTTTTTAAAGCAGAAGACTGTCGACTTTGATGACAAGTAGATGTTTTATTTATTTTATACGAGTAGTTCATGTCACTCTAAGGATTATAATATTATATTTAAAATGGGGAAATAATATTTTCCTTTGATGAATGAAACAAATATTTGTTTGAAAAATTCCTCATCATCAATAACGATACTATAAATCCGAGGATTGGTTTTATCAGTCTCTAAACTCTCCTGTTCCCTAGCAATCCTCTGGAAGAAATGTTCAACATAACTCGACTACGATATTACTACCCTCTTATCTATTCAGGAGTATGTATAGGGGTTTTATAACAATATTCTATCATTTAAAACTCTTATGTTGTCGTAATTATAAAAATTAAAAGCAATTAGAATTTCAAATGTATTACATTTTTCAATACAATTGAAAATGATGCTTAATTATAATGTTTATAAAGGTTTAAAGCTTATTTTTCTGGATTGTTAGATTTCTCAAACTTTTTCTAAATATACCAGGTGTGTTTCTGGAGAATATTTGTCAAGAAATTGTATTTTAAAAATTATTTTTTTTGGGGACCCACGGCTCACAAGGGACTCATGATAGTTTGGCCTCATCTCGTCGTTCCCCCACCAGTCGTCCCTGATCTTTAAATGTGAGACGACTCTGCCGATCAAAGTGAACCCAGTGCGCACCCTGCTTCAATCAGTTTAACTGACGGCCCTTTGGAAAACGACTGTGGTCACGGAGGGATCCCACGTTTCCATTTTCAGTGATCTGTGCGTCTTGGTTCAATTTCGTGTGCCCATAATATATCCTAACAATTCAAATCTGTTTCACAACAGTCAAATCTCGAAGTGACATATTTCATTCCGGGGTAGGAAATTTAGAAAAACTTGAAATAGAGAACTTGATCGTTGATGAAACAGGGTGAGCTTAAAATGGAGGATTTTCAGGCTTCAGTTAATTGTGGATTTGAGTGGCGCTTCTTTTAAATATTTTCTTTTTTCCTGTTTGCAAATCTGTAGACAATGAAAAATAAAACTAGCAGAAAGGTAAACGAGGGATGTCTTTGGCATTTTAGTTCAAGACAGGTCTTTGAGAAACCATGAAGACATGAAAAGTGGGTGCAGGAGATACTGGGAGGCAGTGGGATGTTGAAGAATGTTCAGCATGATATGTTGGAGTTGGATGGAGTAAAATGTATATTTTGGGCTGAATGGAGAAAGTTAGAGGTAAAAATTTGTTATTTTAGCACAGATTTTTAGGGTATTTAGAATCGTGCCCGAAGGCTCTTTCAACTCTATCAATTTCTAGTCTCTGGGTTCATAAAAACAATACGGTAGACTAATGCTAACGATAATCGATGGAACGAACCACTCTGAGGGCTGTGACCTATTAATGCATTATTTCTGTCAACCTGCCCGTTTAGTATGAGATGAATTTTGAATAAAAATAAAATGTTGTTTCTATTGATTATTCGCGATTGCCAGGTTCGCGTCTAGGGTATAGCGTCCTTTGCAGAAAAGAGACCAAAAAAGTGGCTTCAATACACGTGGACCATTATCCATTTCCGTTAAAAATACTCTCCGAAGTAGAAAGAGCGTAGCGCATTTACGCGTAGTTTAACTTATGCATTTTGGAGCTCACATCCAGTGTTGTGAAGTGTAAGCATATTTGGGCATGATGGCCTACGCGATGTAACTCGTAGGGGAAAAAATATCCGAAGTCGTTTATGATTAGCGATTAGTGCTTATGTTCTCCTGGTCAAATCTATAGCCAATGGAATTTTACTTTTTTGTTCCAGGATGTAACAAGTACGCAAGCGAGTGTACAATGCTAATCGAGCAAATGAAGTGCAGCGTTGCGCGTCATTTACTTAGCCTGCAAATTGCGGCGCTTCGATATATTTTCTCGATCAGCATGCACTAAAGATGGTGGCGTTGGCATGATTTAAAGTGACGTATTCAAGTTAGATGATGATGCATGAATGCAGCATTAATTAACGTGCAAACTTAATGCGTCTCAATACGCAACTATGGAAATTTATGACACTTAATATCTGGACCAAAAAGACGCGAGTAAATTTAACGCAGATTTAACATTTCTTTTCTTCCATTCGATTCGCGACAGTATCGTACATTGGCCAAATTTTGATACGCTAGGTAAAAAATTACGAAAATAAATGAGGTTATCCATGATATTGATGAATGACTTTGTAGATTCCACAAACTTAATTGCCCACAGAAATAGCACTGTTGCACACTGTTGCAAAGTTATGCATGTGCATTATATGCTAAAGAGTAGCTGAACATGTTTTTCAGTGATACTGTGAAATGATACATAGCAACTTGTGGAATTACATAGTTGTATTTAAACTTTGGACGTCTATGATTGACAAGATTATGCACCTGAATTTATCAAATAACACTATTTGTCTGCCTAGCCATACAAAATAATTTGAGTGGAGTGTCTTATTTGTCTTACATGGTTTTTTGTACGGTCTTAGTGCAGAAGGGCCCTTGGAATAAATGCGCTAATCCAAGTTACCCCTAAAGAAAAGGAAGGATTGGTTATAAATGTGTTTTAAAATTTAGGATTTTTTTTAAATTTTGTGTTGCATTTACAGAATTTGTTACAAAATGCTGGGTTCATTCATGAATCCTGTCAACGGACACTGAAAGAAAATATTTTTCAAATGCGTGGAAAAATTTGAATAAAATGTTTTCCTGCGTATCAATAATTATTAATTATTTTTCTCATATCGATTAAACGTTTGAATGAAAGGGTTTATCTTTTCCGATGAACAAGGAAGGTATTCGTCATTAAGCGTATTTACCCATTTGAGACCGGTTACTCAACGGTAAATTTTGATAATAAGTTAGATTTTTCTTTATGTGGTATGTCATGCTAACTTTATTTGTAATCGTGAATGTGTAATGAATATTGCCAATCAGCTAATTTTCTTAAGCACAATATAGCATGGTTGACACCAACTTCATATGAGTGCATTAATAAGTAATGCTATCAACGGAAATATTATTTCTAGTAAGGAAACAATTGGGCTGATTTCTAATTAAATGATTGATTAAGTGACTTCACATTACTTTTAATGAGTTTATTATGACATGTTTTGTGTCTTAATTCAGTCATTTTAATCAATTTCAATCTTTTTTGCATCTCCTAATATGTCCACAACGCCGTAGAGATTTTCATTTATACCAGATGCCGCCACTCCAAGGTCGTCGCCGTTGAAATAGAAATGGATCTCTCCGTTGGGGTTCTTGATAACTGCTAAACTGTCTCCTGTCTGTAATTGAAAAGAGACTAATCAGTGATTGCGGTTGCAATAGTCTTAAGACATCCCTTATTGAAATGAATCTCTCGTATTCATTTGACCAGGTTAACGGAAACATAGGAGAGAAGAGTCGGGGAATTCTGAGGATTAATAAAAAAAATATTCTTCTCTTACCATCTTTGACTCGTTGACCTTGGCATTTATCGATAAAAATTCAACTTTTATCCAAGCAGTCGTGCATTCACGTTGACAACAGGGGGTTTTTATCACTACCCGGACTAGCAAAATCATTAATCCGGGTTTTCATATGGAATTCGCTCAAATATTAATTTGCGCTTACGTAATAATTTTGACTATCATAAATGATGATATTACAAATATGAAGATGCTAAACGCTTGAAATTATAAAATTTATGTTGGAAAAATATGCATGCTGTTCGTAGTTGAGGAATTGTAAAAGTTATGAAAGAAAATATCACGTTGAAAACTGGAACTCTCATATCATAAAATATCATGATGCGCATTCTATCAATGGTTGGTTTTGGACAGTTCCAGCCATGTGTTTCATATGTCATTCCGCCTTAGTATTCCTCGTCTTTGCTGTACATTCTTCCCATCTTACATCTTCGTACTTTTAAATACTACCTTTATTGTCCCACTACCTCGCAGTATCTTCTCCACCCACTCCTGTCTTCTTTGAAGCTCATCATGAAAGTTCCTCCCTTGTTTCACCATATTTAAAACTTCGTTGCTAATCGTCTTCCCTGCCCAAGTGATGTCACCTATCGTAGCGCATTATTGTCGATTCGTCTCCTCGTCTCAAAAGTCTCTCAATCTACGCTCATCTTCTTGGTCGAAAGACCGCAGATTTTGGATCTATACAATGACATCTATACCATGATTCATATCCAACTCTTTAAAAAAATATTTCCCTCGTGTATTTTTGTTAGCGTTATATTTTCAGCTCCTTCTGATAATTTCTTCGCTAACCCAATTCTTCTAATCTCCCAACGATTGCGTCTATTTTCCACCAAAACGTTGCCTAAATACGTGAACTGCTCCATCTTGTCTAGTTTTCTTCGTCACATTTCAATTTAATTTAGCCGTCCACAAAAGCCCTGCATGACAGCGTGCCTGAGTGCGCAGTTTTGTCGAAGGCACTCCAAATTTTGCGAGGCAAATGCATTGCACCAGAAAATGAGCAGGTCAATCATACAAGTGGCACAACTGCTTTCCCCAACGAAATAGGGCGTAAATTACAGGAGGTACACCTAGGATTCTTTGTAATTAAATTTCATAACCAAATTTGAAATATAATTCGGTATATAGAAGAGTGTAGATGAAAGTTTTGAGATCATTGATAAGTTTTGGTTTGTGGAGAAAACATAATAGAGTTTGTTGCTAAAAAGCGTATGAAAAAGCGGGGATCACTCAAGTGGATAATATGCCGGGGTGCTTTGGAGTAGAATTTGAGATTTTTACAGAGGTTGAATTGGAAATTTGACCCCTTGGACTTAATTTTGGACGTATAAATTTGGACGTATTCTATTAGCAAGATCCAAGAGGCACAGTTCATGGACAAGGTACTTCTGTGGAACAGATCACAGCAGAAAGGAAAGAGTGGGCGAGGCGGAAGACTGGCAAAGAGGGTAGGAGGAGGGACTCGTGTCACGGAAATCATTGGAAGCGTGAGATCGGCTTTCCTCGGTTTACGCCCAGCGTTTCTGGTTTGAAATTCCCTGTTGAAATAGCGCCGATTCAGCAACTTATCGAGTATTTGATGCAAATAGAATGCATGCTTTCGGGGAAAGGGGGGGGGGTGGATGTTTCGTAAGGTGAAAGAGGGGACAATCGAGGAAGCCAGACCATCAAAACCAGGACAGTAACTCAGGCCGAGCGATCTTGCAAGATACCGCCTAACGTAAAGGCATGCCAAAGTTCGGAACTCGAATACGCTGATGAGAATTGTGTTCTTGCGTTGGACATTGCGCTGTGATCTCACCACGAGGGCACGCGTTCAGTTCTTGCTCGGTGCTGGCCGATTTTTTCAGAGGTGTTCAGATTCCCATTTGGTTGCAATGGGCAGAGTGCTTACTTCGGTGGATTACTAGTATTCGAATTAAGCGGATGGCGCACTTCAATTGATAATGAAGCAATAAATTTTCCAGGAATATCTGCAACGAAATAAGCTATCTGTGCAGCAGAAAATAATTTTCTATCAAAATATGTGTAACTTCTTTCAAAGAAAAAACAATTTTTTCGGTTAATTTGGTATTATTCTTCCAAATTGACATCAGCCAATAAAATTGAAACTTTAAACTTTTATTCAATAAAAGTATGCGTTGGTTAAAAAACTGACAGCTCATTTAGATTAGGTAGTAAAATCGTTAGTCAGAGAGTACAAGAACAGTGAACAACAGTGAACAGTGTTCACTAGATCAGTGTGCTTACCAACATATTCGTATATACTATGTTCACATATTTGAACACCGAATTGCAAGTATTGGAAAGCATTTGCATGCATTTATACCCTGTAGACATTCGTTTTTGTAAATTAAAAATTTAATTTCTAAAGTATTCATCATATTTGTTTAATGTTAAGGTAAATACTTCGACCGAAAGTATGGAAAATGGACGACGGAGGTCGTATGACTGGCTCATCAAGAACTGGGCAAGCCGTACTTGGACTGTTGGTGATTGGAATGTGAGAGATTTGTATGGAACCAAACAATATTTAGTGAATCAAATAACTTATTAATGAATGGATATATTGTTTCTATGAGAACATGAGCATAACGAGTGTTATATTTTTGAAATTGATGGGATTGGTATCGTATGGTGATCAGGGGTTTAATGATGGGTTTCAAGCAGGTTAGAGTGAAGGCTTACTATGCATAGGAGAGCCAATATACGTCTAATGAAATACAAGTTTATCTCACAGCTTGCTTTGGTCTGCATTTCAGTTGACATTTGAAATTTTGTTATTGTAGGATTTTATTCACCAGTAGATGGCGCCAGCAAAAGCTTGATGGATCAGTTTTGGGGGCATTAGAGAAGTTTTGAGTGGATGTGACATGTATAGAGACAAGCAATAATAGTAGACATTATTGAGTTGGTTGGTGTGATGCGGAGTACCCCAGAAAAATTGGTCGGGCTATTTGGTCATCTCCAAATGAAAATGAGCGTTATGTGAAATGTATAGATTGCCTTGAATGTGTAGTTCAAGCTGCAATATATTCCCATGTGTGCATGAACAAGCGGTGATAAAATCAGTTAAAGGGAACAGTATTCCTGGAATGACATCAAATCAGCATATTTTATACTTTACCTACCTTAGGTGGGAACTCCATGAAGGATATACGTGTACATAACTTATTATTATTATGTACTTAAAATATATATAGTATATATGCATGTGTCACTGATTGAGATTCGAACAACGTAATAATCAATGGCGCACACTAACCTCAGTCAAATATTTGAATGCGCTGCGATCTCTGGCCTTCAGTGCATTTTAGTCGGGAGATATCATTTACATGCAATTTCGAGTGACATCTCGATGACATATTAATATAATAAACTGCAACGCAACTCCTATAAGTCTTGAATTATGGAAAGGTAACGGAGCGAAATGAAACACCATTAAAATTAAATCCTTCAAAGTTCAAGTATGTTTTATATGCGCCTTATAATAATCAATTGGTAGTAAAAGCAGTCAGTTGATAAACTGAAATATTGAAGTTATGACCAAACTATCATTAATGGTGGAATTGCTCAGACCTTTGAAGTGTAGAATGGATTGGAATCGATGGATTTTTTTCTTTTATGTTCCATTTCTTCAAACTTCCGGGCCATTGGATTAAACATTTCTTTTCGGAATAAGTAAGTGCCTGTCAGTTATAAGTGTCAGCGGGCTCTCTTATCCGAGTATGGAGCTATGAGCCATCGTCTTGAGTGAATTCAACCCGTCGCCTTTGTATCCCTCCTCTCTCTATTCTGAAGGCGAGCACCTCTCCAACGCTTTCTCTATTTTACACTGATTTCCATATATGCCTTTTGTATGCCACAAACAACTGCTCAACTCTGAAACAGGCATTGTACGAGAATTACTGTTTTCTGTAAATGTACCTAATGTCAGCAATTACCCGGACATCAGTCCCAGTTTTTGTATTTGACATCAGCATGGCATAGTGGCTGAGTTAGCGGAGGGCCCACAATTACTTAAAGGCTACGAGTTCATATCTGATAAAACCTCTGGACCCCCCTGTTAAGTTCATTCTATATCTGTATTTCCAAGCATATCAAACTTTCTGGGCAACCATAGGAATCGCAGGAGAAGTAAGTGCCCATTACAACGCCCGGCCGTCCCGAATGCATGAATTTAACACGCCACCTAAGGCCTTATCTGTAGTTTTCCCGCGGTGTGTGAATACCATAGAAAGTCCGCCTTCGGCTTGTAAACTTAAGTTCCATCAAGGCAATGAATAGCAGTATTACTATCCCTGGTATTTTGCTCTACTCGTATACCATCAATGGTATTTAAGTTGGCTGTCTGAAAGTTTTAACATATAATATTTCTCACCAGCCGAAAATGATTGCGTTCTCTCTAAATGTACCAAATAACTAAATTATGATCCGCAGAATTTATTGCTATCTCAAAATTAAAAAACAACAAGAAAATTTGGATTTAACCTTGAATTATCTAATGCAAAGTGCAATTTCAAATGAGGGAATTGCAACATATTTAAATAAAGGAATAGAAAGTTAGGGAATAGTCTAAAATCGCGAATTTCTTACTGGCAGCCCTGGGAAAACCCATGACGCGTCTTGCCCCAAGTTACCTCCATCTGGCTGCTACTTCAAGCTTTATTATTTTCGGAAATCATATTTCCCATTTTATCCTGATACCTAATTGGATAAATCGAATTAACTTTGCACAAATATACCCGTTTTAAGAAGATGAAATAGTAATTAGGGAACAACATTACTTATGACACAGGAAAATGATTACTTTTCTTAGGTTGACCTAGTAAAAGTCATTGTTTTCCTGGGTCCCATTTGAAAAAAGAGTCAATTTGCTATATTTACAATTGTTATTCCTGGAGCGTAATTTTCATTCGTAGTAACCCAACTGCTCCCGTTGAAAAATTGCAGACTCTGGCCGGATAGAATCCACGACAGGCCCCTGTAAACGAATTTCGTTTTCCATTAATATAGTGAATACATTTTTCCATTTCAATATATAATATTGTGAACATTTTCCAAACGCGTGGCTTTAACTCAGGTGAAGCCATTCTAACATTACGGCGGGCTAATCCTGGAAGTAAATTACGGGATTGAAATGGCAAATAAATATTTACGCATATACCTCAACCCCATCTCACTTCTAGGGTAACATTAATAGTGGTGCTTTTTACTGTAAATAATATGATTGTTATCCTTTTCTGCGCATTTTTGATATTTGTTTAATATAATCAGCGTTTTCCCGCGCTTGAATGAGTTTTGTGATTCAAGATAAATGATTTCGAGCTTACTTACTTGTATTTAAAATAAGTTGAGGATTGGCTCTATAAATTATCGATAATTAGGTTATATGAATCACGCACGAAGCATTATTTCCCTACTTACTCCATACTATTACTCAAGAATTGTTACTCCAATTAACATATACTTACGTCAACTCCGTATAGTAATCTGGTGTCTCCTCATACTGGCTCGGGTCCAAAGTGGTGACTCCGAAGGCTAGGGTGTTTCCAATTCCAGTGGCCACCAGTTCTGTGATTCGTATTTCGAAGGGTTCATTCTCCTTCAGCGCTCGAACTGTGTACACCAAGGCAAAAGCTACATCCGCGCTGAACAATGAGAAAACAGAATCGTTCATTGCTCACAACTAGAATTGGTATTTTTCAAATGGTCTTAATTACTGCCAGCAGCATCATCTCAGCATTTTCCAATTTTATTTCTTCCATCGTTTAATTCTGTTGGTTCACTTAGTTTTTATTTGGTTCAGTTTGTTTTTAGTTTTTATGATTGCGGGAAATAGATATGTAGTGTGTAAACACATGTTAGCGGAAAGTATCAGCAGCATTCAAAAATGGAAAGTCGTCAATCGCATATATCGATAATGAGGTAGTGCTCGAGAACTTTGACTCATCGACCATTTTAAATTCTTCTCTACTCCAAATGTACCTAATTTTGAATTCGCGTTAAGTTCTTCTATTTTCGCCGAAAAAGTAATATTTTTATTTGATCTTGAAGGTAACTCCCAAAGTTTTTTGTTTAGCACTCACGTCGATCCGAAACAGATCGACGACAGTTTCGCCAGCTGGCATCTTCGGGTCCGAAGCAAATTGAGAGGCAGTTTTTTCGCTGTTTGTTTATCTCTTAGTCTACTTTTTGGTGCTTGACTCAGTGTTGGTTTCTTGGATAAATTGTTTCCAGGCTTGAGAGGTAGTAAAACTTCCCGACATCTCGAAAAGAATTTTTTAGAGAAGTGCACCGATCAATATCCAGTCAAATTACGGCGGACACAGCAGATAATGAGAGCTCACCCGAATAGACGCCAGCCCTGTAAAGCAGCGAAAACGTTTTTGCCAAGTTTATATCGAACGCGAAGATGCCTGTCAAATTGCTGTCCAGCGAAATGGATCAATGCGGGAAAACCGGAAAACCTTGGACTCATTTGCGAATTCCCGCAAGAGCCTTTGTAGCAGATTAAAAGAGTCAAAAGTACGAAGATATGACCCACCAAGCACCAACCAGATAACAACCGGCTCATGAAGATGAATGTATACCTGTAGCAAATAGGCATGTTGTAATTATGACGCAATTCACATAGTCTCGCGCAAAAGAGATTCTAACACACCTTAAAAAAAAATTATTTTCTGTCTTGTGAGACGGGTTCCTGGCTCATTAATGTTCGATTTTAAGCAACTGAGTATCTTGACTGACTGCTACCACCTTCAGTAGTTTTTTGCGTGCGATGTCATTCAAGCTTGAATGGAGATGGTATGTCTCAGTGGGAGCGAGTTAGAAAACAGAAAAAGAAATCGTGCAAGCATTTAATTGCGTGTGACATCAAAAGTATTACCTACGTATTCACATTTAAATTCAATAATTCTAATCAACCATCTAATCGAAAAAAGCGATAGATAGAGTTGTTTTTCCTGCAGTATACCTAAATCTATATACAATAGCAAAGATTTTTGCAGGATTGCTTCCAAGGTTATGCCCTCACGAGTCTTTTAAGAGTGTCTTTTGAGTAACCCTGGAATGAACTCAAACATTTTTCGTTCTCACTTGCATTCTATTAAAGAACTGAGAGTGCAACATTAAAAAAGTACAGCTGGAATATTATCTTAAAATGTTATTAATTTGGAATTTATTAGGTGAAAGAAAATCAGCTTCCATAGCGGCCTGCTGCCCGAGAAAGTTGCTAAGGAGGCTTGTTTAAGATCCTCTGCCTTTAAAAAGCGTATATTCACGCCCGAAATACGTTATCGACCGAAAACTTGGCCTCCCCTGTATCTAAATATCCGAAAAAAGGACCATATATTCATTGAGCTTCGTAATTTCAATATGTTTTTTATCTACCTTACCTCCCACCATTCATTTGGTGGGAAACATGTTTCGAGTTTTCAATGTTATGCATAAGATGTTACATTTCAACTCACAAATTCAGTCGATTTTTTAAGAAAATAATCAATCTGGTGGTTCGCCCACCTAGAAAACATGAAACAGAGGTTTTGGTAGATGTTTGATGCTTTGGATAAATCAGTACAGTCACATTTTACATAGAAAAGTTCACCAAACAAGGTTTTGGAAAAAAAGATATTGGTAACAATTTTTTCGTGACGTGTGCTTGAAGTGCAGAATTAAGACTGTCGGCTAAGTGTGCGCATGATCGCAGATCGTATTGGCATTGATAAGATGACAGTGAATGCACCATTATCACTTAAAAATTTGGCGATGCGAAAGATCTGCGCTAAACTCGTCCCAAAGGTTTTGACGGACGTCTAAGAGCAGAGTCGAGTATCTGCTTGTGAAGACCTTCTGCAACGGTATCGCGACGATTTCCCAACCCCCTTACAGTCCCGGCCTGGCCACAGGAGACTATTTCCTATCCCCAAAAGTGCAATCCTCCCTCAAAGGAAAACACCATGAGGCCCAAAGTGCCGTCAAAGAAGCTTGCATGTGTACCCTTAAGGACCTTCCGAAATCCGTCTACCAGTGAGCCTTCGAGTTGTGGAAAAGCCGCTGGTAAAAGTGTGTCGACGCTCAAGGGGTGTACTTCGAAGAATGTTGAGGCATTGCAACACTATCTGAAATAAATATATTTTCCTGAAACTTTTCCCGATACTTTTTAAACAAACCGTGTACATCTTTTTAAAATATGTTAGGGAGACTGATTCGCACCTTGGTGTCTCTGCTCAACGCGGCATTGACTTAATACATATTGAGACAGTGGCTCATGCTTTTATGGGAAAATAAAGGCATTAAAATTTTATAATCATTTGATAACATTTTGATTTTCACTTTTACTGTGTACCTCTTTGTTTGAGAATTTTGTTACTTAGAATAAATGTTTCGTTTTGTTCCTCGGGCGTATATTTGCGAAGAAATAATTCTCCAGTGCTGTGACGTTTAGATTTTCTGTTAATCGATGAAAATTTTAATTTTTACGTACCTCTGAAATGATACTGACCTCACTGCTGTTGGCGTTCTTGATGAGACATCCCGTTTTCGCGAAACTATAAAACATGCATTTTTACAGAATATTCTTTTAATTTTCCAGGAAATTCGCATTCCGGTGTGATAGGGTCCATTCAATAACTTGCGATTAAAAGATAATTGCTTACTAGAATCCTGTACTTACACAATATCATTCTCGTATCCACTTAGGTACTTCCGGCAAAGAGCAGAATATTGTAACCCATTGGATATAACAATAAGAAAACTAACAGTTTAATGTAATTTCCGGCATTGAAGTTAATATATTTTCATGAATATTGATCATGGGGTAAACACACTTGTTTGTGAAATAAAATAGTAAATAAGCTGGTTTGGGGATTTGGAATGAGAAATATTCCCTAATGAGCCAAGGTTACTTTGGGGATTACTTGAAAGTTAGAAATTGGACTCCCTGATTTTTGTCGAATCAAGTATAATAAGTAGGCAACTGTACGTGATAGTCACTACTAGATAGATGTAGCATTTTAGTTTTTACCGTCAATTGAAATGTTAATATAGGCAAATTATGCATTTTATATTTATTGTTACATTATTTGCTCCATTACCTATCTCTAATAGCCGTGCGACGATCTCGGGAAAGGAGAGCCAGCGTTCCTCGCTTGTCGTTGAACCGCAAGTATACATCTTTAACCCTTCCGGGTAAATTGTCCCTGGAAAGAATTTTCTTCTTAGTATTTTAGAAGTGATTCAAAAGTTAACATTTTTAACCTTGGGAATTTAAAAAAATATGTTTGAATTCAATTCACTATTTTATAATTTCAAAGCAATGAATAACCAAAAGTGAATCAAGATGCATTTCGATAAAAAATTATAGTATTGTAAATTTTAATGTTACCTACCGTACGAGAGATATGCTAATACATTTCTAAATACTATACTATTTATGTGACTTTAGTTCTTTAAGACTTTGTTTTCATTATTTATTGAAAATGATGGGCGATTAATTTTTATCCCTAATATTTCTCAACACTTTTATTTAGCATGAAACTGCAAAATATTACTCCAGTAGCGATGAATGCAATTCTTCTAATTCGTGTCAGGTAATACCATAGCTTCTAGTTATAATTAAATTCCTTGTAGTACGAGTAGTAGAGTTGTGGACGATTTTTCCCGGATTAACCTCACCTTAGCACACCTCTGGATCCTGATTTTGGAACTTCTTTGAGATTCTTCTTATGAAGTAATCCTCGTTCTTCTCCTTCAGCTTCATTGTAAGTTAAAGGATGTACTACAGCAATAAAGAAGAGCAGTGCACAAAGAAATATCAGTCGAATGTCAGCCATATTTGAGGACGAAGGAAAATCGCTCTGTCAAGGCTGGTTTGAAGCTAAACGAAGAAATTTTTCGGCTATTATCATCCATAGATCTAATCTGCTTGCATTAGATGACGTCTTAATCTGTTTTTGGGCTCAGTGTAATTAAGATTGCCGATAGCCGAGCTCAATTCGGGATATCGGCCCGAATGTTTAAAGATAGTGAACTCAAACGATCAATACGATATGTGATGATGGAATTTGATTTTTTTCATTCGAACAAAACCATAGCATGGTTTTTAGCTCGAATTCATTGCTTTCAGGGATATTTTCAATGCGCGTACTTATCCTACGTATAAACTACAGTAATTTTCATTTGTTCATTATCCTTTCGGTAATAACAAGACACAAGACAGCATTTGTTTTAGTCAAAGTTTGCCCCGGCGAAAATTTCGTAATATGATAGCTTTCCGTAGGATTCAAATAATCTTAGAACATTTCGAACTTCCCATTTGATTCCCATACTGAGTTTCGTTGGCCAATTTTTCAGAGCAATAACAGCATTTTCAGAGCTTTAACATGATTGACTTAATTGTATTCCGTGTATTTAAAATGTGCTTCCGAAGAAAATTCGACTGAACTGACGCGTTGCAATAAATTAACAAAGGTAAAACATAAAACGAAAATGAAATCATCTTTTGATTTAATTGGGACGTCGTATCTTGCTTTTGATAAATACAGATAAGTAACTACATTCATTTCAGTTTTTATGGCACCTCTTTATCATTATCGCTAAATCATTACTTAACAGGAATTTGGGTAGGCCTTCATCATTCTCGCCTTCCGATTGTTGTCCATTGAATGGTATACTGTTGGTGCCATATGGCACGCATCACAACCTTTCACTTCGCCATATCCACCACCCATGCTACTGCTTTTTTTATAAATTATTTTTTTCATAAAATTAAATATTTCTATAGTGAAAATGATCCCAGGGAAGTTAATTTCATTGTAATTCAGGTTGTAATAATGGTGAGAATTGTGAAAAATGGAGAAGATGCGGGCGGCTTCGATGGCATTTGTAGAAAAACGTTGAGGCGGTGGAGGAAATTGCTGATGGCTTGCTGACGTGCGAAAAATTTAATTTTTTCTGCAAAACTTAAGCTTTTCCAAGCGCTTTGGATAACTTGATTACATTAGCGTTGTATAAAGGGAAATGGAGTAAGATGTCAGGTAAGAGTTGTGGAACAATACATCTTGTGTTGTATAGTGGTAAAAGTGTTCGTTTGAGGTGTTGATTCAAAGAGTACGGTAGGAGCAAATGAGCATCTGCGTTGGACATTGCGGTTTAATGCTTCGTATGGAAGGTGTCGGCCATCCGTGTGCACTTTATCAAATACTGAATAAATGTATGTACATGCCAAAGAAATTTTGTGACACATTTGTCGTTTGGAGGAAGCACGTGGCAGGGAAAGTAGAAAAATAATGTTTTGGTTTTTAGGGAATATGGAGTGAATGAGCAGTCATTCGGTGCTTTGAAAGCTCTTCATGAAAATAGTAGAGCAAGTGAGTGAATGGGGCCTCGAAATACCGGAGTGAAACAAGAATTCACGATTCCGATATGGGATTTTTTATGGATAGATTATAATAATAATTATTTATTATTTGGATGAATAATATTAATTGTTATAAATGGATTCCAAGATAAGACCCCTGGAAGGATTGTGGATATTAGAACTTCCGTCCCGCTGCACGCCGACGATACAGTATTGCTGTCTGAGATCTCACAAGACCTGCAGGGGGGGCCTGGATAGTTTTACGGAGGAGATAATGCACTCAAAATGAAAGTGTTTATATCTGATAAGGAGAATGGGAATTTCGAAAGCATAGTCAGGGTAAATGGTAAGGATATATGAATGCCACAAATTGATTGCAAAAGACAGCAGGAAAACGGTTGGTCGTGCGTGGATAACACATAAAAATATGGAAAGGAGTGTTAGCGTAAAAAAATGGAAGGGATGAGGTGAATGGTGAGAGGGTGATCAGAGAGTGAGGATTGGATAATTGATATCCGACAAGTATGACACTTAGTGCCCTATCTGATAACATCGAGAGAATTTGAAATCGACAGGATTTGTGAGTTGGATCTTCTCACAGGAATGAGAGAGGGAGTAGTTTAAGTCATGACGACTTTCGTTGAAAAAACGTTCCAGGCAAGAGATATTTGAAGTTTTAGGAACAGAAATGCTTATGCTCGTAGAAATGATATGGAGGTGGAAAAAGTACGTGAATATCGAGCCGTATGATTAATTGGTAAGATAGGGTTAGTTTCCCTCCGTAAGCTAATACCAGATTTATCTTGGCCGCGATTTTCCCGGAAAGGCACGACGTGTAGTATAAGTGCATATTCCTTTAATACATGTTGACGTTGCTATAATTTTACTCGTAATTTTCATGCTCAATGTGCCTCCTCTCTTGTTCTAAGTTTGAAAACAAACGTCGCGGATACTATTGGGAGACTGGGCGATATTCGATACAAAAGATGAATAAAGGACGGAAACTTAGTGTGAGAAGAATTTCAACTTCGCACTGAATTTCCAATTCACTCATCAGTGCTTGCAAACCATTGGCTTAGTGTCAAACTAGAGTTTCTAACTGATTTTACGAATCCCTCGCCGACTTTCATTCTTATCTCCAGTTCTTCCCATGCCTCGTAAATCATTTCCTCCACACGTTGAAAAGCACCGATGATAATGGATAACCCTGTATTACACTCTTCCGAACACTGGAGTCTCCGTTCCCCACTCGCAACTGAGCAGTCTGAGACACTTACAGGTTGTGGATTAGCCTCCTGTCCCTCCAATCTATTCCTGTTTTCTGCAATACACTCATTCGTTTTTCCCAATACACTCTATCAAACGCTTTTTCAAAATCTACGAAACAGGCATATACCTCCTGGTTGTATTCTATATTCCTCTCAATTAATAATCTCATTACTGCAATGGCATCACACGTTCATCTCCCCTTCCTAAACCCAAAATGATCATCCCCTAATTAATCATTTGCTCTACTCTCTTATCCTTTTGTTGATGGTCCTGAAAACCACTCTAGCTGCGTGGGAAATCAAACTTACAGGGTCGCACCCAAAAGTGGTAGGACTGATTTTTTTACAAGAATTTTATTGATGATATACTTACATCGACTTAATAATCTTCAAAGTATGCTCCTTGAGCTGCTACACAATTAGTATAACGTTGCTCCCATTCCCCGTACACCCGCTGGAAATTTCCTTTGGGGGTGCCGTTGATGACCCTCGTCGAAGCCTCTTGAACGGCCTTTATCGAGTCAAAACGTCGTCCCTTGAGCTGTCTTTTCATCAGGGGGAAGAAGAAGAAGTCCGGTGGTGCCAGATCGGGAGAATAGGGCGGGTGCGGCAACGTGGCAACGCCGTATTTGGCCAGGAGCTGTCGGTCGACACTCAGAATTTTCGGCACCATCTTGGCGCGCACCTTGCGCATGGCCAAATCCTGTGAAGTAATGCGTTGGACGTTGGATGCAGACAGACACAACTGGTCTGCAATTTCTTCACTGGTTAAGCGTCGGTCTGTGTTCAGCAGTGTCCTCACTCTGTCCACATTCGTGTCGGTTCTTGCCGTCGACTGCCGTCCAGAGCGATGGTCGTCTTCAACGAGCTCCCTACCCTCTTTAAACAACTTGTGCCACTCAAATACTGTGGGGCGGCTTAAGGCAGTGTCCCCATAAGCCTGCTTGATCATATCGAGGGTCTCAGTAGCCGTATTCCCGAGTTTCGCACAAAACTTCACGGAATAACGTTGCTCTAAATTCAGATTCATTTTGTTTTTCGACGCGGACAAAAAACTTGCTTCACTAAAAACGGTGTCCTCACTCAACGACAGCTCGCAGGTGACTGAGGTTGGTGTTGGTCTGTTGCTAAGAGCCCCCTCCACCTTACCCTGCCAGGCAGACCCCCCTCCACCGCGCCGTTCGCGCCAGAGAAAATCAGTCCTACCACTTTTGGGTGCGACCCTGTATTGTTCTGTAGTCCTCACATGATGTCGCCTTTACCTTTTTCGGAATAAGAACTAACACTGATCTCACAAAGTCTACCGGCCAGATTCCTTCCTCATAGATGCTACGAATCAGTCATATGTATGTCTTTTATGTTAATATCACTTGTATGTTGACCTTTCATCCCACATTTTCCTTGACATTTTAGTAGTTCCGCAGGAATGTTGTCTACCACCACGGCCTTATTTGATTTCATCTCCAGTAATGCCCTATATCATCGTCGAGTACGCTTGGTTCTAAGCTATCTTCATCTACGTCATATTCTGGTGACTTTTTACATTGAATTTTGGACGAAAATATTCCCCTCGCGGCATATGTGGCTTGAGAATTCAATGCCCGAATTCCGTCATTTTACTGAAATGATTTGAATGAAAACTGCGGCGCAGTAAAATTTATTTTGAGATGGAACATTCCTTGCCTGCCTGAAATGTGTTCTACTGGACATTCACAGTGTGCAATGCTCAATCTTGAAGTGACTGCCAAATCACCATTTCACGTTGATTTGTAGTACGTTTATATTCTCGTACCGTACCAGAATGTTTAAATGCGAAAGCCCATGGAGTCAAATGTGTTTTAACATTTGAATCGATTTTTAACCTATTTCCAGTGGAAGAAAAAAATCTATAACTCCTATTTCTTACAGCGCGTAGCTGATTTGCTCATAGCAATTCGTGACATTTTGTAACTTCGCTCATCTTGTATTTTGTTCAATGTGAATTATATCGTAAAAAAACCTATTACGACCTTCATTTACTCTTTGCAAGTTGGTCTTACTTTTTTTTCAAACTATTTCAGTGACCTGAGTGGTGCTTGCGGAAATGTATTCTTGGAGAAGTGAAAAATGTGAAGAATGTTCCGCTGCTGCGGAGAAGGAACACAACCGAAAGTTCAGAACGGAAATAAAGAACCATACTGACTGGACATTCAGGAAATCAGGGATGAATGCATTCAGAGGAAATGATGGATTGGAGTGACAGTAAGTAAAATGTACACGTGTTCCTCATGTTCCCCTTTGTTTTATGAAGTTCTTTTCTACGCATACATTCCATGCTGTTCCCTTCGGGGTAGGGACTATGGAGATCAGTATGTTTTGAAAAGAAACACGCTCTTCCATCAATTTTTCTTCAGTAGCGCTTTGACCTTGCTTACTAATTGGTCATCGTTAAATGTATTCCGGTAATGGAAGGAGACAAGCATTTCTCATATAATATTGATGTATCGTACACATCGATGTTAATTATGGAGTAGAAACCCACTTACTGGCACGAGTGGAGTGGAGGCACTTACTCGTTTTCAGTCCTTTTTATGGGATGCCAACATTTGTGATCCGTTGGTATCTTTCATTATCAGAGCGAAGTCGTGTTGGCGGCGCTGGGTTTCCCTCTCCGTTCATTCTTTCCCATTCCCTGAAAATATTACCGCAACCAAATCACCCACTTATTCCTAACGACACCGATTACCTCAGCTGTCGTTCACCTTCCTTAATAATTACTATTAACAAAAGAACACAAATGATAGGGTTCCAACTACGCTACTGAATTTCTGTACGCATTCTCCAACATATTAAGCGGTACCATGTATTTGCAAATGTATTGTAGTCAAGGTGCAATTTTCCATCTTTACGGGGAGAACTGAGGATATATTTTACTTATTACTACCGAATCTAGTTTTAGATCAGAATAAGCATTTTACAATGCTTTGTTAAGAATTAGTATTATAAAACTGGGGTCCTTCTCCATATGTTCATGTGCGATTATTATCCCAGTTGCTCTATATCACTTGACCTTCTCGTAAATATCGCTATTTCAACTGCGGCGACCTTAATGTTTATTAAATTCCGAAGGCTTATAATGGAAGCTGAATGTTGTAATGCCGTGTTTTGGGGATCGGGGTCATTCCATGGATAGTGTAGCTGGCTTCCTACCCCGAAGTTCTGGGTTTTTATGCTGGCGGTGGCAAATTTTAGTTGGAGTATCCCGATAACTAGTCGGGGGTGATGTGGAGAGTGCTCAAGTTCAGCGTGCCGTCCGTCGGATGGGGCGTAAAATATGTGGCCCCATGACACCTTTCGTTATCACAGTAGGCTATTAGGCTAATGCCGACGCTGGGTTTCTCACTGCCTATTCTTCCCTTACTCCCTGAAAGTCCTACCACTACCGACTTAACCACCTATTCCTAAGGACGTAGATTGCCTCGGTTGCCTGCCGCTGCTCATATTTAAGACTACATTCTGGTTTCCTTACCTTTCCCGAATTTTTCACCCTCGCCACCCTCAGAGTAATATCCCCTTCGTTACAGAGGCTTACTGGAGAGCGGACGGGAAGCTATCTACCAAGAAAATTATATCGACGTAGTTGTATGATAAACACTCCTGCACCCATTGGAGTGTAGTACCATTCATAACTTTTGTTTTATTTACATTTATCCTCTCCCCTTATCTATCGCACTTCCAATGCACTCAGCGTAGTTTTGCAACCCCTTTGCTGACTAACAACCGAAAACTTGATCATCCCAAAACTTAACTAATTTATGAATTTCCCAAAAACTTTCATTCCCATTTCCTGTTTTTCACTATTTAACCATATCCTCCACATATACATTGAACATCACAGGTGACAATGTACAACCCTGTCTCTCTCCTCTTTCTAATACTGTCCATCGAGACTACCAATTCCCAACTCGCACCTGAGCAGTTAGCGACATGTATATGCTGTGGATATCTCCTATATTCATGAGTTTACCATCGTGTAAAACGAGTTGCACAAGAGGAAGAATCTGAGCTATTGCGATTAGGGTAATTGAGAGGCAAATTTCACCGAACTCGAAATCCTATGGAGACTTTGGTCCAGGTTCGAAGGCCTGATGAGAGGAAGCAGGTCGCGTGGATCATTGACCAATGTTGTCGCAGGTTGTGTCGAGTTGTGAACGTCTAGAAGCATGGATCGTGGACCTATGTTGTCCTAGGTCGTAACCTAGGGTCAACATCCAAATGCAGGCCACTCTTGGCGGGGGGTAAAATACCGTATTTGCGTTAACCGGTGAACGAGTTTACGTTCCGTGTAAATGTTTGGGCAACGCAAACAAGCGTAATTAGTTTGGAGCGCACGTCGTCAGCGTGTAAATTGTGAGTATGGGAAAATTATGCTTTTGTTACGGCCAAGTAAAGTACCACGTTCGGACGTAACGTGCTCGCATTTACGGTTATCAGAGAACGAGTTTACGTTACCAGAGGAAAAGCTAGATCTTTCTTCATTCAAGTTGTGTCAGCTTTTCATTTGGATGATGTGGAGCAGTGGGATTTGGCAAGGGAAATCTGGGAGGCATTACAAAGTACTCAACGTGGAATTGGCGCGCACTTTGCGATAATTCTGCCGAAGGAAAAAGTGAAAATTAGGAAGGACAATACTGTAGTAATGGATGACTACATACGCAAAGAGCCCATCTTCATAGGATAATTAATAACTCTGGTGACCTTAAATTTCCATATCGAGCAATTAAAGTTTTTTTTATCGGTTGGGCTTTCCTCTGAAAACCTACGAAGAGTTTGTGCACAGCATGGAGTACTTTTGCCGGAGAACAGGCTGGAGGGAGAAGAGGAGTTCTGGAAGTGACAAGAGGCGCCCCTGAGTAAGGCACAGACAGCAAGAAAAGCAGAGGATACCTCAGCAAGAGCTGGTGAGGTAAAAAAGCATGGACCAAACTCGAGACCTGCAAGATCACTTGCGAACCCAGTGTGAGAAGCCAGGCGATACATATATTTAAAATATCTGCAATCCGTAGGAATTGCAGGTATTCTAAATGATTTCAGAAGCAGAAGAGCATCAATAATGCTGAAGGTTGTCATGATGCTGGGAGAGCAAGTATAGTGGTTGAGTAAAATATATCCTTATGAGTGAGCTCTAGAAAAATGTCCTACAATGTGAACCAATGGTTCCGTTACTCTAAGAGCGTGCCAAAGCCAAATTTCTAATTTTGTGTCTGAAGAGTATGGTCATGTGAGTGTAGATGATGGCAGAGGGTTATGGGAATATTTTGATTTCTCTCATGAATGAGTATGGTGGAAAATAAATTGCACTAGCAATGATTTTATTTCAGTCTGCCTTGTGAGTAACCTGATGCCTTGTAATGAAATTAAGAAAAGGGGTTAAGATATCATGATGAGGAATGACTCTTTGTGTATCATGTACTCTTATACTAATATTCCTATAATAGCAGCCATCTTTTGGAGCGGAGTGTTTGTTGCAAAGGGGAAAAGTAACAGTCATATAAAATGAAAAACAACCATGGAAGTAGATAGCAGTTTTGCAGCAATATTCATTGTTATGGCAGAAGAGGTTTGGTCATGCGCAAAATGAGGCCATTCTAAAGTGTCCACCAATGTGGATTAATGGCAGTACAAGTCTTTAACTCAAGAAAGGAGATGACAGATGTCCATAGAACAAAATAAAATTAAATACAGCAGTAAATTGGTAGGTACAGCAATTTGCAACCACTGCTTTCAGCACTGAGAGAGAAGGTTCAAAACCTAACGAACCCCCCTTAAGTCACCACTAATCCATGATCCAGAAACCTTCTTAATCACCGGTTTATATGATAGCATTAGAGTCTGGTGTTCTACACCAGTTCAGGGCTGAGAATTAAATACAGCTATTTTTATCAGGCATATGTATTAATCATTAAACAATGGGAAATATAATTACAGTGGAATTGTGCAGGAAAAGGACACTAATGCAAGATAAACTTAAAAGCATAACATTATTGGCTGCTAGGATTGGAGGAGAGTTAGACACTATAGCTGAGGAGCATATGCTCATGGGCTATCCCGAAGAGACAAAAGGTTACTTACTGGCTTGGGTATGAGAATGAAAATTGTGATTAGTAGTTATGTATTTTCCATTGAGGAGATTTTTCCTGCATATATATGGTATATCCCTTAAGATGGATGAGGAATCAAATGCATATCAAACTATTTGGTTAGAAAGATAACATGAGAGCTGTTTCAGACACTCAGACACTAAAGGGAGTGCAGTGGAGGAGCCTAAAAGAGATGCTTTTATGGAAGGTCAGTTTAACATTCTTGAACCAAGTAGACAAAGCATAGGAACCTGAAGAAATGTACATAATGTCAGCCTTGCAATGTGATTGGAGCCTGGAAGAGAAGGACTGCCCAGGAGTGAACAGGATGCATAGATGTGGTAAGAGACAATGACTGAAGAGATGGAAAACCTGAAGGTGAGTGATCTTTGGGCCTGGCCACGAGTCTAGCAAAGAAAAATGTCATTACTTCAATGCATGTTTAAAAAAACAAATGAGAATGAAATTTTTAGGTGTTCAAGGCAAGATTAATTGCTCAGTTTTCCCCAGGCTTGGATTACACAGAAAACTTTGGTGCCAAGTAAGCACTAAGTTAATGTTCACCCTGCTAGCCATTAGTGTTGAAAAACGATAGCATGCAGTTAAGTTTTATGTGAGATCAGCTTACCTTTATCCACCATGAAGAATGAGGTATCTAGAGCATCCTAAATATTTGAGGATGAGGTAAGGGATTCAGTTTTCAAAAGCCTTTGCAGCTTAAATCAGACAGCTAACTGTCATGAGAACCTATGTATTAAGTTGAAAGAACTGGGTCTGCACCAATGTGTAAGCCATAAGTTTCAATTTAATAATTGCTGTTTATGTTGATGATTTAGGTGGTTGGGATGACGCAATGGATTGAACATTCTACATCTAGTGTAAGAGTAGAGATATGTGGTATGGACCCAGCGAGGGTCTGTGTATAGCCTTGGAAGTTCAAGTTAAAATAAAAGCACACTGGGTATAGAAAGGCCCATAAAAGAGACAAGATGTCACCAAGCAATAAAAAGTGTTTAGTATCTTGTGACATGCTTTAGATCAGATATAGCATTTGCCTTTTGCTATCAAAGCTAGTCTTTTAACAAGGCAATAATAGGAGACTGCAAAGAAGTAAAACTTTTTTCTGGTACTTGAAAGGCAAATTACAGTTTGGTTCAAAGTTCCAAAATTCTCGAGAACCAATGAATGTCTACATTGATGCCTATTAGGCCAATGGTAGAGAAGGAAATAAGTCCTTCAGAGGGTTCATGATAAACTTTGGCAGGGGGCAGCAATTGAATGGCACTCTGTAAAGTGGAGAATCTCAGTAACATCCACAACTAAAGCAGAATACATTGTTATAGGAGAAGCAGGCAAGGAGGTTAAATGGTATGAAACATTCTACATGATATAAAGCAAGTGTTTGTGGAGAATCCATGTGTAACTCTTGGGGACAACCAAGGTGCCATTTTACTCTCCAAGGACTAAGGAGTGTCAAACAGATAAAAACATGTTGGCCTAGAGAATCTTTTTTTGAGAATGGAAATAGAAAATGGTAAGATTTTCCAGAAATTTGTGCCATCCGAAAGCAACTTGGCTATGTGTGGATGCTTGGATGTGATAGCAAAGACCTTACTAGTAGATAAGTGAAGTCCATCATAGACAAAATTGGTATAGTGTATTTGTAATGTGATATTGATTTCTTTACGCTTTAAAATTTTTGATATTTTTCATATTCTTAAGAAGTGACGAATAAAAATCTGCATTTATTCCAGGGTGCTTTCTTTACTTTATTTTTTTATTATCACTTTCTTGATTGCTGAAATTTGGAGTGGAAAGTTTGTGGGTGTACTTTTTCTTATATTTTATTCCAACCCCCATACATTACATCACACTGTTATTTCATCTAAATCAAGGGCCTACTATAATTATGTGTACTATAAGGGCATTTCTTATACCATTACAAAAGATTATTTTATCTGATCCATGTCTATTTAGAGGTATATTTTTTTCTCCAAGAGCCTTCATGTGCAAAGTAGATGTAGGCTAACACACTAAACATTTCAGTGTTTATTGTGTCATTGTCATAGAAGACAATTCTTAAATTGGTTTACATTAAAATTAAGTCCTTATGAAATTTGGAAATTAGGATATGTCTCAAAATAGAACTGTTCATATTATGCCCTAAGTTCATAATGAAACATGAAATATTGCACTAGTTCATCTTTTAAATCTTAAGACTTGGGGTAAAAGATCCTTACTAACCATCCTTATAGTAAGACTTTCACTAATTTAGTATGCTACATGCGGTGAGAATTATCTAGTGTTATACTCTGCTGACTAAATCCTTGGGCTACTTCCTTCCCTTCAGTCATCAGGTGGTGAGTCCTTTTTGGTGCTGTGTAAAGCACATTCAAAAATAAATTATGGTTTGATAGGAATGAGGAACCTGGAATTTGGCAAGCCTAATATAGTCTCAATACAATTATATTTCTGCCTTTTTAATTGCTCAAAATTTTCATGTTCCAGGACCCGTTTTATTTCAATATTAATTCATAGTGCTACCTGAGTTAATTTTATCAATCTCTTTCTTCACCATTTCCACCCAGACCTGTGGACCACAATTCTATGACAATAATTCACGGTCAGCAGTATTATTGGAAACTTCCAAATTTAATGTTTTGTCAATTGAAAATGCAATTTACTTATGCATAAAAACCATATGACTCTTTTGGGTTTTAATTAATTCAATTATTTTTTCTATTTTGCATAAGTTAATTGTACCAGTTTCGCCTGACTTCATGCACCCTACTGTTGAATATTCCTTACATGCTAAATCCTTTCTTTAATTTTCCTGGTGCAATGTCCCCATTATAACCTTCCTCATCAGCATATTGAATTCCAGGGCAATACTCCCTGTCAGAAGCTGGAGGCCTTCATAAATGTCGCTTGGGAAATAATAAAGACAGATCTTTATTGACATTTTCAGGGTATGTGTCCACCCAACCCTGAAAAATCTGCCTCTGTGCAGTCAAAATACCAAAGGCATTATCTACACACCTTGCTCTTGAGAACCTGTAGTTAAAAATACTGTGGAACTGAGAGTATTTTTCCTGGGAAAGGTCTCATTAATGAGTCATTGAATGTAATGGCTTCTTCCCAACAAAAGGAAAAGACCCCCATAGTCAAGGTTATTTGGGGATCCCCTATGTTGTAGATCCAATAAATTATGGGTTAACTTCTGTCTGGGGAGACTCATGCTGTTCAGTTTGTTTGTGCTTTCTGACTACCTTCCAGCACAGAAGGGATCGCTTATTAGCTTCTTGAGAGCTCCACATACTAATGCTGTTCACTTAGCTACGATTCAATCCATTTTTAGGATGTGCCTAATATACCATAGCATTTCAGTTTAACCAAGAGTAGCTGATGATTGACGGAGTCAAAAGTTTTAGTAAAATCAAAAAATAATCCTTAAGTTTCAGTTCAATTATCCAATCCTAAAAGTATTTGATTCACCATGTAAGATGTGACTGTTGTAGTGGACCTTATTTTTCTAAATCCATGTTGAGATTTAGATAATGGGTTATATGTTTCAAGATATGATACTATCTTGATCATAGAATGGAAAACTATTTCAAATATTTTCCCTAGCTGGTTGAACAGGGATATCAGCCTATAAGAATTCATCGCCACTTTGCAACCTTTGCCTTTGTGTACTGGCACTATTTTGGCTGAGTTAAGAGGGCTTGGGAAAAATCCAGTTTATAGGAATTCATTAATAAAGAATATAAGCAGATCTTTAATAGTATTAAATGACTTTTATGACTATCCCTGGGATTTCATCTAATCCATGACTAAAAATGTTAGGGAATTTATTGATAATGTTGGTCAGTTCCATTTCTGAACAGGGGAATAGATATAATGAATTGTATGAGTTAGGAATATGAGAATAATTAGCTGAATTGACTGAAACTGTGCCATTTTGATGGGATAGGTAGAAATCATTCAGAATGGAGGCCATTTTAGAGTAATCTGGAATAGAATTTCCAGTGGAGTAATGCAGTTGAAGATCATGTTGTAAGTTATGTGTACCCTTGGATTTGTCAATAGTTTTCCAGATCTCTCTAGATTTATTGTCTGCTTTGGTAAGTCTATGGTTGTTGAAAGATATCTTAGCACTGTAAGGTTTAGCGATAACTTTTCTTGAGTACTGAATATTCCTGACGGTCAGCTGGATTTGAACTGCTTTTGTATTGCAGAGCAACAAAGAAGCCAAGAATGAATAGGATCACATAGAAGACCTATATGAAGAGGATAGAAAAAAAGATATACCAAGAGGATGACAAAGAAGGCATATATGGAGAGAATGACAAGGATATATGAAGAGGATGATTGAGAAGGCATATATGAAGAGGATGATTAAGAAGACATATATGAAGAGGATGACAAAGAAGGCATATATGAAGAGGATGATTAAGAAGGCATATATGAAGAGGATGACAAAGAAGGCATATATGAAGAGGATGACAAAGAAGGCATATATGAAGAGAATGATTTAGAAGGCATATATGAAGAGGATCACATAGAAGACATGTATGAAGAGGATGACAAAGAAGGCATATATGAAGAGGATGACAAAGAAGACATATATGAAGAGGATGACAAAGAAGGCATATATGAAGAGGATGACAAAGAAGGCATATATGAAGAGGATCACAAAGAAGACATGTATGAAGAGGATCACATAGAAGACATAAATGAAGAGGATGACAAAGAAGGCATATATGAAGAGGATAATAAAGAAGGCATTATGAATATAATATTTTTTTAATTTAGTGTTTAAGAATCCTGTATTAAATAATTCAAAAAAATGTATCACAAATTCCATTGTGTGTTATATAACATCTTATATCTTTTACTTCAAGTGTTGAATGAAATTCTTTCAATTGCTTTTTTAATATCTTTACACTGAAATTGCATTCGTACTATAATTTCTACTTTTGGTTACGTGCAGAGCAATATCTCAATTTATGTAATAATATATGAAGGGAGTGAGTTTATGGAAGTGGTATCTTGCCTTAAAACATTGAATTTATAAATTTTTCTTCATAGTTGAGGTATACTATATTATGGCATGGCAGCAGAGTGCGGGACAATTTCCTCGAATTCATACAGAAAATATTTTGCATTGTACTAACCTTTGTAATAATAATAAAGATAATTTTTGTTCATCCTTCAAATTAATTTACATGCACATAAAACAAAATAGTACATGGATAACATGAGTTTTTCCATGATGACTTTTTGACTATCTTATGTCAGGTCAAGTAGCTGTGAAAATTTTGCTTTTGTGTTTTTCTTTGGCAGTTTTCATCTAAGAAGTAACTTTTCTCTGTATGGTGTTCAGTTCTCATATCAATAATCTGGAATGGGCTCTGAAGGCTCACTACTTATCATTGGATGGTACTATTGAGAAATAGCCTATTCATTGCTTTTTTTCACTATATTTTCCAAGTAAGTAACTCACAAGTACATTCTAGCTTCTAAGGAGCAGCATTGGAGGTACTGCAAGTCTCCCTCAAGGTAGGTCTGAAGTGATTGAAGCAACTTATCAACGCTTTTCTTAACCCTCCCTTTTCTCTGCACGATCATAATAAATATCTCAGTGCACTTTTATTTGTTCTGTTATCATTGTATTCATTTCATGTCTACCTCTGTTAATATATTTTTTAATATGTGTTTTTAAAATATTTGCTATTTTGAAACCATTTCAATCTGTGGCACAGTGACCAGTCCCCCAAACCCAAAAAGGCAAAAATGAGCAAATCAAAAGTGAAAAAAATGCTCATTTTCTTTTTTGGCAGTAACGTAGTGGTCCATAAGGAGTTTGTTCCTCTTAGGAGTTTATGCTGCCTACTATGTGGATGTTCTAGAAAGACTCCGAAAAAGAGTCATTAGGTTGAGAAAAGACATCTCCGGTACCTGGCAACTCCATCACGACAACGCACCTCACCACATTTGGCTACGAGTCCGCTAGTTCCTGGCCAAACATCAGGTGCCAATGCTGCCTAACCCCCCTAGTCTTGAAATTGCCCCAGGAGACTTTATTTTGTTCCCTCGGATTAAGGCAGCCCTGAAAGAAACCCGTTTTTTGGCCATAGAAGAGATCCAATCAGTCGTGACGATAACCTTGTGATAGGTCCCCGAAGACGCCTCCCAGGGTGTGCACCGATCATGGCAGGGTCCCTGGAAAAAATATGTGGAGGCCTAAGGACAGTACTTTGAAGAATTTAAATGTTTGTGCACATCTGTTCAATAAATTACTTTTAAAAAATAAAAGCATTACTTGTGGAACGCACCCAATATATACATATACTATACATCTCCTTTCCAGTGTGAAATTTGCTTTCCTATTCGGATCAGTTAATCAGTCTTGAGGTGAAATTTGAGGTACTTTAGCACAGAAAAAAACTGTAATTTCCATGAAATTTCTTTTTTCCCATATTGGCAAGGTTATATTTCCTAACTTTTGGCAGGTATAAGGGTAAAGGTGTTTACATGTATTGTGTTGCACAATAAACTGTAGTCTTCTCATAGGACACTCTCATGCATTTATGCTCTTTTGAGCTATCATATAGTAAGTCGGTGATTCATTTAATGTTGATTATTTGAACAAATTCGATAATAGTTATAAGATAGCTGTAGGGTTGATTATTCTGAACATTAAAAGGAAAAGTAAATAATTAGCCAAATGCACTGATCCACTTTTTACCCAAGGTTTTGTACTTGGTTGCTCTATGGCTATGGGAAAATCCACAAATAGAAATCAACTGAAATATTTAGACACTTTCGTATGGGAGATCTCATCTTTTACAGCAATCGGGCATTTGGATAAACCATGTCGGGGCTTAGGCATCTGATTGATATGAAGACTATATGGTAAAAATCAGTGATAATATGGTTAAGAGCAGGAACCAGCCCTTTTGAGGAATTGTCAAGTTCATATCCCTGAATAGGATCTTGTCTTAGGGTCCTCGACAGGGTTGCTGTCCAACTACTAGACAGTTCAAATTCAATTATTTCCATTGATTCACTATAAACTTGCCTCGTGTGCTGCGTTGTCATTGGGTCCTTGGCCTGATGGGGAAGCTCTAAGCGAACATCCAGTTCTGCTACCCTAGGCTAACACAAATTATCATCTCAAGCAGGGAGGAACTTCACTCCTTCCTGTAGGTCTTATTATGAGTTGTCACCATGACATTCCTGTGGTCATCATTGAATAGATCTCCTAATGGAATTCCCTCTCATGTAAGTACTTTGTGTGCCTATTAGCATAAAATAGCCATACATCTTATTTGTATTCTTGGTCAACTAATAAATGATACAAATATTCAGTGTACCAGTTATTTTCCATAACAAAAGTTGCATTTAATACCTGATTTATTAAAATTCATGCATTAGCCAATAACTTCTGTGGAGAGGTAAATGAAACCCATTTAATTTAATGGCTCTGCACAAGTCAAAAAGTTTCATATTCAGCTGAAGAATTGCTCTTTTCCTAATAGGAATTCAAGCAGTGATAATTCAATTCAGCTTTGCACAGAGAATAGGGATTTTCTGTTGATGAAAATCCTGTGAGTGGTGTAAATTTCAGGTGTCATGTGGGGGTGATTTGCAGATTAAGGGTTGTGACTATTTCATATTGCAGTTTTGGGAAAGGAGCCCCGGCGAGAAGCAGAAGACTACAATAAGAATGTCCAGGTAATGCAACAAGGGAGATTACGAAGAAGGTATACATACTGGGTTTCTGCTTTTACAGGAATGACATTATGAAGACCTTTGTGAAGTAACTTACAAAGAGTAATTCTGAAGAGAATATAACGTCATTAAGATAGTATGCTAAAGAGAACTACACTAAAGAATTAAGGACAAAAGCACGTATTTCTTTAATTTAATATAAAATATCTTTGAGTCTCAAACTCGAGTCTGATTAATACACAGTTAATTTAGCTGAAATATGTTTAACTTGCCGCATGATTGATACATTCAAAAGTTTGATAATTCCGACGTAAAATAAAGTAGTGGAACAAAAAAATGGAATGTAAAAGGTAGCACCAATCTATGTAGGAGTAACATTTTTATTACAATGTCTTTAAGTTTTGCATCACTACTGTTATGTACGTCAAACTGTTAGAGTAGAAATATCAAAAAAGGAAGCATCTATTTCAAGAGTTATATAAATATAAGGAAACGACGGTACACATTTACATAGACGAGCATATTTAGCAAAGTTTGGAATGCATGTAAAGAAATTATCTCCAGCTCAACGATACCCTCAAAGCATGGAATAAAACTAAGTTCGTCGACACGTAAATGTATTCATTTCTTCAAGGATTCAATCCATAGTTATTATCATCAACACAAATTTAGCCCATTGAATACGATTTGAGAAAAGTGCTCCTGTTGTTGTCTCCGATATCCACGAAAACGATTTCAAAATATGTAACCAAAATAAACAACAAACAAATGACGAACTCAAAGCGCAGTGAATAAAACAACTATCATACGAATTACAAGCTAATCTGGGGATGATCGCCGATTTTTTTCATATACATAAAAATGTATGGTTGAAAAAATATTACTGAAACAAGTCTGATGCCATTTGGTCTTCTGATCAGCTAATTAATTGTTATCACGATCCACGCAGTTAATGTTCATTAATAAAAGTTTAATAATTACTGATTAACCACCCAAGTACCAGGCTTAATGGCTAATCAATCCTAAGTTGAAATGAATATTGTCTTCCGTAAAAGATTTAAAATATTGATTGAAAATCGGTGGTCATATGGTAATTTATGAACATATCTGAATTTGTCTACTACATTTAATTTAATTGTAAATTTCCAAATGCAGAGAAATTCGGTATATCTCAGAAAAAAAGAAAGAGCAAGACATCAAACAATGTAAGAGATATAAATTTTTCTACCATGGAGATGTTCCGTTCCCACGCTGTTTGAGCAATTATTATGTAAACATTATATTTATAGGATTGTACTTCTGCAAATATTGCGTGCACCTTACATAATTATTATATCCATTTACGTATTTTTCAAGTGAAATGTTTTCTTTTACAGAAACGCAATCTTAAAAGATAAAATACTTTATTGGACGTTAACTAATCTCTGTAATGGGGATTATTAATAGATTATATGAATTTCTGAGGCATGGTGGGCGAAAACGCTTGCTTAGCAATCGCTGCGAAAACCCAACAGATCTTACATTCGCCAAATATTACGTGTGCCTTGCTAACTATTTAAACTAATGTGAAGTATCATATTCTTTTCGTGAATTACCGCAGATTTGGTGTGGTGATTACGAAGGGAGTCCGAGACAAAAAAAGAAATACGGCTGGAAAATCCAAGTTGCGGAGATTTCTATCCGGCGCACATAATACCTTAGGAGGTATCCTCGTAGAAGGTTCCACTTAACTCCTGGTTCCGTGGGGATATTTTCACAAACCACTCCCTCGCTGGTGGCCTATTGGCTCAATAGTCGAATAGGCGGATCCTCTGGATTTTTCAGGGAAAACTGGCCAATCATAAATGCCTTTCTACTTCCTGACTGGGGAGTGGGAGATATAACCGGATTGGCTAATATTCTATCTATCTCCTTAAACTCCGCCTCCATGCTTACCTCCTGGTTTCTTCGACCAATGGGGTACTCCCGGAGAGTGAGCGAAGGAGGGAAAATTTCCCATAGTACCTTGCGCGAGAGTCAAGTGAACCTTCTACGAGGATACCTCCTTGCATGTTACGTTCGCCGGATACCAAACTTCTGAACCGCCGTATTTTGAGACCCGCTTTTCGTTTGCTCCGTCCGTCCGTTGCGTGCCGGGTTATTCAAAAGGGTTTTTAGCCCTCGTTGCATGCCGGTTTAATTAAAGGGGTGTTTAGCCCTAATACGTAGCGAGTATTTTCGACATCCACCCGCAACGGTTGGGATTTAAATGACGAGAATTCTCGATATCTGTACGAAACGTGTTAAACGTCTCCGAGGCCGATTGCTGACTTGGATGTATTTTATATTCTTTCAGAATATTGATTTGCTTTTATATTTTTTCTCATAAAAATACCCAATTTCTCTGCATTTGGAAAGTTACAACTAAATCAAATGTTCTTTCCATATTCAGTTATTTTCATAAATTACCTTTTGACACCCGATTCCGTAAAGTCTGTTTGTCAACTCGAATGCCGAACTCACCTGTCCAATAAAAATCCCGCAAACAATTATGCTAGGGCAGCGGCTGGGTTCCAAATATTTTATTATCTTTCCGTACATTTGTTTCCCGAAAAGGAGAAGGGAGAGAAATTCAAAACACTCTGGAATTAAGTAAAAATATTTTATTTTCACTGGCCTGATTTCTAAACTCCTGCCGCGGCGGTAATCAGTGTATAGTGGAATTCACGAAAATTGCTGTGGAGAAAGAAATATGTACCTCGGTTGAGAGACACGGCATTGACTTTACACAGATTGAGAATAGTTCACCCTTAAAGTGAAAGTGAAGGCCTTAAATGTTTATTCTATTATTATTTTCTTTTTATGTTGCAACAGTTTTCTCCGTTCCTTTTCACTGTATACCAGTGCATTTGGTATTTCATTTTACCCAAAACAAAACTAAAATTATCCCGCAGCTCTCTTGTGGCCAAGAAGTGATTTTTATGTGTCTTTGAGAAACGTCCAGGTTTCCTGTTGATCCATGTAAATGCTAAATTTTGATGTGGCTGAAACACCGACCCGCTGGCGGTATTTTCGCGTAACATTGTTTTAGCCTTAATATCCAATGGGCAATTTACACACTAAAAGCAGTAAAATGCGCGTATAATATGCGAAAGTCGGCAACGAAACCAATTTAATGTTACTAATTTTTGAACATTTCCATATATTTAATTTTTGTCGTAATAATTGATACACGTATACGATTTTATGCATAACATATAGATAAATTGCTCACAGTTTAATAAATGGAATAATCACAAATGACATATTATGTGCGATGCAAATGCTCCTTTACCCTGTCGTACATTCATATTATCATTTTAAGGAAATTTTAGGGAACAGAATTGCTTTTATATTTTAATTAATCTTAAAATTGTTTTTTCATCGAGTTCCGGGTATTTGAAGTAAAATTAGTAGTTTCATGTAATTATCAGTTCGTATATAATATATTTAATAAATTTCAATCGTTCTATAATTCGTTTTGATGTCCACTACGGCATAAACATCGTCAGTCACACCGCTTGCAGCCAGACCTAGATCGTCTCCATTTTAGTAGAAGTGGATGTCTCCGTTATATTTCTTCACAACTCCCAACCGGTCACCCTTCTGAAATAAACAAAGATTCATCGATGAATCACAGAATAATCTAATATTTTGATCTACGCACATATTCTAATTTCACTGATGCCACGATTACTTTCATTTCTAAATCGTAAGGTGATATATGTATATTTTTGAAGAAAAATAATAACTTGAAATTGATATCAACAGCTATCAATGTACAGGATAGTTCAGTGATAATAAGTAATTGCTTCCTCAAAAAATAGGCGACTCCAGAATATTGAACAATTAAATACGAACTTCACCGTTTAATTGACTACTTACCTTACTCATCTGAGGGCAGTAATTATCATTTATGTCAGTTAGAGTCGTTCCGTTATTTTCAAGAAGGCCTTTCATGAATATTAGCCATGATGGGGCCCTATGAGAAAATATAAAAGTAAATTGATTTATTTTAATCGTACACAAATGAAATAATAAGTATACTCTATATATCCTAAAAGTAATAGGCACTAGCAGACAAAGAATAGTTGCCAGGGGATGCGGTTAGCTATCATTTTTCCCCATGGAAAAATATTTTCTTTTGCTAACAAACTTATATTTAATACTTATATCAGTCGAATATTATCCAAACCCAAAATATTTATTTATATCAATAAAACATGATATGATAGCAGATTATAAACATATAAGTACAATATCATAACATATGATAGTTGAGGAATATTCTCGATTTACGTCATTCAGCCAATAACTTGTCCTCATCTTTTTCACTGTCTATTTTCATATCCATACTAAAAAAGGCTTTATACTTGTAGTATGGATATGAAATACTTCCACGAAGTGAAGCCTGAAACAATAGAATATATGTCTATTTTCACTTCATAAAATGAATTCCATATTAGTGAAAGATTATCAGCAGGATAAAAACAGAATTTCAAAATGTCTCCGGACAGCCCCTTCATTTGCTATTGCTTTATTGAATGTAACTTGATGCGGTGGAAGTCTTGTGTGTTCTGTTTTCACCCTCTAACCATATGTATTTACGATAGAAACGACGATCTTCCTTTATTACCAATGCCAAATGTATCGATTAGCAGTAACTAGGCGAAAGATTATCCAAAGAATTCCTATTTCGTAGAGTAGTTGCTGGAAATTCGCCTGACTTCATTGGAAGAGGACTGTAATTAACAGTGACACGTTTAAATCACCCTAATTCGAGGGCGAATAGTCATCCAGACTTGGAAGCTAGATCTCCTAGTCACCCAGTTACAAGAAATTGTTGCTCGGATGGATGAAAGGCATTAAAAAAATAAAAATAGAAAAGTCAAAACAAAATGGGACGATGGAACGATTCTGAGGTCGGTGCATTTTGAAATCATAGAAGAAGAAATATTGACACAATATACCAATGGCTAAGTTTCGAATTCGTAATATAGCCATAACTACTGGTATGTTCGCGGATTTGCATTGTTTGTGTGAGAAAAATTTCTCTTCGCGATGTCTCGGTATCATTCGCTTACTTACATGATATCGGTAACTGAATCAGGAATTTCGTCATAGTCGTATGGATTTTTGACTGTCACACCAAAAAACATCCAGTTATCGTTCGGAGTGCCGTCCGTTTCCACAATTCTTATCTCGAAGAGCTCGTTTTCTTTGAGTGGTCGTGAAGTATACACGACCGCATTACTTGCGTCCTCGCTAAAAAGAATGAAATACAATGCAAGAAAAAATATTTCATTAAATGAGAAATGATACTGAAACAGAAATGGGATAACAATTATAGCTACAGGCTGTAAACAAGTATGGGAATTTTAGGAAATTTTAATGAGACCTTATCTTACAATGTTACACGCTTTGTTCAAGCATTTATTTTGTAAGATCGTTGCATTATAACCGTTATTATGGTTCTTAGCATCTCAGATGATGAATAATATATTAATGATTGTTCAAATGATAAGATATTTGTGTACAAATGAATGCCTCAAAACTCTTTGGAACATGATGATTGTCCTTTTTCGAAGCTGTATCACGCTGCATGTAGAGTGCATGCTGCGTGATTGGGAGACTATTCTCAGACGCCACGTAGAAGAGTGTCAACCTGGGATTGGTAATCGTTCTTGAGATAGTGATTTCCATCGCTTATGTTGTGAAACAATGAATACCAAGCTTTCTTCATCCTTTCGACATCCCATTTTCAATCAGAGCGCTGTACACCCATCTTTCATGCCTCCTCTGGATGTCTCCCAACTGCCCCCTCTCTTCCTCCACAATGCCTCTTTTGTTTTCCTTTATGTTCATTTCACCTTTTTCATCCTTCTGCACACCCACCCTTCAAAAGTCTCCCATCCACGCCTATCGCTTTGCTTCAACAGCCATGCTTCAGGTCCGCAAAAACCCACGCATCATATCAAAGTTAAAATTGCCCTTTCCTCACTCAACGTCCCTATCGTCTATTAATCCCTCCTTGTGATAGTTTTTTTGCCTAACGCAATTCTTCTTCCCGAAGATGTGTCCCGACTACTTTGGCCATTTTGGGTCGGGACACTTTCGATATTGGTAAACTGTTCCACCTACTCTAGTTTTTGGACTCTTTCTTAAATATTTAACTAAGCCTGCTTCTTTCTTGAAAATCTCATACCTTTTATTTTGATCAAATTGATTCTTTTTCCAACCGTTCACTCTGAATTTCCACTTCGCTCAGCAATGATTACAACTCCTTCGCTGGCAGGCTAGTTGAAGCTTAAATTATCAGCAAACGAAACTGATTTCATGAATTGTCCACCGACTTTCATCCCCATCTCCAGTCCTTTCTATGCCTCCCCAATCATTTCATTCACATTCACGTTGAGAACCATGGGTGATAGTGGACTCTACTGTCTCACGCCTATCCTTAACACTGCACATCTAGACTCACCATCCCCTAATCGCACTTGAGCAGTCTGAGAAATGTACACATTGCGGGTTAGTCTCATATTCCGCTGGTGACCATAGCATTGGATAGGGCGATTCGGTTTGAGTAAATATTAAAGATCTTCCGCATTAATGCTAACTATATATCGTGGTACCAAGTGCCCTTTAATCTACTTAGGCTCCACAGGTGCAAGAAAGACAGATCATCCTCAAATACCCAGTTCGGAATGCGTTCTTTAAATATGAACAAGGGGTTTTCTATTACTCCCCACATATCTTAACAGTATCGTCTTCGGTAAAAGCGATGCAGTTGTTACTTTTCGTAAATCAACAGCTTGAGCGGATCAGCAACAACTACGACGTCACAGTCAGTGCCCATCTGAACTGTAATCGCGCTGCAATTGGCTTGGAGCCATGCCATGGTTGAAAGGTCTTCCGATTGTTTCACATACGAGGTTCGTTCAAGCTCAAAAGTCCCCTCATTATTATCTAACACAAAGAGGACAACCAAACTGACACTCAACTGACGATTGGTTTCAATAGGTACTAATTAACGTAAGTGGATGAAATGGATGATTGCACTTTATTCTTGCACATTAAACGACGCAATTAAAATATCGAAAACGGTTATTAATCTAGCAGCGGCCAAAAGACATCGTGCACTGTACGGTGCAGCCGTTTAAGTAGTATATTTATGAAGAGTACTTGCATAGTTTAGTTTCAACCGCATCTTAGCTATTGCTCTCAGACACGAGAAAAAAAATTGGGTGACTTTAGAAGTTGAATGCACCTCGTATCAACGATTTAGGGGGTCGAGAACCTTTCCTATATACACTTTGATCCCTTGGCGTGTCACGATGAGTAAGACCTTGTCAACCCCGAAAAATTTAGAAGGAACTGCAGCTATTTGCGAGTGAAAGAGTGTGCGTCTAAGAGAGTAGAGGCACAGGTGAGCGGCCGTTGTTAATTTCCTTTAAAGCAAAGGAATGGAATATGTTGTCGATGGCTACATAACCACGAGATGAATCTACTCGAGAACCAAAATATCTTTTCGTCTACAATCTAATGATTAGACTTACCGATGATATCGTCCTCGTTCTTATGTTGAGGGAAATTATGTGAAGAGGTTTCTACAACTGCGCTGGATAAAACGGTGCTTAGCAAAAGGAGTGCCAGGAATGCCATTATACAGACTTGGCGGTGATAGGTCTTATTGAGCGACTTCGTGAACGTAAAAAGTCGAATAAGTCCTTGAATGTTACGTTTGGTGAATTTTTCACTTCACAGTGTCACTTTTTATCACGATTGAATTTAGCTTAAAATCACGTCATTGAATAAATTTTATCAGATTATTTTGAGATAGTGAGAGGCGGCCTTATCGTGGGATCTTTGGAAAAAGACATGGAATCACATGGCAAATACGAGATACTGTGACATAACGCACAACACCAACCGCCTTTCCCAAAACTATGAAATTAAGTGTTTGGGAGCATTATCTTGCATTGCTGTCATCTTGACTTAAGTTTCTCGCCCTTGGTATCTTTGTTTAACCATATTGTACTGCATTTAATTTTCATCCAATTAGCATTCTCTATATTTATTTATTAGGTAATCTACCGTTTAAGGTAGATTTTTGGATGGACAAAATTACTAATTCAACAATTTGTGGCCCATAGCAAAACACAACATCCCACTCTACATCAGGTCCCTCTTCATCTCTGAGTACTTTCTTCCTCCCTTCATCCCGTCCAACATCCCTATCCTGTTCCTTCCCTTTCCTCGTTTGCCTAACATTCTCCCCTCAATCACAGTCTTCAATATCCCGCTGCCGGTCAATACCCCCTTCATCCACTTCTCCTGCCTCCATAGGATTTCGCCCAACAAGCTGTGTCCCACTGGCTTTGTGGTCAACACATAAGTAGGAAAATATACACATAAACAAAAGTATATTATACATGTACAAGTATAAAAAACACTGATGTCTTTGCAAAAGTAAAGAGTGTGCAGCCTTATCATGCCAAATTTGGTATTATGCTTATGATGAGGCTAAAGAAGAGTTAATAACCAATGCACATATATTTGCAGAATTCTTCCTAATTATCCTTTAAACTTGAGGCCTTAAATTTCAAAATTAGCTGGAAAAAAGTTTAATGTCTAATTAAAATCACATACCTTGTAAATTGTTCCAGAGCACCAGGGATTTTAAAATTTCCTCAAAATTATGTTTTCACTGCTTTTCATTCATCCCAAGTTATGAAGGGAGTATGAGGTAAAAAATTGGGATCCAAAACACCATCTTTCCATGCAAGGTTGTGACTGATGACTTCATCCATTTATTTATAATCAGAAATTCAAATCAGTCACTTTTATTGCCGTAATTCATTTAAGGCCTCAGATTCAATTGAAGGTCTCCATTTCACCACCTTGTGGCAAATTAAATTGGAAATGTTTCAAATGGTTTAATTATTTAACATAACTTTTAATGATTTAATCAAGAAAAATCTTTGAGAAGATGAATCTAACTTTAATAGACTTACCTTTTGAAAACAGGAGGATGCATCCATAAGCAGTAGTTCTTGGAGAGTGAATGGGTTTAATAACTATTCCAAATTAATCCACGCATGAACTTTCCAAGACTCTCTCCCTTTGGTGAATTTGCTTCATATAAATATTATCTACAATCATTCCTAGTTCAATGCAACAATTTCAGAGTGTAAAAATCATTCGCCCGGTCAAGGCAAATTCTGGAATTCACCTTGAAATTGAAATTCACTCTGAAATTGTTGCATTTAAATGCATATAAGCAGATGACTCCATTATAAGTTACTGTTGTGGCATCTCCCACAGTTTCTTTGGAAAATTTCTAGTTCCTTTTCTTCATTGTTTCAGGGGGCTTTGGCAGTAATCCTATCTTTCACTATTTCATGTAATCATAGAAATCATGGAAACTCCTGGTCGTAGTTTTTCTTGAAATTTAATATAAGCATAAATCAAGAATAAAATCCAATGATTTTACAGCAAGAGGCATGATAACCCAGCATATACATTGAATACATGCATAGTTTTCTGCACAGAATTACATTATTTTTCAATTTTCACATCCATATATTTGTAAGCATCCATTGCATTTCCTAGTATAACACAAGATGGATGTTCCATCATGTACTTCAGAAACAAATATATTTGAGATGACAATTATATGTATAATGGGAAAAGTACACCTATGTTAGTCACTCATATGAACACAAATAGCTAATGACATATATGCATATAAGAAAATACTCATTCTGTCACCGATAAAAAGTGGACATTTGACACCCATGTTTCATAAATTAGTCATTTTACAGCATCACTATTGCAGGATATGTTTTTCCTACATGACTCCTCGATTGAGCTGTAATCAATGAAATAATGGAGGGTAAACACAAAAAAAATATCATGCCTTACAAAAAATTGTTGTACAATTACTGTAAATATTATTTTCCCAAATATTATTTACATTTGAAAATACCATGAGGCTATATTGGAAACATCCTGTGGTATTTGAAGAAGATACCTGTTGATAAATATACTACTTGCATTAAATGAAAGTAGGTTGATGGTAAATACAAGATATTCCAAGGTATTATATAAGCAACTTCATTTCACATATTTCAGGAATAAATTTCAAATCTGTCATAAAGTTTACACTCTGAACATACCAAAATTTGTTCAGTGTTTTCTGTGAAGCTTTTTTTTATTTAGCATATACAATTCTACCGTAAAAATGGCAACATATGATAATCATTGGGAAATTATTTTTACCCAGATTTTTATTCTACCATTAATTGATTATAATTCATTATCATAGCACCATGAATTAGTGCTGACCATTCACAAGAGCACTTTTAAGAAGAAACACTTTGCAAAAGATGTTTTCTTTAAACTATTCCATTCTTTATAATAACAGCATCCTTATAAAATTACTGACATCACTGAAAGACCATCAGCTTTCAGTAAATAGTTCTTTTACCTGTTTTCCCTGGTTGGTTTGATAGCTATTACTGCTCAAAGATAGAATTTCAGTAATTTTGAAAGATTTTTAAAAATAATAAGCTCTAAAAATTTGGGCTGTTGGGAAGTTATTTTCCATTATGATGGAAATTTTAATTTCCTAGAATACTTACATACTACCAAAAAAAGGGCAGATCTTTGAATATAGGCATTGTATCTGAGATTAAAAAACTCAGGTCAGAAGAAATTAAAATGAGCAATTGTACTTATGCCAACTTTTTTCACAAGCAAACAAACAAATTTATACAGTACAACAGCAATGTAATTAGCTCACATTAAATAACTTACTTAATTTATCTGGATGTGTAACACTGATTGTGAAAATACCAGTCTGATTATTTAGTTACTGACGGGTGGGTATGTTGTTTAGGAATAAGGGAATACCAGCTGCATATGATGCTTACATGCACATGGGGTTACAATGGACGTTCACACACTCAATCACAACCGACACAAATAGACACAAAAATTTGACTACACACAAGTATAACTGACTTTTCCAAAAAAAATGGATTCCTTGTAAGAGCAATAATTCTCTCTCACTCCGATTCTAACCACGTGTCTTCATAGAGTTTTTAGCTATCTGAGACAAGCAAAAAAGCTCACTGAGCACATTCTTGGAATCATCAAGACGTTTAAGCTGAAACACAGTATGTCTTCAGTTAGGGAAAAATGGCACCACGTTCACCAATCTCTGAATGCCTCTTACCTCCATCATCATGGTCCAGCACTATCTGCATTTCACTTTTAAACTTTCAAATGACTCCTTCTACAACATGTACTTCACTCAGTTCATATTAAACAGTCTTTCTGCATTAGCAAACCAAATGATGTTCAATGCAAATTTTGCTTCCTGCATACTTCCAACAAGAGTCAATGCTATTGTTACAAAGAAATCTGCTTGAATAAGCTTTGGTTGCATTAACTTTGGTAAAAAATTATTTTATATCCCTGACATCTAACATAATTATTCATATTAAAATATTTTAATGATCAAATAATACTAATATAAAACACTAGATGTAATTGGCTGATTGAATAGTTTTTTTCTTTGCTTTGTGCCTCATATGCCATCTCTTACTTTTTTCACATCGCTATATGCCAACCCTCATATTTCGAATCCTCACAGACTCTATTTACATGATGGTCTTCAAAGGGAAATTAGCATTTTTCTCTGGCCAATCCCCATTGACTGAGCCATGCTTAGGAATCAAGACCAGCCCAAGACTTGGGCCAAAAGTCAATATCATCATACTCTTCCCACACAAAGTCATTCTGAAGTCTTGTTGTTACATATTATCACCTTCAGCACAATATCTCACTGGGATTCCTTTTTCAACCAGCGAATTCCAGACCTTAAACTCCACAGCAATATCCTTCCTTGTCAGGGCTTTCCTTCCCTACCAGTTCCACTGCTGGAGCCTGGTGTCACGCCTCCGATTCCTTGGATTCTTTGCTGTATTCCTCCACCACGATTACTGGAACCATGGCTAAAATAAAAATATGCTAATTTGTATCACAAATATTTAATGACAAATTAATTGAAACTATTTATACTCACAAAAATTTGGTATTTTTTTTATTTTCTACTACATATTTCACTAAACTGGTATTAAAATGGACTTTTGATCCAAGAACAGTGCATACAAGAATGTTTTAAAAACTATCATTCATGAAAAAAACTAGTTTCGAACTGTATGGTCTTGCAAATTAAATAAATTTTTTTTAAATATTTACCAATTATAAAACAGAGTCTACTTCTCAGTAGATAAGATATTTCCATTCGCCTAAAATACAAGTTTCAAGCAGCTTAAGAGTGAGATGTGTGGTTTTAATAAGGCTCCCAGACATGAGGAACTCCCAGAGAAAATGAAATTTCACATCTTGACATCATTAGTTCCCAATAGCAAATTATTGATTATTAGGTGGCATTTTTTGAAAATTCAGCAGAACAAATTCCTACTGATGTTTAATTGGAAATTTCGGCCCTGGTGGCGGCGGGGTAACATCCTCTCCTACCAACCCATAGGTCGCGGGTTCGATTCCCGCCTAGGTGGATTTTCCTCCACCTAGGGCTTGGTTGTATGTGATTGTCTTCAATGTAATGTCTCTAATGTAAGGTTTAGGTGGAAGAAGGGACTATAGGGGACTTAAAATTTTTTTAACTACATATTTTTAATCATTTGGGCTGGAAATGGCCAAGTTTAATTATAAAAATTTTGAACGGCCGCAATCATTTGCTAAATCCAAGTCAAATTCCTTTTTCAGAATTGGAAAATATTCTTCCCTCAATTACCTCCGGTCATTTACAACTTTACTGTAAAAGCATTTTAAAAACTTGTAGGGGGAACTGGAATGGTTTCTGCTAATTAGTTTGTGTTACTTTTAATTGATTCAATGTTTTCAAAAGGTGCTGTGCCAAATTTGTTATTATTAGCCCAGATTTGTACAGTCACTGAAAATTGTACCCTATTACATAATTTTCTAATTCATTTTTTTTCAAAGAGATCTCAAAAATGTCACATTTTGATATTTTATATTTCAGTAATATTTTAAATAGTCTTTAAATTTGTACTTTAATACAAATGGCCAATTTTTCAGTTTAGCTTATTCATTTACGAGGTTGGTTTATTTTTCACATTTTTTTAACACTGGCTTCAGACATCATAGAGACTAAGTAAGACATTCTGATCCAGGCGAAAAATCATTACTATTCCCTGCATTTTTGCCTACTATCAAGAGGATCAGGAAAACTACACGGACCAGACAAAGGATTATGTTATTGGGAACAGACAAAGAGGCATCCAGGAATAGAGGGTGTGGATTAATTGAGAAGGCTAAGCAATAAAGTAGTTTGTGCCTCTTTAATATATGAAATAAATACCAAACAGAATAATAATTTCCTGTTAGTTGAAAAGTTTAAAAAATTTAAATTAACCGTAGCTCAAAATTTAGACTTCTCCTTAGGAAAGAGGAGCAAGCAAATTTACATAAAAATCAAATACAAATGACCATTAATCTCAAAGTTAGCGTTTCCACCGTGGACTTTTATCAATGATGATTTAACACCGCTCCTTAATTGAAATTACATTCACTGTGATGCAAAATGTGGTTGACTTTTATGAACTCTTCATGAATACTGAGAATTCTTTTTTATTTGAATTGACTAGATACACAATATTGTGCATTCTACACTAACAATAAAATAAATCTATTCATTAATGATTTGCATATCATATCATCATGATAACAGGATAAGCATTCATAGGATTTACAATGCATGTCAAAAATAATTTTGAGGAAGATTGAATATGAATTTGTTATCATGACAGCACTATGGTTGAAACCCCCCAATGCATTATAATTTCATGATTAATAATAGAAATGAAATAGAGGTTTGCTTTTTAAATGACTAATAGCTTTGCTGAGAAATTCAATTCATGATTCCTGATGGGAATACCCAATTCAACAAATGGCTGTGCTTTTTGTCTCTTCATCCCACCTCATTATCCTCAACCTCTTAACCTAAAGTACAATGTTCATATAACGCTGCCATCAGATCATTGGGCATATCCTAACCATTTCATTGTGAAGAAAAACACTGAGTTTATTAAACAACCTGAATTAGGAGTAGGGAAAAGTCAAAAAATATTTGTTGTGAAAATTCAAACCACTGCGGTAATCTTCAATCAAACATTTATGCCTAATTTAGTTCATACATGGCCAAATAATGCATTGAGAAATAATACTACTGATTAGTTACACAAGCTAGTGAAGCATGCTCATTTCTTTAGCTAAAAATTTAAGAATGCTGTAAGTAGTTAAAATAATTTTTCTAAAAAAAACGAATAAAGTGCATTAAAATGATTCTCAATTATTCATGTACCTACTTGTACTCTCTCATAATGACTTCCTAATCTAAAAATGATAATATTCTTCCAAATTTTATTATCAAATTAGAGATTTTTGCTGTTGACTTGCCCTTAATGACTTGTAACTTAATACTCCTGCCATACCTTGCTGATGTACTGAAGAGTAACATGAATACAAGATGAATGATAATGATTAATTCCATAGTCAATCACTTAATTTGTCTTCTTCAAAATTTGTTTCTTCTTTTTCACTGGACACATAATAGTGAATGCTACTTCCTGCACAGCCAGAGAATACTGTATAAGTTAAAAATGTAAGTTTTGAAAGAATGGCAACAAAGATGCTTTGATGCATAAATAACTGATGGCAGTCTTACAAATCTGAAGGATATATTTCTCACAGTAATAATAGATTTATAGATTGATTTTTGGTTTCTATAAATTTCCAATTAATAATACCTTAGATGATTATTAGATCAAGCACTTTTGCCCAGAAATTAAAGACTAGGTTTGGTAGCTTTGCTAGTTTATATTATTTTTATGACTGTCTAATGGAATGGAAATTTTTTAACTAATCATGTGGCTTCAAGAAACACTAAAAAGGACAGTTTTTAATAATAATTAAAAAGAAATGAAAAAACATAATGCCTAATGCTATTAGCCAATTCCTTTTTGTTGGGCTCTTGCTATAATTGTGACAAGTTTGGGGAAGATGGTGTGGGATAATTGAGTATCATGGAGGTATAATCGAGTATTATGGTGGAAGACGCAGTGCGAGGATATGGAAAGTCTGCAGAGGAAGGGCGAAATCGGTGCGCTGCACAGCAAAGTTAAATCTTTATTGGGAAGTAAGAAATGAATATCTATGCTAACAGTTAGAGATATGGCGGGAAAGGTAATAGTTGACATAGGAAAGATCCAAGAGAGATGGAAGGAATTTATAGAAGAACTGAATAGTAAAGAGCTTAGACCAACAAAGTTAGACATTGAAAAGGAACATGACGTAGAGGAAGATAGCTTAGGTCCAGGCATACTCGACGATGAGATAGAAGGGGCATTAAGGGAGATGAAACTAAAAAAGGCCGTGGGGGTGGATAACATTCCCGCGGAACTATTGAAATATTTAGTAAAATGTGGGAGGAAGAGGCTATATGGGCTGATCCGTAGCATTTATGAGGAAGGGGATCTGGCCGGAAGACTTTGTGAGATCAGTTTTAGTTCCTATTCCGAAAAAGGTAAAGGCTACATCATGTGAGGGCTACAGGACGATGAGTTTGATATCCCACGCAGCTAAAGTTGTTCTCAGGATCATAAGCAAAAGGATAGAGAGTAGGGTAAATGATTACTTAGGGGATGACCAGTTGGGGTTTAGGAAAGGGAGGGGTACGCGTGATGCCGTTGCAGTAATGAGATTATTAATCGAGAGGAATATAGATCACAACCAGGAGTTATTTGCCTGTTTCGTAGATTTCGAAAAAGCGTTTGATAGAGTGAACTGGGAAAAACCAATGAGAGGTTGAAGAAAATAGGAATAGATTGGAGGGACAGGAGGCTAATCCGCAACCTGTACATGTCTCAGACTGCTCAGGTACTAGTGGGGAACGGGGAGTCGTGATGGGCAGTGTTACGAAGAGGTGTAAGGCAGGGTTGCCCATTATCACCGTTACTGTTCAACCTGTATGCATAGGAAATGATCAAAGAGGCATGGGAAGAACTCGAGGTAGGAATGAAAGTGGGCGGGGAATTCGTAAAATAAGTTAGGTTTGCTGATGACCAAGCTTTAGCTTGTCAGTCAGCCAAGGGGCTGCAAGCATTGCTTAGTGAATTGGAAATTCAGTGCGACAGGTATGGGATAAGAATCAATATAAATAAAACAAAGGTTATGCGATTTTCTAGAAAGAAAAAGACCAAGCTTAACATTAAAATAGGAGGGCAAAAACTAGAGCAGGTAGAACAGTTTACGTATCTCGTTAGTGTTTTGGACCAACACGGTCAAAGTAGTAGGGACGTAAGGCGAAGAATTGCGCTAGGCAAAGAGGCTTTCACAAGGAGGAGGGAGTTGATGACGGGGACGTTGAGTAAGGATGTTTAGAAAAGACTCGTCAAAACTTTGATATGGAGCGTAGCTATGTACGGTGCGGAAACGTGGTCATTAAAGCAGGATGATAGACGTAGACTGGAGGCTTTTGAAATGTGGGTGTGGAGAAGAATGGAGAAGGTAAAATGGACAGAGAAGAAAACAAACGAGGAAGTACTTGGTAAGGTGGGCGAAGAGAGGGGTTTGTTGGGAGAAATCCTATGGAGGCAGGAGAAGTGGATGAAGGGGGTATTGACCGGCAGCGGGATGTTGAAGACTGTAATTGAGGGGACAATGTTAGGAAAACGAGGAAAGGGAAGGAACAGGATGGGGATGTTTGACGGGATGAAGGGAGGAAGAAAGTACTCAGAGATGAAGAGGGACCTGATGTAGAGTAGGATGTTGTGTTTTGCTAGGGGCCACAAATTGTTGAATTAGTAATTTTGTCCATCCAAAAACCTACCTTAACCGGTAGATTACCTTAAAAAATGGAGGTATTTTATTCCAATGCTTTCCAGCTTTTACTGTTGATGATATTCATGCAAAGCCAGAGGAAGACTGTAGAAGGGTGGCGGAGTGGGCCATGAAATTTCATTATTTATATGGTGCTTCATTGTAGGTATGTCATCTTCAAGATTGGGTGAAGTGAGAACACTGAACCAAGAAAATGTTAGAATTTATGCAAAATATTAATACTGATACAAAACCCTTGAATAGGTAGCTGTTATATTGTTTCAAAAGATGGGAAAGACATTTTTAAATAGTATAATTTAGTTTGTTAATGCTAGGAAAGCAAAAACGAAATTCACTGACATTAACGTACCATTAAAAATATCGCACCAGATATAAATATGATATCCTGTAGATGGCAGGATTTTCTTCAGCTATCAATGAGGGATTGCTGCAATAGTTAATATGAGGTAGTATGGCGAAGTAATGAACAAGCTTTGAGAGATCTCAGGTACGAGAAAAATATCAAACACCTTTTTGAGCTGCCTGTTTCACTTGAAACAATCGAGAACGGCCCGCGGAAAAATACTCAGTCTCATGGAATAGGATCCCCTAGAGTAATGGGGACAATTTAAATAAATAGGGACATTGTCACTACGAAACAAGTTAGTTACACAATTTACGGTAGCATATTCTTCACGTTATTGGCATGTTGCTGAAAATACGGATCGAAGAAATAGAGTCAGAGAGACTGTTCCCGTAAGCGGAGATGAAATATGAAACTTATGTGGCGGTCTTTGCCTGCGGTGAGGAAATTCTGACGTGTGTTCAGGAACTCGTAGATAAAGACACAGGAAGATAAATGTAGAGGCAAAGGCAGGCATATCATACACGAGGGCTACAAAAGGACGAATGACCGCAGGCGAAAAACTGGAGTTGCGGGGCAGGATCGTGCCAACGAACCGGAAACGGCACTAGAAATATAATGAAAGTAGAGAGAGGCCTGCGGCAAAAATATAAAAAGGGGGAATGGGAGAGGAGAAAACATCATCGGGGCCATGTAAGGAAAAATGTACGAAATGGTCTAACAGAGAGGAAGGCAGTTCATTTCCAAGGATTTAAAGGGGCTATGTTCATCCCAATTGCCACGAAGGTAAAAATTAAAGAAAAACAAGCAGAGCCACCAAGAGAAACTGGAGCGTGTAATAGACAAAAGAGAAGAGGAATAGATGATAATGGACAGAAAACAAGGCGCCACAAAGGAGAAAGGAAATAATGAATAGAAAAAAATTACATTCACAAAAAAATTCTCATGAACAAGACAAAAATAGGCCCATCCTATTGGTATCAGGAACAGTATGGACTATGGTCTACTTGTGAAAGCTACTTTTTAACAATAGTTTACTTGAGAGTGAAGTGGTGGGCACCACTATATACAAAAAATTTCGTGCTAATCGAGATTTACGTTATTATTCCAAATTTGATATTTGGAAGGATTTAGCGGTCACCGCGCAATGATTTCAGTCAAATAAATGAACTCGTCATTCATGTCCGTCTTAAAATTAGTTTCAAAGAAGATAAAATGATTTCATACCAGGGTTTATTTAGTCAAGCAGAAGTACGGAACAAGTTTCAAGCCAACGATCAAAACAAAGTGGGGCATTAAACAAATCCATTAACAGAAGTCGTCAACATGCTGCTTCCTGAAGGAGCGTGGGTCTGAGAATTTCAGAGGTACCAATCCAAACTAAAGGCAGTATTCAGTGTTACCAATGAAAACGTGTCTTTTCACCATTTCTAACTCGGGGTCGGGATTGCTTTTGAACTACATCGTGACATAGGACGAATATTTAAATGATCAAGATCGATTTTACTCAGGATTAGCGAAATATACATAATTCTACCTTTCATCATCGATATTACTGATTTAATTGAGTCTAAAATGGCCACGAGGATGCCACGATAAGCGAAGAAATTGGCATTTCTGTCCACAGGAATATCTCTCTATAGTCATTGCAGCTTGCCTAAAAAATATAATTTTTCATTAAATTTTCTGGCCGCTAAAATGTCATGCGACGATGCGGCACCGATAAACTTGAAAGGCGAGCCTTTGGATAAAGAGCGTGAGTTCACACTACCGCAAGCGTAAATAAATACTTCAAAAAGGTCTTTTATTTTTTTCCATAATGAGGGGAATTGTGAATGATGTGAATGTAAACACAAAGTTCACCTCCTTCCGTGAAAAGAGATAATGTTTCATTGCGGAATATTAATTACGTAATTATGGTCTTTGCTGTTCTTCGAAAAATATGGGCTCGCCGTCCGCGAAAGCACATTAATCTGAAACACGCATCCGAAACCATAACAAATGTAGTCGACAACATTACGTTCTCATTTCATCCATTTGCGCTCAAATTTCCATCAGCATCCCGACAGTCATCAAAAGACATTTCCACAACACCATTATGATTCAACGAAAAATTGTTTTTCCTTGATTAACCCAATTAGCCGGATTATTACTCACGCCGAGATTGAAAAACACCACTATACAGATGTACGCTTTATTTTATTGCAGTCCGAGGTTGTTTATAAAGGACTGCTAATGAACCCCAATATCCATTTTCCAAACCATTATATATCTCATTAAATTTGTTATTTCCTTCGATTACAAAGCCCTAATTGCAGCCGAAGTTCATTTTGTAATAAATTAATGTTGAAAAATTATTCCAATATGATGACAACTAGATAATTAACGAAAAGCTAATTCATCCATGCTTCTTAATATCAGCTTCAATAGCACAATTTTATTCATGTGTGTAATTATCAAATTATAATGATTCATATCATACAAACAAGAACCAATTAGTCGCTTAGACTAATGAATTATACCATTTCGAAAGTATCTTTGGAAAAATCCTAGAGAATGACTAGGACACTACTGTGAGGGTAGTGATTTTACTAAAAGAGCTGGTATTGTTACAAATGGAAAGAGTTTTACATACAGCAGGAGACTTTCCAAGGGATCAAAAAAGGGGAAATGATGCTTCAGTCAATTAATTTGACTATCGGGCTCTCCGGGTGAATTGCAGGCCGGTGGCGGGACTGGTGCTTGTTGAGGGCGCCCAGAAAGAAACGAGTTAAATTATTTGACATATTTCTTTTGGAGCGATATCGCGACTTTCTTCGAACTAACCACTGTGCATTACATTTTACAATTACAAACACCCAAGTCTTAGGCGGAGGAAAACCCACCTCGGTGGTAATCGAACCCGTGTCCTCTGGGTTTGCAGGCGAGTTGAATTATATAGTACGATACCAAGTAATAAAGAATGCTATAAATATTTATCTCAGGTGGATCTCATTTATTTTAGTTCTAGAGTACGAGATTCTCATAATACCTCATTAATGCGTGTAGTTACTTAGTTAACACCACTCACAATCAGCAGGATGTTTAGGATGTTCTAGGAACTCGATTTAAAAACCCAAACGATTCACGGTAACATTTGCCATGCACAAAAAAGATAAACTCGTATTTCATTTGGGCTGATTCACTATCGACGAGGTAAACCCATCTTCGATTCACTTCATAAAAATTATATCATTTAATTTAGCCTGAGAAATTGTGAAGTACTTCGTTGATCATTTAATTTTTTCTTTCACTGCCATTTCATGATTATGATTGAAAAACCATATCCTTTATGTAGGATATTTCTATACTCAAGTATTATTTATAGTTTAGGCAGGCATTAGCGTTTTTTAAAATAATTCCGACACCATATCTAGTATATGTACGTACGCATGTAAGTATGAATAATGAGAAACAGGTGTGGTGGCGGACCTAAGCGACAAATATCTACAGTATATATCAGAAGCGTTTTAAAATGTTGAACTTGTAATAAGATATTGGAAAAAACACTGCTTTTCTCCAAAAATCTTGATTTTGAGGTAAAAAAAATGCTCACTAAAAGGGCACTAATGCCATCCTCGAGCATTTTGCACATCAATACATAAATTAACTCATTAACCTTATCGATGCATGTTGATTCTATGTTTTTAATATAGAATGATGAGAGGCTAATAATAATTTTGCATACAAATATATTCAGCTATTATTTCAATAGTTTCAGCCTCAACTTTGTGGAAGTTCATTTTAATAAATGAAAAAGAAACACTTTATTCCAATCCACCACTTTATTACAGGTACGACTAGTTTCGACGCTACGGCGTACCTGAGGATGACGCCGTAGCGTCGAGACTAGTCGTACCTGTAATAAAGTGGTGGATTGGAACAAAGTGTTTCTTTTTCATTTATTCAGCTATTATGATTACATGCGTCTACATAACAATTTCACCTCCAGTGTTTCTTAGTAAGCTAAACAAATTGATTCTCTGAAATTGTTGCAAATTGCATTATTTTTTATTTACCTATACATAAATTATACTTATTAGTTTTTGTGTTTAGTTCAAACAGATTTTGACAGTGGCACTGTAATTAGTATGCTAAAATAAATTCAATCATATATAATTAACTAACATGCATCAACTCGTATACTCGTATTAAAGATTAAAACACCAAAATTTGGGAAAATAATATGCATGCAAATAGTGCAATTAAGACTAGTAGAAAAATACGTGATCAAAATTGAAAATAGGATAATTATTTTGCATAGTCTATTTTGCAGAGGTTCCAAAATAATTATAAGATTTCAATGGTTTTCTAGACCTGCATCAAGGGTAGCCTTATTGCAAAAGAGTCTGCTTGCACCAAACTTTCTCCCCTTCTATGGTATACCATCCGCAATCCAGGTAGCCTCACAACTATTGTAATTTTTTCATCCTTTTCTGCTGATTATCATTAAGTAATAATTCCTGCTTCCCATACATTGCTTTTAGAAATGCTTAACCTAAGTAACTACAGATTAAATAGTAAATTGAACTTGCCCATTAAAAGAAAGCAATGCATTCGATAGCTAATTAGCCAATTTTAAAATACTCTACTGGCCATATGGTGCTGTCGAAAACAGTCTTACTTCGAAGTCCGAAATATAGCGAACCACTTGCAGATTTAAGCATGAAGTCAATATTCAATGCACTTAATTAAGGTGGTTTATGTAAAATATCCTTAAAATACAGGAGCTCCAATTATTTAATTAATTACTCGATTAAGTCAATTAATACTCGATTAATTTCGATTATCAAGCGTGACCATGACTAATGTTAGGCTAAGTTTTTAAAGGTTCTCCCTGGGGATTATTAAAATTCCATTTCGGAGATCGAGGTTTCTGTTTGAAAGGCTCTCTTTAAGTTTTATTTGACGAGCACAGTTTGACAGCACCATTCACCTCTCAGCAGCCTAAATCAAACTCTATGCCAACGTAGTATTCCCTTCCCTCACCTCTCTCTCTCTCTGATATCTTCGCCATCATCTGCAACCTGAGGACGCCTAGGCTCCTCCCGAACACTACCGGCATTTTTGGTAAAGGCCTGCTTCAAGCGGCAACCTTTTACTGTGGAATTTTTGTGTCAGTCATGTTCATCAAAACAAATTAACAAACAAGCATGGAACAAAGCTCAAAAATCAATCAAATCATACACACAAATTAATCAACAATTACAACCATTATGCACTCGTAAGTTTAGCTCAAAGCAAATCAAAATGAATACAGAAAGGGGAGTTAACATTTATCAATTTTGTTTTATATTGACGAAGTTGTGGGAAATATTTATAGGATCTGAACACTTACCACATGAGGTAGATGGAGACTGCCACAAACACAATGAAGACACAGCCGATCCCAATCATTGCAAACATCCAAATGTTAACGTCATCATCTTCTGCATTCGGCAGGGAAAACCATGGAAAGGAATAGCCGCAGCATGAGAATAACTGTCATAAATGCATATAAAAACATTTGCACGAAAATGAAGGTTTTTACTTATACAGCTGACTTTACTTTAAACGACTGACGTACTTTAAAAGTAAGCCAATAAATCGTACAAACTTTCTCAAATAAAATTCTAAATATTTACTCCTAGGTTCATAAATAAACAAAAATATGCATACCGATGTGCAGTTTTTATTATCAATGCATTGTTTTACCCTTCCTCTTTTATGCATTTATCTTCCTCTTTCATGCATTGATTTGAAAGCATTCTAGAATGATCATTGACTTCGCATTCGTTCAAATACTTATACCAATTTCTTCCATTTACCCTGTCGTATACCCCCTTCAAATCGACGAGTGCACAGTTGACTTTCTTTCGCACGTCCAAACATTTCTCCGGTATTTGCTTAAGTGAAAATAAATGATCCATGCGTTCTTTATCAGACATAATATCACGAGGCACAAACCAGATTGTTTTCAATGTGACTCTTCGTATTATTACGATTAACATTTTAGCGATCACACTCCTTGCATAATAGAAAGGCAAATTGATATAAAATATTTACTTTATATACCTCAGTCGATACTACATTATTTCATTTCCTTAAGGATAAAGTTGACTAGCGTTAATGAAAGAATTTGTGCGAAAAGATTCATCGGTAAATTTAGCCAAAAATTCAGTATTTAGTCCATATACTCATCTGTACCGTCTATCCTTGCTGATTTTCCGATTTTCAAATTTCTTAGAATTGTTGCATCACTTTCACTTAGTAAACTCCATGGAATTTTTCCTCACATGAATTAAATATATTTAACATTATACAATATCAATTTAATTTGACTCACTTTCTTGATACTCGCAAATATTATTTTAAACCTCAAAATACCCCTCCATCAGCCTTCCGCATCCATCCCAGACGATTTCATTGTTTCCATTATTCATCGCATCATTCCTCTGTTCTATTTACTCGTGCATGAAACGGATTATTTCCTTAACAGTTGATGGAAAATTTTCCTGCTTCCGCCATTCGTATTTATACCTTTTTTAAACAACATAACCCCATTAAGTTGTATTCTAACTGCATTATATGCTACGTTTCATCCGAGCTTCTTCACCTCTGGCTGATTTCATTTATGAAGAATATGCCTTTCTCTGTAGTAAACACGTTTTCATTCCTACAACTATTATATTGTATTGCTGTGGTTGCACATATTTCAAGTAAATTTTTCTACTCTCCCCGACATTAGTCAAACTGCCGTTTTCCATTCATTGGTCCCACTCCATTGTGTCCTAAATTACCTTACCTTCAAGCAAACATTCATACTACAATCTTAAATCTCTGTCTTTCTGTTCGCCTTGTTTTATCGTAAATTGGTTTTGCACTTTAAACTTCCCTGTTAACCACTGTCTCCCAGATATACTTTAGAAACGATGGTATATGTGGTCTCATCTAAAATCATCACCTCTGATTGCGCTCACGATAGCAGATATTTACCACAAATTTAATGAAAGCATTTTGTGCTGTTTTATACACTGATATATTAAGTGACTCTCTCGAAGCATGCAGACCACATACACTCATCCTTTCCCATCATTGGATAAAATAATGCCATGATGATTTTATCTCGGCCACAAAACCAGGAAACAACCCCTTCGATTCCTTCCCTTTCACAAAAATTAAAACCAACATTAGAAACCTCAAAACAAGCAGACACGATTTAAGTGCATAATAAAAGAAAATGCCAAAGCTCCTTTCTAACACAATTTGGGCGACGTAAAGGGAAAGGAAGCGGGAAGAGGAGGAGGGACAAAGGGCAAACGAGGTGAAGCATCTGAATTTTAGGAGAGCGGAGACGAGACCGGCGATGACTGTCACGGAGGGGGTGTGGTCGCTTGGGGTGAGTTTTGCAGTCGGGAGAACGACAGGCGTGGACAGTTTTGGGAGAGGAGAGCTTAAGAGGCAGATGGGCGAAAAGGACAAAGGGAGAATGGAGTTGGATGGAGATTGTGCGCGGGGGCGATCGATGCACCGGCCGGTGAGAGCCACTTCGAAAAGGAAGGGAGCCGAAGAGGGATTAACCGAAGCGGGATGTTTAGGGAGGACGACCGAGGAACCAGAGGCAGACTAATTTCGCATCAAGTGGAACGATATCCCTCTCTATCCGTATCCGCCGCAGGCAGGCTTAATCATTTCGACGGGAAGAGGATGAATATAAAAGAGTTTCGTGGAAGTACGGAATTAGATTGAGTAGTCAGTTGTATTGTGGTTCCTGAAAATTGCCCTGCGGCTATCACGTGAGATTTGTTTTAATAAAATAAAACATGTTCACGGCAGTGAACGTTTTATAATGAATATTTTATGAGTATTCCTATTCCTTTGAAGATCTAAAACTCTAAATTTGGTTGACGCACAGCGGGTAAAGAGAGAAAAAGAAATTCAATTTCCAGCTGAAAGAAATGCTTAGATTCAGTCGAGAGCGCTTTTCGATGAAAGGAAAGACAAAACAAAAGAGACTTAAGTGAGAAAATAGTTTTAAAGGCGGGACTCCTTTTTTTAGGCCACATGTACCAAGGGAGTGAGCTCTGCCTTTCGCTAGAGGGCAATTTGTTAAATTAAATACAGCTAATCATTTTTTTTAAAGGTGCCACTTTGATTAGTAATTTAAAAGAAATTCATATATCTAAGGTGAGAAATAGAGAGGACACATAAAAAATGAATAAAAAACACTGTTGATGGGTTTTGCTTTCTTTTCTGAGGACAATCACTTTTGAGTAATTTGTTTTCACTTGATCATTATTTTTATCATTATTTTGGAAATTTAGCGATGAGTTTGCCCAGTGTGCCCGCAATTAAAGAGATCATAAATCGGGATTGTAATGGCCTCTTTATTGTTAAACGAGGGAAAACTTCTTTGCGATAAAAATAATAGAATAATGCCATTCATCTACTAATGAGCATGCAAATTGAGTGTAAATTATATTAAAAGCAAAGGACAGAGCAAAATTGACTGAAAATTGAAATTGGATGAAAATGGTCCCTCCCGGCAGCCATGAGTGTGGGGTTCGATTGCCAAACCCCATAGCTTAGTTTGTCCGTGGCACTAGCCGCAGACGTGAAGAAAATATTCTCGGGGAGTCCTTAGCCATTGGAGGTGCAAACACGCCCTCCGTGTATGAAACTTGGATAATGGATACTTGCGCCAGAGGATTACGTAGCTGCAGAATAGCGGGGAAAAAGAGGTTCATGAGGGAGTCAACGGGTGAGAGGTGGGTGAACGGAGACAGAGGGTGACGGACGGCTCTGGTTTGCGAGTGGCGACATGGGGTGATGGGATCGATGGGGTGAGGGGGCGGAGGGACATGACGAAAGCCGTCCCGGGCATCTAAGCCACTAATGTGACATCGAAACCTTTCACTTCTGTTATGACGCACTTTCCTTCACCCTCTGTCGCCATGCTCTGTGAAAACCTCCGTGAAGCAAAGAGGAAAATGGGATTTATACGGTGCCCAAGTCTTTCAACGGTGAGTTTTTCCATTTATTTGGCGTAATAATGCACCAAAAAATTTGGTAAAATATAATTCAGGAAACGGTTCACTATAGCAGTGGTACTCGGTCAAGATAGATTCATTTTTCTCGAATGGCATTCAATTGTATACCAAATATAATGATAAATGCACACCTGTTCAAGCAGATGCCGATTTTTAGTGGTTATGCGCCTTACGCAGCAACGGATACGTGATGATCAATTTTATGGCTGCGGTATTTATCAATAACCAAAATATATTCGAAATATCTGTAATAATAGGTGAGCCTACTGAATATTAAGTTAGAATAACAATTACTGCGAATTTCATAGAGAAATTATCTTAGTCAATGCATAAATATCTTTCATACTAGGATCAGAGTATCATTTGCAAGATTTATCGTAGGATCATAGTCTTCAAACTAATAATGAAAAGTGGATGAAGAATACAAAATAAGACGTGCGAAGCACTTTGATGCGCCGAAAGGTAGGATATTGAGTAAGCAAACGATTCAAAAAGCACCAAGTAAGATACAATTGAATTCGGTACAAGAACGGAGATATGCGGATACAAATAAAGCGAAGTGGCCGAGAGAATGTTTAAGCCATATCACAAGAGAAGAGATCTCAGTACAAAAATATTGAAAAATTATCGAGTGGATGAAGATAAAAAGGGAGATATTATCATATTGTAATGATATCAGAATTCGATGCAGCAGTTCAGGGTTTGCCTATGAAAAAGGTTCCCGAATCGATGATATTGCTTCGAGGTTCATTAAAAATACTCGAAAGAACACTTTCACGACTCGGCAAAAATTCTTCTGCCGTGAGCACTCGATTGGAAAATAACGTTAGATACGCCGAGGGACGCAATTGTTTCCATTTCCAAAAAAAGTGGGCAGATGGTATGAGAACTCTTAAGCCAAAGCGAAGCGCTCGTCGATATTGGAAAGAGAAATCTACAAAATAATGAATTATAAAGAAGAATAGTTACTTCTAAGAAGAAGGCCAATTTGAATTTAGGAAAATTACGGTCACCAGAGAAGCTATTTTGGTTTAAGCTATAATACTTAAGCATACTATATAGTCTTAATGTGCGGCAAAATATGGAAATTACAATCTGGACGGGATTTTGTGGGTGTGGAAAAATCATTTGGTAATGGTGACTTGAATAAAATACGCATAATTATGAAGAAAGAGCCTGTTAATTATGAAAGAGCTCCCTCCAGCTTGCATAAGGAGTGGGTGGTGGTTATCATCTCTGGACCCATCATTTAAGAAGCAATTATACAGAACGACATAAAAGCAAGAGTTTGTACTCTAACTTATTATCTTAAATGCCTACTTGGAGATATGAATGAAAATGGGTAAATATTTTTCAGGAATTTGTATCTAGAAAGAAAATTCAATATCATGAGTTTTTCCAGTGACAGAAATGGTGTGGCAAACAGACGAAGAGGAATGAAGTAGATTGCTTAATTCAGGGCGTGAAGGGGTATGATCTGAAGATGACAGCCTGTAACAGTAAATGGAAGGCAACACAGACACTAAATGGGAGAATTGAAGGGAAATAAGGAATGATTTTGTGATTCAAAAAGAATAATCAGGAGCGATCTTATAAATGAAGAAGGAAACGATAAATATAAATGCACAAGCAAAGAAATAACTCTACCATTGGAAAATGTGTAATAAAATTAGGCAATGCAAAACTTGACCTGGATGTAGCAATATGTTGTAACCATTTGACTGAATACCAGTGGTGATGGAACAAGAAAAAAGGAATAACTTACTCATTTTCCGAAAGCCTGACCTTTACATTGGCCCAAAATAACAGCAGATATTTGCATTGCGGGGCACAGAGGAGAAGAAATAACAAACATATAAAATTTGCAGCTACGATCGATGTTCTCTGTTTGCTCAACAGGGCAGAAAATATTATTTTTCCAGATTTTGGACCTTTGAAAAAGTTAAAAATATACAAGCCCTAATCTGGATCTAGTTTATCTCACAATTGGAAGGGTACAGATATATCAAACTTTCAAAATACCTCTGGTTAATACTCGTATAAACATCATTTCTCCTGTTAGGTAATATTCTCTTTTTGATAAAACTTTAGAATTTTGCGGCATTCCAATATTTTTCCCATTTACTTACCTTGATTGTGAATTTACACTGGATTCTTACTTTCTTCTTTTACACTACGTAGTACTTTTTCATTTGCAGTCCTCTATATCGAGTTCATTTTTTAACACTTCTTCATTTTCGGAAACCTATTATTTGTGCTTATCTTCTCTAGTCTAACATCAGATTTCATAACCATACCGATCTATAGCATTCATTTATGTCTTGAACTAGAACTTTTATCGTCAATACGTCATTTGTAAAGATTACTTGGCGAATAGAATGTATATTCAAATACCAACATCACTTTGTTCATTATCGTCCAATATACTGCCCTAAAATGTGAAATTTTTGCGAGCATTACATTGCATTATATTGTCTTCCTAGGTTTAATTTGACATTCATAATTGTTCAAAATCTCACCACTTTCCTTTTCTTTTATTTATGACTTGTTCTTATCCCAATTAGGTACCTCCCGAAGCAGAAAATAATGTGAACTCATTGTCAACCGAGGTTATGTGAGTGAAAATGTAGAAACTAGAAAATAACTGCAGTTATTGGAGATTCAAAATAAGAAGTTATTTTTTGAAGACGCTGCTTAACATATTTTTTACGCCTTTTATGATATATACACACGCAATCATACATTTTTTGGTAAAGATTATGGCAGAGAATTGCACAAAGTACTTTATTAGAGGAAAGATTAACGCAGTAGAAAAAATATTTTCATGTAAAGGATTTGCAGTGTGAAAATAATCCCGAACATATGGTACGAATCCCTCAGTGAATAATTAAATATCTGTTATATAGGTTTATAAATACTATCTACACCTTCAAGATACTCGTTAAATAATAGGGAAAAAACTTCATAAGTTCCAACAATTTTAATTTACTCAGATCAGTTTCGTCGAAGAGTCGTCATTTGGTGACGCAAAATGTCGGCTGTTCGACGAAACCGGATGATTCAAATAAAAATCAGTGAAACTTACAAAGTTTCATTTTTTACAATTCATGATGAAGCTCCATCATTTCAAGTTGAGCCGAATGCCACCGAATACTATACCTCATAAAATTACAAGATTTTATCCGATTTCCAAATAATGCGATTGCACGAGAGCACAGGAATGTGCTAACCTTTTTAATATATTTTAACGCTAATTAATTAGTGAAACTATCAAATTTCCGGTTTTCCACCACCCTGGAAAGCGTTTTAGCGGAATTTCATTATGGTCATATTTAGCTGCATTCAAAACTATCATTTTTTCGACGCCATACAATTTTTTCCTATGGCTTGTACCCGTAAAAAATGACGTTGAAAAGTGAAGTGCCTTAAAAGAATACTTGGACAGCATAAGTTACCTAATATAAGGAAAAAAAAGGATCATTTTGAATAGAGTCCATGGAATGTCAGGCAAAAAGCCTGGAAATTTAAACTCCGTTCAACAAAAGAAGCAATTTCGTCGAATTAACTTGTGAGAAATTTCATAAAAGGGAAGAATGAAATGTTTTATTGCAGCCATAAATGGATTAAATGTTTTGTTTTGTGTAGGAATTTCATAGGTACTAATATTTTGCATGATTTTGGCTAATTTCGATCTGATGCTGAATCAAAAAAATCAAAACTTCCATAGCTGAATGACCATGCTAGTGCAGACGTATATATTCTATATAAGCACACTTCGTGGAATGTTCCGCATTCTGAAGGGGGAGAAAGTTTGGGCAGATCTTAGGAAGGAGGCGGGGAACCCAAATTTTATAGGGAGAAATGACCAAAAATTCGAGGTAAAATTCCGGGCACCAAGAACGAATAAAAAAGATTTTCTTTTCTAAATAAAACAATTGTTGATTGGAACATCTTACCTGCAAAACTATTCGAGCTCGTTCCTAACAGAGTGCATACTTTTAAGAAAATATGTAAGGAATTTATGTAATAATTCGATTGATGTGTGGTGTAAAAGTATATGCAATAGCTTAATTTTTTTAATCTATCTTTTTTCTTGCTGATTGATTGATGTTAATGAGATGGGGATTTTCTTGCTTTGTGAAAGAGATTTGTGTTTTGAAGTTCCCTTTAAGTGTACTTTTGTTTAATGACTGATTTTACTTTTGTGATTATTTGGGACTTGTGTGCCACCTGACATTATCTGCACATGTGGATTTTAATAAATATATATAAATTCTTTGGTGTGCACAATAAAAAATCAAGAAAATATTTTCAAAGTAAAAAAAGTCTTCGGAATGGCCGTTTGAATAATGAATTTTAGATTAATACTAGACATGACACCATTCTACATTACTGTAAAAAGCACACTTCGTTTACATGCTCTCTTCTTCAATCAGCATGCGAAAGATTCGAAACTTCCGGCAAAGATATGACGAGGAGTACGTAGTCGAGTCGAGGGACAGGGAGAAGGTGGAGAAGGACTGAATAGGATGAAAAAAACCATAGAAGAGGAAATTCTATTGGTATATAAAAACATCCAATTGCGGTGGTAGATAGCCAAAGGATATACAGAAAAGGGAGGAAATATTGACGTGTATGCTGGGAGAATTCTACGGTGGGCAAGGGTCCTCGTACATGTTTGGATAGGGAGAGGAAGAGAGAAGGGAGACTGATTTCTCAGAAAGCTTTTGCCTTGAAGAATATGCAGGGGACGAGTGATGGCCCAGTAGACAAAAGATCGAAAGATGAGAAAGAGGGAGCGCGGGTCTATATGAAGGAAAGGACCCCAAAGATTTGTTAAATCGATAAACCAAGGCACATTCTTGGTATGCAAGACATCATCTAGTCAAATTCGGTCTGAGAGTGAAGAAATAGGGAGAATAGGCGTCTGGTCAATATACGCAGTACTTTTTTAAAAAGTGGAAAAAAATGTCCTTGCAAGACCCGCCATGAAAATTACAATCGCCTATTACTTATACCCAAAAATTTCCACTTTCGACTGTCGCTTGGAAAAGAGAATTATCCTAAATCTGGCAAGTTTCTCCGTCATTTGAGTCAAATTAATGGAAGGATCAAGAGTCATATAGACCCATGGCGGAAAAGGTGGAAGTCCGGGATACTATTACTTGTCACCTATCTGTAGGAGAGAGAAGGCAAAAATTGACAGCGGCGTCACGAGGTAGAAATGGCGACAAAATTCGATCAACCCTTACAAAATTATCACGCGCTAGTAGATATGATTGCGGGTAAACTACGAGGCCACGGAATGAGAGGCCATGTTCAATACTGATCAAGGATACTTGGGAAATAAAATAGGAGTCAGGTGTAGGTGATTGATGAAGCCATTATTAGCATAGCATGCATGCCTTTTACGTCTTCTGGAAAATGAAATTTGACACTTTAAAGCAAAAGCTACCATTAATAAGTTAGGCTAGCACAGAATTTGATCCTCAGATATTGTTAATTTACATTTCCTTACAACAAATATCTCAAAACTGTGCATACGCAATTAAGACAATTAACTTTGCTAACATTGTTACTGACGCATGGTTCACTGAACCGGGCTGCCGGGAATATGTACGCTGATTTTCTGGGATGCTGTTAAATATTGACTCCGCGGTTGAAGCCCCAACGCGAGGAACATAGGCTCCGATGATTAGTCATGTCTTGGGGAAATGTCAAGAAATCCGCGAGCGGCGTTAGGAATCTTCAAGCAGATTCCTCTGCCCTTGGTTGACAATCCATCCGTCGTTGACTGCGCGCGTAATTCTAGATTGCAAGACGTGTTGGTTTAGCAAGGTAACAATCACATTTGATTTTTTTCCTTTTAATAATAACTGGAGGTTTACAGAAATGTTTAAGTGTGATTCACGAAGGATAAAACAAGAAAAGCTATTAGACGTGTCAGTTCCTCACGCCTTAATTATTCCTCTACGTGTGACTTAATTATTCCACTGCGGAAGTGATGAACTTACCAGACTGAATCATGGCGGTGGATGATTCAATTCTGTGCAGCGGTGCCAGGGTGGCTGATAGTTTATATTTAAGAACTTGTTATCTGTATTTACTGCCTACCGATTCTTACAGGTCCCTACATGTATTCATATTCGAAACAATATTTTCTTCGGTTTGGCAGATTATCCACACCTCCTAGTACGAAAGTTGTTTTCTTTTATTTTGTCATTTTTATTGGGCAAAACTTGAGCAATGATTTCATACTTCCTGTGAAGCACTCCAAAAAAGTTCCACTTCGATAGATTCTCTACATCGTTTGGGTGTGGCGTAATACATATTAACAGCAGCGTTACGCTGTTGTGAATGTCTGCCGAGATGTCATCTATACTTCTACAAAACTATTTCGAAAAAAATGTGATATTAGGATCCAGCAATAACCAACATTTTTGATAGTAATGACTCGTAGTCATGCTGTATTACAGCGCAATGGACGGACAGGTCTAAGTGGCTTAAGATCCCCTCGTAGCGGTCATCTGCCGCTATGCTGCATTAATAGATATTCTCATATCCTTTTAGGAAGGTATACACGTGAGGAACCTAGTAGTAATAGTAATTGGGTTTTTGGTTAAGGCGTCAACGGCAATGGCTATTTTGCACAATGCATTACCCACAATTTCTTCACGTTCCTGAATAGAGAAGCATTTGAATGAATACATAGAATTAATAAAAATTGTAATACACATGCATACGCATTAATGAATGTAACTATGCGTACTCGTGGACATCAAAGAATGTACTTATATATATATATATATATATATATATATATATATATATATATATATATATATATATATATACACACATAACCTGGATAAATGGAGTGAAGAATTAAAATTTAACAGTCTATATATTAATATAGACTGTCAAAATTATGAGCAACTTATAAAAGTTTAAGAAGCCCTGTACTTAAAAATGCTACCTCCAGGCCGATAGAGTCAAGGTCATCGCCCAGTACACACACTATCAATAAAATAAATGATTCCAAAAAATCTTGTCCTTGTTGCACTCTGTTGGTAGGCGTCGAACGATCAGAGGGGAGTGAAAATAGGTAAGCAATTCAACAAAGATTTCTCTATTTTTCAGACAGTTCAAAGTAACAACTATTTGCTGGCTCTGAAAATGATTTCACCCTCATAACCCAAGAATATACATTGAAATCAGCCAGCTCGCAAGACGCACTGCAGTTACGAGGTGATATGGACTGTGAAATTCACGCAGACTTCGCGGAAGAATTACGTATGCTGACAGGCAGCTTCATGAATTAACTTTTATTCTCTCGATGAGCTTATGGACTCACACTTACTTGAATTCTAGAAACTTCAAATTTATCCTTAAAATATAATATTTAGGAAACTATCAAGACCCTTAGTGCTGCGGTTACCTATCAAACTTTATCTCGTTTTTGAAATAATAGTTGAAATAAAAAGAAAATAATGCAAGAGAGCAATGAAAACCTTTTTTAAACCTTTCACGCCAATACTTTAGAGTTATGTCCTTCATTTTTCTAGACTGAAAAGTTTTGATGAATAGCCGAGGATAAAACGCTCAAGTTGAAATATTTTTTTCAGATTTTTATTCAATTGGGAAACTTTCACACAAAGAATTCATTCGAATTTCATTTATTCTTTTTCAAGACACTTTCAGAAATATATATTGCTTGGATTAAACTTAGTCGAAGCACTCAGCATTATTAAAAGGATTTAAGGAGTATGTAAAAAAACTGGCTTACAAAACCAGGCGATTTTAATTAATTATGTTTTAAAAGGATGGCACAATTTGCCATTCAACGCGCTGTGTACTCTACAGTACAGATATCCATATTTCAAGCAATTATTAAACAATGACTAAGTTAGAGTTAAAAATATTGGTTAAAAGCCGTTTCCCATAAGGAATGCAAGGCGGTGCTTACGAGTTTGATAAAGATGCTCTTCGCTAGTGTATTTTATCAAAAAATCTTTTAATTTATTTCATGAAAATTCCATTATAATAAAAACTCAAAATCGGCCACTAATTTTTAAAGGATTCTTCAAATTGAGCTAGGCTAATATATAAATAAATAATTTAAATGTATATTTTTTATTTGATTAGTTATTCTAAAGACTTCTTATTCTAACATTTTTAGCTTATATTCTGTACTAAATGATTTAATCGGAAATTGTGTGAAGCATCTATTCGTTTGTTTGAAATAAAATTCTTAATCCTTACACGGGTTCAAACCATGTACGAGGGTCATCCGGAAAGTAGTACCCGTTCGTGAAATAAAAAGACAAAAGTAAATATTAACAAACATAAAAAATTTTATTTGAAAGAGGATACTTTAAACTACTTCTCAACATAATCTCCAAGCAAATTAAGGCATTTGTCATAACGTGTGACAAGTTTCTGTATTCCTGCTGCATAGTCCTTCGCCGCCAGCTCATTGAGATACGCGAGGGACCCATCTTGCACAAATTTTTGCATAATGCAGATGGTGTTTAACAATTTCATGAACAATTGTTCGAGAAACATTGGGAAAATGCTCACAGATGTCATCAATTGTGACGCGCCGATCGTTCCTCACGAATTCGTCAACTGAGCTCACCAGTTGGTCTGTAATGACAGACGGTCTCCCCGAACGCTCATCGTCGTGTGTGTTCCCCCTCCCCATGTTGAAGTTGCGACACCACCGCCGAACAGACGACTCGTCCATTACATTGTCTCCATACACCTCCTTTAATTGGCGATGAATATCACATGGGCGAACGTTTCTTGCATTGAGGAATTTAATCACTGCCCTCACTTCACAACTGGCGGCGTTCTCAATTTTTTTAAACATTGTAAACAATCACAGAAACAACACAGGCAATGCTAGCGTCACGCAACTTGGCTCAGAGAAGGCAGACAAGCCACTGAAGCTATCTGACCTCGTCCAGCGGCTACTCGCGTCGTCAGCACTTCATGCGGCACGAACGGGTACTACTTTCCGGATGACCCTCGTACCTTAAATTTTTCTTATGACTAAGGATATTAGTAATTATTGGACACTATAGGGCATAACTCGTCAAATGATATTATATATCCTCAAACTATCCCTGGATAGAATTCCCTTGGAGCAAGAAACAAATACCTAAAAATAGTCAAAAATTCTTTAGAATGGTAGCCTTACGAAGATGATTTCATGGATTGTATAATTTCCACGAGAATTCTGTAGAGTAAATGAAAAAATCGAAGAAATATGGAATTATTTTCAGCACAATAAGTTAAACGTTAATACTTCATTAATCTTGATGTTAACTTCACTTTTAAAAAAGTAGGATTGTAGTAAGTAGGGGTAGTAGATAAATGATATAGAACTTAAATTGAACTCCGTAGGCACCAATGGAGTACTTAATAAGAATAAAATGTGAAGCAGGGCATAAAGGGAACGCAAATGCCTAGGTGAGAATCAATTTGGGTTAAAGAAGGGTAGCAAAGCGAATTATGCCCTTTAAGCAATGAGGTCTTAATATTAAATAATAAAACATAACCAGAAAGCCCTGTTTACTTTGATTTCCTGTTGTTAGAAAAGAGGTTTCACGTTACAAAAAGGAATGTAGAACATGAGAGAAGACTGAAAAGAGAGGGGTTATATTCAAACCCTCAGAGAGCATAAATAAGGGATGAACACGGATAATTAGGAGACAGGCAGAAGTTACAGAATGGAAGTAGTAAAACACCTAAAGATTCACTCAAATAAGCGGAAGATAAAATTTTAGCTAGCCAGTCTGCCATAGGATGCCAGTCATTGTAGAATGCCTTACAGAATCAATAATGAAATTATGGGGAGGAGAAGAAGAATGGGAAAACGAAAATGCAGAGGTTCCCAAAAAGTGGGCAAACTAGGTAAAACATCGAACTAGGAGGTGTAGATTAGTGCTGATGGAACAGTCCCCTTCCAGGCAACATTTTGGACGAAAATGAGTATATTAGTAAATCCATCCGGTGGGAGAATTACATTAGCGGAGGAAACGTTCACTAAGAGGAAAATTTTGATGAGAGAGGGACTAATTTATAACCTTAAGCAAATGCAATTAAACCGTTTTACTTGGAGCGTGTTGGTTAATGAATCCGAGCACCGATATTTGGGAAGCGTTGAGGAGAGTAGTTTTTGAAATGTGGGCTTTGAAGAAGGATAAAGAAAATAAAATGGGCGTAAAAGAAGACAAAGGTGGAAGTCTGATGTACGAGTATTTTAAGGGAAAAAGAAATTTGAGGACGTAAAAAATGCTGACAATTAGGATGCATGTTGTTATATGATGATAGTAGACGTACAAACAAGAACGCTAAAGGAATTACAGAAAAGGGGGGGAAGAGTTTTTAGACGACATGAAAGGTAGCATGAATTGTATGGAATTTAAAAATGAACTAGGATGAAGATAATGGAATTCACGTCGGGCGGATCTTTCGTGGTGGTCTTGGTAGAAAACGATTTCGTGTAATAGTTTTCGGGATGCATGCATAAATATAATCAAACAATATAACTTCAAAAGAAAACTTTAATTCAAAAAAATAATAACAATGTCTTAGTGAATTTCGGGGACATTGAGTGAAGGGAGTAAGAGAAGAATTCAGACGTCACAGTTTATAAAAAAAATCGAATTTATTTCCCGTTTCTGTTGTTTTGTAAATTCAAAATAGTTTATTGCAATTGAGGAAAAGAAATTTACCATATCTGAAAAAAGAAATTTATCATATCACTTCCTTTGATGAATTCGGCTGTGTGAACTGGTTTGGTTGAGTAGTCCTGAACTTTGTGCAGTAGGGATGGTGAATGTGTACATTGCTCTTTCTAATGAGAGGAAGATACGCGTGCGTGAAAGTTACTACGTCGGGGGCCGTCGACTCCGTTCGATGACTCGCTGCTCGTCAAATTCTACTGCACTGTATATTAAAAGTCTTGTGATATAATGTAAAAAAGACACGAGTGGTTACCTAACATATACAGAACAAGTTAAACTATACACGAGGGGGGTTTGGAAATTACTTTGAAACTTATCTTCAATGTGTTCCGAATATTTAATAATGCATATTAAAACACAACGGATATGGTGGTTTTAGGCGAAGAATTCACAAAGCAGTGTTCAGAACTCAATTCGGAGGCGTTATAAGATATTGATATTTTCTCAATGTTCGTAGGAAGAGGAAAGCAAAATACCGTCAAGAAGCACCAAAGATATTAAGGCTAAAAAGTTTCACAGAATGCATTACTATACTAATGACAATTGTCTATTATATTAACTCTCCAGAAAAAAATAAAGGCCTCACGAATACAGAGGCTAATATTAAAATATTTCAGACGGTATTTTATATTCGATATGACTATCTTTATTTTTAAAGTAGGCGTCAAATGTTCACGCATAGGTATCCAGGTATTATCTAATCCAAATGTAACGTGCTCAGACTGCAGTGCGTCGTCTCCATCCTTTTACGCTACAAAATATTCCAACGGAAAATTAGTTTCCCTTATTTTCCACTAGGTCTTGTTTAAGACTAAACATCACCAATGTTATTGTTTTAAATTCATATTACATTTTTAAATTCATATTTCTCTTTATTTAAACGATTTCATTAGGAAAATAAATCATTTAACGATTAAAATTTTTTCTTTAATGTATAACGTTTTTTGGCACCAGGTGGGTTAAAAGAGAAACAAAGCAAGGTCTGAGAGAGGCGGGGAATTATTTTCAAACCTTAAGTCATCTTATCTTTCAGAATATTTTCTCAACGAATCCAAAACTATTGCATTTTATTGTGCGAAAATCTGCCCAACAGCTGAACGCTTCTGGTGAGTAAATACATCGGTAACCATTGAAAGGAAACAAGAGTAAATAGCATCGTACGACTTTTGGCTTGCTTCTATTTCCTCAGGTCATACAATATAAATGGATATTCCATAATTTCAGTTTTTCTAAATATTGTCATCTATGAGCGTTATCGAATTTCACTCGTTATTATTGTTGCATTGTAATCAAAGTCATACCACTCCGTTGTGAATGAGTTATTGATTTCCTTTTGTTTTGCCGTACCAGTTGCTGTTTATTTAGTCACCGCTGAAATCAACTCGGGATAACACGCACTAAGATGCTCAGAATGGCATAAATATTTCAAATAACGCTATTGTGGGTATTGGCCCAACAACCCTACCTCCGTCAAAATCCTTAAAGACTCCTCTCATGCAAAAGGAGATAATTTCAGCATAGCAGTCCTTTCAGATTTTGAAAGGCCACCTCGTTACCGCGAGGAGCGTCAAACGCGGACGAAAAACTAACAAGTGATTCACGTAATTTTCCTGCAGTAAAGTAGGCGCTTTGAATAGGGGCGAACGGCACCTGGAGATTGTGCGCAAAGGAAGAGTGAGGTACAAGGGCAGCGGGAGTGTCAAGAATAGTGACGAAAATCGGGGGAAGCTAACGATCCATTATTTTAATTGAAAGCAAGCACCACACCTCTTTCATACAAGGAGTGATACGTACTGACGAGTTTGCTGCTAGTTTAAAATAATTTCATCAATCCTGGGTAATGTTTTAAAAATAAAATATTTCATAACAATCGTTTTTAATCGTGATAATTAAAAAAATATGTCTACTTAGCATTTATTGGATGACATGTTGACTGACGTAGGTTTATGATATTATAGTAGGATCGACCGAAAATTACATTTTGTGCATTTTGTTTGGTAATAAGGTTGTATTTAAGGAAACCATATTCAAGAAGTAGCAAAAGAGATAGAAAACTTTGCCATTAAAAAATCATTGGCTTTCTTTTAAATTTGCAAAATAAATCAAAATATAGGCAAAAACTCTGGCATGATTTGACATATTAGATCCCTATGAACCTCATTAAATAATTTAAATAGCTAAAATAAAACTATTTAAAATTTTCCCTATGTCAGCATTCTTGGTTCTATCTGATTCATTTTTCTCCCGATCATTTATCATTTTGTGGAAACATTGCATACGGCTTCATTCGTAAGTTTTTCAAATTGGTAATTTATTTTATTCATGCACGAACTACACTTTTGCAGGCCACTGATGTGTTTACTTATCACGACTTTAAAAAATTGTATTATGCAGGAAATAAAATTTTTTAAAGTTATTAAACCTTAGTAATACAAGTACCAAACCTTTTCATCCCTGGGAAGTTTAATCCCATGGAAATTCTTTTTTAAAGAAGTTTGTTTAAGGGTCGAAGGACTTTCTTGCTGCATTATATGAGCCATAAAGAAAACTGTAGCGTTATTCTATAACACGTGCACAGACCTATACAGTATCGACCGAATAGGCAAGATACGAAAGTCTTAATTATTATAGGAGACGACCGACAGCTGAGGTATAACGGCTATTAGGGATAGGAGGATAATTTAGCACGGTTAAGATGACCAGGAAATGGAGGAAAGGTGGAGGGAAACCCGGCGTCATCATCAGTCTACTCTTAACGATTGTCGTGTGGGGGTCCACAATTAAACGCCCATCTGACGGAAGGCGAACTCACTCAAAGTTCTTTCCACGGAGTACCTGTAGCAGGGCTCGAGATACCACCGAAAAATCATGGTACCTTACAAATTTGAACCCGGGCCCTCGGGATGGGAAGCCAGTACATTAGGTATCACACCATTTCTCTGCACAAGATACGATCTCAAAATTATTTGGTACATGCGTTTTAGTTGAAAAGCTTTAAGAAGGTAGCTTCAAATAAAGGGAAGAATCTTTGAAAATAGTTTTGGTCAATACTAAATGAAGATGAATATATAACAAGATAATCTGGATATTTGAGAACGTGAATAAATAGGGAAATTTAAGGAGGGAGTAATGGATTTTAGATGGAGACACACTAGTAACTAAGGTAGATATTTTACGACATAATATATAAAAGGGATTATTAAAATTGATTGCGGTTTAGTTTACCAAAACAACCCCGGGTGAAATGTTTTGAGACCAGAGTTCAAACTAAGTATGCGCACTATTCATTAGTATGCATATGTCACCATCAAAATTTTACCATGTGGAACCGGCGCTCATTCCCTTTCCTGGCCTCTCCAACCCCTCTGGAGTTATATAGCGTGCGATTGGGGTCACGCTAGGCTATAGCAAATCACTCAAGGTGGAACGGGCACCCTCCCCTCGTGGTGGCGTAGATTTTTTCACGCAGATGGACGGTTATCACCTATGAGGGCCCCGAGGTGAAGGCCGTGCCTTATTCAATCAGTGCGTCGAGGGGAAGGTGATGGATGGACAATGACGGGTACTGCGTCCGGTCTACCTCGCCATCGAACCATCGCCATGCGCAAACGATGCTTTGAGTAGAGCTAATTGGCTTCCGATATCCTGTCGATATGCCAGGGGAGCAATTACCTCGCCGACCACTGGATTGGTTGGGGTTGGAGTTTACGGAACTGACAAAGTGGGAGTTGGGAGGGAAATTGGGATAGTGGTAATGAGAGATATACGAGAATTGAGGGCAGAAGGTAGGGAAGATGCAGAATTGCTAATTACTTTTGTTTTCTCGAAATACGACTTTAACCATGAAGACCACTTTTAAAAGATGACCAGGGTTTTAATTTTTTTCCTCGTTTGGATAATAGGGGTTGAGTACCAAAGCTGTTACCGAAATGGTAAGCTTAAATTTCATTTGCTAATCAAGGACGTTTCCTCTGTGCAATAAATTTTCACATAAATGTTTAATTATTTTAATACCTCTCATTTCGAAGGTGAATCAAATACTCCCTGAGAGAATCAAAGGCCTTTGAAATAATGAGACAATTGTTCCTTACTCTAATTACAGGGCATAAATAGAACAAAATAGTCGCTCAAAATGCAATAATTATATTTAATACTTGTAATTCCTGAATAGTTTAAAACACGTGGTTCATGAAAATATTTAGCAGCTCTCCATTTAAAATCCTCGCAATGATGAACCACTGGCGAAATAATTTTCTTGAAATGGAAACAGTCATGCCAATTCCAGAGGGTCTAATGCGGTCAAAACTAATATTTTCTGCGAAGAAAGTTGAGATTTAGAACCTCAAGAGTCTTTTTGGAATGGAAAGTTTTATTCTTTCTTTAAAAGCAAAGAAATTCTTTTGAAGGAATACGGAAAAAGAAAGAAATCATATTTTAGTTCAATTATGAAAACAAACTAGAATATAGTCCCGCACACAATCAACTCAGTTGTCTGAAAAAAAAACTCGAAATGGAAATTAACCATCTCAAACACCGACTTTCGTGGAATACAACTTTTCAACCATTGAGAGTTAACCTGATTAAAGTGCCAGTGCGAGCTTTCTTTCCAATACAAATGTGGATTCACCAAGTTTTACATTTATGTTGATTAAGTAGTTCACTGCCGACGTGGATAAAAGAAGAAAACTTCCTACAGACTCAAAACTTCTAGTCGCTACGCCTAAAAAGCGTTCCTCAACTCAATCACTAAAAAGAATTTCTTTCCCATTTCTGAAACCATGTCCTTTTGAAATGCCGTGTAAATAGGCATGGTACCAAATAGGAAGAAACGAACTGAAATCAGTACCTACGATGACGACCACAAATTGTAATCGGAGACATTATTGATCCGTTAATACCCTCTTGGCTGTTTCATACAAATTGCATGCTGCAATACATGCAGCAATTAGGAACTTAGTAACCAGTAAGGACAGATGTGCCTATTTTTAACAAATATTACATATTGTTTAAAATAGGCACATCTGCCTATTTTAAAGCCTGCCACGACTAAATTTTGAACAGCAAGTTTCCAGGCCAGATAGGTTTTTGTGGACACAGGCTGAACACGCTAATACTGCCCGACTGCTACTAAGACCCGAAAGTATTAAAACCATCCCAACGGTAATACGGCACTAAGCTATGCTTCAATTCCACATACTTTCCAGTTCCCATCATTCAGGTAAACGGGCTTAATCTTTTCCTCCTACCCAAAAGGGCGGGTAATGAGGTAATTCCATTCAGCCGCGAGGGTTTAGATTTTACTATAATAGTTATGGAAAGTGAATTAGTGCCTTGATTTACACAATTTTTCATCGGTAGCTGTCTGATTGGTTCAGCAGCCTGGTTACTGCGCGTAGTATACGGGGGGGAATCAAATAGGGGGCTCTTCCAGTTTTTGGGTTCGAACTTGGCGAGACAACTGAAATAAACTGATTTTCATGTCGAACGAAAGATACTGGGCGAAAACGATAACATTCGTTCGTGAGGCAACGATATGACATACCTTAAAGCATTTCTGCTACTACAGCTCATTCCACTTCATTAGAAGCCACGAAAGGTTAGTAAGGCGTTACACTAGGTCCCGAGTAAGAAATATTATGATACTATTTTTCTAAATCTTACGGCAATTATTAGAAAACATTTTTGTGTCAATATATAAGCATCACACTTTCCTTAATTATGAAAATAATTAATATATGTATTAATAAACAATTTAATCAAACAATAATGCATTTAATTAAAATTGTTTCACATAATTTTTATTCTCAGAGCTCAAGGAATTTAATTCATGCATTTTAATTTTATAATATTACCCTTTTCTATTTGAATAAATTTTTTTAGGGATTCATTTCCGGATGAAAAATCGTTAGCCGTTGGCGATGTAAAATGTAACATTGTGCTGGGAATATGTTCGTCAGAAAGGACTAATTATCAACCTTGGCCGCTTAAGATTTAAGTGCCTTAATACGACGACAGCTTTAAGCTTTATAACGACGCGACGCTGAGATTACCGTGAATATCATCCGTTTTCCATTCAACCGAGAGCATGCAAGACCATACTACAGGTATAAGCAATCGCACTGGCTCAAAATGAAGTAGAGACGTTATACACAAACATTTTTATGCATTTATTAAAAAATTGTAATATGCCCACCTGTTTGCACATAATGTTTATCATCATATATCTACTGACATACGTTTTATCTATAGCAATGAGTAAATCTGCTACCCTGTAATGTACAAGAAACAACCCCCTGATAGCCACTGTAAAATGTGAAATGTATTTCCAGCAAATTTATAAAAAAAATTATAATCAGCAGTTTTCAAGGTCATGATGTTAAAACCATTGGTAAATACTACTTTATCTTATTATAATTGTAATTTTGATGCAGAAAAATACTTACTTATTCTTGACACTGAAAAATGTTTTGAAATAATGTAACTTTAAATGAATTATGGTACCTAATTGGACCCCAGAGCAATAGATATACCTGTATTTAATTTAATCTGTTGGGCTTATTGTTCAAAAGTATGAGAGTGACCTAATAAAAATAACATTTTCAGGAAAGTTAGCAGAAATAATACAACATATGGTCGGAATAGTCATGAAAAGGAAAAACATTTGAAAATATACATCAACGCACCGCTCACTCTATGCTGAAAGATGAAGATCCCTACGCAACAGAACGTTTTCATATGATCTCGCATTAATTTCCTTGAATTTTCATTTTCTCCACCAAATTATGGTCTGCGTGACCGTGGAATTTATCACGCGAGCTGGTTCCTGGATAAAGACGAAATTCTTTCTCGCCACGAATAAATGTGGTTAGTTTCCAACGGTCTTTATTCGACTGCGTAAACTCTGCAAAATTATTACAGCTGACGAAGCACCAAAAATATTATCACCATTATTGCACTAACGCTACATCTCCTTTTCCTGTAAATTCTGTGATATCATAAGTCTTTACGACCTTAGATACCAGTCGTTATACATCGGCCCTAATTGCTAATTAACGCTATCCGTAATAGAACGATGCCGATATATCCGTAATAGAACACCGGATAAAATATTACATTAACATTGTTGCAATGATGATTTTTGTTTTGATTATTTTTTAGAATTGAAGATGTGCCTCTTGTATCAAATTTTGAACATCCGAAGCGTTTATTGAACGTGTTTACTTTCAATTTTTTAAATGTTTTCCAAATCTCAAGCGATTATTTTTTGCACATTTTCGCAGGAATTTACCTCCTGACCTTCCGTTTAATTTTTCATTTATCATATTCCCAACCCCAAGCGCTTACTTTCTGAATTTTTTTCGCAGCAAGTAACCACATTAAGCAAGCGCCCACCGTCCAGATCGGCGAGGAATCGATTCCACCTGCTTTTTTTTGCTACCACTCGACGATCCTAGCTGCCCAGGGTAGGCAGATACTCACTGGGGTAGTAGAACCTGGACTGGATCTCCGCGTCGTCCTCTGTGCCGCGGACGCCCTGAACGCCGACGAGCACCCCACCGTCGGCGCCGCCCCTCACCACGACGCCGCCCCTCCCGCTCCTGCCGTCCGCCGACGCCATCTCGCACGCACTGAGGCGGCCGCGGCGATACGCGCTTCCTCCTCCTCTGCCACTCCCAGCGCTGCCCCCTTTCGGCGGCGACGTGAACCTCGCCCTGAGGCCGTCCCTGCACACGCAGTTGCCCGAGGAGCCGCTGCACACAGCCCCGGGGATCCGGTCGCAGTCCTCCGGACACGGCTTGGGCTGGCCCTCGCACGCACCTGTGGAGACAAAGAAGAAGGGTAGCTTTGTATTTCCGAAGACCAAACGGGGTATATGCGTATGGAAACCTCGCTCTCATCACAACCCCCGGGGTTCGATCTCCCGGTTAACGAAGCACAGAATAATAGCCAAATTTCTTTAAAGATGACGTGAAGTAAGTCTCTCCCCTGGATGTCTCTACACATGCGATTTTTGTTTAGTGATATCGTTTGAAAAATCATCCAATGTAGTCACGCTTGCAAAAGGAAACAAATCCTCCCCTGATCAAGCAAAGGGTAAAGCGTTTCCTATATTCGTGAAACAAAGTTAGTCGTCTTAAAATTGGTCATTTTGGCATAGTTTTATAGAATAAGGTATTAAACAAATTTCACGATAGTTCATGCATTATTTCTTTATTCGCATAACACCATAAATTTTATGGCATTATAATTATATGTAATTAAATAACATTATATTATATAACGCACATATAATACTTTAACTAAGGTTAATACCGTGAGACTGCGGTTTAGTTAATTCAAGTTTCATCTGACTTGATACATTTTGTCCTTTCTGAGCGTTCATTTATTTTTCTTTAACGGATTACCATACCAATAGATTTTAAAAGTAAGGAAAAGATTTTTCTATACCAAATTAGATATTCATATTTGAATAAAACCTTGATCACATGCGATGATTAAATGGGTTAAGATCTGAACTACCGACCTCGAATCTGGGAAATGCGGCCCTTGAAACTTCACAGATAAACCTATGGCATCCGATTTTTGTAAACACGTACATCTGGGAAAACAACAGGCAACACTGGGAAAGGGAGATATATCTCTCCCCACTTCTCCTGCTATGAATGAGTGTGAATTCGTTAATTCACGCTTCGTTGGGCTTGGGCAGAATGCAGTGAACTCGAATTCCTCCTGTCACCTATCACGGGACAAAATTCCGGTTCGTAACAGCTGATAGGCAATACTGTTATTCAACGAAAAAGTAGTTTTGTAAGGCTCTGTGTATTTTAGAAATGTGCATAGAAGACAAAGTAATGGTCTTAGTGCCGAAATCATTTTTGCCGTTCGTAAGTAACCATATTCTCCAGGAATGTTGAATATTCATTGTAATAAAAATAAACTGAAAATTTTATCTACGAGGGTCATCCGGAAAGTAGTACCCGTTCGTGCCGCATGAAGTGCTGACGACGCGAGTAGCCGCTGGACGAGGTCAGATAGCTTCAGTGGCTTGTCTGCCTTCTCTGAGCCAAGTTGCGTGACGCTAGCATTGCCTGTGTTGTTTCTGTGATTGTTTACAATGTTTAAAAAAATTGAGAACGCCGCCAGTTGTGAAGTGAGGGCAGTGATTAAATTCCTCAATGCAAGAAACGTTCGCCCATGTGATATTCATCGCCAATTAAAGGAGGTGTATGGAGACAATGTAATGGACGAGTCGTCTGTTCGGCGGTGGTGTCGCAACTTCAACATGGGGAGGGGGAACACACACGACGATGAGCGTTCGGAGAGACCGTCTGTCATTACAGACCAACTGGTGAGCTCAGTTGACGAATTCGTGAGGAACGATCGGCGCGTCACAATTGATGACATCTGTGAGCATTTTCCCAATGTTTCTCGAACAATTGTTCGTGAAATTGTTAAACACCATCTGCATTATGCAAAAATTTGTGCAAGATGGGTCCCTCGCGTATCTCAATGAGCTGGCGGCGAAGGACTATGCAGCAGGAATACAGAAACTTGTCACACGTTATGACAAATGCCTTAATTTGCTTGGAGATTATGTTGAGAAGTAGTTTAAAGTATCCTCTTTCAAATAAAATTTTTTATGTTTGTTAATATTTACTTTTGTGTCTTTATTTCACGAACGGGTACTACTTTCCGGATGACCCTCGTATTTTGGCTTAAAGTTTATCCTCATAACAATAAATGGTTGAAGTAAGAAAGCGAGGCATTTACACGATTGCCGTGGAGAGGAAATGTTATCAGAATTAGCGAATGAAAGTTTAAAAATATGATAGCATTGGGCTTTTAAGCATTTTTTTTCTAACTAACTCATTGTCCCTCGTGGTATGTCCAATCCATCTAGGTCTTCTTTGCCGACGATCATGACGACTGACGGCACTGAAGACGCCCGAGGATGATAATGGTAGGGAAAAGAAATTAGACTTGAAAGACAGTGAGCATAATGATTTGATTCCTCAATCTCAACTCGAGGAAAGAGGCTTCAATTACATCAATCGACCGAAAGTTAAATAATCGCACAAATATCCCCTTGACATGGACGCACGCGAGTGTCAGAACTGTTGTATTTTCATGCGCGATCGCCAAGAGAGGGAAGCGACACGTGGCACACAAGTCTCATTCCCAGACAGTTGTTTTACGATAATTAATGTTCACTCAATCATGAAATTGGTCGATAAATTCATTGACTCATTTTATTAAAACTATACATCCACTAAATAAATATAAGGGAATGCTATAAGGTTAATTAAGGAAGCATTGCCATAAAAATGACTGTTATAACAATTTGCTACGAAGCAAATAAAAAGGCATCTTCGTAAAAAACAAAAAAATGCACAAAAGGGTACATTCCGGTGTTTATCTTCAAAATAATTAGGTTAGCGTCTTGACAACATATTTAATATTGATCTAGGATTTCGTGTTAACCCGGCGCACGTTTCTGACGAAGCCTTTGTGGATTTTAAACGGGTCATGTTTTCAGCCGCCCATATTTCGATGGCGGGGTCGGGCAATTGAGTATATGATACACCTACCACCACAGCACTTACCCCGATAGTGACATTTTGCGGAAAGTTATTTCTTGAATGAAATGACGAAAATAAATTAAGAATTTTCGTGTGAAGCCATCACCCACGGCATAAGCCAGACGAAAATGTAACCTGCGTATCATCGTGAGTCGAGAAAACTGTCAATCTTAGCGCAAAACCAATAGAGAAATTTCTCACATGGCTAGTGAATCAATTCATCAAAAAATATGAGTTGTTAATATATGATGCGTCGCTATTTCATGAGAGCGACAATATGTCATCTCTCTTCAAATCAGAGATGAAACTCGATGGAAAAGGAAAATATTCGGAAGCTATTTTAATTTTATTTTCCGCTCCGGGATTTTTTCAGTAGGAATTCAGCATTTTTTCAGGAATAAAGTAGGAGAAAGTCTGCACTGTTGCATACATATTCACCTATATTTGTTTATAATTTCACTACCCTATATCAATTTAAAATTGCAGTAAAATATCATGAAATATTATAAAAATACTCAATGGCTAATTAACTAGGATTTTGGGGACCAATTTGGCTGTAAAGGAGTGCAGCGCTATGACGAAGATGGTCTCTGATCAGCCAATGAAATCCTAGAACAAATCGAAGTACGTAGCGATTGTTAGGCTAAAGATACGACATACGAGGTTATATATCATATCATAAACTCCAAAAAAAAACATTGCTAAAAAGTTTATGACTATTCGAGAAATTGATTAACGATCAGGCATGAGTATATTAAGCTAACCCGATTGGTTTTTACGAAAGACTCTCACTGTATATCTCCAGTCTATCTTTAGATTAACAAATTCAGTGGGTTGGAAAATTAACATATCCAGAAAAATATCCTGCCATAAATAGAACCCAATACCATGAGGTACATTCCGGAACACTGCAATATTTTCTAAATTTAAACGCATCGCTATGGAAAACGACGAAGTCGATCCAGCGTTATTTGTAGAAACTTCATCACCACAAATTTATTTTGTGTATTAGTTAGAAAATCTGTTACAAACTCTTTGACTGAATTTTATCTTTGGTAATTTAGAAAAAAAATCATAATAATAGGGGAAAAATATTAATTACCATCTATTCCATTCGGAATTATTTATTCGATTGAAAGCAAGAGGATAAAAATACTCGATCAGGGTGGAATGATCATTGAAACCGTGTACAAAGTAACTAGTTTTATATATCGTCCGTTGACAAGAAGCAATTAATCCTGGAAGTACTCTACACTATCACAGTTTGTTTAAGTAACTCATTTCGTTAATCAAAATTCGCTGCATGGTATGTTATAAATTGTACTCGAAACTTGGTTGAAATTGCCAAATATTTTAACTAAGCCATTAATCAACATTAAATAAGGTATTATATGAGTGTATGTGGGAATTGCACTGAGTTTTATGATCTTATTATTCTATGGGAGAGGAGATATTAATTGTATTTCTTAATATTTATTTTATAGGCCGCAAAGGTCACATGTTTTTCATATGTACTTAAGATTCCGTCCATAGCCATTATCGTTTTTTATTTAAAATTAAAAGTGTTACACGATTCTTAAAGCAGTAAATAGGTTTTTACATTAAAGATATTCGTAATAGTGTGCATTGTGATAGGTTTTAAAGATATTTCAAATGTACACAATGAACTAGGATTTTGATTTATCTCAACTAAAATTTTAGTAAATATTTAAGAACAGAATATTATTTAAAATATTAAATTATTGTACTAATATTACTTTGTAAAAGTTATAATTGGTCTTTTTAAAAGTATCGGTTTAAATTTTAGTAAATATTTAAGAACAGTATATTATTTAAAATATTAAATTATTGTACTAATATTACTTTGTAAAAGTTATAATTGGTCTTTTTAAAAGTATCGGTTTTCTCATTTGAATTTTTTTAGTCCGCTCACTGTCCACTCATACTCGTATTATTGCTTTTAATATATTTTATCTATTTTCACGGATGAAACTTTATCCGTTTTAAGAGCAGCTTTTTTCATAAAAAAATTAACTAGCCAGTGACAGGTACTAGGCAGTGGTTTGGAAGAGAAACTTGAGGAATCGGAGAAGAAATTCCACTCCCTCTTTCTTTGCTTAATTAAAGTATTTCAAAACTCGTTTGAGAAATCTCGTTATATTCCCCGCAGGATTATATTTATTGAAACTTCTTGGAGCTTAGTTGAATAATCGAAGGTGCTCCCTTTCTTTTTATCCCTCTCTCTCTCTCTTTCTCTTCCCCTCTAATCCGTCCTTCGCCCTTCTTCACAACTGTGCCTTAAATTTGAACTGCCACTTAAAATACAGCAAAAGAAAATTTCTGTACAGGGTGGATCGAATGGAGTTCTTTCGCCCTGAAGCGAGGACCCTTATAGGTTATTTGTAAGCGGAGAAGGCTCTCAGAAAATACTGGCAAATAGTTGAACCAGCCGTAAACTAGAAGTTTTTCTCCAAAAAGGGGATACTCCAACCCGCGAAGTCAAATTTTATGCAACATTCCCGCAAGTTGTCATGAAAAAATTAATTTTATTTATTTCGGCACAATGGATTCCCTAAGAAAACACGAGCGAGATATTCATATTACCTTAGGGTTCGCTTTGAAATTATTGTGAAACTTGAATCTATTTTGAGGGAAATTAGGTGTTCGGAAGAAAATTAAATGACAAAAGAAAACAGCATTTTTTTACAAAATACTTCAAACTTTGTCTATATTTACAGAAAAATTTTGCAATTTGAAAAATTGTGAGAAAGTTTTAATTCCATTATAATAAAACATTCAGAACGAACAACAATCAAAGACTGATTTTTTAAAAACATTTTTCCTACAAAACGGTTAGCAAGATGGACTTTGTAATTTGAAATCCCATACGAAAATTTGAAAAGCTGTCAGAAATAATAAATAAAATCACCTCAACGATTCGATGAACGTCATTATTAACCTGGTCAAAGGTTAAAATACTACACATAATTCTATTACTGCCGTGTGTGCCTCTATACGAGCAATTTGGTGTCTGCACGCGTTAGCACCTAAATCCTAGAGCTCTCTTCTTTGACGCGAGTTTAAGATCGAGCTCCTCTCTCTCTCTTTCCATTTCACTCTCTCTCTCTCTCCCCTGCTCTCTCCCTCTTTCTCCCCCTCTTTGCCTTCATCCATCGCTCCCCCTCATTACGTCCCAACCTCTCTCTCTCTCTCTCTCTCTCTCTGTGAGCTCGCTGTCAACACGTGGATGGATTTAGCTGGGCGAAAGGCGCTCGGTTTTTTCGTTCCTGAAATTCCCTCTCCTGGGTGCTGTGCACGTATACGGGTCGGAGCAGTTGGGAATGCACAGGAGAGGGGGGGGGGGTGACGGCGTAGCGGTTGGGACTAGGGGGACGGATGGGGAGAATACAGGTGGAAGGGGAGGGAACCGAGCAGGAAGGTGGGAACATTGCGGATGCGAATGTGACTGCGTGCGTGTGCGAATATGCCAAGGGCGTGGCCATCTGGTGGAACATTTTCCGCCCGCCATCCCGTTAATTTTCATGCCTCGACATCTTTAAGGAACGAGGAATGGGCCTATTATGGTGCTGTCTCGAATCTAAACCCTGTTACGGTAGGCGTCGTTTAACTCATATCCCTGATGTGAACTGTTTAATGTGACATTTGTTTAAAAAATCAATAATGGTTGTGATTGATCATGATATAAAATCTCGGCAGCTCCGAAAAATTCGAGAACTAAGGATAAAAATACACGCTTTCCAAAAACATGTATTTTTTAGTAAACACACGTGAAATGTACATCTACATCTACATAATACCCCGCAAGCCGCCGCAAGGGCGTGTGGCGGGGGGAATGTAAAATGAAATGAATGGGAAATGTAGCTTGAAGTACACTCTGCTTGGGCACCAGCGAAGCTGGAGGGAGAGGGCGGAATGAGCCCCGGGCGGTATATTACGGGTCACTTTTTGTGTACGGCAATTTTCGCGGTACCGGAGTAAATTATCCGAATTGGGATGGATAGAAAATCTCGGGTGCTACGAGGCTCAGGATACCATGTAAATAAAACTTTTGCAAACCTTGCTTAAAACTTGTGTGTTTCCTAGACCTATTCAGTTCAGACTAAATTCCGTTCACCACCATATTCATTTGTCTAATTAGTACTTGGCGCAACGTCCAAGAATTTGCAAAATTTCCGCAAACATTATCTCTTTTTCAAGTATTTAACATAATGGTAAACTTGTAAGTCTCGAGACCGCCCTGGTTACAATTTTCTCACGTATTTTCACCACTTGATTTTTGCTCAGCCACGACTCGGAATTTTTGTCAATCTCCGTACGAAGGGTTCTTCGTGTAGATTAAGCAATAGCAGTTACCATGCCATAGTAGGTAACTGATGTGTTCAGGGACGCTACAATTCTCAGTTCCGCTAACGGGACATCAAACAAACAAAAACCAATCATTGAATAATAACATTTTTTAACTGTGCACGATTCTTTGCTCCATTCAGTTATTTTAATAACAGCATGGCCCAAGTAACAAATCTTTCATAAAGCTTCAAATAACTTCACAGCTACATATTTATATTGCCTTGCCTATGTGGCCTTTTTTCAGTCTTCCCTTACTTGTATGATTAATAAAACGCACTTTCTCCAAGGCCCGTAACAAATAACCACCTAAAAATCCGTTCGGCCAATCGGCCACGCTACAGTTTTGTTTTCTTTTTCGCCCTTTTGAAATAATTGAAATATGTTGGATACGTCCTTGACTGGGTGGCTAACTCGGGGATCGCTTCGGGCAATGCAAACTTCACCTACGCCACGGAATAAAGGAATCGCCAAAACTGAAGGTCAGCGAGCGTTGGGGATCCTTTCGAAAGTAGTCTTTAAATATGGCCTAAATATTTCAAGTCGATTCCAGGAAATTTTATGTCCTCTGAGATGCGACCTTTGTCATCTGGGAACTGATTCCAAGCAGACCGAGACATGATTGAAATAATATTAGCAGGAAAAACTCAAGGAATATGGTCTAATTGAACTTTGGATATGCAAACAATCGTTAGAATGCAAGGGTACATGAAAAAAAACTATGCGGAATGAAATGACAGCTGAGAATTGTCAATAAATCGAAGTACCAATCCACAAAAAATACCACTGATAACTACCATATGGTTCGATGGTGGATTGAAGAAAATATTTTGTTGCTTCTTATGCATTGAATAAACATATCTCCAATCGCTGCTAAATCAACAAATAATATGTATAAAGCTACCTGAGCCTCGAGGGACTCACAAATCATATATTCCGCAAAAAGAGAGTTAACCAAAAATTATCGGAGGGATATATGCTGAAGATCCAAGAAATATACATCGAAGAGATAAATAATGAAGACCCGATTAACTCTTTGTAAAGACGGGGTGAGTCCTGACAAATGCACCGTATATTTACCATTAGCATTAGAAAAACGCGATGAAAGAACATAATTTTTTCCATACTCAGATGATTATCGTAACAGCAATGTTCGCATTCTGTGGTTTTTGAGGTGTTCCTGAAAAGATTACCCGTAAAATTCCTGACAGTGATCCATGAACAGTGTATTAATTGATCGCGGTCACCCAAATCATATTACTCCATAGCTAGATAAACCATATTCTGGTTTATTTCTTCTTCGGAGACGAAACAAATGCACCTGAAATGCGATGTAAAAAACTTTATTTCATAGTCTATTATATATTTGATTCTCTCGAGATAAAGGTGATTAAAACGTGCCTAAAACTTATTTAAAAATATAACGGAAAACGGATTGGAAGCGCGGGAATCATAACTCTAGTACGACGACTCCAACGAAAATATACTGCAATGCGAGAGATATTCGATAAAATGTACCCGAGGCCGAGAATATTAAATAATTTTAAATCTTTAATTATTAAAGAACGAGTTTTTAAAGAGTTCTGAAGAGGAGAGAACTTTTTCCATAGCTTCCTCCGTAAAAATAAAGATCAATACCAAATCCTTGAGGGATATACGAAATAAGTTACAATACATAATTAGAAAGGCCACCAACCTTTGACCAACAGCATGACCTTTAGAGAGAGTGAGTAATCACAAAATCATCGATTACTTCGCATGGGAAAAGATTATTTAGATCTAAATATAGTTTCCTATCGTTGATGAGACAACCGCCCAGAAGACACGCCCATGTCGCTCAGGAGCAAATTAAGACCGCATCCCTGGATTCTCATGATTGAAGATTTAAATTGTTAGCGATTTATTGACTGATATAAACTCCAGTTAAAGTATTAAGAGAGTTAATGTTTACGGTAACTATATACTTTTACATTAAAAGCAGATTGTCTTTTAAATCGGCAGGCATTTTATGGTAGATTTTAGGCTCATTAAACGAAAATAATAAATACGATTTCTGATATCGCGCAGCGTATGAAATTCGCACATTTTTATCGTTAAGATATCAGTTCCTTCCTTGTGCTGTCTGTGTTTGTTAGAAAGGTATCTAAAAATATACGCAAAAGAGTTTTACTCAGGGGTGTCAACAGGCATCATCCAACCGACGGGAATGGAACCCATGACTGTCACATGAGCCTTCCCAAAAACAAAATGATTGCCGTATATACTACCGATAATAACGTTGACGAAAGCTAAAAGCAGCATTAATGACGTATGTCAGGGGCCAATTCCTATATTCAATGCCTATGCGTTGAAACGCGAATTGGTTGTCAATATTAAAAACCATTTGCTTCCATCACGCTACCCCAATACGGGCCATTTAAAGTCACGTTTCCATTTCCATTCTGATTTTCAATCTGTGATACTTGGGAACTGCGTGAAAATTCTTTATGTACCTGTGGTCGTGACACAGGGAGCTATTTATGGAGAATGATATTAAATTGCATTACTATCGATAAAAATATTACTATGTACGCTTTAAATACTTGACTCAAGGAAGCACGAAAAATTGAGCACAACATGAAAATTTAGAAAAGTTCGCGAAATCAGCGACGATTTGACTTCATGCATAAGTCACTCGTCCAAAATTGCGGACTGTAGAATTTGCGGAATGGAAATGCGGACGTCAGGAATTCAATTCCCAAAATATTACCCGAATGACTTGTTTCGAAATTCACGAGACTAATCCTCATTAACGCTTCGGGCTGAATGGAATAGGTTTACGTTTACCCCGTGGTAAACATTTTACGGGAGCCAACCTGTCATGAGGGCCATGGCTTTCCTCCTCATCATCTTTTCCATCGGCCCCCTTTCTCTATTCCCCATTCAACCCTTCATCCCAAGCCGGCGCAGAGAAAACGCCAATTTTCCGTGCTCTCTAAAGAGTCTCTAATGAGTCCGTCAATGAGAGTGCGTTTGTGAAAAGGCTGCAAAGGAATTTTCGAGACGCCTTTGACACCCGAAACGGTTTTGATCCATGCAAGCCCTCGTACTCCCCTGCTTTCCGCCGCACTCGCTACCAACTGTCTGCTCTCCCCGCATCCCCCTCCTCTCTCCCTAGTCTTCGCCGTCCTCCCTCCAGGACCATCCCGCCGCCCTCCCTCCTGAATCCCTTTATTCGCTTCCCTTCATGTCATTCCTCTGACGAACTTATTCCTTCCCCAGGTGACGAACGTCCTCTCGAGCCGGGCTAGCAGTTCGACTACCTCCGCCGAGAAAGATTTCCCTTCACCGTCTTTCCCCTTATCGATTTGGGAAGTATACTCCATGATCTGCGAGGAAACACACGGGATAAAAAGAGCTTACTTATTTCAATTTTACCGTGCTTCACCGTTTGAAACCGTCTGAGGCCGCTAAAGAAGAATGATCTGCTTTGTACGCATGAAGGATTTTATGGAATCATGAAAGGGAAAATAACGGTTGCGGGGCTATTCAATATAATAAGTCGTCACAAAACTACCAGTGGAAATTCTGGTTCAAAATACACATTTGAAAAACCTATCAACAAATCAAATGAGCAGAATGCCAAAAATAATCAGATTTCGAGCTCTGCGGCTTTCAAGCAAATGAAAATGTCGAAAAAAGTACATTCATTCTCTTAGAAAGTAATGGAGTCGTGTATAGGATTTTCTTAAGAGTATAATTGCATGTCATGTCTCGAAAAGTTTTCTTTTGAATGACGTCCCAGGTATGGCAAACAGCGTCATGGAAATGCGCGAGCTGTTTTGATGTGTGCCGTGGAACTTAACGTTTTAATTGGTATAAGAAGTCAATCTGCCTCAAACTTACGGGATTGACGGGAAATGTTCGAGTGAGGGACCGTCAACACTATTATCTGTGAAAAGCAGTCCGTAAATCGAGTATTTCCACGCACCTTTAGTTCACTGAATAATCATCTTCTTTGCAATGCGTTTTTTAATGGTCTTATATATGTTATTACAGGGTGACGCTCTAGTTGAAAAATAGACGACATTGGCATTCGTTGAGTTTTTAAATCAAAGAATATGCTTACAACTTCATAATTGAAAAAAAGAAAAATCAATAAATATATTTTTATTTTGATGAATTTTCCGCCACTCTAAAGAACTTAAGTGATTACAGAGTCACAGCTGTATTAGTATTTCCGTTCTAAGAAACCAATAAAAGATAGTGAAAATGACTGTGCGAGAATAACATTACTCTTGTAATGGGTACTACTTAGTGTAGTGCAATATCATTCGGTTCTAACCGTTAAAAAAAAATAAATTCATTCATTGCATCACAAAATCAACGCATCGGAGTTACTCTAGCAACGGGATATTTTTATGACATAGTGGCCGAATTTTAGGATTTTTTTTCTAATATCGAAGTTTTAAAGATCTTCCTACACACTTATTATCATTTTCACAGATATTACGATGAATACAATGACAGAGAGAACGCTAAAATAAGATCTGACATTCTGAAGACCGAGAAACTCGGAAAAATGGACATTTTCTCTTACGCTTTCAGGATTATAAGCTATGCATCAACAAATTTTCTTTTCACCATTATTTCAACAGGGTCGATGATTTCTTCGAAACATATTAATGTTAATTATAATAAGTTCAAGGATTCAATTAGCCAACCATTTGTATACAAAAACGGTACTGACTTAGGGCATCTGGTTTGACACATCAAAATTCCAGTCTAAGCATTTCCTTCCATAGATAATACTCTTCATAGATAAGAGGTTCGAGAAAGAACTACGAAAGTCACACAATAACAATGAAATACAAAATATTTTCGTTAAAAGAGGTCAAAGCTAATTTGCATAATTAAAATCGTGAATGATTGGAAACAATACTACAATTTCAACTGAGGACTCAGCAGGCCAGCAGTGTAATAACTAATTCTTTTAAAACATGTAATTTATGTCAATTTGATCACATAATATAAAATCACTTATTATTGGTAACATCGCTTAAGGTAGGTTTTGGATGAACACATCCTATGACGATACGACAACAGGGTACGTTTCCTTGCTTCTAGCAAAACATAACCAAAAATTCAGATCTAAAATAAACCCCTAATTCCGCATATTTCCTTCCTCCCTTCGTTTCGTCCGAAATCGCTGTCCTATTCCCCTTCCTCGTTTGCCTAACACTCCCCACTATCGCAGCCTTCGACACATCATTCCCAATCAATATATTGTGCATCCACAATTTTCCTGCCTCCTTTGGATTTCTACCAAGAACCCTCTCTCCTCCCCTGCCATGCCTGGCACTTCCTACTTAAACTTCCTAGTTCATTTTCTTTTCTGTCCATTTTCATCCTTCTCCCAACCCATAATTTGAAGTCCTCCAATCTACGCCTATCGTCTTGCTTCAACGACCATGTTTCCTGGCCGTACAAAACCACGCCCCATATCAAAGTTTGGACTGCTCTTTCCTTAACATCCTTACACCACGTCTCTGTCATCTAATCTCTCCTCTTTGTATTAGCTTCTTTGCTTAACGCTATTATTTTTCTTACTTTCCTACTACTTTGAACAATTTGGTCCAAAACATTCCGAGATAGGTAAACTGTTCAACCTACTCTAGTTTATGAGCTCCTATTTTAATATTTAAATTAACCTTCCTCTTTCTCGAAAACCACATAAACTTTGGTATTTTTTTACATTGACTGCCAACCCATACCTATCTCACTGAATTTCAAATGCGCTCAGCAATGTTTACATCCCTCAGGCTAATTGGCTAATTAAGCTTGAGCATCCGCTAACCAAACTGATTTCAGGAATTTCCCTCATGCTTTCATTCCTATCCCCGGGTCTGCCTATGAACCTTTTCATTTCCTCCATATATACGTACGTTGAAAAGCACGGGGGAAAAGAGAAACCCTTCGTGCCCCTCTTTCTTGCACCACCTTTTCCGACTATCCGTTCGCCTCTCGTATCCGAGGGGTCTAAGACATTCTCAGGTTGAGGGTCTCTTATCCCCATAATCTACTCAAATATTCTGTATTGATTTAATTAATACCACGCAATTCACTCTATTGAACGCCTGCTCTAAATGTACGAAACAAACAAATACATCATCATTGCGTGCCATGTTCCTCTCTATTAATGACCTCATTACTGCTATGTCATCACGCGGGCTTCCCCCCTTACTGAACCCAAACTGACCATCCCCCACGTAATCATTTGGCCTACCCTCCATTCTCTTATTGATGATTCTGAGAATCAATTTATATGCGAGTGAAATCAAATATTGTTCTGCAATCCTAACAGATGACTGCCTTTCACTTTTTGGAATGGGAATTAACTCTGATCTGACGAAATCTTCCGGTCAGGTTCCTTCCTCATAAAATGCTACAAATTTGCCCAATAAAACACATCCTCCAACGTTTTATTAAACCCTTAAATAGTCGTACGGGAATTTTGTCTACACTCACGGCGTTATTCGATTTCAATTCCGTTTATGCCCTTTCTCTCTCGCCGAAATAATGACCCGAATACGCATCCACTCCGGGGAAACAGAGAATTAATAAAACTGTTCCTTAATGTGTACCCAACCATAATTTAGTATTACTGATATATTTCTGTATTCTCAGATTTTCCCCGTGTAAACCAACGCTTATTGTGGGGTTTAAAGCAAGCGTTCCTTATGTTTAAGCCCTGTCTCCGGCAGAACTCTATTGCTTTTTCCCCGTGGATACTCATTGTTCCTGAACCGCAGCCCCCTACCTCACTATCATCTCTATCCTTGGCGAAAAGTCACGTTCCAATCCCCCATCACCATCAAATGTTTCGTTTAAGGAACACCCACGTTCCCTTTCTTCCTACAATTTTTTCTTCTAAATGATCAGTCGAGTTCTTCCTCCCAAAGGTTGCTTGGTGGAGCTTAGACCTGAACAATGACAAATTTTATTGGTTTAGCTTTTACTTCTAAAAATAATATTCCATCAGTGACTCTGTATGCTTATTACGCTTTTTCCTCCTCTTTTTTTGGTTCATTATTACTGCCATTCCTCGCCAGGTTTCTTCCTCTCCGCCGTATATTAACGTACTCGTATTATAACGAGTCATTATTACGAGATAATTATCACGCAATCATCACCCCAGTAATCCCCGCCATCCTACCATCTCACCTCGCTCAGCTCTTAAATACATACCCCGCCTACCTCCATACATCTCCCGCCTTTTAGTTTCTAATTTCCCTGTCCTCCGCATCGTCCTAACATTCCAAGTCCCTAATCTAATTGCCTCGATCCTGTTCTATACTGCTCCTGTTGATATCGCTTTGCAATGATTTAGTGACATGGCGACCCCAGAAGTCTTGTTTTTCCCGCTGCCGGACACGACTCGTGGCGTATTTGGCCGAGTCCCGTAGCTGCAAGGACTCATACCCTGATTTATGTCCATCATAGTAACATGGGATATTTAATTAAGGTGGTTTTCCGTAGCCATTCCAGTTATATTTTTTGACGTGACGCCATCACTTAAATGACCTGAATTTGTTATCACCTAACTAAAGATCAGGTGCTGCACGGGCAACCTTTCTTCTATCTCCTACCCTTCAAACTCTTTAGCATAAGTGACCTGCAAGGAGCAGTGATTGTTCCCGCCAGTACAGCTCTAAGAGCCCTCAGAACGCACAAGCCGATCCACCACATCAACCCTTTACTCCTTGGAAGGGATAAGATGACTTATAAACAAATCATCCTCAGTACTGAATTCACCGTCTAATTTGTTAACATAGTTAATGTTCATTAAGAACGCAAATAAACGGTAAAAATGGAGAGTAAGAGGCAAATTAACTTTTTAATAGTGAAATGACTCGATAAATGAATAATAATTTATATCCTGGCTTTTTTTTATCCTCGCGGGGCAAACTGTAATTCGAAGTTAAATTGTAGTCCAAAAATAAGACCTAGGTATAATTTTCGGAGTATTTTATTCTGAAAGTGGAATGGACCGTGGATACACGAGTCTAAGTGTCTTATTAGTTCAAGAATTAATGATCACAAGTGAAAAATAATTAATTCCCATTTATGCTTATTTCGTCAACAGCCATGGTGTGAATATGCGTTTAAGCACTCTTTTAAGTCCTAATTGCATATAATAGCGTTCGAGGGTTCTAGAAACTATTCCATGCCTGCTTTCCCCAAAATTTATCAACATCAATTAAATAAATGCGGGTGGGGTTGATAGTACGTTGACATCATCACTACCCTTATACAGCTGCAAACATTATATAAATTTTTGCGTGAGAACGACATATATTTTTGCACATTTTATCCATAATTCTTCTGGTAGTAGACCCCCACTGCCATAAAACCATGAATAAAATCTCCGATTTTCGATATCAATTAATATAAAAACTAACGCGGGAAGGCCTTCTTTTATCATCGTTACTTAATAGAATTCACTTAAGAATAAAAATAGAAAATTTTAAGAGTGACATATTCTTGACATCTTGACGAAGCCTCCTTAATAAATATAATAGCCACCGTGGACTGGAAGCGCCGATATTCTTCCATTGGATTGCTTAGTAATTACGTATCTGTATTGCTGGGTACTGATTTACCCCAAATACGCATGCACACATATTTTTATAAAAATATTTCACTGATCCCTCCTGGGAAGAAAGAAAAACTATACTGTCATAAATTTCCGCGTGGCATTACTTAGATGCACGTTTTGTACAAAAAATTATCTTCAGAGCGAAGTGGAGGCAAAATGAAAGGATAGCCGTGCCAGAGATAGTAATGCAACTTGTCCGGGCAGTCCTTACCTTCAACTTCCACGCCGTCGGAGCGGAGGCAGACGATGGTGGCGGGGGCGTTGGGGCCTTCAGATGACGGGAGAATGGCCCACCGGTAAGTGAGGCAAGGGGCGGAGGAAGTCGAGGCGCATGGCCGAGTTTCCCAGAGTGCTGTGGGGCAGGACGGAGGTGGGCCTCCGTTGGCTCCAGGTTTCACCGGCCTCAAAACCGTCCGCGACCGCGTCTGGTATCCACCTGCCAAAACGACGGAAAGGTTAGCATACGACCGATTGCAAAGAGGCTGTGAGCTCTCTCTCTCTCTCTCTGATGAAAACTTCTCCAAATAATCTAGTCATTTAATATTATTCTACTTTATATGTTAATGGAATTCTTGTTGCCTACAACTTCTCTCATATGCATAGAAAAGTATATCTCACTTAGAAATCTTAGTGCATGTGCAATCTTAGTAATCATGATACATATGAATTTCTTCGTATGCATAGTAACTGACAATTAAGAAAAACTAAATTTTCGATGTTGCATGGCTGGTGTGTAATCACTCCCAACCACATACCCTATCACACGGTGCCATTTTGATACTCGTAGATATGTACAAGGTCTGTCCCAAAAGTAGTAGGACTAAGCCGATCAAATAAATTATAGCCATGATTGAAACATTAACTTAAAAGTCTTCAAATTAGCACCCTTGTTCGTCCACACACCGCTGCCAGAGGGTTTTCCACGCCTCATACGCCTTCTGGAAGGTGGCGCTCGGAATACTGCTAAGCTCACTCACATGTCAGGGCTGTAGGATGGCTGATGCAGGGTCAGGAAGCTCTTGGCTGATCCTCGTGCGAGTTTCCTTTCGTTCATCCGAGAGCACTCGTGATACCAACTTCGCAAACACCTTTCTCATGCCCATGTTTTCGGTCACAAGTCGATGTACATCACTTTCAGGGAAGCCAGGTTCATCATAAATCATACGAACACTTAATGTGCGATCCCTGTCCAACAAAACCTTCAGTCTTGCAAGATTTTTATCACTTTTTGAGGTTGAAGGGAGTCCTGAAAGTCTTCAACATCTTCTCTACCCTCCCGAAACAACGTGTGACACTCTAAAACATCCGCTGTTCCCACGGTGTTATCACCATTAGCTGACATGAGCATCTTATGTCTCTTTACCAGTTTTCCCCAGTTTCACGTAACAATTGATGTCGTAGCGTTGTTCCAATAACCGGTCCATGACCGAGCGTAACGAGGTCACGTTATAGAGGTTTCGCAAACGAACGATCCGCACTCCGAAAAAGACTGGGAGCCAACTGCTACCGGCCTCCAGCCTTTCCTGAGACTCCCCTCGCTCGAACTCAGCCAGAGAAACCTCCGCCCGTCCATCCGTCTATCCGGGAAAAAATTAGTGCTAATACTTTTGGGATAGTCCTCGTTAGTACCACTTATAGTGAAAATCTTTAACCCTTTGATAATTCATTTTTTTATCTGTCAAAATACTGTCCAAATGTCCATTCTTATTGTCCCTACTCTTCCCTACTCACGGAATATTCCTCCTTTTACAGTCTCCAGCATCTTCTTGCAACTCTGTACTTATTCCCACACGATATGTTTCTAAAAGTTTTTCTTCTTTAAATGTAGACAATTCTTTCACCTTCTTGAATATTGCATCAATTTTTACATCTCTGTCATTTCTCCTTACCATCAAATTCGTTTTAACATCTCATTTCTTCTTTCTCTGAATTACTCACATTGGCTTATTTCATTCTATGCACATTTTTCTATCAAATACTACTTTTACATTATCCTTGCCCTTATTTCCTTCTTTATGATTAACTCTCCTCTAATCCACAGCTCCCTAATTCTCTTATATTTAGTTTCTATTGTTTCCTCTGGAACTCTCATAATGATTCCACCATGTCCTATATTCCTACGGACTTAGGATTCCTGGCATTCCTATGATGTTGGGATCCTAGGAGTTCACTTCACTTAATGGTACTTCCTATGGTAATGGTAAATATGATTACCACACATGTAATTGATATTTGCTTCCATTTTCCATGTGTACTAACACATCATGCATCTGCCACTAACAGTGCCAAATTAAGAGGGTCAAACTGTTCTAATGAACTTTGTTCAAAATAAATATTCACACCATTTACCATAAAACCTCTGCTAAAATTTCAGAATATAAAGCACATAGCACTCTTTGGTGCATTAATTTTAATGGAGAAATATGGGGAAAAGTATACATATTCCAAGGACTTCTACTTAAAACTGATTTTGTTTGCAAGCCCTTGTGGTATAAGCTCCCAATTTTGAGGAAGCATCAAGAAGGGGCTTAAGGTGGTGGTAAAAGGAGAATGACAAACAGAAATGAAAGGGCAATTATTGAAGGATATTATTGTGAAAGAGGCTACCTTTTATATTCTTCATTCGTGACATTTCCAAGTTAAATATGATATTCAACGGCAGGCAATTTGTTTTCCAATGAAACTTATAAAATCCAACTTGACCAGAATGGAATGGGGCTTACCAGTTGAACCACTGTCTCCTCCTTCCCTGCAACTCCTATGACAGTGGCTCCATCTGCCCCACTCTGACACCTCACAGTCTTCAACTTCAGTGCCATCATTGCTGGACTCCCCAATGCCACCAATACCCCCCTTGCCATGGCTCCTCCGATGGCAGGGCACATAGCATGAGTCTTCCTTGATTAGGTCAAGGGAAACAGCCAAGGTACGTGGTAGTGTGCTCAGGGTGGCAGCAGTTGTGGGGAGAGACTGTGGAAGGCAGTAACTGTCTTCAACAATGGACCTTGAGTTTGCATCTGGCTCCAGACTGACAGAAATGCTGTTGTAAGATTTGGAAGTGCCCTCTCTCCTGCAGGTAATGTTTCGGGAGATGGTCCCATGGCCACAGGAGGCTCCCTTTAGAAAATACAAAAGGCAAATGAAAATACAAAGATTATAGAGGGATACATGCAATAAGTTTTCATTATTTCATCTATGTAATACATGCCACTGGAAATGTAAGGAGACAATATACAAAGTGAGTTGAAAGAATACATAGTATTATTTTTTAAATTTAAGGAATTTACAAACTTTCAATGCAAACAATGGAATGGGCAGATATTAATGGACATGTCTTTAATGGTATGTATACAGATATTTTTGCAATATTTTATGATTCAATTAACTTACATGAAGATTGCATTGTGACCACTCCCCCCTTTCCCAGTAATAGCAAGGCACAGCTGGACATGGCCTCTTTTGTACCAATTCTGTTGGGCATGGTCTCCCCATTTCACTTGGATTTGTTTGGATATATCTCTGCCGAGTCATTTTTCCTCCTTTAGAGATGAAATTGTTATGGATATTAACAAGACGAAATGGAAGATACAAGATAAGTTTTGCTTTAAATTGTAAATTAAAAAAAAGAACAGCATTTTCTTAAATATATGCATAGATATAATAATGCTATTTAGTATATCTTTTAAAATTCAAATAATTAACTATTAGGCAATGCTAAAAGAAAAACGAGTGTTTAAAAAACGTTTTAGAGTACAAAACATTATATTTTATCTTTCTGAATGTACATTACTGGCTTGCAAAGCTTAACTCATAGGTATATTTTTTTGGCATAAGTTAATAAAATTATAATATTTTTAACCATCAAGAGGCTCTAAATCTAAAATAATACAGCTCCAATTTTGACCCAAATGGTCAATTTACATACCTGGTGATCCACACTGACATTCTGATGTGTCCCATAGACCCCAGGCAGTTACTTCACAATCAACTGGACAATCCACATAGCACCACTTCTCTGAGGGACTTGGGCGAACTCCTTCCAGCTCACAAAATCTACAATGCAGAATAGTTTTTCAAATGTGAGAGTGATGAATTATTATTATTTGTTTATCAAACTTTTGCTAGAGAATGCACAAGAGGGCCATGCACCTACTGGCATTCTTACTTTTGACTTTTAAGTGTCTGAATAACTAGAGTAAACAATTTCGCTAATTCTGAGATAGATCTGAAAACTCAAAACCTTTTGCTAGAAGAGGAATGCATTACCTGACTTAGCAGTAAGGTGAGAATTACATAAATGAACTGAAACAGTTAAAGGCAAAGAAATAATCTCAAGGCAAATAGGATGACATGATAATCCAAGAGGGAGAGCCCAAGGATAGTGGGAGACATGAGATAATGATGGTTCATAATAATGCATAACTTATGGTTAGGGTTCAAATCCAGGTTACTCTGTATATTCCAGCATCACTCAAGAAATATTACTTTATGTTTAATAGATCTTCCTGGGTTATTGTTGAAGGCATATGGAAAGAAACTGGTACCCCTACTAATTCTCATTGATGAGGAAATTTAAATTCTTGAGGGGCTTCTGAGCTTATTAGGAGGTGAACTCCATCCTTAACTTTCAAAACAACCTTTCAGTTGATTACAATGCTTTTTTCAATCATTTTGAGCTATACAAAAAAACAGGTATTTGAATTTAATTACTGTTTAAGTGTCATTGAGTTAGATGATTGCATTTAATGTCATGAAAAGGTATATAAAATAACTTTACTATTTTACTACTATTACCAAAAAGGATACATTTATTTGGGAACCTTACCTAGAAGAATTTTACCCTTAGTTAAGTGTACACTTTAAAAGTTACCTTCATAGTTAGCATTTTCTGCTATACCAGTATAGTGGATAAAGAACTTGGCTATTGGGTGTATGGTTCTAGGTTCACATCCAGGTGATGTGTTCATTAGCTAAACATAGGTCATCTGCATTTACGAGTACCTAAGTGGAATTTAATAGGAAAGTCTCAAGAAATTGTAAAGCTTTCCATGCACATGTAATATATAATTTCAAGCTCTCTTTTTTATCTTCCTCTCTGACTTAAAAACCTTTCAACAAACATTGGCCATAGTTTTACAATCACAAGTCAAACCAAGTCTTTCCCCCTTCCCTCAGAACTAATTTCCATCCAAAATTAAAAGCATCACCTCAGATTTCAGGCATATCCACTGGAAAAATTTAGTTGCTTTTGCTGAAATGCTCCATGGGAAGTAGAAATAATATTTTTCAGTCATAAGCACTCCCACTAATGAATAAAATCCTATAGTTGTGGACATCTTACTCAAGTGAATTATTGAAACAACATCAAAGGTTACCCAGGTGTTTATGAAAACTTTAAGTAGATTAAACCTACTTGTCATCAACAGCCCTTCCATTCTCTTTGCCTCCTCTCCTGCAGACAACTGCCCTTGACTGCACTCCCTCTCCACATGGTGACCCTCCAAGAGGTAGGCATGATCCCCATGGGGTAGCAACCCATCCATGGGAGAAGCAGCTCACTCCTTCTACACATGTTTCCACCTGTATCAGTGGAGGGCATGTGTGCACTGCTGACATGTGGGAGCCCAAATGTGACAATGATATTGATGCGGAATCTACAGGAGCTCGAAGAATGGATCTTGTGCGTTGCCGTTCTTTATGTGGATCACATGGCTAAGGGAAAAATGTGTAGGTTGTTTAAAAGCCATTTTAGTGGATGAGATCACATTTATTCACCACCTTAAATTGCCATAAATTTCATGGAATCGCTTATATCTGAAGGGTATCAGGATATTTAAAACCAAAGTAGTTTATAATGAAATGACATAGAATATTTGATAGTTGTGCAAATAACATACATACCTTGATTACAGGTAAAGAGCAATTTAAAATTTGGAAACCATTAGAGATCTTGGGAAATGTGACAAGAATTAATGTGAAAGATTATTTCAACTGATCTCTCCACATATGTATGTTAAAATGGTGAATATCAAGTATGCATATTATATTCAAATGTATTCAGAGCCTGTGCCTGATTTTTGGTGAGAGGGTGTCCAAACCACTCATGTCAAATAGGTAACTCATTTACTCTTAGGTGTTTAATTATTAAGAGAAAAATGTTTAATCTGCACAATGCTTGTATAAACCCTAGGCTAAAAATAAGGAAAAATTGAACTTACAGAATTAGTTCATTTTTAGGTAAACACAAGAACACAGCAAAGTAGTCAGATAACCTATTGTGATTTAGTTGAATCAAGGGCTAAAAAATTGAGTTTGAAAATTTAAATGGAATTTTTCAACATAAATGTTTGATTCTATGATTGGAATATTCGACCCTTAAATCAATTACTGCATTATTTGTAGTATTTTTGCCTGAACGATGAATACAAATCTTCTCGTTTTCATTCAAATACTTACAAAAGTAGTTCTTAAATGACTTTTCTATCTTTTCCTTTTTGTTTCAGAATCATTTAATTTAGCTCACCTTAGGGCAGTCAGACCAATCAGACCAAGGGCTAACGACACACTGGCCAGGACAGGCAACATGGCAGGCATTGACATCAGCAGGTTGGATGATTGGGTCACACATTTCATCCCCTACCTCCAGTGGAGGTCTGTGTGGTATTATTCTCAAACACCTGTAAGGAAATATATATAGATGAAAATAAATGCTAAGGTATACCTTAAATAGTTATTGGCAATACTTTTAATGTAAGGAACTTCAGTATTTAATTCTGATGATAATGCTATTTAGTTAAATTTGAAAACTGCCACTTAATAAGTGTGAAACTATAGCCTTGTTGCTGATTCCACTCTATGCCAACTACCTACTAGTAAAGGGGGAACTGAAAATCCTATAAACTTTTGGAACATATATCGCATATAGCAAAATTCTTAATATGAAAAATCCAAATAAGGAGAGTGGTTGAACTTTAACATAGATCATCTATGTAATGCACATACATATGTTGAAACTTGACAAATTATTTTTGTAGTTTACCTTTTAGTGCACCGAGTTATAATTTACTATTAATACTTATATTGCTAATGATGGAACAGTTCTATTCATATGATATAAACATAACCTGGTTGATGCTGAAAAAACTTAATTGATTGGATTTTTCAATTGGATAGGGAAGATCATCAGAATATTGTTCATTGAATGAGCACTTTGCCAACAGTCATTCAAGGCTATTATTTTATTTTTTTAATGGAGACTTTGTGTCATTGGAGATGGGCTTTATAGAGTTTGTATCAATCATGTCAAAGTATATACAATTTAAAGGTTTGGTATAGGGCATTTTAATTACCAAAAGTGACCATTACAGGACAAAAGAATTATAAATGTAGCATATAGGTATGGTCCACAAATGATATACTCTAATGCACAGGCCAAGCATGATACTAAAACGCACATTTTAAAATGCAACGTACAAAGACCAAGATAAGGGACTTCACTTATCAAAAGGTTTTCCACAACCAGTAAGTTTTTACATTCTTAGTGTTATTCATACTAGCTTACAATTCAATCTAAATGAACAACACTCATCCTCTAATGAATTTGTGTTCTATGTTTCACTTCCATATAATCAACTCATTTTCAATTACATGCAGGATAAACATAAAGTGTGTAATCTTTTTGTTGAATTCTCCAATTATCAGTTATTAAAAAAATTACCATAGATGAAGATAATTATCGAACTTGCCTGACTTCTCTAAACTGGTCTCCTGTGCCACAACCTCTAACACGATCAGAGGGGATTAATTGGCAATCATTCCAACCACCAACTACCCAATGGAATTGGCTGCATGGCTTGTCACAGACTTTCCATTCAAGTGTTGGCCCACAAGGACGACCACCATTCATCTCTGGTCGAATAATCTAAGCAATAAAGTATGTCAAACATTACAGATTTTAATTATTAAAAGAATATAAAAAATTTGGTACATTCATATGCATTCCTTTCTTCAGCTATAAATCCTTATTTTAGGACTGGCCATTATGTAGAAAATTTGATGTATGTAATTCAAATTAATTTTTCATTAATATTAACCGATATAAAATTTTCAGTTTGCATTTTAGCTTTCCATAAATTTGCAAAATGTGTTATTGAAAATTAACTGATAAACAATTTTAAAGCATGTTACATGAGCAAAAATGAGTTTAAATACCCTTTCCATTCATTGTGCAAAAATAGAATAAATAAAGAAAATGAAAAAATGACTAAACTTATATGTTAGTTAAACATTCCTATTATCAGTAAATTAAAAAGTGGTATAATATATTGGGGGATATTTTTTTCATGTTATCATGTTTTCCATCATTTTCTAAGTTGAAATCACAAATTTAGAACTGGAATATTAACTGTTTGCTTTGTTAAAGAGACTTAAATGATTTTTTCTCCTTTTACAAGGAAATAAATAATGTAATGTAACAGACAATTTTATCTAATTATTCACACAAGGTTTCAAATACGACAAACAGTTATTCAACTGAGAACAAAAGTAATATAAACCATAGGATGTTCTGGTTGCATCCACAGGGATGCAGTTTATGACTGTAATTTAGGTGGAACAAGTACTTGTATATTACAAGTCACTGAGATAACTTTCAGGTATGGATTGTTAGTATAAATTAATATATGTAGTGTGTAGTAATGAAATCATAGATAAAATGTTATGAATTAGCATAGGCAATATTAGTCAAATGAAAGTTACTGTTATTAACTGAATCATAAATAGCCCTCATAGGATTATTTACAAATATAAGTACTATTTACCAGTTATTGTTGGCATAAAATAAAATTCTGCATTATTTCCATTACACAAGAAACTATTCTTTCCATAAATCAAATCCTCCTAGGAAATTATAAAGTGATCATTGCAATCATCCTGGATTTATCCCTGAAGAGAAAACATAAAGTAAAGAAATTAAAAAAGTAATCCATAATAAGACTTGCTATAAAATCATATAGTTTAAGGTTAAAAATAAAGATAAAACTCAATTACATTTTTATTGCAATAGGCAGTACTATGAGAGATAAAAGAATAAAATTCACTGAAAACTGGTAGTGTATAGAGTCACCAAAAAATCCTAGTGCCAAAACAAGACATTCTTTAACAACTGGACTAGCGTGAGTGGTTCACTTCATTAAATTCCACAGCTCAGTGATAAATTAACGAATTAGTATTGAAATATAGTGACTTTGAATGAATACTAAATTTTCTTTTTACATAGGTAATCGATTTTCTAGAAAGATTTGAGATAGTTTATGATATTGTACATACAAATGGCCTTTACAGCCAGAAAAATTCTTTCTATATGGATGGATAAAAAACAGTTAAACTGCATCTTCATTCAAGAGGTTGTCCTAAATAATACCAAAAATACAATACTGACTATTAAATCAAATGAAATAAATAATATTATTATGATTAGCAAAAACATTAATGAAGTTTGTGATCCAACTGTCCCTGGATGTAATATAATTCAGATGAAAATCCTCCATCACTTAATCCTATATTTTATCCTTATCCTTATTCTGTGTTACAAATACCGATAAATTAACTCAAGAGTCAAGTGCTTCCTATGGCAGTTTAAATTATTAAAGACTTGTTAAGAAGCACCTCAAAATTTAAGCAGGAATTTACTCCTCTTATACACATGTAATGTTTTTGAATGAAAATATATTCCCAACGTATTCCAATCAGAAATGGATTGAGTACTCTAGTCACATTATAAATGGAATTTTCCAAGGATATTTTTCAAATTCAAAGATACACTCATGTAGTACATATGTAGACTATGTATAGCCTAAAAGAATCAATTTTACCCCAACAGAGTGCCAGATTGCCATATTTGTAAATGACATTTTTATCAGCCAAGCACTTCTAAAATCCATCAAGACACACTGTCTGGTTTGACAAGGAAATTTTTAAACTTTGGCAAAGTTAAGGCCCAATTTCAAGTAAATTTGAAGAATGAAATATTTAGCCATACAAAAGTTCATTATTTTGATCTGGCTTTTTTAGAAATATCAAATGAAGTCAAAAGTTATATAATTTTCTGCATCACATTATGACATGGATCCTGCATGCTTTCATTCAACCTGGCAGTATTAAAATAGTGTTTTATCGATTTTGAGGTCAAGTTGAGGGTACCTGACATCTGACTTTATCAAGGGTATTCATTAATATTCTTTTTTATTACCTCAATTCTTTCTCAATCCTTTTAAATCAGCAATTTTTATTCAGTTTAAGCATAATTGATTTCAAAATGATTGAATTAAACAATAATATTCCAAATGCTTAATGTACATTGTTTAATTTGGTGTAGGTATTTTATGAAATTAATTTCTTGAATTTTACACTGAATGAAAAGAAAAATTATAAGTATATCAGTAATTTAAGTTTATCTTTTCGGAATTATTACGCACATATGACTTTTTTCCACACCAATCCTAGTTTACAGCACAATACATGAATAGCATAGTAGAAAGTAATACATGAATAGCTATAATGCCAAGTACATCTCATGTGAGCACAATCAAGTATAATGATTCGAAATTAATATAAAATGAAATACAAAGTTATTTAATGGTGGCCTCTTGAGCTTCTTTTAGCTTGAATGTATTCTGATATGCTTTGTATGTATTGACTAACGTGAATGCATGTATATACATGAAAATCATTTTGAAAGTGAATTTTTCCCTTTGGTTAGAATATCTCGATGACCTTGTGGATCTCTTTCATATCTTAGTTAGGCAGAAACTGTGATTTGTGATCACAGTCATCACTCTTCTTCTCGCTACATTTCCCTACCAATATCCACCAATTTTTGAATTTTAACATTAATATCAATTAATAATGTATTGAAGAATGAACATCATCATTGCTCCTTAACATTTGGTGCTTTTCAGTACCATAGCCACATTTACTATGGCATTTGATCTGGTATTATGTAATAAGAATACTGTATGTACTGTACTCTGGTGAGCATATGCTATTGTTTATTGTCAAAATGATGAATGCATACACATTGTTACAGATATTAGCCTGCAACATCATGCTGAAAAATGAATCATGTGGAACAAATGATAGCAGTATGCTCAAGAGTCCAAAGATAAAACTGGGGAGAAAGACAAGTGAACAAGGAAAAATACCCATCCATATAGAGCAATCAACTTTAATCCAACTATAAGGAGCATTGGAGATAATTTTACAGGGCATTAATGGGTAAAAAATTGAAAAGAGATGTGATATGTTTCAGAGTACTATGCTTGAATGTTGGTCAGATTTGGTAGCGTACATTTAGGTGAGTGATTAATGCCTAACATACTGACAAATGCTGGTGACTACTGTGTTGCTTTTTCATATTTTCCACACTTAAAGAAAAACTGAAATGGAAAGGGAAGTGTTTGAACAAATTTTTGATTGGAAAAAAGGGAGAGGAGAAGATCTTACGTTGAAAAAATGGAATTTCTAAGCTATAGAATATGCTTTACGAATATGAATACAAGCATGGCTTCAGAAAATTTGTGTGTCCATGACACTGATATAGTTTTATTTAAATTGCACCATTTATGGTGCAATCTATTATGACATGTGGCTAATTCTTTAATGATGAATAAAGGTTATGTTATTACAGTTCAAGTTGTTCAAAATACAATTGGCCTTTACATGGACATTTTTTCATCCAAATGGTAATACGTGGTATGTGCAATAAGTGTGCGAACTGGTGCAATTTAGCGGCCATGATGCGGACTATAGCCCCACCCACTAGTGGCACTAGTTGCCTGAGACCCAATGAGCCGTCTGCACTTGGCAGATCGTCAAGCTGTGTGTATGGTGCCAGTTATGCTAGTTTCTGTTGTCCTTGTTTTTGCTGTTTGTCGGCAATAGAAATCGACAAAATCACAAATCAACATTAAGTTTTTGGTGAAGTGCGGTAAAAGTTATCAAGAAATTACTGAAATGTTGAGAGCTGTTTACGGTGATAATGCTCTGAAGAAAACACCCATTTTCAAGTGAAGTAAATCAAACCATAAAATCAAGAAAAAGCCGATTGAAAATCAAATCATGCTCCTGGTTTTCTTTCATGTTGAAGGTGTTGTTCATGATGAATTTCTTGATGAAGGACAAACAGTAAATGCTGAGTTCTACCTCATAACTCTCAAGCTCTTCGAGATATAGCTTACATCATGTGCGACCAAATTTAACTCAAGGCGATGGATGGATCCTTTACCATTACAATTGACCTACACATTCTGGATCGATTTTTAGCCAGTTTCTGGTGAAAAATTCAATCACCATCCTTGATCATCATCCTTACTCACCAGATCTCGCCCCCTGCGACTTTTTCCCATTCCCAAAATGCAAAAATGTAATGAGGGGAATAGTGGAAAAGAAGATGGAATGAGTGCATAGCAATGAATGGAGAGTACTTTAAAGGGGACAAAATTGATGTAGACCAAACTTTGCAAAATTAAGTTTTTATGGTCTAAGTTCGCATATTTATTAGACAGACCTCTTACAATATTTTCATCATTATGAATCCTACTTCCTTTGTTATATTGAGGAGATATCATTGAAAATTCAATGAGATATGCTACTCTGCTCAATCACATTGATACATACATATATCTTTTAATTAATTTGAATAGAGAAACTGCATGCAATAAACACTGACCTCTCTTGTGCGGTTTTGCATTCCTGGGCCACACAGAGTACTGCAGGATCCCCAAGAACTCCAAGGTCCTAGGTGGCAATCAGCTGGGCAGGGCACTAAGCATGGTTCTTCTTCCATTCCTGATCCTTCGAGACACCAGCTGAAGTTAATGGCAGACAAGTATATTTTAAAAATAATTTTAAAATTCTTTAAGCATGTGCAGAGGGGGTACACAAATACATGTTTTAAAAATAAGGAGTTGATTACATCTTAATGAGATGTACATGTTGCAAGGATTCAGCAGGATCTTGACCAAAGGAAAAATGATTCTGAGCCTGCCAGTTATTCTCTATTTTTTATCATATTTTAACCGAAATACACTTACATCTCCTCTTTCAAGAACAGAAAATGATGACAAGTATTTAATACTCTAACTTATTTTTAACCAACTAAATTATTCACTGAGAACGAGTGACAGAGGCATGGAAGTGTCTGAGCTTGAAATGAAGGTGGAGAGGGAGCTCAATTCAATCAGTTAAAGTTTCAAAAAGCGAAAGTTAGTGTAGGGAAGAAATAGGTCTGTACTCAATAATAAGGACCTTAGAGGAATAAATTTGTTTGTAAAATAAACTTTTACAAAGAAGTGGCGAATGACATCACTCTAATAAAATATGTAAATAAAGATTGAGAATATACTGCAGCAGAGTAAAAAGTCAGTTTCTGATGGTTCTAAAGTGTATGGGTAGTGTTTGAGAAACAGTTTAATTAGGCCTTTACGTGGGTTTGGACAACAGTTGAATAAATATGCATAATGTTCAGAGAAAAAGAGAAATGAGTTCTCATGATGTTTACAGTGGAGGAGCTGAAGTTGGGGGATGAAATTCAAAGAAGGCAAAAGAGTTGATTGACAACATATTTAAAAGTAATGATGTTTGACAGGTGTGATAGATAGGATAGAACTGGGTAAGTTGGAAAGAAAGCTGGTTTCTCTCCAAATTATCTAATACTCTCCCTTGCAATCAAGCTGGAAGACAAGAACCAAGCAGTTTGATTACATAAGGGGATTGCAAGTATGAAGAACTGCCAAAGGAAATTCTCAAAATGTTGGACAAACAGAGTTTAGGTGGAGAGATACTGAAATCGTTTATGGCTACCCTTGAATAAAATACTTAAATATGATGAAGAAATATAATAAATGACATAATTCCAACTTTTATTCTTCCTTGTTTGCTATTTTATTATGCACCCAACATATGTTGCTCCAATTCTAAACAATGACATCTTTCATTCATATTTTGTGTTTCTGCTAGTTTTACAATCAGTTTATGTGGCATTAATGTGAGGCTGTGCCCCCCTTATTACAGGGTTTGCCATACTCCTCAGTGAGCTGTCACAGAGTTGATAAGCCTCAATATTTATCATAATGTCCATAAAATTGTCACATGAGAACAATCAATGAAGTTTTATTTTTAATCAGCTTTTTTTTATTGTTAGAGACGGACTCTTTATATTTGTCTCACCGAGACTTGAATTACCTAGCCTTAACCTTTAACCCCTCAGCAGCAGGGGACCCTACCAGAGAAAAACATGATGACTACCACCAAAATAGCTAAAGGATTTAGTAGAATGCACAAAACCTTTATCTTTGACATTTATGAGCTTGGGGAGTGAAAGTGTGCACTGTAAAAGTAACTAGCCTTCAGAAAGTAACACTAATAAAACATATAATGACTTTTGAAAGTTTTTTATGCATTCTTGAAAACTATAACATCCAAATAAAATGCATGCTTTTGAATACAATTAAGTTTTTCCTTTCGGTTGGGAGATAACAAACCTTGGTTCTACCAAGTTCCCATCTTTGTCTCGGCACTCCCTTCTGCGGTATCTCCGACCAGCTCCACAGAGACCAGCAGCAGGAGATCTTCCATTGGCTCGTGGTCCCAGTGACTCTTCTTTCCGGTCATTTTTTTCATTCAGTATGCACGAAGACCAAGGGCCATCAGGCACCCAAGCAAAAAGATCACATGGGCATTGCTTCTTTTCAGCAAGAGGGAATAATTTGATATCGTGGCACTCCTCCCTTAGAGCAGAATGACCTACAAGAGTAAACAAAATAAAGTGAGGGCCAGTTTTAAATCAAGTTAATTAATCCATATTCATTTAAAATTTACATTTAATCACTTATGTGTTGCAATATGAGTAACTGCTTTTGCAAAGAATTCTTTATTTGAAATTTATTACCCATAAACTAAACTATACTTTGATCAAAACAGAAAAAGTCAAAGCCTTTAATAAATATTTACATTATCTGATACGATAATCCTGTGTAAAAGCAATGTATTATTATAATTTGGTATTCTACTGGTAAAGGTAGGTTTGGAATGGACACAGCCTATACAACTGTACGCAATATAAGGTGGTATTTTAATTCGGATTATAATTACAAAAATTGAACCTATCATTTGTACTTAATGCAAAGTGGGCTCTGTAGTCATTGTAACATGTCTAAAATTACAGCCTCATGTTATGCAGGATTTTAAAATAAGGTAATTATAAATGAATAAAAAATATCATATGAATTTTTGACACTTGATTACATGAATAGTTCAGTGACAGTTTTTTCAACATTAGGTAGAATGGTTGTCGATCTACCTGATCTACTCATATTTGACTGAAAATAGAAATCCCTTTCACATGTCACTTTTGTGCTTATAATTTGCATTCACGAGGATGAAAAGAGTACAGAAATTTTTACTAATATGTAAAATGTTTAGAAAATCAAACTAATAGCTCAAAATCTAAAACTATATTTTGTAGCTGCATGTGAAGGTTTAAATAGACTTGTCCACATTAAATATTGGAGGATACAAAAAGTATTGACATTTTTTTCTCCTTTCCCTCACTCTTTCTCACTCAATACTGTTCCCAAGCTCAAACAGTTACTACATGTCAGCTCATCTTAGTGAAAGCAGTTTAGTACCACTTGCTCAATAGGCACAGAATGTTACTCATTTTATCAGGAAATCATATGCCAAAAAATATACTATATTCCTCCAGCATACAAAAAGAAACAGTTTTTTTTCCTCATGCATTAAAATTTTTTCCTGATTGTCACTGAAAGATGAATCCCAGCAAATTAAATGTAAAAAATTTAAGAGTCATAAGGGAACAACTGCTTTCAAGTATTATAAAATTAATTTCCTTGAATGAATATTATTTTTGATTATTTGCTTTAAAAACTACATCTGAAGGTTTGGGGAACAGATAAAATATTTTTTCAAGAGTGAACACATACAGTAAACAGTACACCCAATGAAAAAACTAACTCACCAATAAGAGCTCTGGTGCGATCTCGGTGCCCGGCACAGGGCCTTTTGCATGGTGACCAGGAAGACCACTGAGTGAGAACACATTGGAGATCACATGATACATCACAAGGCTCTGAGAGCTTTGGTGGTTGTGAGGCTGTCTCTATGCTTGATGGGAGTATGTTTACAGCAGATTCTCCTGTTGACAGCATTGTGAGCCCAAACTTAGTCTCTGACAAAGCCAAAGCGGTGGGACTTCTGAAGCATAAACTGGGTTCAACTTCTTTAGCTCCATTTTGAATGCAGGTCACAGCTGTAACAATAAAATTATTTAAATTATCTGAATAAATAAAATAGTGAGACACTAACTCAATGAGAACAATTTTATAGAGCATATGATTTTACGTGGTATAATAGGGTAGTTTCTATAATCATGAATGATTTAACAAGTATCAAATGTCAAATTATTCACACCACTTCAGTTAGTGCTTGAAAAATCTCCTACAATAGTGCTTCTAGTTAGAGAAGTTTTTTATAAGCGAAAAAATGCAACTATGGTATTTTGGCTTCCGAGGTCAGCTGCTTGTGGAGAATATTTTTTTTCATTGTTTCTACCCCTTTACAGTGAGCATTTTCTTGAGCAAAAATGCTCAGCAAGCACCTTCAGGAGCAAAGACACTCATGAAGAAGCTTGCTGTGTAATGCAAGAGGAATTATTAGCAAAAAACGCTTCATATTCACCCAACCTTGAAAGCAAACATTATCTATGAATCACTGTGAAAGCATATGGTCTATGATGTGTTAGATAGAGCACAGGGGAGTAACGATATTTAAATGCCTAATCATCTACTCAATGGCCATTTAATAGGCCCAGTAATACGCATTTCCTTCCCTTTCATTCTCCTCTTCCCTCAAGCAAACATACACTGATGAATCTTCTGCATAATGATAAATGGTAATTAAACATATATCAGGCGTTTTGGAAGAGCGACTACAAAAATGGGATAAACAAAATGAAGAAACACTCAAAAATGCTTGGGATATTTCTATGTACTATTCTGATAATCTTACCTCTTGTCCTAAATCCTTGACCACATTGTACATTTGTTGTTAGCCGGCAGTGAGACCAGTCTCCCACTCTCCATGTGTGGTTTGCACAGATAGATGCTGTGTATGGGCATGGTCTTACTTCTTCTAATGATGGACATGGTCGACCTCCCCTATGAGGATTTGCAGTCTTTGGCTTAGGTGTTGGATAGTCACTCCTCACAAGGCTCATAATCTTCAGTCGGAACTGAAATTATAGAGCAAATATATTGAGCAGGGAAATTCAAGAAGTAAAAAATATCAATTTGATTGTCAATGACTGTTTTTAATAGGTAGTTCAGGAGTTTAATTAGAATTCATATAATTATTGTTAGAGAACATTTATTTATTATCCTAAATTTGAACTGAAACAAAGAACATTGTAAATAAAGATCAAGAACCTGACAATTTTTCCCATTTGACCAAGATAAATATAGAGATAAAAACCAAAGCTCAAGGAACTATTATGTGACAAGAATGGGAAACTTTGAGGAAAGATGGCAAAGAAGGTGATTGAGGGGAGAGGTACCATCGGTATGGACAGTCATTAGTATAGACAGAATGACAAGAGTTGGGAGGGTTATCAAACTGTAATTATGAAATTCTTGAAACATGGAAATCCTGCCATTAATAATTTATTTTTTGGGATTAATGCCATGCCTCACCCTCATCCTGAAAGAATTCCATTTAGTAAAACCTGATACTGAAGGGAACCTGGTCCCCTTAATAAATATAATTATCATAGCATGAAAAAAGATGCCTTGTTATATTCTATGTCCCGGCATTAAATTTAATAACCTTTGATGCATCTCGGAAGAGAGGGATTGTCTGGTGGAGATATTTTCCATTCCTAGAATCTTCAAATGAGCTTTCCTCCTGCGTTCTGTCAAATCTGTTGGTGTCTTCCTCCCAGTGTGAGATATCACCCCCAGCATCTGAGCCCTGGAACAGGGGCATGTCATCATCCTCATCATCTTCATCATCTTCCTCTTCTTTTATAACTGGAGGAGCCGAGGGCTGACGAAGGACAACCCTCCAACGCCTTTGTGTGGGAACTGCCTCTATTCCAATACCAGTTGTGTGCTCCTCGTGGCTGTCATCTAAGAGAAGATTGGAAAAAAATGAAACAATCTCTTTCAAAAGGATGCTACAAATAATTAAGTATGTTATTATCACTTCAAATGATTCTGATGACCTGAGCATGACCCATTCTGAACCAGATGAGCTCTCACATGTCACATAGCTTCCAAGGATTGAACCATCTGTTTACCCATCAATGTGCACGAGGCTGGACTTGAATCCAATATTTTTAAATGTTGTTCAGTGGGCACGCTATCTACTTAACTAGTTTGAGGAATTATGCAAAACATATTTTTTTCATTGTTTTAAGAGATCAAGGTATCATCTTCCCCCATTTTAATGTTCGATTTTTCTCTTAATATTTAGAACACACTGCGTAATTACCAAAATTATTATTAGGGCATTGAGTTTTGCACTCTAAACCAGCTAAGAATTGTATTTTTACTCAGGATCATGATTGACAAATATCTCAATCTTTGTGGGTGCAACACATGAACACCAATGCTAGAATATAAAAGCTAATGCTAAAACAATCTCATGACAGGGAATTGCATATTTCATCATGCTCATAATGTCATTCTTAAAGAAATGTTATTCACAAAGATTTTATTTCAATATTTGGAGAATGGGTTGAAGGTGTTTACTATTGCTAAAACTGCTAATATATTTTCATTTGACTGAATACCTACTGGCTACACAGCCAAAAAAAGATTTAAAAATAAAAGTTAAAAATGCAAAGACAAGATGTTCAAGTTATCCACCCACCTGTCATGCACTGCCGAGGACATGGAGACCAGTCTGACCAAGAAGAAACTAGACAATCAACTGGACAGGGCCGTTTGCATGGTCGGATTATACCTGGTTTTGGCAGGGGCTCACATCTGAAAATCAAGGTAATTACAATTTGTTAAATTTGCTTTGGTAAAGAAGGCAATGGGAAAGGTTTAAATTATTTATTTATTCATTATTTTAGGTCTTGCAAAGTAATTCTCACATTATTCAAGATTGAGCCTCCCTAAGGGAGGTAGAATAATTCATTCATCTGTCTAATATTAATAAAAAGGATATATATATATATATATATATATATATATATATATATATATATATATATATATATATAAAGTATTAATAATTAAAACCATTCATATAAATTAAACTATTCAAACCTATTTTTCCCATATATATATATATATATATATATATATATATATATATATATATATATAAACACAGATGTAGATTTTTAGAATATAGAGACACAAAGAAAGGACACTCACAATTTGTTATTTAACAAATTGTGAGTGTCCTTTCTTTGTGTCTCTATATTCTAAAAATCTACATCTGTGTTTTTATATATTTGTGTGTCGCCAAAGAGCGTTCCATGTCGAAGATATTTTATATATATATATATATATATATATATATATATATATATATATATATATATATATATATATATATATATATATATGTGGGAAAAATAGGTTTGAATAGTTTAATTTACATGAATGGTTTTAATTATTAATACTTTATCAGTTGACCAAATCAATTAATAATAGATATAATTTCTTTATTATCATAAAAGCAGCTGAATTGAGCTTGAAATATAGACACTAAATAAAGATGCCATTAAGAAATGAAGCTAGAAACCAAAAGCATATAACAGAGAGCTGCAGACAGTAAATGTTCTGATTAAATGATCTTTGAATATTACCACTTACGTTGCCAGGATGATGGTACTATAGAGCAAATCCAGATGATATTTTGCAACCCTCACCTCAAGTTAATACTGCAAACTGTATTTTTATTATTAGGTAGTCAACTATTTTAGACAGCTTTTGCATGGACACAGACTGAACACTGATATATTACTTAGCCTCTCTTAAGGCAACCCAACCTAACATTAGAATAAAGCCTTCTTCAATTCCAAATAATTTCTGCCTCTCTACATTCAATCCAACGATTGTTTTACTTCCCCTGCCTTGCTTGACAATAGTTCTCTCACATATCACAATCTTCAACATTCCACAGCCAACTCCTCAACTTTAATCTATATTAATTATATTTAATTAATGCTGTAATCCTTTTACTAACTGGCTAACTGGAACTTGATCATCCCCAAACCTAACTGATTTTATGAATTCCCCTCTCACTTTCATTCCTCTCTCCGGCTACCTCCACCCTCTTTTCCCATTTCTTCCATGCATATGTAGCAAAGCACAAGTGATATTGGACACCCCTGCCTTCAAAACTCTTTCAAAAAGGTTCTTCCCAAATCTTCAACCCCCACTTTCATCTGACCAATCTAAGATATGCCCAGATTGCAGATAAGTCACCCATCTCTTCAATCTATTTCTATCTTCTGTAATACATCCATTAATTTAACACTTTTACCATATTGAATGTCTTTTCAAAATTTATGAAACAAAAATATACACACACTGATTGTATGCTTTGTTCCTCTCTATTACTGACGTCATTATTGCAATGGCATCACACATGCCTCTCCCTTTCCTGAACTGATTTAGCTACTTGCAAAATGAAATAGTGTTCTGTTGTTCCCACATGCGGCTGTCTCTTCCTTTTTCAGGATAAGAACTAACAATGATCAGATGAAATCTTTCTGCCAAATTTCTTCCTAATAAATGCTAAGAATCATCCCATTAAACTTATTGGGCCACATTTTCCTAAACCCTTAAATGCTTCAGCTGGAATATTATCCATTCCCACAGTCAATCTGATTTCAATTCTTTTAATGCCCTTTCTACCTCACAATCAAGTATGCCTGAACCTAAGCTATCCCCACTCATGCAATATTTTCTTTCTATATGTTCATGCAATATTTTCTCTCTCTCTCTGCCTAAGGTTACTGGCCTAACATCTGTGTAGATCCTTAGCAGTCTTTGCTAGATAAATTAATAATTTTCCTGACTTATCTTCCACTGGTTGCATGGTTTGTCACTTCTTATATTCTGACAGTGTTTCCTTATTTCCTCATAGTGCAACCATTTCTTCCTTCCTTTTTTCACTAATTATTCCTTGCACTACTTCTTCAACCATACTTTTTCACGTAATTGTGTATCCCATCTTAATTTTTATTAAAAATCTTTTATTTCTCCTCCTAAATTCAGTGTTTACATTTATAAGCCTTGCTGATATCTTTTGGGATCCTGAGGCATTTTCCATGCCTAACATGGCATTCAATCAAAGTGTTTGTAATGATTAAATCATTATTCCAGCATAGTTCTATTACTTTCTCTGTACTCTTATCTCTTGTTCCTAAATCATTATGCAATACCATCTCTCCCTTCACCCTCTGCCATATTCCAATCCCATATCAATATCAAATAATACCTTCCAGGGGCATCCATAATTATTCCCTCAAAATGATGGTATGCCCTGTCTATTTCCTCGACCTCCTGATTGCTGAATGACCTGCAGATCTATTTGGCCTGTGAAATAGATACTATATAGTCAATAATTGATCTGTCTAATTAGGCCAAGACTCCCCTTCGGAATAACTCCTTAGTTAGAGACTCTCAGCGGTATAGGTACGTCCGGACTTCGGAGGTTTTGGGGGAAAGGGGACAATGCTCCTTCTGCTCCCCTTGCCCTAATGCCTTTGAATATCACTTAACAATACTTCTATAATTAACACTCTTCAAGATAATTTTAGGGTGAATGGAAGCAGTACTCATTGCACAAAATAGAAACCAGGATCTCTTTCTTTTAGAAGTATAAATCCAGTTCTCAAGTTCTTCCACATTTCTTATTCGGAGTCTTCTAATGGCAAAGCGTCGCTGCACTTCCGAATTTATCTGTTCGACGAAATGTGATTTAGAAAGCGTTGCATTACGACTCGTAGCATTACGAAGCGTTGTATTCGACTGTTTCCTGGGGACTTGTGGTTTGATTTATAAACGTTGACAAGTGGCGTGCCTGGTCTGCCGACCTACCTCCACTCCGGGACGCGCCTCTCGTTGTCCTCGACGCACCACACTTCCCGCTTGCGCACGCCGTCTCCACAGGACGACTCCCTCATCGCCTCCTCCACCCCCGCCTCCACCACTTCTTCCGGCCTCCTCTCGGCCCCGTTCCCGCTGCTCGTGTTTCCCTCAGGCATCAGTATGGGCAAGTCATCCGGCTGTGGTGGGAGACACTCCTGCCAAGGCAGAGACATCCAGGAGTAACCGGTGCACGAGTGGACGTTGCAGGGCTCCATCTGGAGCATCTCGTCCGGATCCGGGCAAGGGTGGCCGCCTGGAAAGAAGACATTGGCATTAATCCCGAATGGCTCAGGCAAGTGTCTGAATGTCGAGTGCGAGCGGTAAGGCAAGTGGATGGTTCGGAAAGGGTTTAAGAGGTTCATCAATTGGACCAAAGGGCTCATTTGACTGGTATTCCCAAGAAATTTACCGCAAATACACCCAATGCCGTGACAACTATGGAGTAAGAATTGCACTACATCTACATTTACATAATACCCCGCAAAGCGCCGCAAGGGCGTGTGGCGGGGGATGTGCACTAAACTCCCAATAGTTCATATTGCAGGCACCGTGAAATCTAAGCATTTCAGCCGAAGATATTTTACACAAAACAAACTCTAGCAGTGGGAGTTTTAGAGAATTGATGTAGTATTCCTTCCAATCCACCTTAAAAGACTTACTAATAATCTATATTGGGGGTCTCTTTCGCTGAATGGAGTAGTAGTAGTATTTAGGGGAGGCGAACGACTGCTGAGGTCATTTGCGCCATAGGAGATGGACAGGAAAGGATGAAGGGTGGAGAGAAACTCGGCGTCGGCATTAGCCTACTCTTGACGAAAGGCGCCAAGGGGTCCGCAGCTTAACGTCCAATCCGACGGACGGCGTACTCACTCAAAGTGCCCTCCACAAAGCACCTCAAGTAGGGATCGAGATACCTCTGAAAATATTCAACACCGCCGGGATTTGAACCCGAGCCCTCTGAGTGGGAAGCCAGTACGATAGCCACCGCACCAATCCCGATCCCCTCGCTGAATGGAGGATTTCGACTTGGCGTGCATTTTTTTAATCGCGTCCTAAAGAATGACTGCTTACTTGTTGAGCGCTCATTCTACAAATCTGAAATTATTTAAGGAACTCCTAGGCGCATAGCTTTAACATTGCAGATGAGCTCCTGAAGTTTGTAATGAACACTGAATCAAATAGACAACGTTTCGATAGCTCTTCAATGCAGCTCCTCGAAAGGATGCGGTGAATTTCACTCTAATCTGCGGCTTTGAACGCGAAAAAATTTTCTACATGGTAAAATAAATTTGGAAGATACTTCAGCTTCATAATGAATAATTTTTCCCAGAATGTAAAAAAAATTCGCAGGCTTCAACTCGATGGTCGGTTTGATCTGTGAAGGGAGCTCATATCTTGTACTGAGGTGCGTTTGAAATTCACACATTCAGAGCATTAAGCTCTGAATGCTCCAGCAGAGTTACTTTCCTCATCCCATCCGCACCAGCATATGCCTGAAGCCATTAAATCGTCATGCATTTCCATTTCAAACCGCATGAAACATGGAAGGCCGAAGGAGGTATTGTCGCGCGTCGATCGCCACCTGTACGTCCTACTTCCAACGATGGAGTGGTGTCGCCTCTCCCTTTCCATTCGACCGCCGATGACGGTCGAATGACGTTTCGCGGTCGTCCGAGCACTCACCAGGTCCGGCGGGGGCGATGACGGTGCGGTTGCGGTGCCTCAGCGGCGTGTGGTGTGCGGAGGCGCAGGGCAGAGAGCAGGGCGACCACGGGGACCACGGAGAGAGGACGCAGTCGAGGGGACAGGGCTGGAGGCAGCGCTCCTCCGTTGGGGGCCTCGAGAGGCGGAGGCTGCCCTCTCCGCCAGACCACGTCACCTCCTCCTCCTCCTCGCAGGCCGAGTCGGGGACCACAGGGCCCATCAAGGTCGAGGTGGTCGGATCCGATGGGTCCTTTTGAAAGGAATAATGCGTAGTGAGTTTTTTGCATCGCCAGTTAATGGTTGCATGTCGTATGTTCATAGATCACCGCACCTCGTCGCTAACCCACGGGTAAATGGGATCAGAAAGGAAAATGCATTCAACGCGCATCGATTGTGACAAACTAATAGAACGGTGTGGTCTTGAGCCAATTTTTCATTCAGATTTAATGTAAGCGAGCTCCAAGACACATCTTTGGACGAGGGTGGTGTTAACTGATTGCCCGGTGACATTGGATGTAATCGAAGAAAATCAAATGAATTTGAATGATTGGGTGCGGTTAGCATTCTTGGAGTTAAAAAATTCATTTTTTCAATTTTATCAATGCTATTTCCGTATCATGGAAAGCGATAATGAATACGATTTAGAAGCCATATGAGGTATAGATAACATAGTGGCAATCGCACGGCTGGCTCTGTGAGAAAATAAATGAGCACCTAACATTAATTTCTTGAAACAAATGCGGTGAAAACATTAATGATTTCTGTGATCTGTAAATATGTACTTAAATGTATTGACATTATTACAAAACTTTTCGTAAACTGTAACATCCCACAGGCTTTTGATCTTTAAATTACGTATTTACCATAATTACCAAAGCTAATAAGGGAGGCAGTGATAATAGGGAAGACTTAAGCATATGGTCTTTTAATTAACTTACGTAATCAATTTCGTAGACAAAAAATACTATATTTCAATAATATAAATAGCTGAAGGTTAGAGGTGAGAAAGCTCTTTGAAACACCAGATATGAAATAGAACAATCGAGCAATGAACGTGGCGAATGCAGTATAATCTCTTGCGAAGCTTAATTAGGACAAATAGAATGGAAGACGACAGTAATGCTCCGGGAATAAAACCAAAAAAGAAATTTGATCGTACTGTTTTGAAACGAAAAAGGATCATTAGGATTAGGGAGTGAGAGAGATGCGAGTGTAAATAAAGTCAGTCTATATGAGGTAATGAAATGACACACTAATAAAGGTCATGAGTGTCTCATTATAAAGTAGATTAATTATTGAGTATCGAGTACGGACTAATAAACTACACACAACATAATCATTTTTGGATGATGATGACGTCGTTTGTTAATCAATAGTTAATGCATTAATTAGCCTGATTCTCTCTAGAGGTTAAACATCTGTATGCCGAACGATCGATTAGATTCAAACAATCGGCGATCAAGTGACCTTCATATTATAATATTCAATACCGAGCTGTAGTAAGGGATAGATTTTTGGGGTTCATTATTTATGAACGCATGGGGTTGTTTTTGTCACAAGCCTCCATTTCCTTCGGGTTATGTGTAACATTAAAATATCATACTGCTGTCAAAAAACTGGAATTAAAGAAGATAAACATGATATCGTGACGGAATTGCTCAGCGTTAAATTAGCGTAGTTGAGTATTTAAAATAGAAATAGGAATACGTATAAAGGGGAGGCACATAAACATTTTCGTGGTATTCTGTTCTTTGCCACTTTTAAATCAAAAGTAAACGAGATATCTGCATCGTCCACAGTTAAATTGATTAATTGAATAGACTAATTTTTAGATACCCCATTCGAGGATTTACTTATAAACTTTACTTATATAGGCGAAAGATAAAGTTTTAAAGGCTGAAGCAAATTAAAGGATTCAACAATGTTATCTCACAGCAAATCTTTTTCTATTGAATATTTCTAATGGTTACTAAATAAAAAGTTGAAATCAATCACATTTATCAGCAAGACCAATTTTCCGAACGGAATGCATACTTTTTCAAAGTCTCCCCCTTTAGCGTTCAATCATTCGAAATACTCAGAAATCCATTCAATAAGCAGATTTGTTATCTCCCACCGAGACCGGAAACTGTCATCGAAACAGATGTTGGCAGTGTTTCTCTTCTCATCCCCAACGGTTAGTTTCAGATTATTAATCATGGAAATCAATCAATTGTTTAAAAAAAACTATAAAGAGGATTGAATTAGCCTTTCAAAAAGTAATCCATTCCTTTTAGTGTAGATATACTAAGTGAAAATCAGCAGGTTACCAACTTTGATGAAAATACAAAAAATGTTGATTATTTATTGTAAAACCATGAACGAAGCAACCTTTCATCTTCAATCCAATTGCACTGACATATTTAACCCTTTTAATTGTGGTATTTTTATTTTCCAATAATACTCCAAATATCCATTTAAAAGTTTTTTGACATTTAAAAAATAATATTGAGGAACTACATGAAATTAATTTGCTCGTTCCCGGAAAAAGTTGGTTCGATTCATGAGATTGACGAGGAAATAATCAATGCATTACTATGAAACGTGTGCAAAGAACAGGGCCCCTAGTGTTATAAATTTCAGAAAGCATTGTGGCAGCCCACCAAGATATGCGTATCCAGTTCTTTACGAATGCCTTCATTCCTTCGGAAATTCCTTCATGCAACTATTTCCATCATATTTTTTCTCGTGATCCACCCGAATTCATTCTCTTTATTCGTACCCATTACTTCCTCTACAGTCTTCTCTGTAGAAAGCAAAAACGGGTGTGAGGATTTACAAAGGAAGGCAAAATAAGTGAGGCAGACGCGTACAGGCGAGGAGCATGAGGAATGGAGAGACCTCCCGAATTGATAACGGATTGAAGGGCCGTAAAAAACGGACCACCGAATCGCCAACAGCTGCTGATCAAGCACGCCCGATGCATAAGCGTGTTACGGATTGCTTTCGTGCGCAGTCCGCGCTCACCTCCTCCCAATTCTCGGTCCCCCGCTGCTCGGACACCGACGCGGGTTCCCGGGTTTCCCCTTCCACCTCCAGCTTCCCGTCCGCCCCCACCATCTCGCCGCCGCCCCCTCCAGGGCCTTCCACTTTGAACAGTGCCCGGCACCTGACCTCCCGCGTCCGCTTGCCCTCGCCGCACCTCGTCACTCCGGGGTCGAGGTCGCAGGGGCCCCAGTGGCGGCGCGTGGGGTGCGGCAGCCACGCGTGGCAGGAGAGGAAGCCCACGGAGGTGGTGTGGGTACCGCTGCCGATACCCCCCACGCACGACTGCACCTCCCTCTCGGCGGGGCAGTCCACGCCAGCGGGACTCGAGGCCACCAGCACGGGCCGGATGCGCTCCCGGTAGCCTGCGGATGAGCGGGCGGAAGGGTCAAACCTTGGGGATCGATGAGCGGCCCACACTTCACTTGGGGATATTTTCCACTTGTGGCCGATGATAACAATTACGACAAGCAAGGCACCATTTTTGATCAGTTGCACGAGGAAGAGGAAACTCATTAATCATAAGGGAATGTGTTTTTAAACGTGCTCCTTTACAAAAGGAGAGTTTGACAGAGTAAAAATCGACCGGACTATTTCCCAGTCGAGGCAAATAATTTACACGTTTGAATTCTCCAATTTGTGTGTAGACTAGTGGGTGATTTCATTTGGGTTACTGTTGAGCATTTGCCACAGTTACTTAGAATTAATTGGGACTTCTCTGCAATTAGTTTTTTGGACATTTTTTGAATTGGATCACTCCGAGAGGTTTGCTCCTGTTTTTTCTTGATTAGGAGATATTACACACTACTTAAGCAATTAAAAAAAACTAAAACCATCGAAAGAGTTAATTCAAAATCTGAAGCAAAAATCCAAATGAAAAAATTGTTTAATACTTATTATTTATAGTACCGCATAATGAGACTAACGACAGAATTATCAAATTGTGAAATGTGGTGAAGCATGATGGTGGAATACAAAAAACCGTTGTATTAGGCTATAAAGATAAAATATTCTAGTGGTTACGTCGTAATACGCATTTTTTGGCAAAGTTTTCAGAATATATGAAAGAATGAACACTTATTTCCCGCATTGATGGAAATGGAGAACGGTCCTCAAAATTTCAACCGGCATGACGGAATTTGGAAGGCGACTTAATGCTCTGCAGAAGAGAAAACTCTGCAACTCTATTTCGCAATAACAATGCCAAATTCACAGATTGCGCTCACAAATCAGAGATTTGGGAGGAATATCTGAGGAAGACGAGACCCTCGAGAAAAGAGGAAGAAAGGTTTCCTCGTTATATAAGCAAGCAGATAGAGAAAGCAAGTAATGTCGTGCTTATCAACTAAAAGCGTTACATATACTGAATTCTCAGGACTTACAGGCCTGTATTTCTGGCATTATAAAACTGCTTCAATGCTTAACTGTAAATGAGGAGATTTCAGGAACAATTTAAAGAAGTATATATGGACAGTTGTAAATCTAACAGCAGTCAATGCATTTAAGTGAGCAAGCTATACCTAATGATATACGAGACAAATATGCCGTGGAATGAATATGACATCTAAGTACAAATAAACCAATTTAGCCAAATTACAACTGTTTATTACTCACAATAACGTAATTGAATATATTCAGGCTTGACTACTTTCCAAAAAAATGCAATCAACATATTTAATAGTAGTTTACCATGACAGCTTATCACAAACGGAGCGGCATATTCTATTTTTTTTAAATTTTTTACCGAATACAAAAATAAGATTCACATTTATATTTAGAACTTAAAAATCATAATTTGTAGAAACATTTTTGCACCTGACTTTCATAAAAAAATTTCTTCATTAGTAGATAGTAAACAAATTAAATTGGTCGTGAGGTTTTATGAAAATTTATTTCACCAGTCAATGAAATTAAGCAGATCACAATGATCAATACCACTGTCAATGGAATGACTGCAATTCTGTTAGGAATCATAACTCACTTACTTATTAAAAATTGTTAGAGTGAGAGAACTCTACTCACATTTTGATCTCTTTTTATAGACAAATAATGTTCGAGGTATAGGGTTTTAGATGCCAAAATTTTGATATTGGCGGTCATAGAGAGTATTAAAAATGTTGACTTTTACTTTCATCGAACATTTTTTAAGCTATAAAAAAACTTCCCACATTATTTGATTGAAGATGAGGGGCCAGACAATCCCCTCACGAAATAGTTGACCTCTGCTGTTGGTGACTGTTCAACGCAATATGAAAGATGGAATAAGGGAAAAAATAACGTTGTATATTGATTAAATGGTCTAAATTATATTTTCAAAGGGAGGTTAATATATTTCGTAAAACAGTTGTACATCAAAGAAAACACCATCGAACCTCATTTTTTATGGGCCACACTCATTATAATTACGATTGCTTCTTATTGTTTTCAGTATCTCATTGGTACGCCGGTTGCATCGCAGTTAATGTACTTTTAAGGGATGGAAACTTTACATAGCTATAACTACTCCAAATGAATCAACATAACAGTTAGAATGTTTTCCATTAAAATGTCTGAAGCTATTGAGAGCAATGATTCTGTATCCATCTCTTCCATCGGCTACGTCAAAATCTGAGTATCCGCGTTATCATGGATCCTAGTAATCGCCCCGGAAATGCAAAGGCGTTTAGAAAAGCGTGCACCATACAATCACTTATTTCATTTTTCCGTAAAAAAAGTTGCAAGGGAGAACGCTGAAAATTACAGATACCTTGAGAAGGTGGTGGCAGCGGGCGGTGATTTGGATCCCTTTCTCGGGGGCAATGCAGCGGTCGACAAGGGCCCCAAGAGCCCCACTCACCCATCTCGCAGTCTCTCGGGCAGGCAACCTCACATCTGCTTGGAATCGGCGGCAAGAAATTATTTTTTAAATCCATGTTCTGCACCGATTTCGATACAGATTCATCACTGGAGTTACACTGAAAGCTTCCTCAAATACATATAGAATTGCGACAACTTTTACGCCTAGATTGTAAGTTAGTTAAGTGAAACGCTGAATATTTATAATGGTGACAAAATATATCCAATTCAAAAGTGTCAAGAAGGATTGAATATGGATGGCAGAAAATTGGAGTGATACACATAGTAAATCAATCACGTACATGTAATAATTTCTGGCTTTTTATGAATTCACAAGTTTTGAAATTAAAATGTTTGTATGCTAGAGAAAGTGAAAATTAACCTATTGAATGAGCAAATGCATATTTCCTTCTCTTACATATGGTCATTGTAATATTAGCGCTCTAATACATACTACCATCCATTACAGAATCATTTACTGAAGTCATTTTCTGGATCAGTGCTACCTGAAGACACCTAATTGTTATATACAGGTGTAATAACAATATAATAATGGTAATACACAGCTTTGGTAGTCAATCTGTAAGATATATTTGATAGCAAAAGCTTTAAGTTATTGGCGATTGACTAGTTCCAAATAGTGCATTCATTTAACCGAAGCCTGGCCATTAGCCTAAAGATCTTACAATTACGGAAGAATAGTAAAGTCACGGAATGTACAAACACAGTTGAACCTCATAATGTTTTAAGCCATTTCTCATTAAGTACTTGCAGAAGTACATTTGGCTGAAATTATTTTAATTACTTCGAATTTGGTCAGCCAATGATATTTCTTGCTTCATCGTATGTCTGTACTTCCGCTAACATAAATGAGAATTGGAGCAAAAGAGAAAAGGAATAGGAAACACTGAATTGCAGAAATTGATCACATTTTAGAAGCCATAATACTACTTTAAGCCATCTAATTTGGAGCAAAAAAAGGACAAAATAACATAACTGCTTAATTTTCCATTCAGATTTTGGCTAGAGCTTATGTAAAGAAGGCTCTTCGTCATCTTTAAGCTTAAATTTGGGCCCGCGCCATCCATCACTCGCGTCCTCCAGCAGTTTATATTATTTTGAATACTTTCACTGTCGGTCACGTGGTTCTCGGCCCCTCACCTTTGCACCGTGGGCAGGGGCTCCAGAGAAGAGCACAGGTCTTCGCCGACGGGCTTGTCACCGTCCCGGGACACGCACGTCAGGTTACGGAGCTGGATGCCGCCGCCGCAGCCCACCTCTGCCAGCCCAATGCCGCCCCCTTCCGTGTTCACCACGCAGGAACTCCACTTGGACGGGAGCCATCGGTACCTGGAATACAATCCAAGGAGAAGGGTTGACATAGCTTCTCTCGGTTAAGCTGCCGAATGGGTTGTCCTCCTCTGACAAACTGTCAAAGGGGGAACGAATGGCTTCATACCCAAATCGACTCCCGGTGCCACTTGGGGACGGAGGCAGTCGCTTCCACAGGCACGAGCAATGGGACACGGTTTACCGGGACGGAAATAGTAAATGGATCAATTTCATTCGGGGGAAAATATTAAATGGAAATCTCTAGGGGACCCGAGTAGCGAAAATTGGGGGAAAAACAAAATTATGAAGAGTGACTACGTGACGTGAGTTTATCCAAAGTGAAGCGTGAGGGTAAGGGTTTTATTACTTAAATGCGAGAGGTATTTACGGTGAAGGTTCCCACATAGGTGGTTCTTACTTTTCAGAGCACAGCTGCAACGATTCCCTCTCCGTGATCCTTCGGACCTCAACCAGGTGTGGACACGGGAGACCTTCTCCATGTTGCATCTGCACCAGTTCTCTCTTGCGCAAATGTATTTCTGGTTTGGCCTGCAGGACAAGGAAAGAGGAAACTTGTATCGAGATGACAACGTTGTGAGGTGAAAATTGCTTCCAGCAACACTAGAATACGTCGTACTCTTTCTTTAGAAAGTGCTACCAAAGAATAATCGATATCCTTATCATTAAAGACTAATCAAAAATAATTTAGAATAGACTGAAATCTAACTTTCTCATTCCAGTTTTTTATTCTTCCGATAATACTTTCTCAAAATTGCGTGCCCGTATTTGATAGAAGGTAAACTTGAATGTTATTTTAAAATATATAGTTCAAATGCGGAAGAGCCCAAAAGTACTGGTCTACAACAAGTACGAGCTCGTTTTATTTAGTGATTAAATGGCTACGCATTTACACAATAAAAATTAGCACATGATTTACAAATTTAAGAGTATAGCCATTGATTAGCGGTAAAATGAAATGGTACTAACTGGCTGTTGGACCATAATTGCTAACTGGCTTTGGACCTATTCTCAGGGTTTTGATTACCAGCCCGATTTCATTAACTTTGCGCGGTATACCAGCAATTGGTTATGTGACTCAATATGCCCATACTTTAGAATGGAATGACGAGTAAAAATTCTGTTTTACTTAATTCGTCATTAATGTTCATTTCAGAATGCCTCGTGCAATATGGGTAATTAATTAGATACATATATAAGCACATCAATAAAAGGAAAGAACACATTGTGTCATTAATTTTCTTCGCTCAAGCGTAATTTCTTCTCGAGTTCAATGTTGATTTTTTTGCCGTCTACCAACTTGGATAAATATTATATTCAAGAGTATTATATCCCAGCGCTCATACCTTTTCTGTCGGTCCCACGTAGCAACCTTCGCGGACTCGCTCCCATGGTGACCATTGGCTCACGACGCAATCCTGAGGAACGACACAAGGCCTGACATCCGGAGGAAGAGGGCCGCCATCCTTTGACAGCTTGTGAATCGAATTTTGGGAACTCCGGAACTGCTTACGCCCAAGGCATAGCCTTTTTAAGGATATACAAAAAAAATCATTAAACACATTCCAATGATATCGGTGATGATAAATGTTTTATATTTTATGATTAAGTAGCAACTTTATGATCCACACTTTATTGAGTAAACGTAAGAATATAATTTTCTTCTAACAGATTTTCCTTAATTCGGTTTCAATAAGTTGCTCAAAGCACCCAAAAAAGAATATATTTATCATGTAGAATAGAAAAAAAATCTTAACACCTAAAATTAGTTAGTATGGTCCCTTCAGAAAGTCAACCGTGGATCCGCTCATGTTCAGATCCCTATTACATTCCAAATGATGTGATATATTGGAAAGCACAGAGTATGCGGGTTTGGCTATGTGCTATGGTATTATTAAGGGTAATAATCGACATTTAAATCTAGGATCCTCCGATCAGAAGCCTGAGTGAAGTATATGCTTGGCTATTTGCATTGCATATGCATGCATGACTTCGCATATGCATTTATAGTTCCACATTACCTTTAAATTCAGATGACTGCAACTCTTTTTGACATTTCATTATTGATGCTTAAATCACCTAGGGCAAAGCAAAATAGTTGATTTGATAATTATTTCAAAATAACTTTTCAATTTTCCACTGCTTGTAGATTTTGGAAATTCTTTTTCGTCGCGAAAGAAATCGATTCAAATGATTCCCGCGTGCGTTTGTCTCCTTAACTTAGTTGACAGAGTAGTGACAGCTGATTTGCCTTACTCAGTGAGATGCATTTTTAATGAATATATCGACAGAATAAATACAAAATAAATGCAAAAATCGGCATATGCATCGTGAGACAAAATTGACGCACGATATTCTAACTCCAAACATAGTCTTATAAGATTAATACGCTATCTGATAAAGTGGAAAAAATTGCATGATTTCTTAGGCAACAAAACCAACAAATGAGTACACATAATATAATTTATGTGGTTTTATTTATTGTGGGAGCCGACCGAATATTGAGGCCACCTTCATCATTTAGGATATAGTTAGAATAGAACAGGGAGACGACAAAGGGTTGATAGAAACTCAACTTTGGCATTAGCCTACACAGCGTAGATACTCGTATTTAAGTGTTCACTGTTTAAAGCACGGGGTAATGCTGTCAGGGTGCTCTCAACATAGTATCCAAGCAGGGATTCAAGTAAAACAAAAACAGAGGCCGGGACTGGAACCAGGGGCCTCGGCATGGTAAACCTAACCATCTCACAAAACCCACCCCATCATTCAGTTTGTTTCTCCATAGACCAAAGCATTTCATGCAACTCGAAGAATGTTCTTCCTCGGAATCAGACGCGTTTCAATGCAGAGAAGGCGAATTAATCGCTAATTCCGCGGGAGGAGGAGATGTGCAAGGGACGGGAGAGTGTGATGGGGAAGGAATGGGAGGGGGATGAAGGAGTCCGGGTCCGTATCGAGCGAGATGATACCGGGGGGGGGGCGGCGTTCGATTCCCGCAGTCTTGCCCACTCACCCCACTTGCACGATGGCCCCTCGGGAGTCCCGGCACGTGACCTCTCTCGTCTGGAAGCCCACTTGTGGCTCGACCGTCAGGCTCACTTCGTCTCCGTCGTCCCTCTCCTCGAGCGACGACCTGGGACTCAGGCTCTCGTCCGCCGAGACGAGGGACGCGGCCGCCTCGCACCGCCGCCACTGCCCCACCCTCAGCCGGTATTCCCCCGCCTCCGCCTCGTCCGCCACGGCCATCGCCTCGTCCGCCATAGCCGCGTCCTCCACCGTCGTCGGCGCCTCGGTGGACGCGGACGGCGAGGTGTTCTGCGGGCAGTCGAGGCCGATGGAGGGACATGGTCTCGTCTCCACCAGCTGTAGCGATGGGCAAAATGGGAGAGGATTTAGAGCACTCGAGCCCCATTTCGAAGATGCCGATGACACCTCCCGAGTGTTTCAAACGATAAGTCGAAACACATACATATCACATTAACCTCCAGTGAAAACAAGCACAAAACTGGATATTGCAAAAAGAATCTATGAACGAATGGAAAGGCTAAATTTAAGATAGTTTGGTATGATTTTCTTAATCAATATTACTTTGTTTACCTTAAGGACTATGCTAGGTATTTCAAAAGTTGCTAAATAAGTCAGAGGCACACACATACGTTTACATTTTCTTCTAAAACTTCACCGCCTCTAAGAAATTACGTCTTTGATCATGAGCTGAAAGTTAAAAAGTAAAAATAATTGGATTGCTAGAGAGTGCATGGAATATTTCCTCATGTGTTAATTGAATGCACTCTTTATCTTTGATAAACTTTGCCTGGACCAACTGTAACCTTTCCCTACCCTAACCCTAAAAAAGTTTCTTAGGTTGAGCTTTATCAAAATTTATAATGTGCTGCATTAAAATGATAGCCGTAAAAATACTCAGCTGTTTAAGGTGGTAAATTTTGAAAGCTTTAAAAATGGATCTAATAATTTTTGTTAGTGCTTGCCAGAGATGAAGAAATTCGAAATAAACTTTAATATCTTTAAGCAAAAACATGGAAAATAACTCATAACGAATGCGGTATTATATTCACAGCATAAGTTTGCTTGACAATCCTGGTTTTATGGTGCATTAAGCATTCAATACACCATCCAATGTCTAGGACTAAGCCTGTTCTATTCCAGAAATAAAGCGGTATAACAAAGTAAAGTATAATGCCTTGGTTAGCAATTTATAACTTAGGAAAAGCGTCGTAAAACCTCGTACAAAGATAACCTGCGGAATGGGGTTAGGTTTCAATTTAAAATTTACCACCTGCTCACCATTGCCAACTTATTAAAGAGAATCGCAAAAACTCAGTTGTTGACCAAATGAAAATTTTAATTTCCTCTTTCTCTTGTGTATATACGGTAACATTTTAGAAATCTCTCTCTGTCAAATTCAATACATTATGAATTCAGCGATCTTCAAAGTGTTTATTATCTAGGCAATGGAAATTTGCCACCATTTTAGCAGTCAGCATCTTACCGGTGGACAAGGATTTCCTCCGTTTCGTGGGGAGAGGATGATGCGCCGCACCCTCGTCTCCACGTTGACCACATCGGGTGCGGCAGTTGAGCCGGGAGGTGACTTGCACGGGGCAATGCAGCCGCTCCAACCGCCCCAGTCGCTCACCTGAAAGGGTGGGGGAAGCCGTGAGAGATGGTTGCGGAGTCGTGATGTGATATTTTTTATTATGAGCCTGATTTCATTAGGCGTTTTACACGCCGGGTTCCTGATACTATTTAAAATCCACTACAACGAGTATGCACCGATAATCCGTACCCTTCACTTTAACGTCGGCACATACGAGAAATAAGCGATTGCTGAATGGAACCCAGGGAGTAATTGTGTAGGTTGACATGAGTAAAACAAGCAATGAGGAAACTGAATTCCCCAGAGATATTTTGACCCCTTTGAAGTGAAAGCTGAAGCGAATATGTGCACGTGTGTAATAAATTTTACATTCGGGAGTAATTTAATTTCCCTGGCCCATTCAAGAAAAACAAACCAATATAATCGGGTTACAGGATACGAAATTTCAATGTAAATGTTATTCCTTTGGACCTCTAGGATGATTAAGGCAAAAATTAGAGAAAGTATCGAATAATTTGATTCGTGATAAATAAACGTGATTGGATACGCGTATCGGAAAAAGCGCTGAATCTCGGATGTTGAAATTTTAATGGCCATAAAAATATCAAAAGGATTTTATTGAAGAGCTACTGATTGTTTCTGAGAAATCACTTTCGAAATAATTTTTGCCCAAGATCAATAGCATAATAACAGAAATCACATGATGGCAACTTAACAACTAACTGTTTTAAATTGGAAAAATATCACAGTATAATTAAATATATGGCCATTTTTTCCTGGAATTTATCTAAAGGGGCTTGAATATATCGAGTGCGTGTGTTTGTACAAACATATATATATATATATATATATATATATATATATATATATATATATATATATATATATATATATATATATATATATATATATATATATATATATTATATATATATTTACACGAGAACGTTTACTTGACCAGGATTTAAAAAACTGACCTTCGACTTAACGCGCTGATGTTCTACCAATTAAGATACCGAGGAAAGATAATTACCATTGAAATCCGCGCGGAGTTAACGTAACCAAATACCCTGATTATTTACGACAATGCTTGACTGTTACCGGTAAATGTGATTTTCTCTTCTCTACTCGTCCATTTCTCTAGTAGTGGTTGAAATAGCCTCCGTGCGCCATCTGTTGGCCAAAGAATCAGGGCTCTTGGTTGTATAAACCCGCAGCGGATTTCCTCGATAGCTGAATTGCTAGAGCATCTGCAAGTAGGTAGTTGGTTCAAATCCCCGACAAGGAAGCATTTTCTGCTTTGAAACCGCCCTCTTATACCTTCCCGCTGGTCTTGTATTAATCCTTAACATGTTTTTCACTCCTTTTCCCTATACTTTGATACGTATGTGTGCGCGTGAATGTAAATAAAATCTTAAAATATGAATTGAATAGTTCAAATGGACTGTTTAAAATCACTTCTCTTACTTACTAAATTCGTGGAGGGATGAGATCTTGTGCATTTATTCCGTAACGTTATATTCAGAAATTATTTCAACATTTAGAAAGGTTGTATTGAAACTGTATTTAATTTTATCCTCTCATACCCTTGGGACGCTGAATGAGAGGTAACCGCGGGATACGGATGCTTGACTATGGTCATGGGGAGGGGGACGGGGGTCGACGGTGACCAGCCAACTCACCTGACAGTCCCTCTTGTTTCTCAGCGCGACCACCGACGCCGGCGCCGCGGTGCGACACTGTCGCTCCACGCTGGGACGCCGGGCGACGCCGAAGCAGTTCTCGTCGTCAACGCGCCGACGGCGCCAGAGGACGCATTCAACCGTTCGAACCTGTACGCCCTCAACAGTAAGCGATCCATCTTCCCCTGCGACGTCCTTCGCAAGGAGCGGCAGGAGGCATGGCATGAGGAAGGAGAGAGGAGGGAGGAGGAAGACGTGTTAGAAGAATAGAAGGCAAGAGTGGTGAGCAGCGGGTCAGCATCTTGAGAGAGATAAAAGCGTCACTTGGAAATGGGGGAATACCGTAACGGATTGATGTTGCCATAGTGTTTATGCCAGCGACTTAACCCTTATGGGCGATGGCCGTAGTAAGTCCTTTTTTTGTTATCTACAAAGAGATGAACTCCTTCCCTCGGGATGTTTTCAATCTGCTGAGTGCCCCTTTCTTGTCGTTTCAGCCATTAGTGATGATTATTCTCGTGCAATCAAATGGTAGAGAATAAATCAATCATTTGCATTCGTATGAAAAAATCACTCGGGGACTGTTTGATTTGAAAAATGGATTGGTTTACTATAGGGTTTATTTTGTGCCCCACAGGATGATCACCTCAAAATATTTTGTCAGCCTTAATAATGTTGGACTTGCTTTTTAACGCACGGAACGAATACAATATTGGTTGATAGAGACAAGTAAATACGTCGTTATCCCCATTTGGAAGTTGATTAACTTACCAGGCGGATGCGCTGTAGTCTACGTATCCTCTGAGTAAAAAGACTGGCAATGAAGTGATTAAATAGTCGGTGGATCGATATCTCATGTGTAATATTAGAGTATTTTCTTTCCTTTATCAACATATCAACATTCTAAATAGCATTGAGGACTACAATTAATGCGTTATAACACAAATGCTGTTCCCAACCAGAGTTAATACGCTCTAAAAACTAGAAAACGGTTTCGTATTTAGCTATAAACCCTATCTAAATTAAATTTGTATTCTGTCACCGAACTATAGGCAAATGAAGCATGTTGATCAGAGTTGAAAGAAAGAATTTGTAACATTATCCCCCTTAACGGAATCAAATTATCTACGAGGGTCATCCGGAAAGTAGTACCCGTTCGTGAAATAAAAAGACAAAAGTAAATATTAACAAACATAAAAAATTTTATTTGAAAGAGGATACTTTAAACTACTTCTCAACATAATCTCCAAGCAAATTAAGGCATTTGTCATAACGTGTGACAAGTTTCTGTATTCCTGCTGCATAGTCCTTCGCCGCCAGCTCATTGAGATACGCGAGGGACCCATCTTGCACAAATTTTTGCATAATGCAGATGGTGTTTAACAATTTCATGAACAATTGTTCGAGAAACATTGGGAAAATGCTCACAGATGTCATCAATTGTGACGCGCCGATCGTTCCTCACGAATTCGTCAACTGAGCTCACCAGTTGGTCTGTAATGACAGACGGTCTCCCCGAACGCTCATCGTCGTGTGTGTTCCCCCTCCCCATGTTGAAGTTGCGACACCACCGCCGAACAGACGACTCGTCCATTACATTGTCTCCATACACCTCCTTTAATTGGCGATGAATATCACATGGGCGAACGTTTCTTGCATTGAGGAATTTAATCACTGCCCTCACTTCACAACTGGCGGCGTTCTCAATTTTTTTAAACATTGTAAACAATCACAGAAACAACACAGGCAATGCTAGCGTCACGCAACTTGGCTCAGAGAAGGCAGACAAGCCACTGAAGCTATCTGACCTCGTCCAGCGGCTACTCGCGTCGTCAGCACTTCATGCGGCACGAACGGGTACTACTTTCCGGATGACCCTCGTAATTTTCTTGACGAATGAATTTATACCCAAAAGAGGGGTTTGGCAACAAGAGATCCATCATTAATTTTTTCATTCTTTAAAGAAATAATCAGCTCCGATCTTTTCGCTTCAAAATTTTAACAAAATTTAGCAAATATATGAAAAAAAACTGCTTCCCTCGGGCGTAAACATCATTAGTGGGCTTTGATACACGGTTAGGCAAGCCGCTGTCAAGCGAGAAGCATCAACGCCTGGTCGTCAATGTCATATTCGACCATTGATGAAAGTTATAGAAATCATCCGCTGATAAGTGGATATTTCCTATTTTGCCATCAAGGTTATCGACTGTATGCACTGAATCTCGCTTGGCGTACGGCTTAAAAATGTTATCCATTCCTCTCCTGTGGCCCATATTTCCACGATTATTGACTGCTGTGATGACACTGCCGCCAAGGATCCAAAACAGTGTGCTCTGCAAAAAATTCCGGGGGTGTTCAAAGAGCCAAAGAGAAGAGATTCCCATTCTCAGGATCATTCGAAATTTGTTGGTAAAGGATAACTGCTGAAGGAAATACTTCCAAACCGTTTGTTTTGCCTGATAATAAACATGTTCCAGTCTTTTGGCAAGCCCAATCCTTTGTATACCAATTTACTTGATAAAATGCATTAGTAAACCTTTTTTACCCCGCCAATTATGGGCAGTCTCACAGAAAAAAGCCAATGGGTAACATAGACTTGGATGTTTTGCTTTAAAAACTGAAATTCGAGAAGCATACAACCATAGTGGTGAGCTTTAAAGATTATTGCATGAAAGATATTCATCACTGCTCCACTTACTTTGGACCGATGGTCGGAGGGCACGCAGTCCTTGGAATAATTCTAACATTTTTGGTAATTGGAGTTATTTCGACAATCGTGTACACATAATAATGCATTCATCATTATGCATTTTTTGTTACCTAAAAATTTACGGAAAAAATCCTTATCCAGGCCACATCAATCTATTTTTTAACGCAGCTGAGGCTTTCATGGGTTAAAGAACTTGACTCAATATTTGTAGGTTACTTTTTTTTAAACCTAACTGTTACTGAATAATTTAGGGCCCCTTCCTCTCGCTCCACTTCCTTACAAGACGTTATTCACGACATTAAAGAAAATGGTGATCACTTCAAAGATCACAAACTTGTCATCAATGTCAGCGATAGGATAGGGTCATTTGAGAGACCTTAATAGTCACAGTGATGGCGTTCGAAGATCATAAAGTAGTCACGATTATCTTCAGCGTAATCCTCATGAACATTACATTCATAACCCCAGAGTTAAAAGTGATGAAATTCGAGGCTCATATGGTTCTAGATGTGATTATTTCCAACGTGATCCCATTTAAGGTTATATTTGCCGCTGGATAACTTGAAGTTTCAGTTCAAATGATTTAGAGTTTTGATAAAAACTATTCGTAAAACGTAAATATTAAAATAATTTAGACGAATTACAGGCAGTTGGAACGGCTCTGAGTTATCAGGAAATTTTATTTTTCCCAATGCTCAGGTGAGACAGGTTCATGGAACGCGCAATAAGGGAAAAATTTCATTTCAATCGAACGATGAGAAAATCTGACCTTGCCAGCAAAACAGTTAAAACATTATCAGGTAAGTTTGTCTCACCTGGACGGAATTTTTATTGTCGTCTTCTTCATCATCATTGTTCATAGGGCGGCAAGGCCCCCATGGTCCAGCTTCCCATTGAAGATGATCTGTAATAATAAAAGAGATAAAATAAATGAAACTATACGACATTTAATTGAAACTTGTACGCAACTTTATATGCACTACAGATAACAAAATATTCTAGAACAGCGTATATTAATTAATTTCTAATAGCAGTACGAACATGAATATTATCTTATATATTACGCACAGGACAATTGTATTGTTTTTGCATTTTCATCCAATTTTTAATAAGTGATTGACACCAATAATTTTCTGAGTTGGAATGGATTTTAGCTACATCCAACAACAATGCGATTGTTGCAATGAAAGATTCAGCAAGAATTTTGTTTGAGCGATTCCCGTAAATTAAACAATTGTATACAAGTATATATGTATATATTTGACAAAATTCATTGAAGTTAAAGAACTACCTGACCATTATTGACTCTTAGTACTTTTGAAATGGGCTGACCATCATGCAATAATATTTCTTGGAATTTAATCACATAAAAGGTTGTCCAAGTGCAACGAGATGCGACGGTATGCCCAGGTTTGAACCTAGAAATGATCACATAAATAGCGTCACATTTCTTCTCTTTGCTGAGTAAACGAATTGATGTTTCGCTTCTTTTCAATATTTTTAGAAAACGCAAAGAGCGCAAATAGAAAAGAAAATCATCGAAATTTGTATGACTAAGACAACAGTGCAGAGCGGCAACACTGGAACCCAAGATGCCTCACAAACCTTAGCTTCTTACTCGATTCATTTTTAACGCACACAGACAGATATATAAATATAGACGGAGGTAAGGCATTAAGTTTCATCCATGTAGAAGAGCCATCCATCTGTCGGTGTTGGTCGTTCGGAACTAAATTTCGTAATGGAAGTCGGTTTTTTTTTACAAATTTACACCCACAGCGAAAATATTTCAGCTGCAGTCATTCCTCCTGGCTGAGTCTCCCTACGAGCAAATGAGAATTCTTAAAAAAAAACCTGCTTACAACCAAAAAGCAATTAACCCAATCCCATTCTGCACTCCAGGATCGGAAACTTAAGTGCGCGGGTGAAAATGGAAGGGAAGGGCAGTCGTTTCCCAACTTACGACGGCTCGCCGTAGTAGACCCTCCCTCGCACGGAGGAGTGCATTCCTAGTGTAAAGTACGCCATCCGTAAACTCGGCACGTAAATTGGTGAAAAAGTGCTGTTAAAAGGAGTCGAAAATATAGTCGACCGAGCGGACTACTGCTCCATATCGTCACTCTTTCAGCGCTTTAGTCGGCACTTTAAAGAGTAGTTTAGCATTAAGAGGCGCCCGAAAATCATGTTCTTAAAATACCAGACGGAAATATGAACTTAGAGTATAAAATATAGTCTTTTTATATCCCTGCAGCACCTCTTTGAAAGCTTCAAGGGAATTATATAGACTTCTCATTGCCCCCCTCAACACTATTATGGGAGACAATAGGCTCCTAGGGACTGGAGGGTAAAAAGTTCCGAGAATTAATAGAATTTATGAAACAGCTAACAAAAATCAATAAAAGGCGGCTAGTCAACTGATGGTGTAGCCTGTAAGTTAATAAATAAACTCAAACTTTTACGCGTAAATTTATGAACTTTGCACATGCACTTTGAGAGAATAGCAAAAAATCGGCAATTGTTCCATTGTTGGGGACTTTTGCATGATCTGAAAAGATACTAAATTATCCTCATACATAAGTAGGTATCTTTAACTAATCAATATTTATATTGAATTGAAGAGAAAAATACTTCATTTTAATCTCGGTTAACTTATTATTGCAGCAAGAAAACAGAAATACTATTCCTGGAGCGAACTTAGGCCAAAATTAGGCATTCATCTGCGAAAGTTTTTTCGTGATATATTGGCCAATTTTATGAATCGGCGCGTTTTTTTTGCTTATTCAACGTCATAGAAAGATTGCGTGAACTTTATTTCAAAATCCGTGCCTTAGCTTCCTCGAGCATATTCCAACATTCAATAGAATGGTGTCTGTTTGAATATTCGCGGAGTAGTAAGGTTTATCTCTTAACTATTGAAATTCTGTCCAACCCAACTGTCGTTTGAACGCTTTAAAATCGATTTCAGGACTTGAGAATGAATGCTCCCGTTTTCTTTTGCGCGGCCTCCTTCAAAAAGAAAAACAAAACAGAGAATAAAAACAAGGAAACACGGATCGCGTTCAAATTTGATGGGATCGTATCGGAGGGACCTTTGGGCTGGGGTAAGAACTGAATTGAAAATATTAATAATATCCAGGAATAAGAGAGAGAGAGAGAGAAGAGGAGGGAAAGTAGAGAACGTCGAAGAAAGTCGTTGGGTAGGAGAGTTTGAGGAGGGGTCGGGTGAGGAGGGGTCGTGTGAGGAGGGGCCGTGACCAGATGGAAACCTTGAGCTGTTGCTGAAGTAGGTGGGTCGCTTGCGGGGGACCGACCATGCGGCGCGGGATGGAGGGGATCGTGGGATGAGGAAGAATGGGAGAGGCGAAGAAAGTGGGAGCTGGTGGAAAAAGAAAAGTTAGGAGAAAGAGAGAGAGAGGGGACTCAAGGTGGGAGAAGGTGAAAAAGGAAGGAAAGGAAAAAAAAACCGAGAGCATCTTAGAAAACTTCTCTTCCGAATGGAATTATTTATCACTGGAAAACATTTGACTGCGTCCAAGTCCATTTCATAAGCATAAACACGAAAATGTTTTCCATAGCATTAAAGGTAGCGTAAGTGATAAGTGTGTACGTGGCTGTTAAATCAATATGCGGACGATCCCTTTCTGCATTCTGTTACTACGCCTTAAAAGTGGCAGTCTATTGCTTGAGCAAAACGTGTACGGTTTTAATGCCGGAAGAAGCAAGTGGCTTCAGGTAAAAATAGAAAATCATTCCATAGAATTTTTTCAAAGTCCTAAGGAAATAAATGAGGAAAACTCTCAACAGTATTGTCTAAAAATTCATTTTCACAAAGTTATACTAATGTGCATTATGAAGTAATGCTCGAAGTGGCACGAAGAGACTACATAAAAATAATCTTCGAAATAAAACCTCGGGAATCGATTTTACAAAAATTTTTTAAGACATCAATGGCGAAAGAAAGACATGCCATGCCATAGCAAGCTCCATTATCTTCCGTTAATTCTACATTTGCTTTATAGCCACACAGGGTAATTTTAAGAGTGCATATGCACGTGAAATTATGGGAAAACGTGCCTTTTATATCGAAAATCCAACTATTAAAAAAAATACCATCAAGTGTTTGATATCATTTAAATTTCATTCTTAGTGACTAAGTACTAAACGTGATCCTATTAAACTACCTTAAACGCTATGAAAGAAACTGCTTTTCCAAGGCAATTCTTCTTCATGCTTAGAGTCATATTTTATAAGGAATATTCAAGACCATTTCCGTTTTCATTAATGATCCGTGACCTCATTAATCGCCTAGTGTGCCAGCTCAAAAGAGTCATCTTCAAAACTCCAGCCGACAATTGAGCCAAAATCCTATTTTCGAATGGAAATAGGCATTCCATAACCTTAAATTTTCTTTTTTAACTCCTTAATTCTTTTTTTTTAATTTAAACTAACGAACCATATACGTTGAGGTAAGTTGCCTAGAGTGGGAGTTAATTTTTCAATTGGATCGTGATTTATAAGGAAAAATAAGAAATGGAATAAAAAAATTCGGTAGATGAATGAGCAGTTTTTGCATGCATTGCAGAGAAAAAATAATGAAACCACGAAATAATACGGATATTATACTCCACTTCAGAGTTCACACCAAGCTGCGATCACCTTGATAACTATGAGAATCCTACTATCCCTGAAACCAAACCGAAATGCTAGTCTTATTAATGAACCAGTCATAATCTAATACATCCTACTCAAAGAATTTGGCGTGCAATTCCTTTCCAAACTGACGAAATTTTCTAATTCAGTGTTTCTTAATCGGTTCCCTGCAGATTAATTTGCTCGGCAAAGACGAAAATAAGGGACAGCGAGCTCAATAGTGTGAGATTCACCTCACTCACGTGAACGTGACTAGGGCCACAGATTTTTAAAAAAGTGTATTTGGTTTTTTGTTACTGTTTTTTGTTTTAGTCGTTTGTTTTTAAATATTTATATCGCAATATTTTTAGTGTACCGACGTTACATGTGTATTCAAATATGCACACATGCATCTCATATGCTGAAGTTGAATTGAGAGCATCACAACGTAGACATTCCCTTTAAAGGATTTTCCGTGGTCCAGAAAAGTTAGGTTATTATTGGTTATACCTAAAATGAGAGTAGCTCTTAATTAATGACTCTACAAATTAAACTGAGTACTACAAACGATTGTAAAACTTGTTTAATTCACTCATGATAATATTTATGAAAGTTAAATGACAAAATATATTCACCTGTGCTTAAATTTTTTATGCCCTTGCAATATAAGCGGATTTTCCTTGTTTCCAATTTCTAAACATTCTTATGGCCATAGTGAATTTGTGGCATAGGCTATCGGCATACAGCGAACCTCTGAGAGTCCATATTCCGCTCTTGTGCATCCCCGTCATTCCATAAAACTTCCCGAAGCCATTCGCCATACCGAAGGGTGCCACGCCCACTAGGAAAGAAAGACCGGGAGACGCCTGGCGTCTCGCACCTCTCCGCAAAAATTGCATTTCGCAAGAAACCCCTCATTCTCCTCTCCTAGCCTTTCGCCCGAACCGGCGGTGTGACGAGGAGGGACGAAGAGGGGAGGATGGGCGGCGGATCGCGGCGGGGGGGAGGAGGAGAGGAGAGCGGCGCGGGACGGAGGCGAGATAAGACTGGCAGTTCCCTCTCCCACTCTCTCTCTCTCTTCTCCCCTGTGCCCTCGAGGAAAAATCGAGTGGAGGAAAAAGAAAAGGAAGAAGGCAACTCCTCCGTCGATGAGGCAACTCAGCGTTTCCAGGGGGACCCGGGGGAGGAGGAGACGAGGGGCAGTGGGGAGGGAAGGAGGGAGGTGGAGTCGAAGGTTAATGGAAAAGTAAGCAGGGAACACTCGTGTGTGTGTGTGCGTGTGTGTTGAAGACGAAGAGTGAGGAGGAGGAGATGGGAGGCAGGGATGAGAGGTCTGGGAGGAGGATAGTGGGATGTAGAGTTCGATGGAGCCGTGGGGGGGGTGCAGGCACGGGGGGAGGGAGGGGTTATGGAGGCGGTAGGACCGGAGGGGACGATGGGGAGTACGAGACAAACAATGAAAGGCGTGCGGACCCCGTTGTAAAGGTGTTGCGGAGCGGTTTGCTCGATAAATTCAAGGCGGATGCTCCCCGGCCCGTTGAAGAGGAGGAGGAGTAGGGATGAGATTATTCGAGTTCACTCGTGCTTGCACTCGAATAGATGCACGTATGTGTCATCCTTTAGCTCACCGTTTATTAAGGCCGACTCCGCGCTCATAAGGATGCAATCGCTGAGACAGCGTAGTTGCGGTGTGAGGGAACGGAGCAATTTCCCTCGCTTGCATTGGTTACGGCCGGCGGAGTAAGGTGCTCGATACGTGCCGAATAATCCTTTGACTTCGGTTTGGAAAGCCCTCCCGTAAATTTTACACCATGTGGTCATATCTTGATGTCTTGAGCTGGGAACTACCAGATTATTCGTATTAACTGAACGCATGCGATATCGTGTGAGCGTGCGGGACTTCTGTTTTCGTCCTGGTCAAATCGGCATCGGAAAAATATTTCGCGAATTAGAGAGCCAATTCAGATCGAGGGATTTTGAGAAATCTGTGCATAAAAAAAGGTCGGTTGACTCGGTTAAAGGCGTTGAAATAGGTAGAAACCTCTAGATAGGAACGCAACGCTGTTTTAAAACCATTTTTGTTTACGTAAGAAAATTGGCTAGAATGCCCGTACTGCAGTCGGAAAGCTTAAGAATGTAGGTCGAATTGGATGCGTCGACACATTCTTCCACGAATTCAATAAAATTTCCTTCTCATAGAAGTTTATACCATTTACAGTTTGCTATTTATGGCTGGGTGTACAACTTCCACGTAGTTTAGAAAAAAGAGAGAAATGAAGAATAATTACTTTCCAGTGAAAAAAAAACAAATTAATTATTTTTAGATAACGATAAACCTAGGTATATTGATGAGGAGCAAATTTTCCATTCAATAAATTGAATCAAGTTCGATGGTCCGATTCTGCATGATTTTATTCTGACAGTTGACTGAAATCAATTTTAATAAACAATCTTACATCATAACAGCTGCTCTTATTCATATAGTAATTATATAAAGAACATATTCCATTTCCGTGTCTCTCTTTAGTCCATTACAATGTGTCTGTACACGTGGGGGCTCCCGAATCGGGATTTTGAAAACGGAGCTATTAGAAAAAGCTCTGCAAGACGTAACATTTTTACCATAGACACTGAGTCCTACTTCTTCATGGCATCAGCATAATCCCTTAAGGGAACTCCGGAAGTAAGTAGGTATTATGGAGTAAGTGGTATGTCTTGAAGGACGCAGCGTACGTTCAGAGCCAGTACCTTTTCTTGCCGCACACCGTCTCGGCCATTTTGTAAGATTGGTACTTCAAATGCTTTCATATTTTGGTTTCTAGTATTGGCTGTATTCTTTTGAACGCCACCCGCTCTTGCGTTCCTTCTGCTTTGCTGCAGCCCTATTACTCATGCAGATTTTTACCCATTGAAAGAAATCGTGGCCATCTTCCAGCAAAATCGATGTAAATGTATTTCATTCCCTCATGGAGCTGTTTCTAGAGGTTTTGCCATTTTCTCAAAAATTATTGGACTTCCGCACGTTACTGTGCATGTCGTCGCCGAACCAATACATTCTAAAATATATCATGAAGTAATTTCCATAGCGATTTATTCATATGGAAATAAAACAATGAATATAATGCTCCTGTTCCTGAGTGATTACACTGATTTACATAATCCCCATAATAATATTCCTCAGATAATACTTTAAACCTGGACAAGGAATGCAATTTTGGACGCAACATTAGTATTTTCAATGGCTACTGACATAGCAATATGCCTTAAAAAATATTTTTGGTAAAGTTATTAGCATGTACCAACAAATATGAAAAAATATCAGCCAACTCCTATTCATATAATTAACAAAGGGGTCATATATTATGGGAGGAATCTAAAGCAATCACACTTCGCTATGAGGTCAGCAGAGGAGAAAGTTTGGCTTCCAGGAAACATAAAAGGGATAATATCAACCTCTATTTGTCATCCTTACGCGCAATTTGAATATCTGAGATTATAAAATGATCATTTTTCCTTGTGGTTAGTGGAGGTTAAGTATCAAGCTGAATAAGTTAGATTTCGCAAGATTGACTACGAAGAAATTGGCAATATGATGAGCTAAAATTGACCACGATAAAATTGTTTTGTTGTCTTTCTAAGTGCCTGGTAGATTTTACAGTGTAATTGAAATTTGCCGATTTCTCTACTTTGTTCAAGGAACGATGCCAATGTTAAAAGTACGGAAACAACAAAAAAAAAATGATAAATTTTGGAATGAAAGATTGGTAGTCGAGGTGACTACAGATCACTTGCTTTGGAGGCATAAATAAGTCGTCCTCTTTAAGGAAGCGAGGCACGGGGGAAATAATAGAGTTTGCCACATTGATTGGACGCCTTGGGTTTTAAATCCCATCCCTCTCCCCTTTCCCCCCCACCTCAACTCGGCATTGGGGTTGGGGGAAGTGGACAAAATAATTTATGCAGTCACGTCTTCCGCGGGCTCTCTCATACCCATTCCCATTTTGTAAGAAAAATATCATTTTATTCCATCATCCATTCGCTCGAAACTAACTAATCGATGCGAGGATAGAAAGAGGAGAGGGATCCGGAGGAGAGAAGACATTTGAAGTGGAGAATGAGAGTTCATTAAATTTGGGCGAGTTCAGTAAACATTGAGGGGAAGAGGGGGAGGCAAGGAGAGAGAGGAAGAGGTGGAGGGAACTGATGGTGGAGTTCGGTGGGAGAGCGAGGAAGAAAGCCAGGGAAAGAGATAAAAAGAAAATAAAAGCCACTTCTTACAGATCGACGGGAAACCATTAGGCGAGTATTGTTTCCTGACAATGAATCTGCCGGAATGAAACGTGGAGGAGAAATCCGGGAAGGCGTAAGCCGGTGGGGTTATGTAGGAGGACTGGGGAGAGGGGGTTGGGGGAGAGGTCGGGTGTAGCAGGAAGACGGGGCAGGGGGGGGGGGCGAGGGCTCAGCGAAAGAAAGATGGGATGCGAGAGAGTGGAGAGAGAAAGGGAGAGAGAGAGAGAGAGGGAGGGAAAGGGGATAGGGACGGGCAGATTGCGCCCGCGCGTGTGTGGATGTGTGCGCGCGAGGGAAATGGATGTGGGGAAGAAAAAAATAAACGTCTTGTTTACAACTTCTTTCACGGATGGAGGAGGGGCAAGCGGGAGGAAGGAAGGCGAGAAAGAGAATGGGGCGAGAGGGAGATGGCGGATGGGAGGAGGGGGGGAGGAGAGGGGTCGAGATGGGGAAAAGGATTCTGATAACACGGAGGTATTCCGATGGCAGAAATAAGGAGAGAGCGGGGAGCCGGTCGAGCGGGCTTCGGAGTGTGGAGCGGGCGAGGGACAGAGGTGCGGTGGGGTGGAGGGAAGGCGGCCATAAAAAAGGGTGGAGCTGGGTGAGGGGCAGTGGGCGGGAGGCGGTGGTGGATTCCCGACAAAAAGATACGATGTGGAAAGGGGCAGTGGAGAGAGGAAGGGTTTGGGAAGGTTTGCGCTGGGAACACGGAAGGTGGGGGGGGGTGGGGAAAGTCGGTGGGGGAAGGCTGTAAATAGTTGCGGGGGTGGGGATAGGGGAAGAAAAGGAGTATTTTGAAGGGGTGGAGTGAAAGAACCGATTGCCTAAAAACATACCTTCCTCCGTGGGCTGTGCGTGATGGGGGAGAGAAGTTTTCGGGGACACGAGGTCGGAGGGAGAGGATGGTTGGGTTGGTGAGGTAGGGGGTGGAGGAGGGGACCGATGGTTTGCTGGGTGGGATGTTGAGCATTAAAGAGAGCGAATACTGAGAGGGTAAGGGACGATGTTTTGGGGGGGAGGATTCCGAAAAGGGCAGGGTGTAGGGGGAGGGCTTATAAACGGAGGGGTTGGGGAAGGGGCACCTAGGGGCACCCGCTACCTACCAAAGACAGGACCAGTGAGGGAGGGAAATGTGGTTCCCACAGAAGAAACCTGGTAGTCGATATTCTTTCAGGAAAAGGGAAAAGACAGAGGACAATAGAAATTGAGTTCAAGGCCTTGTATATGTTGAAATACATGAGTAAGGGACATATAAAACTGCCTCAATCCTATTCACCTTGTTGGCGTGACGACGGGTGCTGTTCAAAGTTTTGAATAGAAAAATAAGAATTAAGAAGTCTATACAGAGACTTAACGAGTACTTGAATATTTTACAAAAAGAATTAGTTTCGACACGTAAGCGTAATATCTGCACACCAAACATTGTTATCGTACCAGGGGAACGAGAAATATTCTTTTTCAAACTTGTACAAATATGTTAGGACTAAAGCGACGTTTTCTCTGGAACATTTACACTGTGATGCGTCCAGGATCGATACGAAACATTCCTATCTACGTAACTAATTTTAGGGCCAAATTCAACAAGAAATCTGTCACTCATCTTGGCCATCATTATTCTCTAGATCTTACCTAATGGAGAAGTTCCAATATTTTATATAGCCGTGTTGAACTTTTATATCTCAATTTTAGGCACCAAAATAAAGTGTTTTTTTTTAGATCTTATCACATAATATCAATCCTAAAATTATGAAATCAATATCATTCAGATAATTACTTGGGGAAGAATGCGCAAAAAAATACGCTAAAATGTGAGATTTTCAAATTTTATGAAAGGTCAAAGTAATTTTAAAATTACGTCTCGTTTCATCATAAAGCGAAAGGAAAAAAAACAGATAAGACACGTTATCTGAAACCTATAATGCCACGTTCAATTTAAAGAAAAATGATGGATCGATACGTCAAACACCTTTAAAATTTTGCTTACAAACTCGTGTTCGATTACAGTCGGTCGATAAAATGAATCGGGTTTGCTGGGGCATAAGAAATTGTGGCAAGCACTGTGCTGAATTTGATGACTGCCAGTTCAAATGCAGTCGATATAAGAATTGAATAAAGGAGATAAGACCAGAATTTGAAAATTGAAAGATGCGATTTGCACGAAATGTTATTAAATGCACAACTTAAAACTCAATACAAACGTGCATATTAAAAGGTTTGGTAGCGAAACTTTTTAAATAAGAAAATAGCTTCTACTCATCTGATTTCAAAACTAGATAGCCATATCTATAAAAAAATATCTGACAATTGCGTGTGCTGAGCATTGCATAATTACAACGGTACATACCAAGAAGGAAAAATAAAATACGAAATAAGCAAGATTTTGTTTTTTTTACGCATTTCCGAATAATCCAGGCGTATATTTAATTCATCAAATTCAGATTTCCACACTGTTTTCCATGCTTCAACAATTTTCATATTTTCGCTTTCAAATGGACAAAATTTAAACGGAATGAAATGATAAATATACAAATTTGTCTCCGGGGGTCAAAGAAAAAAACATAAATGTGAGTTCAGTGGGCATTTGTTAATGAATGAAAAAAATTTCAATTTTTTATTCAAGCACGGAAGAAAACACACTAACTCAATGAAATAAACATATTTATCAACCGTTTGATTCGCTCTCTATTTGTTTTTGGATCTCTTAAGTAAATAGCACAAAGTAAACTCTATTAATTACGAAAACGCCTTGGAAGAATAACTTTCAATCAATAAGAGTTCCAAAAATGAGGTAATTTTTACACCGATACGTTTTGCTGAACAGAAACTTTTTGAAGAATTTTGCTGCCGATGTGACCGTCAAAGTATGTAATTCAAGCTTATTCCAATCTCAGAGTAACTATAGGAGGAGATAGATCGGAGTTAATCACATGGATTGATACAAAATTAAGTTACCTATCCGGGGTAACGGTTTCTGCGCAGTGGGGTATGAATATCTGGTGAAATAATAGGTTCGGATGAATTTCAGAGGCAAAGTAACGCCCAGCACGAGGCTGCTCATTCCGTGAGAGGGATGGATTCCCTTCCTCTCGCAAATGTGAAGGACGACTCCTCCAAAACCCTTCCCTCACCGGAAAACTCGAGCCATCACTTCTGCTAAGTACTCTATTTTCCTGAGAGTGGAAATTTAGGTTCGCGGCGATAATCTCCGCGGTGAATCCTCCTCTCCGCGAGCGGAAGTTTTTGAATCGGGCTCCCCTTCCAAATCTGCGTGAGTTGACGAGCGAGTTTACGGAGAGCGCCGCCGGCCGTTCCCCCGGTCGGTCTGATGGCGGGAGGGAGGAGGCACTCGGGGCCACTGGAGGCGGCGGCGCCTGACGTGACGCAACGGCCTTTCGTGTCGGCGATGATTTCGAGGAGGCGGAAATCGAAGCGTGGCGGGAGGGAGTATGGGGGGGGTGGGAAGGGATGAAAGGGGTGGAACTAGGAGGGCGGAAGGCGGGAAAGAGGGAGGATGGGGACCAAAGGTTTTGTAATGAGCACGTTGCGACTGAAAATACGACGTAAACGATACCAAGGTGTGAGTGGTGGGCCTTATCCGACAGACCGCGGTGCGTGTTTTGAATGCGAGTGCATAATGGCGCGACTGCCTAATGAGGCAAGAAACTCCTTTCTCGCCCCGCAATCGACGCATGGGAGTGTCAGAAGGGAGAAGGAAAAGAAGGGAAAGGGCGAAGAAGGAGAGAGGAGCGACAGGAGGAAGAAGAGGGAAAGGAGAACGGCGGCAAAGACGTGGGCGGTCACCACAAGGTGAGTTCAAGCAAAGGGACAACGGCGAACACGGTTAATTGAATCAAATGAAAAGGTTTCCAAAATGCTAAGACGACGTAGTACAACGAGTTTACTTTTAAACTGTGATAATAAATAAAGTCTCAACTATGAGTGTAGGACTTGGCACAGTTTAAAAAGTTTTGCAAGTTACCTTTGAACGAGTTCCATTATTTTTCTCTGACCAGATATACGAGGTTATGAATAAGATCGGATGAATAAGGATGCATGTGGATTTTGACAAAGACCATTCGTATTTAATGAAACCCCTCTTTACAGTTTTTAAACTACTAATTGAGAGTCTCTTCTTTCGAGTTTAAAACTATGCGGATTAAAGATGCAGAAACTGATATTATTTGAGGAATGAATTAAAAGTAACCCAAGCCTTTTAGGAATCCATTTCCTGATTATTCGGCATATATATTTTTTTAAAAATCTTTAAACCAAAAGTTTTACAAAATGATGATTGGGTAAGGTTTCAATGGGATTGACTGCAATTGCACTTAAATGAAGCCTATTCATTCCCAACTATTTTGCATATCTATCATATGCTTAAAGGATTAATTATTATTAAGAGCACTTAAAGTGTACTAGGATGATTTGAAATACGTGATTAAATCCCAATACCTCGAGTGAAGATATTTCTTAACACATTCACGGAGAGAGTGCCAAACGCCAGGGTGTCCTCTCCGTTTTCTCCACTTCACTCGGGGACTGTGGGCAACATGATGGGAACGCAAAGAAAATTAGCATAGTTAATGAAATCGTGCTCGAGAGGTGATAAACTCTGCTCTTATCGATACTTAGCCGTATGATAAGAAGAAAAAAGGTTAACTTTTTTTCTAGATAAAATTTTATTTTCGGATTAATAATCTCATAAATCCAACGTGAATTTTTAAGAGGATTAAAAAATTGAAGATGGAAAACTACGATGCTTAAAATACACTAGTTGAAGTATTTGTACGGTGTAGTGAAAGACTTGTTTTGATATATACATATGTATGTGTGTATATATAATATATATATATATATATATATATATATATATATATATATATATATATATATATATATGTACATGGATAAATTTATACATATGTATAAATCCTAATCAATAGATAGTTGATGAATTGTTTTTTGAATCAGTGTATGCATATATATATTAATATATACATATATATATATATATATACATACATATATATATATATATGTCACTACTATTGTATTATTTATGTATTGATATAAATAAAACCATAAACACAGTAATCAACCCGAAGGTCGATTTAGTAGGTGATGGTAGAGTTCACCCAGTACTAAGCCGTATGACGGCGTGTGAAATTCACACATCAGGGTCAGTTGCTTTCCGTATTATGGTTTCCCAGAAAGATCTGGTACCCAAAAAAATCACTTTTGCTTGGGTGGAGCTGCATAGAGTGCCTCGCGGGGCCGAGGGACCCTCCGATCAGCAGTCCTACGCTCTACCCCCTGGACTACCGCGACCGACAATTATTGATGTACATATATTTATATATATATATATATGTATATATATATATATATATATATATATACATATCTCGTATATGCATGCATGTATGTGAGTGTATATATATATATAATATACCCCTACTATTGTTATTATTAATTCATTAAGCCGTCGCTGTAATTACATAAAAAATACCTTGCGATCTTTGGTGGAAAGAAAATACTATCTGATCCTCATGCACTAACGAATGAGATAGAAACAAATATTAACTACCTTTTAACGTGCGAAACCGATAATTTACCACTACTATCTTAAGAGGAATTAATAAGTTACTAACTCGAGAAGACAATTTGGTTTCTGCACCTTCTGAATCACGGATAAACCTTGTCGGAAAGCAGAGTGATGCTTTAAAATAAGAGTATGGCTGGAAAATTTCCAATGGGGAGATCTAAACATTAAAATGTCCAACTTGAAATTTCCCTAAGTGACATTTCGAAATACAGAAAAAAGATTGCAAAAAGGATAAGCGGGGAATTTCAGGACCGACCGTGGAAAAATAAGAGAAGGGACCGGAACGATTATTTAAAGAGCAAAACGAAGCATTAGTGCGCCCCTGAGGACGGGACTCAGTGGAGTGTAAAGAAAGGGGTTAAAATGGGGGGGGTCGGGTTGGGCCAGGAAAGGAAAAAGAGAGATGCCATAAACATAGCTCAAAAGGCGCGCAGTTATTTTTTTAATTGGCGAGTCGAAAGAAGTGGTAAGTAAGGGAAAGGTGGCGAGAAATAGGTCAACTCGCAAAAATTGGGATGATTCCGGGAAAGACTCCGCTTTAATTAGATGACGCGCCAGGTGGAAGTGCTCGGATGAGAGCCTTTCTTCTGAGCATGCAAAGACGCCACTGTACAACTCCAACGGCAGTTTCCTGTACCCCTCCCCGCTTAGTTTTCCCCCTCAGACCCCATCCATTGCAATTTAACAAGGTGGTGCCCTCGGTTGCTAGTTTGATAAAACGCGGTAATTCTTTCCACAGCTGCATTATAATTCAGTGGTTGGTTACATATTAGGATCTCATCTGGTTTCAGCACTGTTTCCTGTAGGGTTTATAATACGTGCGTTTATTTCAGCAGGCGTATTTTTTTCAAAGTTTGCAAGGTTATATAGATGTTTGGTGCATTTTATACGAACAAATTTTGTTAATATGAATAATCCTTAGAATTCAGTAGATGTAATAGAAACCTCGAATTGAGCATAGCTAGCGGAAAGTTGAAAATATAATTCCGATGGCAAGAGATACGTACTTGTGGGTGTTCATATCAATTCGTTTACGATTCTAGATATTTGGAAATATTTCAAGAGCTATTGACCTCAGGATATTATTTTGCAAATGGTTCTCGTGGGAGAAAAAATAAAAAAATAAGTCTATTACATTTTAAGTTGTTAATTTAAGAATGGTGAAAACAAACAGTTCACTCAAGGTGAATTGAGTTTATTTTCATCGGTTTTCAAAAATATTTGGCTATAGCAACGATTTATCAAATGAACCAGTATCAATGAAGAATTTGCCTGGAATAGCAAGCACATGCTGGGCTATTATTTTCCATTACAGAGAGACGTGAGCGTGTTACGCGTGAATCAAGCTCGTACATCAATTAAACGTGGTACCAAAAACTAATTGAGCAGTCAAAATTTCATTGTTTGTAGCGTTCAAAAACATCGATCAGAGGAAATCAAATAAAAATCTTAAATTCAGTGCTCTGTGGCGCATTTTTTCATGCTGTAAAGAAATTGAAATCATTGTTACAAAGAGGGAAAAGGTCGCTACAATTTAGGGTCTTGTTAATAACCATACAAGGTCCTTACACGTAAAAAAGTGATAATAAATGATGATTATGTCTTGTGAGTGCCTTTACGGCTTAGGGTACCGACAAGCAATACTTGCAGTCCCATTTTTCTTTCAAAATTTTCTTTTACTTAAGGATGGAATATACAATAAACATCAGAATATTGGTTTGATATGATAACTAAATAGACAACCAATTCTTCCAGTTTTAATGAATTGAAACCTAATACTTCACCTGAAAATCTAATTTTTACGAGAAAAATTGCATAACATACAAGAAAAAAAATATATATGCGCCTGAAAAGTTAAAGATAATTTTTCTGAGTAATCCTTATTTTCAATTTAAAAAAAATGCATAAATCAAACCTCCTACATGCTGTAGTACGTCTTTTTTAACCGCAATGTAATGATTACTCTTGGCCATGATCGTGCCATGCGCCTCCTGACACAATTGAATTTCCCGTTTATGATAGGTGCGATAATCTTGGATCAACAACGTTTGTACATTCCTTATGCATGTTAAATCACCCTCAATTATCAATTTATTCCAATGAAAATACTGTTAATCCAGATAGGTTAGGAGCTTAAATTCGTATCCAGCCGGTTTGAACGCGGCCGTATGATAACCCAAACATCGCGGTTTCACGTCCTACTTCAGTAAAGGCATTATTTAAATTCCAGAGACGGAAGGAAATATATATTATGCATAATATTATACGACTTGAATATGATATAAACATATATATATATATATATATATATATATATATATATATATATACACATACACAAATCATTTGAATGACCCTGAACAAAAAATATATCGAGTTACTTTTCGGGCTTCTAACCCATTTTCGGGGCGGTTAAGCGGTAAATTTTCCCTGTATTCCTACTTCATGACCTGCCCTTAATTCTTTTGTATCTCAGAGTGACTACTTTCATAAGTTCTAAAAATATTAATCAGTTACAAATCGAATATAGCTAAACTAAGTAGCTCTGTCGGAATTCATATCGGAAAATCTGAAAGTAGATTTTATCTGTTGCGAATGCATCTTGCGAGTTACTTAAAGGGACGGATTTCAACTCGTAGCGACTTGAAATCGCCATAGAGTTGGTCAATTCACAAAAGGTAATATCGTAACATAGGAACCCTACAAGCCCGTTACCTGGAAGTAGTAATTGGAAATATGGGACGGATTGCAATATTGGAGCACAGTATGCCTTGCAGGGGCAACTGGAATGGAATGAGACCACGGGACTTCGCGCGAATAAGGCGAGGGGATACGCAGTGAGAAATGTGAGTGTGAGGAGGAGGGGGGAAGAGGATGATAGGGAGAGAGTCAAAGTACCTTCATTTTCCGAAAGGGGGTACTAAAGCTACTCCTTCCACTCCCAAATGGTAATTCTCCGCCGAGGGGGGAGGAATGGAGGAAGCTGAATGCGGACAACGTTGAAGCACGCGTATTATGAGTATCAGCTATTATAAGTAGAACACTCTTCCTTGGCACATTCATCCCCTTGTGCCGCGTTCTCCGTCCCCTCCATCCCCCAATCAACCCTCTCCTTGGCACGGCCCCGGGCCTCTCCCGGATCCCTACTCAACGACCCGCCTCCCCCCCCTCCCACAAGTCCATGGGTTCTCGAAAGCAGCCGGGACGTAGACTAACGGGAATGGAGGAGGGGGGGTGGGGATAGAAGGCGTTGGTAACTCTCACCCTAAGTTCGCTAACGGCCAATCTTTTCGAATCATTTCCAAAGGTGAGGGAAGGTGGAGGGGAAGGAGCAAGGGGAACTCCACAACCCTCGGGGGCTCGGGAGCGAGAGGGGGGAGGGTTACCGGAGGATTACTGGAGGCGCCATTGCGAGAGTGAGGGGGGGCGGAGGGAGGGAACGGAAGTTACAGTGACGATGGCAGGATGGAGGGTTCTTTTCCCCCTCTGGGATGGTCCATCCCAAGGGCTCATTAGAACAACAGGCACGCAGGGACTGCTACACCCAGGAATCACTATGAAACTATTTGTGCAAGAGTATGGTGTCCTTATTTGACGGATAGGTACGGTAATGTTACCCTCGTTTTTTCGTGAGAAATCCAAGAGAAATGTTCCGTGAGTCATCATCATAATAAGCAAACATCATAAGCAATTTAATGAAATACAGTAACATAAAATATGCTGGATATTATTAGCCCAATGTAATCATGGAAAAAAAAATTTTTAACGCTTTAATCGGGAGAAATTACACTCCTTTAACCTTGCCCGAGTGTTAACAGTATGTAAAACAGACGATGTGTTGATCGAGGACCACTCCTAACACTATATTATACCTATTTGAATGTGCGAAAAAAATTATCCATCATTTATTAAGCGTCAATAATCATAAATGTGATTTCTGTGAAACAGCGCGCTAAATCATGAGGGACGGATTTAAAACGTGTCACAGAATTCTAAGTGATAATGTATTGGTAGAATTATTGAAAAAATCTGTGCTGTGAAACAATAATTATTAAATATAGTACGAGTAAAAATAGAGAGGAAATGGAAGACAATGAAATATAGGTTAAATTAAATCTGAACAGAAATTTAACGGACGCAAACCAATTGCTCCAGCGCATTTAGTGAAGGGTTAACGGGTTAACGGGTACCGCTTGTTAAAATGAAATGTGTATATCTCCTAAACCTCAAACAAGCCACTAAAATTAGACCAGTCGAAGAGACTACCGAAAATGCCGCGTAATTGAGAAATCATTGGTAACATTTGATTGGAACATTGATAAAGCCATCCACCTTCTTTGCAACATTGAAAAAAAATACCAGGCGAATTTTTTTTTTACCTTCGCTATAAACTCGGAATTTGATTAAAGATGCTCAAAAATATGTGCCGATACACCTGTACAGAGTGTCGCTTGGGGAGGTTTAATGAGCGTGGAGGATGGACAAGTCGGCAAATGGAAGGTTTCTCCTTAGCGGACATTGTGGAGGCGAGCTGAATGGGACATGGAGGGAGAAAAACGAAGGGATCGAGAGGTGAGGCGCAGTGGTAAAGCAAGCGAAACGGTGGAGTGGATTGGAGTGTGGAGGGGGAAGGGGGGTGGCAGTAGTTTGGATGATTCGTTGCTCATTTGAGAGGGAGCACTGAGGTGTGTGTGCGCACGGGTGCGTCGCACACGCTTATTTGGGAGTTACGAATCGAAAATGAGTTTGAAGGGAAGCCTGACCCATGGGATTCGATTCGGACTATCGTGATTCAATTCAATGGAGGGATAATTAATATTTCGCCTTTGGAAATTGGAGCCCTTTGCCATTTGATACCCGAATTTAATTAATGACTTTTTGATTCGTTTATCAACCAAAGATAAAGCAATGCGAACTTAATATGAATATAATGGTTCTATAACTTAAATAAATTAATCCTGGAAAATCTTATTGCAAGGATGAACAATATTATGGGACGCGATGCTGAGAAAAAAACTGGATACACTTATATGAGGTTTTTATTTTGAAGCCACAGTATTATATTAAATAAAAAAATATTAACAGTTTCCGTCAACGCAATGCGAAGATGATGTCGAAAATGTAATATGCATGCACTGATAATTTCATTCGCAGTTAAAGGATTTTACTGCATTTGCTGGTTCTTCAGTTCTATAAACAAAATTTCGCTCGAAGAAAACGAATATTTAATAGGATTAGTCTCGTGCAAAAAATTACAGATGACTTAAACACAAGGTTTCTCATACATATTTCTCTTTCCGTTAATGCTCATTTGCAAAATACATAAATTTAGCATTACTGAATTATTGTCGTAACATTACTTGACAATTTTTAGACGACTGTTAATTGGTACAATATTTGAAAATAAGTAACATGGATCAGTTAAAAGAAATGGTAATTACTCCATGGGCAAAAGCAACTGATGCTGGGTATCATTGGCGTAGAAAAAGATTTGCCAAGCTTAGCGGTTCATTATCCTACAAAAACTTTCGCGAATTTAATGAGAACTTTGATGCATTACATCCGTACGAATTCCAGTGAGGGAGGGCAGGAATTAATTATAGTAATGGAATAATTCTCGAATAAGCTGGCCTAATAGCGATGGCAAGTTATTTCATTCCGCTCCGAGGTTTTTTTTGGCTACTTCGATTCAAACCGTGCGCTTGTAGATTAGAATTTTCTGCTCAAACGTAGAACAATTCGCTCAAAATTTCATTCACACTAAGTGGGACAGGCAGAACTGTTGGTTTTACTTGCGAGCATCGTATTTTCCAAGCTGGATTCTGTCGGCTGTTAATTAGAATTCACTAGGGCACAAGAGCCGATTCGGAACCAGTTGTTTCGTAACATTTCATTTGTATTTTACAGTTTTATATTATTATTGGGCTTAAAAAAATGGAAAATACTACAGCGAATAATATTGGTCACATGAAATATAGCCATTGCACTGACGTTCCCAAAGATGGGTCGGAAGGGAAAAAACGAACCACAGTTTTAAATCTTTTACTAATAGGGAAGAAATGAGGGGAGTTTAAACTGGCCAAAAACGTCTGCCACCCTGGTTGGGTGGCGGACGTGGTTGGACCGTTGGACGTGTGGAAACCTTAATTATAATTAATTAACCTTCACGTGTTTATTAATATTCCTTTTTGAATCTGTTGTTAAAAAGTTTACTTTGGATCCTATCATTTACGAATGTAATTTAAAAACTATACAATTTTTTCTAAATCGATTTTAACATTATTTATCTCGCCTAATCGTCTTATCTGTTCCCATTTGCCAATATACCCAGACGAGTATTTTGAAGGTCTGAGTGAATTTCATTTTCGAGATATGATCAAGACATTGGAACATCGCTAAACCAAATGTACAAGTGCACAGATACCTCTTTCACTGAGGTAAGTCGTTTACTTCTATTCCATTCCGAGACTTATTTAATTACCCTCGTGTATGATATGGTTGAATTTGTTATGGCAGGGTACGAAAAGTTTTATATATTTCTACATATTTTGCCTGTAAATAAAAGTTTCAAAACTGAGGAAAAGGTAAAATCTTATTATTTCCTTCAAGTAACTGTGAACATATACTCGGTGAATACTCAACTGAAAACTTAATGAGTATACGTATATTAATGCACTGACATTAATCTAATGTATCGAATTATTTTATAATGACATCCACTGATCAATTTTAGATTGAATTAGTCGGACCTGACAGGATTTCAATTTGTATTTTCAAACTGCAATGATTATAATTGACATTTCAATTTCACTCCCGGAACTGCCATGCGTTTTACGCGTGAAATATGCGGCAAATACCTTTTTTTCTCAGAGTTACTTGAAACCCGTGTAATGAAACCTATGTTGAAGAAAATAGGTCTACCTTGTTTTCTCATGTGCGCCCGCCGTTACATCATGGAGGTGATTCCTACTCCTTGGTATATGACTTGCTCTAAGTCACGTTACTCAGACTCGCTTATTACTTACATGCGATATCATGTATTTATATACCAGTAACTTACTCCAGTTCATTTTAATATGCATTTGGAATATTATACGCTTCCTTTTATGTGGATAATTTTATTTTCTTTCAGACGTGATCACTGCTCGCGCCACTAAATGGATTACATTTTTTAAAGCTTAGGAAAAATGCCAATATAATGGCAAATTAATCGTATAGATACCTAAATTGTGTAGAATAGTTTCCTTGTAATTTTTCTTCTGGGCCTTTATGTCGTTTGCAGTCAAAGATGGAAGAAACCTTTCCCTGAGAGGAAGCGATTACACTCGGGGTGAAAGCATCTCATTATCTATATATCTACCAATATTCTTCGCTGTTCTCCATTCTCCCACAGGTCTATGTTTAATATTTCAGGTAACAGTCCTAAGTTATTTCCCACGCTTAGCCAATTTATTTCCTTAGACCAATCCTCGCTCAAGACTTAAAACGGGATATTAGTTTACCTCCGGAATATTTTACTCGAGAGAGTTTCATTGCATCTTAAGCCGAGAAAAATTATGCAAAGAACGGTTAATGAATAGCTGACTCTAGCGTTTACACATAGAAATGCCACTGCGTTTAAGTTAGCTACACGTAGGCAAGTAATTTTGGCCTCGTTCGCAAATTGATGAATCAAACTCTATGGTCTCCATCTTAATTCCTATGAAGGAGAGCTGCTACTCTTTCCCTCAAATAGTTTGAGATATATTTAATTCGGGTCTCTAGTCTCCAAGTCATTGTACCCTCATCGGATTCCTGTCCTTTGGTAAGCCATTCTTTATAAAACCAACTCATATTGATTACACTTCCCTTAGACAAGCACTTGTTTTAAAATGAAGCTTTGTATGTGGGCAGACAAACCATCAGCTACCCAGTGAACGCAATTGACAGCTTTAAGCTTAGACCTGAGTCGAATAATCTAATAAGACCTAACACAATTTAAACAGACAAGTCCGAATGCGGCTGCTGTGCTGTTAAATTCGGAATGGTAACATGAATCAATGAGAATGCATCTCCGCCGGAGGATGTAACGCGACGGATAATCCTACCTTGATGCATTACTTGCATTCGTGTTCTCAATTCGGCAGCGATGAAGTAGGCGAGACATCGAATTCCTACGATAGTAATACGTTCGCAAGAGATGCCTCGGAAGCTCATTCATTTTAATGACCGATTCCCTCCGTAGATCATGAGACGGTGGGAGTGGATTTGAGTGAGGAAGGAAAGGGAGTGTGGGAAGAAGCAATAAGAAGACGGCCACAATGGTTCAAGAGAGAGGGTCAGCGCGGGTGCGGTGAAGTGATGTCGGAGGGGGGAGGGTGAGGGTTGGGACGGGGGATGTTGGTCCGGGACGAAGAAGAAACGGGGGGCGCCGCCAGCGGACCACTCGTCGCCACCTGGGATCAATCACATCGCGGCGAGAGTTAGGACATATGAGTCGCGGTCGACTGCGCTCAGCGGAGGGAGATCCAGATTTATTCGACGGCGGGAGCTGGGGGTGGAGGTAGCGGCGTGAGTGTGTGCGGTCGGATGGTGGGAGGACAGATAGCTCCGGAGGGGGTGTATATTGAATTCGGAGAGAGGGAGAAATGGAGCAGGAAAATCACACGGCTCGGAAAACAAATGGGAATTTCAAAAGGATTAATTGCATGGCGTTTTTAACAGAAAAATACGAACAAAACGTAACATTTATTATACATTACGCTCTCGTGCACGCGTGCGAGGCCAAAATAAAACTCACGCACAGGCGACAAACGTTAACTTGGCATAATTGGAGCTGACAAGCGTTCTGCGCTTCCAAAAAGCGTTCACTGGACTAAATTAGAGATGTATTTCAAAACAAGCTCCAACAAATTCATTATTCACGCCATAAAAATGCATATCCAATTATTTTATCGTAAATAATTTAATTAATCCGCCTATATCTAGTTTTACATTGAAATACTGTCACATTTTAGCATAAAGCCTTGGTAATTGGATTAACGGCCACCCAAAATCCTAAAAATTAAATGTCGGATACATCATAAGAGGTACTGATTCAAATCATTTTTATTACTGCTTGCCATTAATCCTTTGCAAAACTTAAAATGACTACCTACAGTAAAGTTTGTTCATTATTTATCCTTTCTTTTACGAACAGAAAAATATACTTAAAAATATTCAGGGCAACATGTTTCAACAATAAGCATTACTAGTAGTTAGGAAAAAAATCAATACCGATTGATTATCATCGACTTGATCGTTTATCATCTTGCTTTGGGACACAACATAAAAGGAGAAGGTGAATGAAAGATCAAGAAAAAGTACAACAGGAAAACCAATATGGAAAACCTATTTCGGGGACGGGAAAAACTGTGACAGAATTGTGGAAAAATGGCGGGGGAGGTAAAGTCACAACCTCTCTTAGCTGCGTTGTGATTGCTTATATATAATTTCGTGTGACTCTGATCGTCTACTAAGTTGGAGGCGATATATACAATCTTTATGCTATTAGCAGGCAACTACTTTTTCAAATGACGGATTATTCCTTCGCTCGGTTATCAATTGGTGAGAAATGGTTGAAACATATTAATAAAATATACAGCTATATTTATTGAAATACTTGATTTGGCCAACTTCAAGTTCAACTAATGACGAAGCTAATATCTGGCAATGTGTTTTAATAGATAATGTTGCTATTTTGAGTAATAAAGTGAACTAATACTACGAAAGCGTTGAAGTAGATTTGTTGAAGAATGAAAAAATTCAAATAATATTTTTTAACTACTATGTGTACTATATATCCCTCAATCAATCGCCTGCGAGTAATAATAATAAACTGAAAATGCATGAGTTGACAGCACGTGGAATAAAATCCATGAAAATAGTTCTATCTGTGGAATGGAATTCATTTGTAGAAGGAAGGGAAAGTGACGAACGAGTTTTGCCTGAATAGTTAACGCAGTTAAAAGACCATCTATAATCGTACGGTGTAAATTATTTGTAAAATGAGTCAAATAATAAATCTTCGATCAAATGAAAATTACTGTATTGGAAAATTCTCTCTAATACGAAACTCACACAATCTTTAAATTACGCTCGTCATCTGTGAAAAAATGCATAAGAATAATAAGGCATAGTCCGCTGTGCAAAATAAAATTCCCGAGTGTAGCATGGAAAGAGAGGGGGAGGGTTGGGTGTGAATCGAGGAGACTTGGCGTGGAGCGAGGGAAGGGGGATGGAGTCGTTCATTTTATGGATATTTAGGAAGGGGGGCTGAGCGGGGGAGGACTTGTGCCCTAGGGGTGGGATTGAGGGAGAAGAAAGGGGACTGCGGGAATAAGGGCGGAGAGGGAGCGAGAGGTGGTGGAGGTGGCAGGGGTAGGGACTGGGTTGGAGAATTAAAAGGAAACACGCCCCGATGCTGTTTTGAAATTCAAATGATTCGGAAAGGAGTCCACAATAACACCGGTATCTCCCTTCGTCCTTCTCCTCCTCACCCTGCCCCCGACTTCGCGCTTCCCGGCCTCCGCTCTGACATTACCCCCCAGTTCCCTACTTCGAAGAAGTCCACCCACTCTTGCACTTATTTTTACCCGTAAGGGACCTTTTCATGCCCGCCTGCCTCCCCGTCCTCTCCCCCGTTCCGCTTCCCCTCTTCTTGATGTCCTCTCTCGCTAACTCTCCTCTCCCCTTCCAGTCGGTGCTACACGGGCGGTGGTCTCCCCGATCCTCTTCAACCCCTCTCAAAACACGTCGCCCCTCAAACCTCACAGCCCCTCTCATCAAATGCGTGTCTTTTTAATTCTCTCCCCTTTTCGGTATTCGAATTCCCCGGACTCCCGTTCCCAATTATCTTTTGAGCCGTCGGGTACAATTGAAGATTTTTTTTGGTAATCTACAAAATCTCGCGGATGTTCCCTCGCCAGATAAACCGAGGTGGTCGAACACACGAATAACGGCCACCGGTCGGTCGTCTCCGCCGAAAGGAAATGATATTTTTGGAGTTGATAAATGGCGCTCAGAATCTTGTTTCATTGTTTGTGTTTACATTGCAAGCCGAGCCTGTCGTTTATTTCTAAAGTTCATCACATCTACCTCTTCACGATCTATTGTGAGTTTCGCCACATCTTTCTGCGCGTATCAAAACTATTTGTTTGTTTCAAGGAAATTATTTCCACTACATCATGTGATTATTAAAGCAGGCAGTATTCTCCTTACTTTGTGCTCTAGTAAAAATATCAAAAACTTGAATTTCCTGTGCAATGCTTTATTTTAGTTTCAACATGTTTTCCTATATGCTAGCAGAAATTATCTCAGCTAATCATAAGGAAAAAACTCACAGATTTTGTCCAAATATTTTCAATGGTATTCCGTCTGCTTCTAAAGTATTTGATGGTCTATAAACATGGAATTCCAAGGCCAAATAATGTTGAATTTTAAGCGATTAAAAGTAAAAATTATTGACTTAGGTCAGAGAAACTTGGCTATTGAAGAATATTATAAGAAAACACATGCTTTTGGAGAAAAACATCATTAGGTGCGAGATGAAACTCCGTATTAAAGGAACCGGCGTCGAGAGAACTATTTGATGGTCAAAAAGAAATCAAAGAGGAAAAGATAAGATTGACTGAGTATACATAGCCACAACGAACTGTGACAATTTAATTTTAAGACTACGGTGAACACTGATGATAATGTCAAACAAATTGCTAAGACTTTTCATTCCTTCGTCTAATTATCTTTCCTTTTTACAGCATTGATTCCTACCCTCACTTATTTTTTCCCATAATCTGGGCATACTGAAACCAGGTCTTAGTCATCATGACCAAGCAGATTCCAAGAAAAATGAGCATCTAAATTTATTTTCGGAGCTTCCACTACGGAATCTGAAATATAAGATAAAAAGAGCTATGCATACCCTGCAGATTGCTCAAAAGTTTATAAGTCGAAAACTTTTGGTCAAATATTGACCATCGGTAGTTTGTAATGTAAACGTTAGGATGCTCTGAAATCTCCTCTCAAATAACAAAAGCCGCTTGCCTGGGAGCCCCATTCTCCCATTCCTCTCTCTGACCAGTACACCTTCCGTCAGCTCCTCCAATCCCATTCTCACCCGTCCCTCATTCACCCGTCCCGAGGTTCTCGGCCATATCCATTTACATCGTCTCTTTCATTCTCTTACGTTCTCTCTCGTTCCCATCCCCCTCTATTTTCCCACCGCACCTCTCCCCTCTCTCTTTTGCATATATTCTGAATACCTCTTCCGGCTAATTCCAATACACTCTCCCTCTCTTCTATACTTGCCCAGTGTACGGTCTCGAGCACCCCTTCGCAACCCCCCCCCCCCCTTCCGCAACCCCACTTCCCCACCCATACCCGACCCCCGTCCCTCGCCCGATTGGGCGCCGTCCTCCCTTAACAACCCTTTTATCCCCTGGACTCCCCTTCCCCACTCTCCCCGACCGCCAATTTTCCGGCCCATCCCCTATCTCCACCTCCCCCCCTTTCCCACGTCCCGAGCACCTCCGCACGCCCCTGGATTTGCCTCCCGTCCACACAACGCCCACCCACTCGCGCGCCTTGCACATCCCCTATCCCCGAGCACCCTCCGACGTCTCGTCTCCGCCTTCCTCCCCCTCCTTCCCACCACTCTATTTACGTATGCATCCGCATCCCACCTGCACCGACCAACCGACCTCTCGTTTCCTCCTTGCCTCTGGTTCTCACCCTCCTCTCCCCATTTCACTCCCTCCAACCCTTGGATCACTCACGCATCTCTCGCCAATTTCGGTTTCGGCGCTTCCTTCCTTTTCTACTCCCTCCATTCCTCTCCTCCCTCCGTCTCCTTAGCGAGCCACCCTGCCGCATATCCCCGGGGCAAGTGCGACAAATCGTTCTCCTCTTCTCCAACCACCTCTTCTCTTTCGTTTTCACTGCGACCCCACGTCTCCGTCTCCCCCGCTCCTCAATTCCTACTCACTAAAAATGAAGGCGAGGGCGAGCGGGGGGGAAGGGGTAGATTTCACGAGTACGGCGTAGACAGGGGGCGAGGCATTAGTTGGAACACCTCCCCCCCGCGAGGAGTGGGCGGATGCGTGGAGGAGTCCGGAGAGGAAGCGTGGGTGTGCCCGGGGACGAGGTAAACATCTAAAAAAGGAGCCCGCGGGCTCCTTGAGAGAACGAGCATCCCATATACCCTCTCGCTAAGGGGGAAAAATGAAATGGTGAATACAATGGGTGGTGGCATATACACGAATACCAACCTATCTCCAACTGAAATATAAATTCTGGTATTTAGGACGGGATTGTAACCATTAAGTCTAGTCACAGCTGAAACCCTGCACCAAATAATACGATCATATCTTTTAATCGAAATTCACGCTCACTTAAATGCGTACCCATATAAAGAAGTATAGATTTATTCAATTGTTCCCGGCTCAAATTTGTGGAAATTCATGTTAATTAAATGAAGAATACACTGTATCTTTCCACTGTTCTTTATTCACGTGCGACTAGTTTCAACGCCCAAGCGTTACCTGATGATGACGCTTGGGCGTTGAAACTAGTTGTTCGTGAATAAAGGACAGTGGAAAGATACATTGTATTCTTCATTTAATGAAGAATAGATTTGTTGCAATAGAGAAGTATTTGTCATAACAAGGTATAAAAATAACTACAAATTCAAAATAAAAGGAGGAAAAAGTGGCCCGAGATGAAGAAAAGCGTTACCCCAATGAATATGGTATTCTTCGAAACTGTTACTCCTTTACTATTCATGTCACGAAAGGGATCCACCAAGTAGTGCAATATATCACCGTATTTAACCAAGAAAAAGCGGAATATAAGAAAGCCACAGATGTCGGGAAAACGAGGCTATGTTTGAATCCCTAGGGAAGATAATCCCCGCAGAAAGCGCCCATAAAGAATGGGATGTTGTGAAGCCCTTGTGACACGCAGTGATACATTCACGGAGTTATAAAGAGAACACCAGGAATCCAAGATTATCCTTTTGAAAATATCTAATAAAATGTTGCGGATGAAATGTACGAGGCCGGGTGTTTTCAGAACAAAATCCACCTCTCAAACGGACGGACGGCCAGACCGAAATACCAAGAAAAGAAAGGAGTCAGAATCAGGCGGCCGGCGGGAGGTGATGCAGTGAATCCCAAGTGGATGAGGAGGAGGAGAAAATGTCGTTGACGGCTCTCGTAATTCCTCTCCGGATGAGGTCGGAGATTGGCATAGGTTTGCCCATTGAGTTTCACCTCGGTTTCGGGCCCACGTGCAGGTATGTGTGAGTGTGTGTACGCGTGTGTGCTAGTTCGTTGAGGTCTGGCAACGAGGTTTCGGTTTTGCGCTGCCGTCCGCCCTTGATATTTCGTGTAATCACGCGCTCCCGTCCAAATTGACCGCTGAGTGGGTGAGATAGTTCTCCGGCGCTCCCTGGCGACGTATGAACCTACGAATGGGACAACTGGGGCGGTCGAATCTCACGCAAACGGCGAGGAGTTTTGAATTATGACCGCGATAATGCATTCGCGGTCGCCTCTGTCTTTCGGTTGTAAAAAAGGAGTAAGCACTAAATTCATAGTAGAGTTAAGGAAAAAGTACAAATGTGTTTTTTTTTCAACATTAGAGAGACCGTAACAATGGGAGAGCTAAATTATCGATTTTTCTGGCATAAACAATACTTAAATCACTCCGCAGGGTCATTTTAAAATTTTACAATGGTTAAAATTTACTGTTAAAAGGACAAAAACCGTCAAAAAGTATTGACGGTTTCCTTTGATTACAGTAGAACTATTCCGTATGCATATTAAATTTAAAAACCGAACTCATTGTGATACAAATTCATTCATTTAGTACATTATTAATAAGCTCCTGCCGATACCAAATGCCTTTCCATTTCTGCATACGCCAGAGGGAGATTGAAATGAAAATACTACGCTAGTTCCTGTCGATGTTAAGCAATTCTTAACGTAAGGGATACATTTCAATCCCTTCAATAATCAGGCTACAATCTTGGAGTGACCATATAAAATCATGGATTAGCAAAAAGCATTTAATCTCGTAGATTCAGTTTCCTCCAACATTCTCCCATTCCCCTAGAGACTAAAAACTGTGAGAGAATAATAAATACCACTGGAATATCAGGGAAAATAGCACGTATACTGAGCACTAATTAACCAAGATGACAGAACAGGCATACCTAATTATTAAAACAATGTCGTCAATTTATTAGATACTTTGTCATAAAAAAACGTAGTAAATTTGTGTGAGATGACGAATGCGTGAAAATATTACTACGAAGATGCTCATGGTCTATTAGTACATTTTCATTAAATGGAGATTTCCATTAGTCTGTGGTAGATACAAGCAGTAATGCCAGAAATCCCTTTTATAGGGCGTCATGCTAATGGTCCTCTAATTGACGACCTTTCATTTCTACTTTATGCCGCATTTAGAATACGTTATCAGATATTTCAGTATTTAGTGCTCTTTTAATGTTTAATAAAATATTCCTCATAATAATATAAACTGGATTACTAATGTTTTACTCTTTTCATGTGGACATAGAATTATGGGCTCATTTTAATAATGAGTACATAATTTTAATTTCACATTTTAAAGTGTACGCATAAATATCTACATTGAGAGCACACATATACTTTATCTTAAAAAATATATCTCTGTAAAAAGATGAGTTTAATGTTTAAAGCATGAAAAAATGATTGAAATAAATATCCAAAATAAATTTTCTGGCCGTGTTGGGTGGTCATAAATGCATAAATAAATAGCAGGAAAAAGGAGACAATGTGCTTTGGAATGATGATTTACGGTTAAAATAAATATTTGCAGCCGTTTTAATAATTATCACTAAATTATGCCGAGAGTCTCATTTACGCACGCAAACCAGTATGAACAACCGAACCAACGGTGCTGACCTACTTTAAAGTACATGGAAAGATTGATTCCTATGTTATCGATTTAACCATTCTTAAAATTTTAATATTTCAAACGGTTCCTCTTACAGAGAGTCAATAGTATTATTGTTGTTATTTACAAAAAGGAAGTTTACAATGGTACAATTTTCGATCCATATTTTGAAGAATACGGGTATAATAAAAACGTTGACAAAAAACAATTTCCGAGCCGTTTATTATTCTAACCATGATCGTGAATCAACACATTACTGCTTTAAAAATTATGCAAGCTGAACGTAAAATTAATACTTTGACCCAAGCATCAATCACTTGTTTCCCCGCACAGCACGGAACACCGATCACCATTCATAATAGTATATATTTACTAAAATTAATTTAACATGAAATGGCGCACCCATGAATTCACACTAACACGAAGTTTATTACGCCGGCAGTTGAGGCGAAATTAATAACCACGCACTTTGGAACAAAAACGGTGTGATGGATATTTGAAAACCTGCATTACTGTTTCCATTGCGAAAACAAAAAACTTCGGGGCCCAGGGAAAGGAGCCACTTCATAATTCACACTGTCAAATACGTCCATTATTCTTGCGTCACCCGTGAAAAACATTGACCGCGCATAAAATTCTGCGGAGCTACCGAGTCCATCAGGCTTGTAACGCAAACTCAAAATTCCGTCTAGGCTGTTGGGACGAAGAGCAATTTACGCGCTAGCATTTGCCAAAAAATGTGAATTAGTAAAACGGAGGGAGGAGATGGAGAGTCCACCTCCACTTAATAGCATTCACTTGCGGTCGAACGCGGCGTTCGAAATCACAAAAGCCTCTCCTTGGCTACGGATGATTCATGATACTGTGATTATTTCAAACAAAGGAGGTTAATAATCTAATCAGTTCACTTGGATGGGGAATAAAAATTCACTCGAGCAAGGAGAGAAGGCAGATTTTCCAAGATATATGCTAGCAGTTCAGTCAGACCTTGCTAAATTCAAGTCTCATCTCATATAAAGTCAAAATTCCAATGCAAATGGAGCTCAAGAACAAAGCACACTTTATGAATTCCTTTGCATTACAAAGGATATCCACTGAGCAAAGAGAATAATACTCCTAGCAATGAACTATATGAATTACTCTCTGAAGTTGCTACTATTGATGAAAATAAGGAGTCTCTCTTCTAGTATTAATTCATCTCCGTTTTATTCGTAATAGTAGGAATTGAGCAATAATGTTTCTCAACAACTAATATCATGAGAAATATTAATTTCAAAGAGCTTGTAAACAGCTGGAATGAAGTATTTTAAACAAAAGGTACTCGTTTCGAGCATAAAATCAAGTATGCATTGACTTAGGAATGGTATTTCAAACATTACATATTACTCGGTTACCATGCCCGATCTTTGCCTATTTAGTGTTAAGTATCACGCACAATATTAATCGTAGGAATCGCTATGAAGGATGTACTTTGCTTTCCGTCACTTATAGTACACCCCACCGTAGTTGTACTGAAGTATGCATACATACACATAAAACCTTAAAAATGTTCCGATGCTCCTATAATCTTTGATTATGCTTACTGATAGCGATTTAAAAACAATTAGGATCAAGACACCTTTGGCAGATAACTTTAGTGATATCTTGAAGTATTAAGTAGTTTATTCAAGCAGATAGTTTAAGCAAAAATTGAAGATTGAAAATCGTTTCTCCTTATCGAGATTTCATCATGTTCATCGTTTTAAATATAAAAGAAGGTGATTAGGTACACAAATGCATTTATTATGGCATTACCGACAAAGATTTATGGTTTTGAATATATTTGAGGTCTTTACTTTACTAATTTAAAATATTATTTTTCAGAGATAGTGAAGAATACAAAGTATACCCAATGTACATGAAAGTTTACACACCGCATTTATTTTTACCTTTGGTATTTCACGATTTTTAGTATTTCATATATTTAGTTCCTTTGGTATTTTACGATACAGTAAATGTTAATATAGGCTCATAATCAATTTTTCCGGGGAGAATATTTCTGGGAACGATTTATTCCCAGTGAATAGAAACATAGCAATTTGTTATCATAATATTTTTTATTCACTACTTAGGCTTTTCAGTAAAATCGTGGGGAATTAATGAAAAATCCGAAATGAAGAAGAATCTAAGTTCCGTCCAAATTAAAAACATATCTGACGTATTTAAAATGTTATACGTAACCGTATTCCTCTTAAGTTGATCTGAATATCACTCACACTCTGAAGGGTATTCGGCAAAAGAAGAGGCGTGTCTTTCCTGTGGGGATGTGTTAAAGAAATTCTCGATAAGGTGTTACATTTCAGACCGCCATTACACGCTAAAGAAATTTGCAGCTGCATAAAAGAAGAGAAAAATACTTTTTCATAGCTTTTATATTTCCTATGAAAAACACGGTATTGGTAATGAAAATCGATGCAATCTTCGAATGAAGGTGTAACCAAATGGATTTCGGTGGAGCAAATAAACAAAATAAAACTCTGAAAAACTCCTTGGGCGACGAATCGAGATGTCATAGGAAGAGAGCCAATTGAAACAGCAGTGGAGAGAGAGGAACATGCGCAGATGTCCCGGATGCTCAAAACCGTAAGCGATAAAAAAAAATGAATTTGATTACGACCCAGAATCCATCCACGGGCGATATTTCAGTTCTGGAAAATGTATGGAACACGTGGCGGCGAGTGGGGAGCCAAAGAGACGTAGGGGAGCTCCTAGATGTTAACATAACCGGCGAATCGTACACAAGTGCGCGGCACCCTGCTTGGAAACGAGAGCTTGCACGCGTGGAGTGCAGAAACGAGGCGTTTTCGTGGGGGAGACCGAGTCGACGGGAGGGACGGAGAAGGGAAAGGGAAGCCAGGCGAACTGCTGAAGTCGATTTTCTTCTATTTTTTTTGTAAGGTTGAGTTAATTTGTGAGGCAAGTACTCCGGAGGAGAAGGGGTGGGAAGAGGCAGGGCGACGGGATGGGCGGTGGGGGGAAAATTGAGCGCGTGTTAAGGGGCTTTGGAGAGAGGGGGAGGGCGTCGGATGGAGGAGAAGGGGGGGAGGGGTTTGATAAGACGTAAAGGAATCACGTATGGGGAGGAGGGAGTGGAGGGATCTGCTGGGGGGAGGGAGGGCGCGGACTCGGGTATTTCCAGGATCACCCGCGCCCCTTCCACACTGTGCTTTCCGGCGTCCCCAGCCTCGGCAGCCTCCCAGCTCCCCTCCGGCCCTCGTCCCCGTGCCAACCCAATTCCCGTGTCCCCCCGGCTCCCTCCCTCACCCTCCCCTCCGCGCAGCCTGCTCTCCGGCGCTGAGGGGGATGCCGCAGCGTGTGCACCCTCCCCCGGCGAGAGGGAATTCCCCGCCGCTCTTTGACTCCATCCACGTCCCCCCCTTCTCTTGCGTCCCTCCTTCCCCCCCCTCGACCCACTCCCCACAGCCCATTTGTTCTCCCCCAATTCCCTCAAAACCCCCCTCAACCCCAAACTCCCCCCCCCGCCCCCTTCCTCACTTCTCCCCCTGGTGCTAATTTCCTCTCCTCTCCACCTGCTTAAATACTCTCACGGCTGCCCCACCGCTCCTCCTTCCGCCCCTCTCCCCACGCACACGCCTTTTCATCACCCATTAGGACCTAGCCATTCCAAGAAAAAAAAATAAGAAAGACGATTTTTCTCTGATGAAAAGGACTCTTTTCCCGCCCGGCACTCACTTTCCCTCTCTCCCGTCCCAGTCCCATGTATCCCATCTCTCTCCCTCCCGTCACCCTCCCACGCTGCCCTTCTCCTTCGACCCCGTCTTTGTGATGACTCTCCGAACCACCTACCCTCCCCCCGCCCCAGAGCCTCCCCTCTCCCCACTCCCATCCCCCAATCCCATCCCCCAATTCCCTCCAATCACTTCCCCCGATGTTCCTCTTTTTATCGACTGCGATCAATCCGACTGCCCCCTCTCCCCACGAAATCCCATCTCTCCCGCTCATCCCTTCGCGTTCCCTTTGTGCCCTAGACCCCTTCGTATCTCCTCCCCTTCCGCCACTCCACGTCTCCTTCTCCATCGTGAGCAACTCCTGGATTTATTTTGGTTCCCTGAGCAGCCTCTTTTGTGCTTTCTCTCTCTCTCTCTCTCAATCACTCCAGCAGCTTCTTCATTTCGCGCCACCTCTTCTGTCACAACTTCCGTTTTATCACAATATTTTTTCTTCCTTTCCCTCGTCATTTTCTGTTCCTTACGGTACGTTATTCTGCTCCCCGCTGATTCAGAATCCTTCTCCATATTAGGATCAATCGTGTACATGCTCTTCGCAATAGATTAGAGGGCTACTTTTTGAGAGACGTCACCCCAGCAACAGGGGTTTTTTGATTTATATCACTACGGCGATATTTCCACTATGGCACTGTACGCCTCGTAAAAAGAGTGCATTTTTTTATGCCTTACGAATACATCAAAGTTCACAACATAGCTACGAGGAAACAGATCAATTATAATCATTTAGGCCTAGTATAGTTGTCAGTATTAATGGTTAACATAATTATAAAATTGGATAACACTAGTGTTTCTAACGATATTCATCTATTAAACTCATTGCTTGTCTATAAATTTGCGTAGCGCGTTAAAAATAAAAATTGGAGTTTATGGCGCTGCTATTCAAAGGAATTAATTTACGTAGATAAGTTTCATCCGTTTTACCATGAACAAAAACACATAGTGTAGAACTGAGACTAACTGAATTGTTTCATTTCTATATATGTCTTTGATTGGGGTATTTGTAACGTATTGAAATTAAAAATAACATTTTGTTGTGCTATTGCTACTTATAATTAACACTAATTACAATATTCAGATTTAGGATCAGTTTAACATTTGCATTGTAATTTATTCTATGCTCATCCAGGCCTCGTTTTATCAATTCTGTCACAAATGAGAGTCACATTTTGAAATACGAAATCTTAACCAAAATTCATACATTTCGATAATTTTAATTTTTAGTATTTTCAAGCTAAGTGTAAAAATCCGCTCTTTATCCTCTCGCAAAGTGCAATGTGTTTAGGAATATTGGAATTCGTATTCCTGCATATATCCATTTTCTTGATGTTAATTCTGATAAATGTTTTAAATAATCAATAAGTTGGTAATATTAAATTGCAGTTACTAAATAAAGACTAAAACATTAATTAAGTTAAAATTTTGTTCATTTTCCTCCGTCTTTCATCAGTACCGTCGTTATGACTTCGGACATTTATTTACTGGATACTGCTATGAAGGTTATTGTTCAAGGTTATTTTTACGTACCTCAATAAAATAACTACTGCTGATTTATCTTACTTTAAACCCGAATATAGTAACTTTGAGGATGAAAATATATAAAAATTCAGAAAAAATCTCTCTTAGATAGTGTTATGTCAGTGGAAAGGGGAATATAGAGGTGTCCTGAAGACATCATGGGTGAACTCGTTCTTCTTGATAGCAAAAACTATGCATTTTTCCCTCCATTTACTTTTACGTCGTTAATGACCAAGAATTTTGCACATTAACTTATCATGGCGTATTATGAAATTTCCATGAAAGCGAGCACCGTAAAAAGAGATCTTCACGAACTTTCTGAACTGCACACCTAGGCGCAGTTCAGTAATGATACTTAAATACACATTTTCTCCGGGCACCTCTACTCAGTCCTTCATTTTCCCTGAATTTTATTTATTTAAGAGTGTAGGGACATGCACGTATTTATCTCCGCTTTTTTGCTCTCCACCCATTGCCAGAATTTTTAAATCTGTACGCTTCTTTCACATCATTTTCAGTTCATTAGATTATAGTTCGATTTTTGAGACTTTCCCATTTTTCTTTATCCAGTCTCTCTGGCATCTTTGAATTGAAAGACGGACGTGGCTGACGATATGTATTTGAAAGCTTTTTTCCCCTTTTTCCCTAGGAATCTTCATTTAAGAAATAATTATCCTTCATTCCATTATGCCGAAATCTGTCTACATCACTCGTCATCTCATAAAAATACGAGTGTCAAACAATATATCTCCTTCAATACTCCGAACTAAGAGTTGCACACGAGAAATAAAACGTAGAAAATTCTTCGTGTGAGATAAAGTTTATCACCTTTAAACGAAAAACCATTATGATTTCCATTCAATCTGCCAATATTTTGTTTCTGTGATTAGATGTGCTGGATTTGATAGCGGTTTATTGTATCTAACTTAGAAAAACTGTAATATATGCAATTATGGTTTATGTTTCGTTATTTATTGTAAAATCATCGCATTAAATAAAAAAGTGAGGCCGCCTTAATCATGTTCTTATGTTTTCTTGTAGGTTTGAAGACGTTAATAAGTAATTAATATATATTTAATTAATATACAAAATGATTACATACGGCGTGCTTGAGTAACGCGTTCGTGATTAACGCAATATTGAGCACTTTAATGAATATTTTAAAAACATATTCCGAAAAGAAAATTCTCACGCTCAAATTTATCCTGTAATTTCAACTGAAACAGGTTTTAAAGGACTATAACGGTATAGAATGCCGTGGGACTGAGAAATTTCTATTATAATAGGGCATTTTTTAGTTTATTCAAATTAATCTTTACATAAAGCGATTCCAAAAGCTTTCCTGTATCCGTTTGGGCTCATCTTACCCACATAATAAAATAACAACTCTGTTAAGGCTAGTTGAGGAACTCATTTTAGTTGTTCACATCCAATTATTTAAAGATAAATTTTAGCTCAGGGACTTTCAAACTCAACCTGTTGATTCTTCTTAATAGTGGTAGTTGATAACTTAGATTTCCTAAACGCATTCCCACTATCGATCCTCGACTCATATACTCTGTCATTATCCCACTGATTCACAATGGCTCTGAGAGATAGTATCATTCCTTTTCAGAGGCCAAGTCTATCCAGGCGGGTCTTGAAAGATGAAGCCTTTTTTTATCCACTAATTACAGGCAACGCGTGGAAAAGTTCTGAATCCTTGATAGATTGAAAGTCGATTCTGAATCCAAGGGCTTTATTCATGAAGTCGAACCCACCTAAATCCGATCGAAGTCGAAGCCAATATTAGGAGGGAAAGGAACGAATGAGCTTAACAAAGCATTCGGCAACGGGGAGAGCTGCCCTCCTCTCATTCCCCCCCCCCTTCTCAAATCCCCCAGCATTCACCCTCCATCGCGGGCGTGGCTAGCCATACCCCTTTCCCCCCAATCATTTCCTCCGTCGTCAACCATCTTCTCCCTCATTTCTCCTGCCCACCATTCTCTCCATTTTATATCTTTTCATTCTATGCCTCCGTCCACCCCTTCACATCCACTCCGCATTGGAAAAAAAAGAAATTTCCCAAGGACACAGTCACTCTGCATAATAGCCGAATGCTACGAAGCTTCCTCCTCCCTTTCCCCCATTTCTTGCCCTTCCGTCTCTCTTCCCGCATCCCCTCCATCTCACTCTCCCCCTCAGCATATGACTATTATTCCTTCCCCCCTCTCTTCCCTCACTACCCCGCCTGATCCTTCCGATGGGATGGATACGTCTGCCTTCCTTCCCTCTTCCATCCTCTCAAAAAATCTAATCCCTCTTCGTAATCTCTCTTTATTCTTTGGTTTATCTTTCTCCCTTTTCCTATCTCCCAAATCAAATGGAAGGAAAGCTCCCCTCGCCAACATTCCAATGAGTTCCGAAAATAAAGCTCCTCTCGTTCTGACGATCGCTCTCGGTGTTCTGTCGAAGGAAATGATGACGATAAAAAAATAAAATTTCAACGTAACGGAGGACAATGGTCAATCATGCACACACATTGTTTCACACAATTTTTAGGATGCGGCTCTCTCTGTTTTTTTTTCACCGGACAATTTCATCTTTTGTTTCACCACGGTTCTATTCGCTGGCTCTATTTATTTTTTTTACATTCATCTGTGCTCGCGTTCCGCGTCCAACTAGAATTGAGTCTGAAAAACGGGATTCAGTGTCATCGCGGTGTAAAATTGGGACTAATGGCAACGATTAAACATGGAGATTGCGGAAAGGATGGAGTTTTTAGCGTATCCTTCGCGTAAAAAAAAGTTATGTTTTTTTTAAAGGATTCTGTTGTTTGGCAAGCGTGTAATGCAACTGTGGGATTTTTTTTTGGGTTTTCTACTTTTTTGCGGAAGTGACGACGCTAAAGAATAAGTAATCATTGCCATCCAGAATACTTGGCTTAGTTTATCCCTCAGCGTCTGTGGTTTTTTGAGTTAAGTAAATGGCGTGGGGAATGAATTTGCTACTAAACGTGGATGTTAAAACTAAGCCCACTTAATTTGCATATCAGACTAAGTGTGAGTATAGTTAGTCCGCTAAGAAGCTCAACTTCCGACATCGCCGCGATAAAACCGTGAGTTTCCCAATTTTTTGGTGAGAACATTTATTTTCCTCTCCACACGATTACAGATCGGTTATCACTGAAAATTAAACTGTCCGACGGGCATTACCAAGTTCGAAAATTGTCCAAACCGTGCTTATCCTTCACTGGTTCCAATGTGATATCTTCGGCGAAATTATTGTGAGTCCGAGAAAGGATAACCCAGAAATTCCACGAAATAAGTAAAAAACTAACTTTGTAAACTTGCGGAAAAGTTTTCTCATCTCACTCTCCTCCACCGGTCCTTCCCTCCACCCCTCCCTCGCTCTCCTAATTAAAAAGTGGCGCAAAATTTATTCCACGCTGCATTTTTTCACCGAGGTGGAATTCGAAGAGTGGAGTGAACAGAGGTAAAAAAAAGAAGAGCCCGCGGAATGGAACACGACAACTTTGGCCCCTTACGGTGCCGACGTGGCAGGATAATAATACAAAAAAAAGAAAACATTCGAAAGGAGGAGGGGATGCGAGCTTTAGGGACGCGCGGCTGCATCGCCGGCGCTCTCGGTGAAGGGGGCCGAGGACCCGCGGGGGATGAGGCGGGAGGGATGCAGGGGGAATGAAACTCGAGAAGAGATCGGAGAGTGCTCTTTTCATTTTTCTCCCTTCCCACGGAAGGGCGCGAAGCGTGGAAGATCGGCGTGTTTATGTGTGAGAGAAAGACAGACGGAGAGAGAGAAAGATAGTGGGAGAGAAGCAGCGGCATAAGAGTGGGGTTGAGTAACGCCCCACGCGTAAACGTTCCACCAGCGGGGGGAATCTGGCGGGGAATGAAGTTTCTTAATATGTTGCCTCCCTTTTCTGCCCTCCATCCCCACCCCCCCAAGCTTCCCTCTCTCACTATCCCTCCTGCATCGTCCAAGAATTACGTGAAAGCCGAGGGAGGGGAAAGAAGATTCTAGGGGAAAGGGAGAGGGTGGAGCCGGCAATGGTAACCGCCGACTCGGTGGGGGCTGTCGGTTCGCGGGGAAGGGCGTGGGACGAGGGAGGGCGTAAAGGCGTAGGCGAAATTGCGATGCGAGGCTGGGAGGCCGGAAAAGGGGAATGCAGGGAGTGGGAATGACAGCCATCCGAGTAGATGAGGATATGAAATGGGCATGCGGCACGGAACGGCAAATGAGTGTGATGGAGGAATAGGGAAGACGTGACGGATCAAAAGTGCGCAGGTACGAGTGGGAAACGGGGGCTGTTGAAGGACAGCGAATTCAAAAGGTGATTCTGGGACGGCGATGGCCTCAGAGCATGTGCACCTATGTAAAACGCCTCCTGCCAGAGATAAATCACACGTATCCGTTCGCTAAGATGGCTGACTCGTCGAACATTTTTATAATTGATGGCACATTGCTATACTACTACGGGAATATTAACGGCATGGAAAATGTACATTAGGCCGCTGCATCCGCACCACAATCGCACAACGATTAACGGTGTGGAAGATGAACATGAGCTCATCTGTCCATGTACATATATCATCTAGATGTGCAAAGCCCTCGTTGGATTCCGATAATTACAGCTCTATGTTATACGACCGGAAACTAGAATCATCGAATTAATTGAGGATAATAAAAGGAGCTTACTTGGATGGGATATACATTTTTTTGGTTCAATTTAGCTGATGTGGTCGCGGTAGGTTTACAAAATTTAGTGACACTGGTTGAATGAAGAGATGGATGAATGTAAATATTGAACCTGGAGTTCTCTCCATTTAGCACCCCTAATGAGAATTGGGATACCAGTAAAAGAACCTGCCACCTCCGAGATTCCAACCCAGATCCTCGGAGTGGGAAGCCAGTGCTAATAAGCCCTGTCTGATTATTGTTACAATACTGGTAATTTTTAATAAACGAGTCATAGCCTTTGTTTATGCCTGCGGTTAAAGGAATATTCTCGTAGCTAATGACCGTAGTTAACCAGTTTTATTTCTACGGATTGAGAGAACAAAGGAAAATTATTTTCGGGACTTGATATCTGCCTGTCACTCCTTTTCAATCAAGATACGCACTGAAATGTCGCACGAATACTCTATCTTTGGAAAAATCTTCTCCCATTTATTATATTATCTCTTTTATGTATTTTATTCTCATGTATCAGAGTTATTATTATTATAAAGTATATTACCGAGTTCATGCGGTCAGTTTTGGTGATTCCAAGAACGAACGCTCCCACTCCCTGAAGATAAATTAAATTTTATTGGATCGATAATTAATGTTAGTGTATCATTCAAACAAATGGTCTTTAGAAGTTTAAATGCGTTCCGTTTCATCAAACCTAAGGTGAGTCTCATGAAATATTTAAGTATATACCTTGAATTTTTCAATCGATGAATGAAGTTTCAATAAATTTACTTCTAAAGGCAAAGTGAAAGGTTTTCGCTTCGTAGATGTTTATGTATATAGTCCCATGCACAAAGCATATCTAATTATTGACATATGGACAAAATAATATGCTTTCATCCACAATGCGGGACGAATTTTGTGCGTAGTGATAATTCAAGCTGTCATTCATGTTCCCATTTATGAAAATCCTCTTATTGATGGAACCTAGGCAAAGGCAAGGGCTTTCAGCCACATTGGCATTCAAGAGACGTGCGTACACAACCCATCCGAATTTTAAATACCTCCCTTACTGACGAGAAACTTGCTCCAATGTGAAGTATACATGTACCTTAAGTTGGGAATTGAACATGCCTAGCTAGAGGAAACCTTCTATAGAACATACGGTGAAGTGAATTTAAATTAGGAGATACTTATTAGATCTGCAAAAAGGACCTCTCTTAAACGGAATAACTGGTTAACATTGTAAAATATCCAATTTAAATTATTTGCTGCCGGCTGAAATATTTCAATGAAAATAGCTAAAAATAATTTCTTTTATATTAGAACCAAATAATCATAAAACGTTCATCACTTTCCAGGTGTATAGTTTTGAAACACCATGCATACATGGTAGAGAAATAAATTTCAATTGAGTATCCGGTAGGTTATTCATGGTTTGATTCATTCACGAATCAAACAAGTTTGCACTGACACAATTCCCGATGCGAGACTTAAGCTTTCAATGTTTGGATTAGCAGGCGGGCGTGTGAGAGAACGGCATAGGTAACCTAATTAATGCAATCACGATGCTCATCATGTCTAGGAATAATATACAAGAATAACTAATAATTTCCATGCAACGGAAATTTTAAGTTTTTAGAATAGAAATGTGAATTTCCAAATGAAGTAATAATTTTAGACATTGAACTAAGCTGTTTGAGGAATATTTTATTATTCCTCAAAAATATGCATTAAAATATTAATAATGAAGAGTGATGGCAAGTGATGAAACTAGCAAGTGATGAAATTGCAAATGAAACAAACAGTTATAAATGGATATTACTTATGGCCCATTTTTTTATTGATAGCGCACAGATGACGGAAAATTTCTTGATTACGAAAGATTTTCTACACTACAGAGAAATATTTAAATACTGTCTATTGTTATAATAATTTTCTTCAAATTGTATTTAACTTCAAATGAGCACCGGTTTCTTTACGTACACTAACTAAGTAAACCGTTTATTTGAATAATAATAAAGTTTTCTCTTGATGAATTTCTCAAACGTACATTCATCTAAGAAGAAAGATATTATTTCGGGAAATTTCATGTCCTAAGGATGTTAATTACATTGGCAGAAACTTCATCTAAAATTTTTGTTACACATATAAGTTTTTTTAATTTGCAAAGAGAAACAATGTGATATTCGTGCAATGTCATCATAGAACACCAGTTATTTTCGTTATCAAAATGACTAAACTTTTTCGGACGATCTTCGCATTTTATTCATTATTTAAACTTCATTGAAAAGATTTCAGCCGCGCATATCAATCAATTATTTATATTTATGTCAATCAACCTATAATGATATAAAAAATTGTTGTTAAATTTAAGCTTTGCAATTAATAAAGAGAAATAGTAAGGTTTGTATGCATAGTTATATCACATTAAACAATGCTGTTGTCACTATTACCCCACAAAACGCTCTAGACGTTCTCTGGCGAATTTAATTTTATTTAATTGAACAAGAAATATATATAAATTTTGTTCAAGTATAATACACTACCGTTTCCTAATGAACCTGTGATCGAACGATATCTCACTTCAACGGAATTATCCACTTTATGGAGAAAAAATGAGTTGTTTAATTTAAAAAGGTAGCATACAAAGAATTAGTAATATAGATATACTCATTCTATACGATTATTCTATACGATAATTCTCCTTATCGCCAAACGCCTTGTCAAAAAACTTTGCAATTACCCTTCATTCAATTAATTGGGCGCTTAATATAATAATTTCCTATGTAGAGCAGTATAATACCGTTGAGCTGGCCCAGGCATATGTTGTAGACGGTTGCTGTTACGCGGGATTTTGGACCCTTCACTTACCTCACCGTTGTTTCCTTCTATGATAAACGCTTAGTTCTGAAGTCTCCCTCTGGGATGTACATATGGCGGAAACGCCGTGGTCTAGAGTGAATTAACTGCACCTTTATTAAGGCAGTCTTGAAATTTATTGGCAATTAAAGCTCCAGGTACGAAACTTCAAGTGTGGTAGTAGGGCATCATCAAGAAATATACGAGCCAAATATATTTCGTGGCCTAAGATTCATTAATTACACGGCCGTAAACCAAAATATGTTTCATAAAAGTACCAAATGCTTAGCTAGGTTTGTTATTTGCCACACATTTGCAACTCACGATATTTACGCCGCTCTAAACTCATTCAATTAAAAACATTATATATATATATATATATATATATATATATATATATATATATATATATATATATATATTCACACAAACACTGGTTTATAACATGTAAATATATGCATGTATATTAGATCTATTTAATGCACACTGATGCCAATATTTGGCACATTATACAAACATTAGCATGTATAACAATAATTTAAAAATATGAATTATATATAGCAGCAAATAGAGTGTTAACATATATTTGGAAATATATACCCAACTTTATGAAAGTTTTCTTATCTTATGCGCCTAGATGTATAAAGTGAGTCGATGATTCTTTTAGATGAATCATTTAATGTCGGCATTTACATTTTGAATTTTAAAGAATTGATGCTAAAATGAAATGACGTGGCAATAAGCTTATACAGATTAATGGGGGGAGCAGAAAACGCATCCTTCAAAATGGTTTTGAGTAGCCAAATATGCAGTTGTCAATCCTCCGCACGAAGGTTTAAAAAATAAAGTTTCATATTCTTCTGGAAATACTCCGGTGGGACGGCCGTAGGGAATTAACTGCCGTATTTCTGTCACACTAGATGATAGGAGACGCGAATAAATTTGAAACGACGCGGCTTAAATGCACATCTCGCGTGGATCTGTCTCCTCCATCCTTCACATCTCTTATTAATGAACGGGTATGTTCCTGTGAAATTACGAATCAATTTCACCGGCACACGAGGCCAGACGGGAGGGGGAAGGGGTGGCAGACCAGACCCGAGTCCACCCCCACTCCCACGAGGGATCGCCGTTCCCTGTAGTCGCCTTCTCCTCCTCCCTGCACACTTCCATTCAACCCCCTCCCCTTTGTTTTTTCTCCGCCTACCACCCCCACGCCCGACGATTCAAACACGGACGCCGCTCCTTCGGATTCCTAGGAGTCGGGCCCTCTTTTACGAATTCCATTCCGTAGGATTCCCTTCCTTCTCGTCTCCACGTCACCTCGGAGATCCCTCGTTCCCGCCCCCTCGCCATCAAGCCGGATCATCTCATTCCACCCCCGCTCCCAATGACCCTCATCTTTTCGCCCGCCCACCGTGCGCACTAATAGGAGGGTACTCGAGCCGACCATCCCCCTGCAACCACCTCCGTTTACTGCCACCCTTCCCACCTCGTTTCTCCCCATTCTCAATCCAGGGCTCTTCTAAAGGGAGGAAGTGGGGAGGGTTTTATCCATCAAGCAGGATGCCGCGAAAATCAATTTTCTGAGAAAGGGTTCGTCAGAACCGTACTGCCTTCCGTTCTTTTTCAGCTCATTTTTTTCTTCAAAGTTTAAAGTCGTGTTTCGAAACTGAAGACACGGGCGTTTTAGATCGTCTTCGAGCGGAAAGCGACCATGTTTGAGGATGAGACAACCGTTAGTTCGGGGGCGAAGCATCCTTAACTCCTGTGCGTCCTCGTCGGACGAGGGGGCTTTATACCTTTCTCTGGCAACTTCAAGCTACGACATCTTGAGGCCAAATATGCTGATATCCCCGAATATGCATGTTTTACACAGTAATGTAGTGGAATTTATTGTAAAAATAAATTCAGGAAACGTGAACGGATGTTTTAAATAATTTTACCCGTATAAGCGCCACCATTTTTGATACTTTACTCGCATATCAGATAATTGATAATAATGAGATGATTGTAGAATGCAGTTGCTTCTGTATCATTACGCAGCCATGTTTGCAACCCGGCTTATCATTTTGCATGCACGATGCTAAGCTTGTGATTAATTATAACTGTAGATTTATGTGCGTGCATCTGCGAGGTTTTCTTACTCTCTACCAAGGATGCTCGAAGGGGATGAAAAATATTTGTCTCGTCAGCAAGGACAGAGCGAAATCCTCGACCGTGGAAGATCTTCATCCTTCATGTTTGGAGCAAAGCCAAATTTTAGACGCTCACCTAACCAATTAAACCAAACGGAACCAATTTGTTTAAAAACCTAGACCTGGGTTAATATAAGAACAAATGAGCTGCCGAAAAAGATGCAGGAGATAAATTGCGAAAGTTAAATAATGGCGAGAAATGAAGAGAAAAAAGTATCAGCTAGCGACCTTCTAATTTTAGCCCATGTCGATTCCTGAAAACGTTACCAATTACGCAGTTAACCTTTTCAGAATTGCGTTCAAGACAACTGGAAAATGCTTCACTGATGTTTCGGAAAAAAACATACATCCACGAGAGTGACGACAGAAGGATGATGATGCCAGATTCCAAATTGGTACCAAATGGTGCCGCACATCATGAAACGGAGGACGGAAAAAAACATCTCTTAATTCTTCCTGGAATCTCCAATACCACTCAGCAACATAAAGCTCTCCCCTTCACTAAACTATTCACTCAGTCAGCAACTCTTCCGTTTCCCTCCTCGTCCACCACTTGCGCTGCGGTGTCCGACAACGTAAATAAGAAGAGTTGGCTCTTGGAAGAGGGGGGGGTAAGGGAGGGGGGAGGGAATAGGGGACACGGGTGGGGTGTGGGTGGCCAGGAAGGGGGGAAGAAGACGAAGAAGGAGGATGGCAACTTCCCTCGTAATTCTTCCGCCTGCATAATTCCTTGCCGACGACTTCCTTCTCTCCTCCTTTCCACCCCTTCTTCCATTTATTCATTACCCTCGCACACCCTCTCTCACTTCCACTCTTTCGCTTCTAAATGCCATCTCCCCTTTTACGCCAGATCCCGAAAAACTCCACATTTCCTCCTCCCCTGAAAACTCCCTTGCTCTTCCCCTCACATTGTCGTGATTTATCTACCATTACAGAGTTTTTTCTCTAGCCTTATTCCGCGCCATCACCGGCGAACGTCATTACTAGAACAGTACGAAAACATGCCCGCGGAAAACACCTGCAGCACTTCCTTTCTAAGCCAGACGAGAAAATTAACGATTTTAATGGGTGGTATTCAAGGAGAGCGTGTTCACAGCCTTTTTTCAATGTAATTCAGTTCATAGAAACAGTTGATGAGACTCTACATTTTTATATCAAACGCATTAGCTAAGACAGAGGTTTGTAAAAGAAATTACTTGCTGCTAAAATTACTAGAAATATCCATTATTCTAAGACCCGGTCCAATAATGACGAATTATTTTTGAACTAAAAAAAATATTATTTAAGCTACCAAACGGCGAAACAAAAAGTTAGACTTATCCTTTAAAATTGCTCAACATGGTAAAACAAGTTTCTCTATTTTTCGTGGAATTTATAATGTATTTATTTATGGGATGTATTTGTATTTCATGAATTAGAACAAAAAGATAACTTTATTAAAAGTTTTGTAAATTTTAACCCAAGTAATTGGATATTCTTAAATTTTGCTCTTAAAATTCTTTCATATTTCTTTCATACTTACAAAGCAAAACCCAACTCACGAAGATTTTAATTAAAACCATTGAACACATTAAAAGAAGTACTCTTGATGCTCCAAAAGAAAACCATTTTCGTTAAATAAAATAGATTATTCATAAAAACACAACTTTCCTTTTGCCTAAATTAATTTTCGTACGCTTCGTATGCTTTCGGTCGCTCCGTTTCGAAGGTGACAATCGAATTTTATCGTTTTATCATTCTATTATTTGTTTTCTCTGTCAAACATTCTGTTAGACCTTTGAACCTCCCATCTCATCACCCGACCTCGCATTCACTTCTTTTTCTCATGGGCGTGATCATGCTACATTTTATAACCGAATGATATACAATCATTCTGAATAAGTCACGAACCGTTGAGTTATTCCGTGGCACGTAATCTCTGACGCGCACTCAAGCCACGTTTCAGCAATCCGAATTTAAACTCAAGAATGCATTTGCAAGTAGTTGTAAAAAAGACTGACCAAGTTTGCGTTCACTCCGGTAGTGGCGAACGTGGTAAGCGGAAAATAGTGGCCGGGAAATCGTACTACTTAACCCATTGTAGTCTCTCTCTCCCATTTCCCTTACACCCCCATCTTTCCCATATACACCAGCACCCCACCGCGTTCTTCCTCCCACTCCGACGCAACGTGCTTCTCCACATTTAAGTCCAACCCCTTCGTTCTTTCTTTTCGCCAGTTCCCCAATTGCTCTTCCATTCCTTCCCCACCCACTCGATCTCCTCCGCCCGCACGCACCGGCTCACGCCTCCGTTCCACCAGCCAGGCCGGGTCCCCGACTCACTCACCCCCCCCCCCACTCACCCAGCGTACGTATGCATGGACCGCCACCGCAAGCGAAAGAAGACAGGGGGGCGGGAACGAGGATGAGCGAGCGTGGGCGAGTGGGTTCGAGGTTGGGGGAAGGGTTTCGGAGCGCTGAGGGTGGCGAGGGTCTCCTCCTGGAGGAGCGGAGCGCTGGTATTTTAACGACCCTAGCAGGCGGTCTGAGAAATTACAGGCACTCAAGAGAGTGTGCGTGAAAATGGGGATATGGTGAATTAGTGGAAGAGAGGGAATGGAGGCCCGGTGGGGGGGGGGCTGGGTGGGTTTGGGGTGGAGGAGAGGATGGGGGTGGAGGCGTGGGATGGTTGAGCTTAAGGATGGAGAGTAGGGGTGGAAGGGGGCTAGGGATGGGGAACGTGAGGGCCGGGGTCGTTTGGGAAGGAAGGGTTGGCGGGGGGCTATGTTTTTGAGACGATCCTGCGACCTCCGTGTTGACTTGGGCGACGAAAGGGGTCCAGTCGCCGGCCTGGGTTCCGAGAAAATAGAGGAATGCGTCAGAGGAAGAAAGTTTTTGTGAGAATAAAGCGAGGCCATTATTGGTGATGCATGGAGATACAGTTGAAAACCCGAAAACCATTGGCCCAGGAATGGAACAAAAAGAGTTAAATTAATCTACGTTGCATAATTAAATACAGTCTCCTAGTCTAAAGAAAAACTTCCTGCCTAAAAATCAAATGATGGCCGCAAAGCATCCCACCGAAACTTCACAAAGATCGAGATAGCAATTCGTGATCTCTAAATGTTAGAGCGATTTCTCTCGTATTACTGCTTGCCTTTACCCTCTGATAACTTCTCTCCAACATCCAACCTATATTAATAATGATGAGCGAGATGATTAAGGTGGGAAAAATTTTTCGCGAGGTCTTGTGATATCTCATCAGTCAAGAGGTCGAGAAAATTTCATAGATACCTATGACGCAATCACAGTTTTCCCCGCTCAAAGACAGAATTTTGATGGTAAATACCTGATTGTTAGTTGAGTGAGGTTCCAAATGCCTGCAAAATTAAAAAAATGACCCCAAAGTTCCTCAACAAAAGACACTTTGTTCATAGTATTTGAAAATCATCAAAATATTTCCGTCATAGAATTTTTTTGAAATTGTAGACGCGATTGATACATGAAAGCTCACGAATCTTTGAGTAATATTTGATCGTGAACACTTCATCAGACCCCCATGACGTTGTTGTAGGGTACTCGGGTGGCTTTAGCGGAACTGAAGGTCAACCCCAAAACAATGAATACCTCTTATATTTAGCGAGAAACTCCCGTCTTTCCAACCCGGGAGGAAATATTTCGTTAATATACTGGCGATCACATCTGAAGCAGGGTAAATTTCCTCGCAAAACATTTTCATAATTACACGCATACCGCTGCACGACGGCTTCCAATCATGCCCTTCATTATACCGCAGGAAAATTTAGGGAGCATGAAACTCGGGTAAATAAGAGCAAAGTATTGAATTTGAGATTAAGCAGAACTTAAAAGGCATTCCTTAGTGCAGGGATGTGCATTATTGAGGGATAGGAGCTGTAGCAGTGCTTTACGCGAGGAATTTCCGAGAAGGCTGCCTGGCGATGCGTCGTCGTAGGCAAGAAATTAAAAGATCGGAACGAATATGGGGAAAGAGGCGGGAGTGACGGTATGCGAAAGTAGCCTCGAGGGAGTAGTAAGACGACGTAGGCGAGCGAGGAGAGGAGAAAGAAAAAGAACACCGACGCTGTGACGGAGATGCACAGGCGCTTTTAGTGTGCGAGCAGGGGTTGAATGAGGGTTTCGAGTGGAAGGGGCTTGAGAGGTGGGGGGGATGGGGTTGGAAGGAGGGCGACAGAGCCATGGAAGAGAATTGGGGAAGAATGGGGCAGTTTCTTCTCGTGCGGAGCAAGAAGGGTCCGGTGAAGTAGGGAGAGTCGGCGGTGAAATATGGGCGAATGGTGGAGGGAGGAGATGATTCAGGGATGAGATTAAGGGGAAAAAATTAGACAAAGAGGACAGTGGATGGAAAAGCGAGGAGTGAGGAGGGATATGAGGAGTTAAAGGAGGTGAATAAGGAGGAGCGAGAAGAGAGAGAGTGAAGGGATATAGGTTACGGAGCAAAGAGGATGGGGAGGAGCGACTAGGCCAAGGGGAGGAGCGGCGGGGAGTTTTTAATTTTCGGAACCCTCCCCTAAGTGGCATTAACATGAGAATGGCCGAAGACGGATTTCAACTCTTAAAGAACCCGAAAATATATATTAGAGGAGGTATAACGTATTTCTGAATTGGAATGTTAATTAAATGGAGCCGGGAATAATTATTAATTACACGTGCCAGGTTGAAGAATAAATAATAGCGTTTTTTTCATGCTGAAACTTCCTTGTTCCTTTCAAGGAGCTCACTCCCAAGCACTCACAAGCATTTCAAAGGGTCCCCGAAAATATATGCCGTCGAAAACATGAAAGAAAGATGTCGAGAAAGTCGTCTTTTACGAGCCTGCCACATTGCACCGGGATATGAGAAAACCCCGAGGGTAAATGAATGTAGCCAGCACGATATTGTTTTCATGTAGATTTATGCCACATAACCGGCAGGATGTTCAAAAGCTAATATAATTTGAGGCCGAAAAATTACTCACAGATTAAACCAGGCAGATTATTCCCCTTGATAACTTAAACTAAATCTTGAAGAGTTATGATAAGAGTTATAATGAAAACGGGAGAGATTCGAAGTAAAATAGTGCATTATGCTGCAAAAAGACAAGATAAAAATATCAAATAGGTATTTTAGACCAAGTGGTACTCTGCAGCCCCAAAAAAAAATTACTGTGAAAGGTCAAATTAGTATCAATATAATTGAGTATATAAAATACAGCAGCAATTTAAAATTAAAAAAATTAGGCCTTCTCGATCCCAGCTACAGCGTAAAATTTCTTAAACTTAATCTAAAATCTTAGGATTTTTAAATATCCCAACTTTTGAATATACATATTTCTATCTTACAAGAATCATGTAGGAAATATGATTATATTTACAATTATTTTCTCATAAATCTACCAGTCTCAAATTAAGTGTATTCATTCATAGAGTTTTTGGCGTATTCCAATCACTGCAAATTCTCTGCGCCGTATGTTAGCAAAATTAAAACGAAACCAAGAATATGAAAATTTTTTTTATGAATTGGTAACATATATTTATTTAAGTACATCCCATATTGACCTAACCGAGTGTATACCTTTAAGAAAAGATGTAAGGAATATATGTAATAATTTGATTGATGTGTGGTGTATTGAATTATATGTAACAGCTTAATTTTTTTTTGATTAGCTTTTTTTTTCTTGCTGATTGATGGTTGTAAATGAGATGGGGATTCTCTTGTTTTTTCAAAGAGATTTGTGTTTGGAAGTTTCCTTAAAATGTACTTTTGTTTTACTGGCTGGTTTTATCTATTATCTTCTGTGATTATTTGGGACCTGTGTGCCATCTGACACTGTCTATCAGCACATGTGTATTTTTAATAATAATAATAATAATAATAATAATAATAATAATAATAACAATAATAATAATAATAATAATAATAATAATAATAATAATAATACTAATAACAATAATAATAATACTAATAATAATAATAATAATAATAATAATAATAATAATAATAATAATAATAATAATAATAATAATAATAATAATAATAATAATAATAATAATAATAATAATAATAATAATAATAATAATAATAATAATAATAATAATAATAATAATAATAATAATAATAATAATAATAATAATAATAATAATAATAATAATAATAATAATAATAATAATAATAATAATAATAATAATAATAATAATAATAATAATAATAATATGTTGGCTAATCAGGAAATATCAATTGAGCGATACTGGGCGAGTGGAGAATCACATTTAAAAATTATGATAGAATGAGGAAAAAATGAAATATATTTTAAACAAGAATAATTCTTAAACGTGGATTGAAGCACGTGCAATTTGGTTTGTGTCAGTTACACATATCCACTGTTTATCCTGTTAATACATTTTTGCGTTATCACAAGTATATCATGTAAATCCCGCAATTAAGATCTAAGATAAGTCTCTATCTACGTAGTAAAAGTTACTTTTGAATTTAATGACTGGGAGTAGAACGTGCAAAAATAAAAAATTAAAGAAACTTCCTTAATTGAAAAAAACCAGAGGAAATAAAATTCGGATGTTCCTTTAATGTTATGAAGTTAATTATGAAAGGATAAAACTTGGTTTAAAGGAATTACAGAGGTAATTAACCACTGTAAAGGATGATATTATTGAGTCAGGGAACATTCCAAAACTGGTGAAACATTATGGAGAGCATGCTGATTAATCACTGAATATACATCTATTTAAAGTAATACATGATATTCTCTCTTCAATTGATAGTCTATTTTTGGTTGGTATTAATTTGCGTTTGCTTTCAATTAGGGATATTAAATGTATAAGAATGCTGATGTCCATGCCGCACCTGAACGCGAAACTTGAAAAAATGGGAGGGAAAATTCGATGCTATCGAATTTTTGTTGAAAGTGGGCTTGGTGCTTAATGAATGCAAATGGCAAGGAAGAAAAGAGTAAGAGCTTCGGGGCTTCTCGGTTGTAAAATTGATTCAATGAAAGACGCATGAGTTTGAATTTTAGGGCAAAGGATGATCCTTTTGCTTAATACCTCATAAATATTCATAAAAAAATTACTTCTCTCATTTTAGAATTTCTTAAACTTCCCAAGTAATTGGTGTAGCAGTAAATAACATTACGAAAAGTTTTAGCGGAAAGAGGTGGATTACAGCAGACACGTGAAAACTGAAAAATGTTGTTCATTCACAAACGCACATCTTGAGATAGTAGCTGTTGGAATACAGTTATGCTGTCAGCAATTTGTCAAGACACTGTAACGTCAAAAACTTAATATTTTATGTTACTCTGAATTACTCAAATTATTCGATAAAGGATGATGCGTGTAAAAAAGGGTATATTCAACGTAATATATAATTACTTTAATTAATATGAATGCCTAATTATCAAAATATTTCAAAAGCTCTTTCGCTAAGTTATTACTTCGAACAGAGATGCGTAAATTTGAATATAATTAGCCTTGAAAACTTGATAAAATCTTCAATTACTTTTAGATTAAAATTTCCCTTTGATATTTGAACAGTTTATGCATCCCTAAACCCCCTCTAAATACATGTACTATGTGTGCATATGCACACACCTCAAATTAAGTCTTCCCTGATATTTTGATGACTTCGAATTGCGGCCATTTTAATTTCACATTATTTAGCACTAGCAAAACGAACACCGCGAAGAGACGTGGAATAACTGTTAATTTTATCAACGATTAATAACGCGAGAACATTAATTACTTGAGGGAACGCGTTAATATCAGCTACTTAAAACACCTTTCATCCTGGTTTTACTTTCAAATTCGAGAGCAATCCGTAATCCCTTGATTATATATTTGTTGAAGGCATTTCAAACCTTACATGACTATGCTCAATCTGTACGGATTTCGCACACCTGGTATCTTCAAGACGGACTTTCCAAGACCCTCTCCCGAACTTTCCTCCCGTCCCCTCTCACAATTCCCTTTCCGCTCTGCCGATTACTTTTCCTTAGAGTCGCGAGAAAGATTTAAACATGCTCCGTGCGAAACGACATCCGTGGGGCTCCCACTCCGATCCCGAGTCGGCATAAGTTTTTAAACTGCAAAGATGGCACTGGGAAGGGTGAAACAAGAGTGGAGGAGAAGTAGATTTAGTTGGCTAAGGGGTGGTTGAGGAGGGAGCGGGAGAAATAAAGAAGAAATGTTTGGGGGAGGGTTGGGGGGGGGGTTGTGTGACCCGTATGGATGAGGAGGAGGGAGCGCAAGTGTGCTGGGGGAGCAGAACAAGGGAGCGCGTAATTAGCGGTTTCCGTCGGAAACACAGGAGGGCGGCGGCGCACGCCAAATGAACGCCGGCACGGAAGGAATGACACTCGCAAGGTGCGCGGCTACGGGACTTGAGATCGATGACGGGGCCCAGAGGATTTTGAGACCCCTCCCTGTCCCCACAAACCCTCCATCCTCCCTTCATCCCTCACGTCCCCCATCATCCAACTCACACACGCCCACCACCCCCGGAATTAATGCGAAATTCATGAATGAGCCGCGTATACATTTCCTATGAGCGCATCACTCGTTGCTGCTCTAACGGTTGAACGTGTCTGTTTATGTCTGTGTGTGTGTGTGTGTCTGTGTGCATACATACCCTTTCCACCCCTCCCTCAAAATCCATTCCCTCCTCCAAACACCGCCCCCTTCTTAACTCAGCCACCCCCCCCCTCCCCACATCCTTAATCCCACCTCTACCCCACTCTCACCGGATTCGGCAAATTGCTAGCCAGTTGAACACATTTCGGGAGAGTGTGTGCGCGCGCCCGGGGTGGCAGTTGGTGGGCCGTGGATTGGTGAAGGAGACGAGATTTGGATTTTGGGGAATGGTTGGGAAGTGGATGGGGGCGGGGAGAAGATGCCGGGAATGAGAAGAACAGGGCTGGGGCAGGTGGGTAAGAAATAAAAGATATTAATTGGAGCGAGCGGGAAGAGGGGATAAGATAAAATCCATGGGAGATATCTCGCCGGGTGAAAAGTTTCCATGACGAATTTCCCCACACAAAAAGGCACAGGTAAAGGTATAAACAGTCCTGTATAAAATTTCCGGTGGATGAGATATCCGGAGAGTACACAATTTTGACGAGGCTGCTCAAGGAAACGTTCCCAGGGAAAGATATTTTCCCACAAGATTCGATATGCTTTCAAAAGGCTTTACAGAAATAAATTATTTACTTGGGAATGAAAAAATTGCCTATCGAGTCGAATATCCTTTCTCCTTTTTCCAAGACCGGGGTCGTTTTCCGGGCTGGTTACTCCCGGGCTTAGAGACAGAGAAGGAGGGATCGAAGAATTAATTTTGTGACGCAGGAAGCTCTAAATTTAGATCGTCAAAAGATATATATATATATATATATATATATATATATATATATATATATATATATATGCATATTCATTGATAAAAAACTTTTTGAACATATATTGAAATTACAAATTTAGACATCGTCTTAACATTCTGGAAATAGGATAATTTATAGTTTTCCGAGAAAAAAATATCAGAGTCAACGCTCATCATAAAAACCACGACAACATTATCGAGCAGTGTAAATAAAACGAAGATAACATTTACACTGCTCTCATATCTATAAAGCATTCTTGGGTATACAATTTTATAAAAGCAATAATAAAGTGTCCAAATGTTGGGAGTGACAAAATAATTAATTTGACTGGGGTCTAACTGAAGGTGATTTTGAAAAATGCACAGAGTAATGAACTGAAGACTTGAGAAACGGTTTCATTCAATGAACCATGCTTTAATAAAAATAGAGTGAATAAAAATAGGAGTGTTGGAAATAAAATCATAATAAAATAAGGAGCAGGAAAGTCACTATATATTCAAATATTAAAGTTATTAATTTAATTAATAGCTTCAAAATGCAGATGTTAAGTAACGTTAGCATGTTTAAACTTCTACATGCGTCCCGATAAAATATTTCTCATTTTTTTTTAAATTTTTATTCAATACCCTGAAAACATACCGATGAAACGTAAGTATAATGTTTAAAAATTAAATAATAAATACTGATATTTCGTGTAGCTATGAAGAAATTCAATGTGAGTCTTATGAATACTTAGAAATATATCCATTAATATTCCATGCATCATTCTACGTCCGCTGATTATATGCCGCTATATGAACACCCCTCGGTAACAGGAGGCTGGCACAAAGAAAAAATTGGTTTCCTCAGAGGAGCTTTCCTAATATACATGTATTTTCTCCGCGTTTTACAAACGGATCTAATTTCATGCAATCGTACAAGAACAAAGGATTCTTCGGTTCGGCCTCAATTTTACATTTCTGGGGTATGGGGCTTTGTTTCACGGGCAGAATACAAAATTGGCCATCTAGAATCCAATTATACACAGCCATTGAATTGATTTTTCAATTTGCATATACTGGTGTACTTTTAAATGACTCTAAATGAAATATATTACTGCCAACATTTAAACACACCCATTATTTTCCACAAATCTGTCAAAACCATAAGACATTTCCAGTTTGTTAAACGTTTAAGGTATATAAATGGGTGGTCTGAAAAGTTTCCGACTCAGAAAATTTCAGAAAAAATTTTGTGTCTCTGTTAGGTCGGAAAATTTTCAGATCACCCATGTATATGCACTTTACTTTCCAAATATTCTTTATTAAGGACCACATTTGCAATTTTTCACATTGGCTCCCTCATCCTTGCTCTAATTGCACATTATTTTCCTCATGTTCCTAATGTTTTGTGAATTTTTTCGGTATTTATGTAGCCCGAAAAGACTTTTTCCTTCTCCTTCCCCAATTACCTAACATTCTCCCTCCCATTACGACCCCTAACTAACTCTCCAAAATTCCTCCATCCACTTTCTACCATTTTCGTATTTCCCCGAGAAACTTTCACTCTTTCTCAATCATATTTAAATCTTTATACACTGTCTTTTACCCTGTACATCTCATTTTTTCCATTCTTGAATTTCCTATCGAATGCAATATTTCTATGTTTTCTTCTTTTCCTAACAATATGTATGGCCCCCTTCACGGAAGACAAGAGAAAGGGAGAAGGGACATGTATTTTCTATTGCGATAGAAAAAGTAAAATTATATACTTTATCATCCATTAATATTATTATCATCATTAATATATCATAGTTAAGTGATAACATGAAATAATTAATTGATGGAGAGTTGAGTTACCGAGTTACGTAAAATAACTCGCTCAAAAATTTTACTGAATGGAAACGGTGAGGCGTGTCCTCTCTTTGTTTCAGTTAGGTGGTATGTTTTAGCTCCTTTATTTCAAAAAAGTAAATGTCACCCTTTGCTTCAAATTTCACGAACAAAGAACGCAAATAATTGGATGGCGTTCTCGCAAACTAGAGGTAATAACCAAAGAAAGTCATAAAAGCGGAATTTTCCTGGAGATTTCTACATAGGAAATAACACAGCCGGAAGATGCAAAGAGAGCCGAACTTTCAATTTAGGAATCACATGCACTGAAATTTTAGCACGGCGAATCTAAGATTCAAGAACCGAAGAAAAATTTGAAGGTGACAAGCTAGAGAACGAATAAATCTGGCAGTTGATAGAGGAAGTCCATATTTTGGCCAATTATATCGATAGAAAAAATAAAAGTATTTGATTAAAATTGAATTAGTTATGCTTGTTATTATTATTATAATTATTCATTTCACTGATCTTAGAGAACACTTTTACACATTTTGAGTACAAGAACACCCTATATCAAAAAACTTTCGGTAGTATTACAAAGGCAAAAGAATAAGAAATGATCTATATAGATACAAGTTCCCTCGTTCAAATTAGAGGAGACAGAAAAATGAAAACTTGCTTGATTAAAGGAGCCCGGCAAGGATGGAATCAATCAACAATATATAATGGAAGAAACGCACTTGGAAAATGTAACAAAAGAAATACAAACAATGAGAATCAGTGGCGTTAAGATAAATGGTGACTGTATATTCTGTTTGGGGAACTGTATGAGAGTGATAACAGAGAATAATGACCAAGGTAATTCATGGGTATTGTATGTGCATCAAGGGGACAAAAACCTAGAGCATTTGAATCCTGAGGAGAATAGATGACGGTATACGTGCACTACAAAGATATAATGAAAACAAGGTCTCATCTACCTCAAAAGCAGCATAAGCCTAAAAACGTTCGATGGGCTTCAAGCGCACACTTCTCAAAACATGTAGGAGTTCATGATTAGGCAACTGCTGTGCCAAGAAAAACACGGCTACAAACCGAGAAGCAGTATGCAAAACCATTCATGTGGAGCGTGGCTCGGTTTAAAACAGAGACTTTAGCCCGTGGGAAAGAACACAAGACGAGAATGTGAGCTTTTGAAGTGTAGAATGAGAAACTATGTACCATAGATTAGAATAGGAAAAAGGCATTTGAGTAGCATTCGGAAAAAAAGAACCATATAAAGAGAGGGTACCTTTTGACATGATGGATTTGTTAGCAACGAAGGGATAATTGGAACACACTACAGATGGTCACACGCGATAGAAAAGGGAAAAGTTCATTTAAAACAGACAAACAGAGGGATGCGAGAAATAATGGCTTCCAGGCCGTACTTGGAAAATTTTAACTCAATAGGGAACCTTAGAGAAATGAATAAAAAAATCTCCAGACTAAGAGATCAACTACTCATAAACCGTAAAATATTAGTAAAGCATTATGATCGAAATAACACCTGTAAAATATAAAACTGAACACTACCGTAGATCAACAAATGATTAAAATGATATTATCGAACAAATATAAAGTGCAAATAGACAAATAAGGCTCAATAGCACCATTAATGCGGGATTACGTATGACGTTGCCATTTAAGTGAAGACGATCACTCTAAAAGAGTACTAAAAATCCGATTACATTTAATGGAAATGAAAAATACTCATAATTCGGCGACACTGTGGAGGAGATCAATACCGTGTCCCATCCCTTCCCCTCGCAACCGCACACACACACACACACACGAAAGCCTTCCTTATTTACGCCACGACAACAGAGCGATACATTTATGTTGAGAATCCCGAAAGATGAACGGCGATTTTGCCGAAATGCTTTCGTTTGAGAGATGAACCGAAGCGGTTACTTCCTTCCTGTCAACGTTCGCTCATAATTAATTTCATGACGGTCTCGCATTGTTGCGTTCGCTGAGGAATGGATTTTGGGAGACTGAGGGGGATGATATGGGGGAGGAGTTGATGCCAAGGGGGAGTGATAGGGCTAGGGGTAGCAATGGAGAGGGGGGAGAGAGTGGATCGGATGCCTCCCAGAGAAGACCCCCGACCCTTCGACGAAGGTCGGCGGCAGACATTCCTCTTTTCGCCGGAGGCCGGGAGGGGTTGGGAGGGAAGGGATGAGAGGGGAGAGAGAGAAGAGACGGGGGTGTTTTGAGAGGGAAGGGGGTGGGAGTGGAGACGAGCAAAGTCCGTCCGAGCCCACTCCATCTCATGCTCCCCCCAGCGGCGCGCGTGCAATCAACCACGCGTGAGTGAGAGGAGAGCGGAGAGAGTCTGGAGAGTCCGGGGCAGACGACGGGGAATGCGTGGCATTAGCCTACTTCCCCGCAGGAAAAGGGCAGGATTCCCCAAGATTACTGGGCTTGCCTACACTGCATTTTAAAAGGTAAACGGGGCGTGGGTGTACAGACGTCTCAGCATATATATGCAGTCCTTTTTCCTTCCCTTCCATCTCCTCTCACATTTTCTCTCTCTCTCTCTCTTTTTGTCCCCACGAATGCGCCCTCAAAGAGAGAAATATACAAGAGGAAAGAGCAGTTTGAATCGTTGGGCCTGGTAAAGAAGCTGGAGAGCAGCGGCGGCTCCTGGATCCGATGGGGAAGTCGGGATCCGCTAATGCTCTCCATTCAATCACTTCTCGCAGTGGAAACATTCCCGTGCATGCTCATACTTCGTTAGCATTCTCCAAAACCAGTCGGGAGACGATTCGATTCGAAAATGTTACGGCATATTCCTGGAGTAAACTTAGTGTCAAGGATTCCAGGAAAATAACATAACGATCATCGCTAAACACAAATAAAATAAAATATTGAGGAAGTTTCAACTATTCATGAATATATGAGTTTTAAGTTGGCACTTGATTAAAAATGGGACTTAGATACAAAAATTGATTTGAACAACCCACTGAAAATAAACAGAAACAACCAATTTTAAATAAATTGACGAAAGGATACTTCATTTTTAGATTTTGTTGGAAAAGAAAAATCGCATTGCTGCAACTCACGATATAAATAAAATCATTCTGCCGTGAGCTAATGCACTCTACGTTCTTCTTATTAACTTAAAAATTCCTTATTTTATTGCCATTCGCATTTAAGGTTCTCTTCTGGGACCTTTCATTTCGTTCATCTGAAAACCTTAATTACCTCGCAGTTTCATTTACATACACTTTCTGATACAATTTTTCTTCCCACTGAACCTCTCTTGCTTGACTGGATAAGGAGTTTTGGAGTTTCTTCTTTCCACTTATCGAGTGACGAGATCTGGTGCATCATAGTTCAACGAAGTATCATTAAAATTACAAGACATATTTAAATTATATTTATTAGGAGTGAATAAAAATAATATCATTGATCGGACTACGACAGAGTAAATACTCGAAATGAGAAGCACTTCATGAGCCATGGGAAGCTTGGGGACATTATTAGTTAACTTGTTCGGGCATTAAACGGGAAAGAAAATTGGAAACAAAGGCGTTTAAGCCTAGAATTTCTCTCTGCCAATAAATCTCCGGCGTCCCTAAAGGAAAACGGAAAGAGAGTGCGAAATGAGACGCGAGCCTCGTTAGCTTCGACTGCCACGCTTAAACGAAGACGTAGTCCCTTTCTAGTCTCGCACTCAGAACAAACGCTCCGGAATCCTTCCTAACGCGCTCCTCCCCCCCCCCCCCCGCCCGTGTCATAAGGGAACCTAATATGCTCCAAGCGGATGTTAAGCGATTTGTTGAAATAATGACGCGGTGAAGCGAAAGTAATCAGAGGCGGCAAAGTGAAAGATGTTGTCAGGCAAGGAAATATATATATACTCGTATATGTGTAAGGCCGCGGATGGAGTGTTGAGGAAAAGCGGCATCAAAGCGAGAGCCAAAGGAGCGCCGGGGAAGGAGGGTGGCGAGGGAAAAGGGAAGAGGCAGGATATATATATATATATATATATATATATATATATATATATATATATATATATATATGAAAGAGAGGCGGGCAGAATGGTTATGAGTGAAGAGAATTCGGAGGGGGAGAGAAGTTTAACGGAGCTCGGTGGAGGAACGGAAATTCTGGGTAAAAGGAGATTAGAAAGGAATTCGCGTATGGAAGTGATGCAATCAAGAAATGGAATGGGACAAGGGAGGTGAACCGGTGGGGGTAAGGAAGCGGCGAAAAACTTTAAGGACGGGGGAGTGAGTGGCTGCAGACCTGGGAAGACAGACTAATGTCCAGTTCAGGGTAACTGGAGGGGCCGTCTCTGTGATGGTGAAGGAGGCTACGGTGCGATGGAGCCGAGGGAAAGGAGAGTGGACGTAGAAAGGCTTGGGAAGTTGGTGGAAAGCACCAATGTTTTTGAAGCCTTATTTGTTGGCAATTCACAAGTACCAGATACGAACGCGTCATTCACAGGGAAGCGGGACCAGTCCTCACACGATATACATATTTCTTACGAAGGAGTTTTCGCAAAACCGACGAGACGTCAAAGAAATCACACGCGTTCGAAATGCGTAATAATTTCTTTATGCTTTTGTCGCGTGAATTCAACGTGAGCGGAGGAGGCCATCGTTAAGGAATCGGGATGGATGTCAATGCACGAGGGCTTTCCAGGAAGTGAGTTACGTTTTAAAATAAAATACGAGCCTAGAAATAAGACAAAGTTTTATTATTTTCATTTTAAAGACACATTTTTCATCTATTTTTCTACATAGTCGCATTCAAATTAGTGTATTTATTATAACGATACGCAAGCTTTTTAATTCCATCTCTGAAGAAATCTACCGTCTTACATTTTAACCACTCGTTTACAACAGCATGCATTTCTTCTTCACTATTGTTATCGTATATCGGCAATTTTTACGAATTTTTTCATTGATTTACACTTTCAGGTCATCTGTCTCAAGGCTATGCCTACCACTGCCGTCCTTGTCGTGAAAATTGGTGCGGTCATTTTAAAACCAAATGTACCACTGCCTCACTCTGCCATCACTCATTATCTCGCCTCCGCACACTACACTAAGTTGCCAATGAATTTCAATCGTCTTGTGGGTTTTTTGCTAGTAAAAACGTAATCACAGATCGCACTTCACAGGGATTCACTCGCGGGATTTTCTGTTGCAGCGCACATTTAACAGTCCGCAGTGAGTAAAGTAGAAAAACCACAGTATACACACTACCACAGCAGCATGCGTACTGAGTGTTGGGACATTTAGACACCAATATGGTGGCTCTAGTTCTACTTACCGCCACTCTAGGTCGAAACGTTACTTTCTGGTTAACCCTCGTGTATTGGGTGACGAATCTCGACTGGATTAGATTTTTTTGCTGTCAGTATGTTCTCAGTGTTTTCATGGACTAGTCAGACATAAATACTTGCAGGTTATCCTACACTCCTACGGTAAGAGATCAGAATAATATTGTCCGAACGCGGTAGGGGTAAAAATATTCGTGTCAAAATTGGTCTGGTGTGTATTCACCTCCTGCCACACCCCCTAGCGGTGGCTTGTAGGGTACTAAAATATCTAAAATAGTTGCATATGAGCCCTTGATTTTTTGAGATAAAAAATTCTGCTCACACTTCAAAGGAGGTGAACATTTTCTTGGTCGCGTGTCCTGGCTTTAATGCTGGTTTTATTCGTAAATAAAGTAGTGTTAGCAATATAATGAGTTTAAACTGAATAAACAGAAGAAATACACGATTTTATGGTATAATTTGATCGAAAACTTAAGACGTAAGTGGTGGCGGCAAGTGTTATTAACGGAAAAATGCATTAGACTAGCAAATTCCTTGATTTCATTAATTCCTTGCTTCATTTCTGTTCACTCGTTTCTATTACAGTAATCCTTTTTTAGATTATTTATATCATTCACCACACTCTGAAGCCTTTGTCTCTGATCTATTTTACCACCTACCTCAAGCAAAGGATTTTGAAGACTTAGATACGAGCTCAAATACCCAATTAGAGCTTCTCCATCTGGGCGGAAAGCTCATTATTTAAACACGCCTTGAACTCATTCAAAAACTTATCCAAACGCTTAAATTTAAAACATTGCTTTCTAAATATTTTTTCATCTCACCAAATGTTTTTACTCCCTAATTCACCATTATGGAATTGCATCAGCCAAAAATTCTTCTCCGATTAATTTTTAAAACGAGCACTATGCGAATAGGCGAGGTCGAAATTTTGGCAAGTCCCCCATGGCGCTTCATAATTCTGCTCGGATTCTCACTTTCAATTTGCTAATTCGAGTTCTGTCTGCCTAACTCTCACTTTCTCACCCGTTTACGCGAAAGCAAGAGGGATTGTTAATGCATAATGAATCACGTTCCCTTGGATTAAGTGCCCCCTAGCAATTAGAATATTTCGATTCTAATCTATTCACGTTCCAACTCCTAAACACGGCTCCCGGAGCTCCTGCTCGCTCCCCCTCCCTTTCCGAGTTCCACTTCCTCGTCTCACGCTCGTCACCCTCATTCTCCCTCGTCACCCGTTCTCTTCCAACCCTCCCCTACGATCCTTGCATAATTCAAGATATTTTTCGACTTCGCGGTGTCGTTGGCAGAGCGCGCGTGAGAGAGCCTAGGCGGCTTTAACGCGATGGCCCGCGGGTCCTCTTCATCCCCCAAATTTCATTCCATTCCTTTCCATATTCCACTTCCCAACCCTTCCTTCCACTATTCCTTTTATCCCACTACTCCGTTTCATACCCTATTCTGGGCTTCCTCCGCCCGAACCATCACTCGCACCAAACAAGGTACCCAAACCCCTACTCCAGTCACAGAATCTCTGCGTCGACGACTCCACGAGCGGTTACAACATGTGTCTCGAGGCATCGGTAATGCAAAACAGGGTTGCCATTGCTCACGTGACAACGGAATTATCTCGTTACATCAGCCCGTGAGCCAACTAGTCTTAACACAGAGTGAACAACCAGTTTCAAATAGGTATTACAACGGAGGAGATTTGGGAGACCTTCGATGTCGAGAACACTTAACCAGCCGTCGACAAATATTTTATGGGTCATTACTTTTTCATACTTCATTGAGCCAACTAAAAATTGTCATAGCTAAAAGGAAGCTGGACGTTTTTTTAAGAACAACAGACTGTTCAATACAGTCATAAAATTCAACTCAATCCAACTACCTTCTCGCAGCACGCAAAGGTAATAGTAAGGCTTCGCGAATAAACAAGCTTCAACACTAGCTGCATGGGCATTTAAGTCGGAATGTGGCCAGCTATTCAGGGCTCTCCCATTATTTCGATAGGAATGCATATTTTCGTCAAGTGCATGATAAATTTTAATAGCTGGCATTAACCGCGAGATTAATCTTATCCAATGAAGGTGATTATACCAATCTCATGGACTATTATCAATAGTACAGATCTATCATTCTCCTATTTTTACCCTTTAATCGTGATTATTGTGCTACTTCCAGCCATTCGTTGCATTCTTTCTCACTCCCTTTCTCTGTGTAACATTTCCTCAGTTCCTCTGACTCCTATTCTTCCCCAGGTCTCGCCTGAAGTCTTCAAACCTATATTCATTCACGTCACGTTCTCCGCCTTATCGGTTCTATTTCCTTTATTTTATTCGTTTTAAGGCTATCGATAAAACTCTACTTCTAGGAATCAGTTAGACGTGTTGTCATTACACACAATGCTGACCTCGGATAGACGTTCCCCTTGCATTAACGAAGTTTTTCTAAAGCTTGGGCCGAGTACCATCCGGATCTCCGGAACGTTCTTATGTATATTCAATCGCTGTTAATACATTCTATGCTTGTAATTAAAAAAAATACCTCTTAGCATAACTACGCATGTGAGTTAATCCATAAGAGTTAGTGTATTACATGTTCTATATCCTTATCAGATCATGTGGAATTAAATATTTGTTTTGACAAACTTCTTGCCGTAATCTCATTTCGTGCTCGGAAGAGATTTGTCCCCGAGTATAATGGGCATAATAAATTCATTTCTCCCTTTCACCTTCACCCGCTCACTTCACCCTGCATTATTCCCACCGCCGCGCACTCTTCTTCGTTTTTTTCCGGCGGCTTCCACTCCCGCTGCGGCTCTCTTACGACAATTTTTTCCCTCACCCTTCTGTCAGAAGCACGCAGAGCGGGGGCACGCATCCGTTAGTAGAGCGGAGGAGAGATGGAGGAGAATAGGGGTAGGAGCTAGGGCACGCGGGGGCGAAGACACACCATCCCCTTTAGAACCACACGCCACATTTACCTAAGAAACGCCCTTAATTAGTACTCAGCGCGACCCAGGTGTGCCAAGCTTACAAACTTACTCCCATTTCCACTTTCATTACATACACATATACTCATTAATTCCCGTTATATACTAATTATTCTGACATTTTTTTCAATGAATCGGTTAATCCATTATCACTTAATTATATCGAACGTAAGTCTAGTCTTTGTTCAACGGATACGTTGTCGGCATTTTAGCTTCCCCGGATGGTTTCCAGTTACGCAAGCATTTCCTTTTGTTTACTAGCGTCACAAATACGATACCAGACTTGGTTATAAAGGCTTTCGTCATTTATTGAAGGAATTTCCACTCTACCGTGCAGATACACTGGGTGCTTCAACAATCTTCTGGAGGTTTCCTTTAGAATTTTCATCGGAATCGTATATTTAGGTCCTGACCTTGAAAATCATACTACTCATTCACCAAATAAAATAATTCACCATACGGAGCCATAAAATATTACAAAACGAATTTTGTGACCATTAAATAAGGAAAAGAGCTGATTTTCTAAGTGGCCGAGGGTAAAACGGTGGTTCATATAAACGTGCACTTTGCGCGATTTTTAGATCTCCGTAATAAAACAACCTCAGGTAATGATTTCTGGATTTAGATAATCATTAAATTGTTTGTTAAGTAGATAACCGATATATTAATTTGGCATGTGCTCAATATACGTCTGATAATAAAATAATATTATGATAAAATTATTTACCCTTCAATATGTTGATATGAATTCTCTATAAAATACTTCAGTTTATTTTTATTCTTCCCTTCATACCATTTGGTTCAACAATAAATATTGAACGTAAATAATAAATAAGCTATAGCTTCATAAACCTGAAATGAAAACCATTCATCAGTGGATCCATCGACGACAGCAATCCGTACATTCTGCCTCCGTGCTGGCAGAACAAATTAAATCCCTCACTAACGAGCTACCAGTTATGTCAGTGGTTTTCCACGTCATTAAATTCACACATAAAATTCAAAAAAGAACGCCTTTGTCGCTCGTTTTTCTAACAGAAGCACTGGTATGTTTGGGCAAATAAAATCACCTCTCAAATCGGCGAATATTTCGCCCTGCCTCTCTATTCCATCCCAATTCCTCGTCGCTGATCTGCCCCTTATCGGTCTCTATTCGCCTATTCTCTCTTTAGTTCTTCTTCCTTTCCTCCTGTTTTCTCATTACAGACGTCTGCCTCGTGGACGTTTGAGTTTAAGGCTTGTTTTATGTCATCTAAGTATAGGATTTAACGGAACCCACCGAAACAGGCTGCGGCGGATAAAGGATGCGCGGGCAGGAGCAACGTCAGATCCCGAGGAACCCTCCGGCATCGGCGTAACTAGAGTTGCCGCTCCTCAAAATGAGTTAACAAGAGCAGCCGTTTCGGGTTTCCGAATGATGCAAGGGTGATCATTATAATCCGGCTGAATGTGACGTTGAGACACGCTCCACGCCGCCGTAAAATCAAGGATTATGAAGGCTTCACGGCTATAGGGCTTTCATTCACGGTCTTTCATAAGGGGATTGATGCTGGGAAGAAGTTAGCTAAAAAAGAAGACCAAGCTTCATAGGGCGAAATAATTATTGGTGAAGCTTAATTGAGGCCGCACAAAACGCAAGCATCAGTTTTACACCGAAGGTATCGAACTTGAGCAAACATTGATTTTGTAATTTTGTAATTCTCGGAGATATCGAAGTTGATTATATTGAGAAAAATATTGAGGAGAATTGAAAATGTCGAAAACTTGGATTAATTATATTGATTTCAACAGATGAAAACTTAATTCTACAACTCATATAACGTTTCTTGATTCTATATTCTTCTAGTATGATTTTAATTTTACATGACCAACAGGTCATGTAAAATTTGTCTAAGAATACATTTGGCAGTGACCAACTTGAGGGATATATTTTTTATGTGACCGGTATATATTTGGTTTCACTTGAGAAAGAATGTTTGAGAAGTATTTTGCATTTCATTAATATGCATCATGAAATTACGATAAAATAATTTTTTTACGAAAATGATATATTTTATGACATTCATCTTCACTTTCCGTATCTCGAAAATATTTATAAACTTCATACTTTTTTTACTCGATTAACATTCAACATAATGCAAATGCATAGAAAAAGAGTATTGCAAAGAATCTCAAAACACAATGTTTAACGGACAGCACAATCAACTGAAATCAACTATTGAAAAAATCTTCATCAGTGAAATCAATTATTTGAAAGTAGCTTGAGTGTATTTAGATTCAAAACCAGATTAAATAAATTACGAAGGCTGATCGATACTTCAATTAGAACACATATTACATTTTCCCTGTTTAATCTAGGCTTATATAAATCATTACGAGCAGTTAACTGTATGCTAATGTAACGCTAATGTTATAACCGCGACTAGGAAAAACTTTTCTTGCATAAATAAGTTTGAAATATTTTACTTCACGGAGTAGACGCGACTTGCTTGAAAACTTTTACAACCCCACTACACCCGTTTTAAATCAGAAACTCCTTAAAGCAATAACAATGGCAGTCATGAAGTCCATGACGCTGAAAAGAACTTTGAGAACCAAAACTCCACCTAACTACCCGTAACATTCTGCCTCAGGGTTATATTTTCCCACCAAATGCTTCATTTTACACTATTTCCACTAGTGTGAGTGTTTTAAAAGGTACCCACAGATTGCATTACGGCGGGACAAGCTTAATGTTTCTATCTCCATTAACGACTTTTGACTGCCTAGTAAAAGGTTGAATTACGTTATAACCTCTCCCAAATAATGTCGGCAGAATTTCTCAAAACCGAAAAATTTATGGCAGGAACTGATTGAATTACAATTTAATTCAAAGTTAAAATGTCGATGAAAATCGACGAGCATTATTTACAATAGTGTAATTTAAGATAAGATAGACAATCATTTCAATTCACTAAAATAAATACTCATTAAAGAATATGCATCTGAATAACCATGGATACAGTTATCTGCCCGAAGATCGGTTTGTTAGGTGCTGACGAAGTCCTACCAATAGTACTGAGCCCAATACGACCCATGAAATATACACATCAGTGTAGAGGGGCCAGTTTCATTCCCTGTGCTGCATATGGTTTTCCGGGAATATATGTAAAATATGAAGTAATTTAATGTGGAATACTCTTAAATTAGGTAGAATTTGGGATAGGTCTATTAATCATAATTAGTTTATTAATCATACAGAATGATAATTTTTAAGTATGAGCCTCATTTCAAGAGGTGGCATTTTTATTTGGAGTTCCTAAATTTTTTTTTCAGATGCTTGGTCACTGTGTATCATTACTTAGGACAATAGCAAGGACCGGAATAATTTCACCCGGATTTTACCGACTAAGATTGTAGACTGTAATCAAATGCACTAAGAGCAAAAGCTTGTGCCATCGGTAATTTTAAAAGGACGTGGACATTGAGCTAGTATGCGATGGCACAGTATGAGGATAACATTCAGAGCCATATGCTAAAATAGCCGGTGAATGGGATGATCCTGTGCACCGTGTTTACTCGTCCATTATACCCCTTTTATGAGCGCAACCTTATTTGAAATTTCGCCTGATGGAATAAATCCGCGCGAAACCTCCTTGAGCCCTCGCCAAGCAGGGAAAACAAAAGAAGCTTTGGCAAACAGGGAAGTTCAAACGGTGGACGCTGCAGACTCGTATTGTGTTCTCACATGAAAGGGTCGGCGGCGCCTAGCTCCCTAGCTTCACGACAATTACCATTGTTGGAACTCCAGGCCTACGTCAAGGCTGTTTGCCAACCACCGAGATGCGAGTGTTACCTCGCTTCTTGGGGCAAAGTGTTTAACCAAACCACATTCTTCAATCCGTTGTCCGGTTTGACATGGGAGGGTGGAGCTTACATCTTACAAAGCCCCATGGCGCGAAGCACATTAAGAGAAATATTATCTTCAGTGCAAAAAGATTTGAATTGGCAAACGAATTAACACGAACTCAGATCGTGAAATTAATTGTAATTTTCCCAAAATTCGATCATAACATAAAAAAAATCCTACTTTTAGCTCCAACTTCTAATAATGAGTATCTGTATGATTTGAGAATATATCATTCGACCAAAACATCCTTGACCTTTCCATAAAATGGCTAATGATGTATAATTCCACTAATCTATATGAATTATCATATGTTTTTAATATTACGTGTAATACACTACTCTACAGGTTAAGGTAGGTTTTGCATGAACGTTTATAATAACCACAGCTAGGCTTCTAATTGACGACCAACAACACAACCTGAAACCTGGAACTTCAATAAACCATTTTTCATTTCCGTATACTTTCCCACTTTTCTCACCTTCTTTAGGTTTCTTTCAAGTCCCTCTCCCCATTTTTATGTGAGATAGGAGTAAAAAAATTATAATATCCGACTTTATTTTAGAAAATGAATGCAACCTATACCGCACGCCACCAGAAATCAGATGTGCATTGAAGCCGAATACACCATGATACCTAAGTTTTTGCCGCCTTTGGGCCTCAACTTGGCCATCATATAGTGTACCGTTTTTCTCGAATTGAAATTACTCTTTTACATGAAAAATCCGTCAAAGCACTTTAGATTTGCAATTCAAACATATAAATATAACCTCTTAGATAAACGAGACAATGGCGATAGTTTTATGGCTTTAAGAAATAATATTGAAAAGAAACACCGTAATGTTACATCACTACTGTTTTGAGAACAAGATATTTTATAGGCATATTACCATCCGGTATTATTTTAAAAATAGTTATTGACTTAACTTAAATTGTTCATGAGACAACAATTTTCTACGACGAAAAAATGAATACTTCCAAGGTCATTTCCCTTCTCGACATGGAGGTGAGACTGGAACAAAAACATGAAACCGAAACTTTTGGACTAATGCCCAAACGATAGTTCCCCTGGAGTCGACGGCCTCATCATTCTCATCACGTTGCGTCAATAAATTGATCCGAAAAATTGGGTGAAATTCCGCGCCCATCAGCACGCCCACCTTTGAAAGGCACACACATGAACGTAAGCCCACACCCCCGCACGCTCGTCTGCCTCCACCGCCTGGAGAAACTTGAAGAACTGTACCTCGAGTAGAAGATGGCATGGGACGAGAGCTCTGAGAGGGTGGGAATGGAAGCGCCCTTGGGGAATGGGGTCGAGAGGGACAGTTGGAGGAAAAGTGATCGAGGGTGGAGGGGGGGGGTATTGGGGTAAGGCAAAGGTGACTTGGAATGGGGAATAGGCGTCCCCAAGTGGGAACAAAGTCCTGCGTCTCTTCAAGGAGCCACCGTCGCCGTATGAGGTGGCGGGAATCTCGCTTAAGCAGTCACGCCCCCTCCGTAGGGCGAAACAAAAGGCGACGGGGTGAATCACCCGCCGCCTTCGGGCAAAGGCGACGGGTTAGGTCGGGCGTGGGTCCTCTCGCTCGCGTACAATGGGGTGGCACGTAGCGCGGGGTGAGATTTGGATCGAGAAGAGCGTTTCTTCAGAGCGTCTGCCAGAGAGGGATGAAGAACACATGTACCGAGCAGACGGCATTGCTGATTCGAGAGGGACTGCCGCTCGAGCTATGATGTCACGTTTTTCCGGAGAAAGTTGGATACGGCGTGAATTGGTCCACGGTCGTCTCTCTGACAGTTTTCTTCGACGAATGATGACATCACCGACTTCATTCCGACTTATGACCACGTAACAAGTGCGGCATTTGACGATTCTGTCAAATTAAAATATAATAAAACCAAGTCTGGAGATTTCATTAAATTATTTCATTTGAACCGATGTCATAAAATTCAACGTCGTAATATTCTGTCACGTATCAAACCCACATAACAAACTCAGTGCCACTTTCTCGTGACGAAGGCGTACGAAATTTCCTGGTCTATTACAATAACTTTGCTTAAAGTATAAATTATCGACCCCGTAATTCCTCCAATGCTATCACATAATTGAATTCAAATGACAGGGATTTCTATTTCTAATTCATCTTTTCAATTGCTCATAATTTAAAAATAAAATCAATCCTTCGACAACCTCAAGGATTTAAATGCAACAATTTCAAAGCGAATCATTCGCTTTGACCAGGATGCATAATGCATATTAGTGAATGACTCAAAGTCAACACTTACTGCTGCGGTATCTCCCGCAGTTTCATGGAATTTAACCAAAAACATCAAAACAAGTGAGTTTTCGCATTATTTATTTCCGGAGGTTGACTAAAATTGCTCTTTTCCAGCATTCACTAGCCCGTGCATTAAGATACAGTACATTTTGAAATGTTCTCATTGCAGTAAAGTAAACTGAAGCGAATATCGCGGCAACTTGCATAACGTCAAGTCACGCATCTGAATCCATCCGCAGGAATGAACATCATGGTCTGCTACATACTCACTTTTTAGGCAGAAAAGAGTCACGAAGTTCTTTCTACAAGCTGTCTTCGGAAATGAAATACCGTGCTACAAATAAAATTTCCCTCCAGATACAAAACTTTGTTCACGTATGCACCGCATGCATGCTATCCGCAGCTTCTCGCTCAGTGAACCGCACATCCGCTCGCCCGAGAAAAAAACCCTACATATGCACGCTCTCCCTGTGTGTATCATAAGCGCACTCATTTCCGTAGGAAAATTTGAATATTCATGAGTCTGACGTGGGAAAAATTTGTGTGTACCGAGTTTTAATCTGCAGTCTAAGGTAACAGTGAGGTAAGGGAGCTTTACTCCACAACCCCCCCCCCCCTTTCATCTTCTCTACTCCTTGTACCTCTCGCCCCGTTCCTCAGGCTCCGCTCCCTTTAAAGCAAACACGTGACTCTCTCGCTCTCTCTCTCTCAGAGAGATAGAGAGAGAGAGAGAGAAATCCCCTTGAGAGCTCGTTGCCCTGTTTCCCGCGGAACAAGTCCAAGTCGGAGGGAAAAGTGAGGAGGATGAGGATGAGGGGAGGAGAATCTCATGGAAGGAAGTGTTGCCCGCCTGCAGTCGACTTCGGAGGGACGTGGGGATGAAGGGAAGAGGGGCGAGGACTCGAGACTGGAGTGGGTGGAGGAAATGAGGTTTGGTTTGGAAGGATGAGGAGGAGGTTTGAGGGGGAGGGTGAGCATGGGCTCTAAAACCCCCCAGGGGAACCCGCGAGCGGTGGAAGAGAGTTGCAGGACCCGTGGAAGGAGAGGGAGTGCACGGTGCGGGGAACAGACGACTCGTTTTCGAATAAATCTTCGTGATTGCCCCCCATCTATCTGCTTCCCGTCGCAGCGAAAAACAAACACTTGACACCACCTCCTTCCCCGCCTCCCATCCTCCTCCTCCGGTGAGCCCCCATCCCTTTCCCGCCGATGAGCTGGTGGAGGTCGCTCCCTGCACACTTCGGTGTCTCTCCTCCCACGCCTTCATCGGGGAGACTCCGTTTCACCTCTATGAATCAGCTAATAATTTGAACCTGGGTCGAAAGTGGAGCATGTCTTGTATTTCCTCGGCGATTTTCAGTGCGAAGGGAGTAGAGTCTGGTTGGGGGGATGGAGAAAGAAGAGAGGGTGGACGGCGAAGAGGGAGAGGTGGGAGTGGCTCTCTCTGACTGGTAGTCGGCGGGAGGAAAACTTTCAATGCCGCCGTGCTCGAGTTGACTAAGCCCGGGGGGGGGGGAGGAGAGTGGTGGGGAAACACTCGAGGTGAGGGGCGGGAGAGCTAGGCGTGAGAAAAACTGAGAGCATGCCTGAAGGCGCGTTAATAAGACTGTGAAGATGCACTCGATGGAGTTAACTTTGAAAGGCGTCCTTTACAAACAAGAAGAACACACTGACAAAGTGGTGATGCAAACTCATATTATCTGTGCGGCAACAGCAATAGAGTTTTGTTGAAGAACCGTGGTGCCTATCACAGAAGTATTATATTTCTTCATTTGGTTGCTTAATTGCATTATGCATTATTTCTAAAATATGTTTTGTCGTCAGCGTTACACAAGAGTATAATAATCCAATAACGTAAGGTTACTACTTTTTGGAAGTGTGGTTAGTTGAATGTAATGAAACGCAGATAACCTAATGGAACTGGTAAATGAGCGTTCTTCCTCAGCCGAATGCTTTTAATTCGCCCTAGGCTTAAGTAAGTGGAGCCGCAACAGGCGCAGGCATATAAGAGGAACTGCACAAAGTAACGCAGCAAAAACAACAATGCATTAATTTAGAGAGAGTTTCAAGACACTGTTGAGTGCAGTATGCACTGCAGAATTACTGCTAAAATTCTATTAACTTTTTCTTATCAACTTGTTAACGAATGTCATTTGATATCATTAAGGGTTTGAATACTATACTATTCACAGCTGAACAAATCGTGCTCGAACTTACACATTGATTGTGCGTACAAGTCCTGCACCGGGAATGTGATGTGCTTACGGGCAATATATTTTCTCTAGCCTCGAGTTTGGACAAGTTGCGTTATGTTGCGGACATTTTTCCGTTTGTTTGAGCCATGAAATATGATTACGTAAGACGTAATGGAGAAGCTGATGGATTGAGATATAACTCTGACTGTCATTAAAATGATCTTACTGAAAGGTCATATAAGAACCCTTCCGAAGAAAGGCTTTTTCCCACAGGACCGAAATTAAGTAATAAACTAACAAAAAAAACGCCTCCACAGAATCAATTTGAAGGGTTCTAGACAGTGGAAGAGTCTTGAAACTATCCGAACCTAATTATTCTCGTCGGGCCCCATAATGCGTTTTATTCTAAAAGTCCCCTTCCAGCATCCAAGCCAGGCCTTAGGGTGATATTTGATTTAGGTTTGTCGGAAGGGAATGTCTGGAAGTGTCATAGACGCTCAACACCCTAAAACTTCAAGCTTCGCGTAAAAACTTCGAGTGCCTTAGTGCTTTTATATTTATCTTTTGTCGAAGAATTACATTTCGATTTAGGATTACCTTCAAGAGAAACTTCTCGTCAAAGTTCACATGCGATCTCTGTTAGTGATTTTCCAAGCGAATGTTTCATTCGGAAAGAAATAGGATGTCGGTCATCAGCCATCTAATCACTCCTTGTTAGCCTAACGAGAGTTGGGGGTGAGAAGGCCAAGGGTATGAAACGTAACTCCTTTCCGAGGGAACAGATCGGTGGAGGTCAGCTGGAGGGGAGATGCGAAAAGTGGAGTGAAGCGGAGGTTGTTCGAAGTAATTTCGAGGGAGGAGTTGTAGGAAATGTGGGAGAGAGGAAGGAGGAGGAAGTTAGAAATGCAAGCAGGTTGACTGAGGAAGAGTGGGAAGGCGGATTGCTTGGGGGAGGAGTATGGTGTAATGGCGGTGATGAGGCAGTTGAAAGTGCATCGCAGTACATCGATTGGAAGAACGTCAACAGCTGCGGTTTCGTCAGACGCCATCTTTCAGGTAAAATTGCATTGCGGTGATAGGTCACGCAAAGTTTCCTCAGACATTTTTAAGAGCATAAGAAGATGGTTTGTTCAAAGAAACATAACACGTTGTAAATAAAAAATATTATAATATTTTCCCACTTTCTGACGAATTACGTGCGCAAAATTCATCAAAGCACGTTAACCTTTATTTTTTATGTTAATATCGTATAATAATATTATTTGCCACTCATATGATTCACAAACATATAAAACCAATTTTCAGGTATTATATTTTACAAAAATTACCAATTATAGTCGTTTAAACACTCTTACACCCACTCGGAGACAGAATTCTCATCTTACTTTAAGTTTCTTCCAGCTAACTCAAACGCTATGAATCTATACTACAAAGAGCATTCATGGAACGTTTGGCTATTTAAAAAAGAACTGGGGTGTCAACTGGAAAGTCAAGTAAATGAATTGGAAAGTTAAATAAGGCAATGAAATTTTTACTTCTAATTTATTTTAATAGTCTACGAGGACAATTAAATAGTGTTTTCGCTCACAAAGTATGTTATTCCCAGGATGGCATTTAAACTCGCATTAATGTGCATCCGCTTACTTTTCTAACTACCTCTGACGACATTTAGTACCACTCAAACTAGATATAAATTGGCAGTTATAGGGATAAAAAAATGAAGAGGAACGGCTGCATAGGGCAGTTATGGCTTCTAAGAGGAAATAAATCTAGCAATAACAAAAAGCATTGCACTTTTCATGAAATTAACAGTGATGTATGGAATATAATGATAATAAAGGTATTTGCCATCTTTGTTCATTAGGTAAGTGGATGTGAATCATAATTAAGGAATTAACATTGAAAAAATAAAACTCATGACGTCTATAAGAAAATCTTTCCTTATAGTGTATTCAACGTTCTAGCTCGCGTATTCAGAAGTCTTAAAGTGAGATTAGCGTTGAATTTCTTACGGTAGAGGAGGATTGAATTTCTCAATTTACTGAAGTGAAAGACAGGCAGCTTAAGAAAACTTTGCCTAATGGAGATACCGTGAAAGAAGGACTGGAGCGCTATGGGGATGACTTTGCAAGAATGAGAGGGATTCGCCATGATTACGTGTTTTGAAACCAATTAATTCCCCGAAGAAGCATCACTCTTGCCTGTTGGGGGATTAAAACAGTGTTAGCTCTTTTCTAGTATACCCCGAATATATTGGATACAACTCTGATGATGCTACCATTTTTTTTTTTGAAAGAGAGTGTCCAAAAATAACGAACAGAGGGAAAGAGACGTTAGGCAAAACCTTGATTAATATTGATTCACAATTTTTTACTATGGCGTTCCAACTTTATGGGCGAATAATTGAACTTTTGACTACTGAATTGATTGTTTGGGAACCAAACTGTATTTTTAGAATGGATGAATCCTATATGATCCAGCTAAGCTGGAAAAATGAGATTATAATGAAAACTGCTCTTTTATTGCAAATTTAGAATTTTTTCTTACGCTCACTAATATGACACCTATTTTAGCAAACAAATCGAAGGGAAGTCCATGAATAGCTCATTTTTGAAAATACCCCACGCGTTGATATATTATCATTAAAAAAACTAATTAATGCCCAGAATATTTTTTTCTGAACCTGTTAGATCGCCAAGAATGAGCATTACTACGGTGAACCGTATAGCGGTGACACTGCGGCTCAGAGAACGAAAGGGTAAATGGGTGTGAGATGAGGAGAGGGATTAGGGCAAACCCGTAAGGCGACGAAGGGCCGGAAAGGGAGTCAAAGTGAAGAATATTCAGAAGGGGCCGGGAGAGGTTCTGGTGCTGTGCTGGGCGGAAATGAACGAATGTTAGAGAGGTTTGGAGCCCGCTTATTAGCGACGAAGGCGGGAAGTTAGGGTGGCTGATCGGGAGGAAGTTCATGAGGACGGAAATGGTAGAGAGAGAAAGGGGGTGATGGCAGGAGGAAAGCCAGCCGAGGAGAAAATCCACCCAAGAAAGTGCGGGCAAGGGGACAGTGGGGGGGGGGGGGGGTCGAACGCCTAGGTCTTAGAAGGACGAAGGAAGCGAGCCAGGGAAAATCACGTTCGATGGATCGTAAAAGCTTTTTGCCACGTCATACACCTTTGTGGAAGCCATCCATTAGATTAATCCACCTGGGTGGATGCAGATTACTGCTTCCGCTCAAATCCATGCCTTTGATGTGACTGCTTAACAAAGGGAGAGTGCGGTGGGTGGACGACGGAAAACGGAAGGAAATAACTGCGTGCACTGTTAATTCAAACCGTGGTAAATTAAACCATCAACACCAATGCCGCACCGTGCAAGCCACCTAAATGGGATGAGTGTCCACGAAAATGATATTTTTTCTTTTTTCATTAAATTCACTGAAAGCTTTATTGTGTTGCGCGGATATTCTACCGCTACACCAATACAGAAACAATTGTGTTATTATTACTTCTACTAAGTCCAGTCTTTAAATTCACCGATACGCATCCATAATAAAAATTTTGCGTATTTGCATATAGAATATGCAATAAGAGAAATGATATTACTATTAATGTTGAGCTATATATATGGTTAGTACTGCATAAATTTAATTAAACAAAATATATGGTGTATAATTAATTGAAGCAAGATAATCTATTTGAATATTCACATCTGTATTTTGGAGCAATACTATTAGTCTAATTAGTATTATACCAAATAGCTCATTTCGTTTACCAACAATATTGACTTAAAACATGGACGGTTATTTCAACTTGGTGATCATAAAAATTCCTTTATTCGTAGAATTAAAGACGACGGTAGAAAAAAAGACATTTTTGATGCGGCAAAAATAAAGATAAGAAAGTAGATAGGACAATGCCCATTAAGTTATTACTTTGTAACGTAATGTAACAATTTCAGAGAGTAAAAATCATCCGCCTTGACCGGGATCCGAACCTGGATCCCGTTCTATATGGCCCTTGTATTTCAATGTATGAGTAGTACAGTATATTGGAAGAACGTAGTGTTTGATTTGTATAGTAATCGTAATGTATTATGTTTGAGAAATGTGTTCGTCCAGAATTTCAGTTTTTCACTATAAGCGATTTTTTCTCAGAAGATTTCCAAGGTTAAGCTTTGTTATTATGTTTGAATACATTTATAATAATATTTATGTATTTATCAAGGATTCCGGTTATGGTGAATGATTTTTATACTCAGAAATTGTTGCATTGCAATGAATATTAGCGTATAACTCCGTTAAAAGTTACCGTTGCGGCATCTCCTGAAGTTTCTTGGAAGTTGTTACTCTTCTATTCGGCAGGTGAATTACATAAGCATGGTCTCTGGTGGAGAAAATGTTTGCCTGAATTCAGTGACAAAAATAGATGATTGGAGAATTTGAATTCTACATAGTATAACTCCGTATTTTAGTTTTTGGTTAATATTTTTATATCGTTGTAATTGTGAAATCGTCATGAATTTCAGCTACTCAAAAATAAAGGGAATGATTTTAGAATGTATTTTACTCCCTAAAAACATTTTGCGGATAATTTCTTCATAAACGCATAAATATTATTATAAAAATATGTAAAAAATGTAACAAAGCTTAAACTTGGAAACCTTCTGAGAAAAAATCGCTTGTAATGAAAACCTAAAAATCAGGACGAACAAATATTCTCAAAAATAATATATTATGAGTACTATAAGAGTAATACTACTCGCACATTGAAACACAAGTAGCATATAGAACGAGATTCGGGTTCGAATCCCGGTAAAGAAGTAAAATTTTTTTACACTCTGAAATGGTTGTATTGTAGTGCACATTTAGCAGATCATCACGTTAAAAGCTACTGTCGGGGCATCTCCCGCAGTTTCTTGGAAATTGCCAAAGGTGAAACACTCCTAGTGTTTAAGGTTGGCTTTAACTTCGTGAAATGTGTCGCCTCACGCACGATTTTATTTCCGGTATTTCGTCACAAAATCTTGTTCCTTTAAAGAACAAAGTAACTTATCTGATAGGATAATTTACAATCCTAAATTCTCCGTATTAAATATTTTGATCCTTCATTATCTTGAAGAGTATATTAGTGTAAAATAGTGAATTATAAAATGACGTGTAGAGCAGATACAAGTAAATTACTAGCTGTTAAATAAAGATATGGCTGAACGATTGATAAAAGAGAAATATTTGTCATGGTAGGAAAACGCTTCCTCTATACATATGAACCCAACAGTATATACTAATTCTAAACAATTAAATTTACTAAGGAGTCAATATTTATAAACTCGGTGATTACTCAATTTGATTTACGTGCAATATAAGAGAATACTACCAGGTCCACTCGCCACTCAATCACATATCCTATCGCATTAAGTTTCCAGAAATACCATATGCTTTATCTATAAATCGTCCGCTAAGACTTTTCCACTCCTCCAAACTGGGATCAATACATACGCTCTCATATACCAGAAAAGCAATTTCTGAAAAAATACCGAGATATATTTGAGAGCGGAAGCAAAGAACATTAATCTTTGCGGCCGTTTTTACGGATGCAAGGCATCTACGATTTATCACTGACTGCATTGACTCAGGTACTATTTGATTAGTAATGCCGGCCATAAAATAAATCAACTTCGCGCGTCGTCACATCTGGAAACCGAGCCGAATTGGTTAGACTTGAGAGACGGAACTCAGAATCGGAAGTTCTGTTTCAGTGGGAAATTTGGAGAATATAATTTGTCCGTCACTGGCGATTGTAATCGTCTGACCACGGTAGAAATATCAGTTATTCATTAATTTCAATACCAATTAATTGATATATATATATATCATTATCAATCATTGTACGCTTTCATGATAAAATATAAAAACTATATACACTTTCTAAGCGTTTGCCGCAATAATAATGAATTGAAATTACAAACTGGAGGAAATGAATTGGAATATGGATATTGAAAATGGTATGAATGAGAGTCAAAGGGGTTATTATGGTATCTCAAATTGCAATGGAAAATGAAACGTCAAAATATTTCATATTCTAGAAATTGATTCCCTTCAGGAGTTAAGTTACTGTGATTGGATAACAGATGAGTCACCTAAAAGTACTCCAAGCTAGAGAATAACTGTGAATGACGCTTATATTAAATATTAATCATTGCGTATTTTCCTGAAATCCACACCTGACTAGTGAGACAGGGTATGTTAGGTAATCCACTGCTAACTAAATTTAGTAATTTGCACATTTAAGTGCGATGTGTATCGATATAAAGTAATTTACGAAGAGATGAATTAATAAATAAAACAAAACGACGAAAAATACTTTACAAAGATATAGTTTTATGCCCGTGATATTTTCTCAGTGAAATTCATGATGTCTTATTACGGCAACGGCGAGAAATGTACTGTAAAACGAATTAGTAAGAACTTTACCACTTTTAATCTTTTATCTTGCAGTTTATAATTATTGTTATCAAAACCGTATTAATTTTTGAACAATATACTTTTACGTTAAACGAAAATACAACTTATGAATGAAAAAAATATCTAATTGACAGCCATAATCAATTTATAACTAGTATTTATAATATATTGACGTTATTAAACGAACTACTGATACCATAGACAATGCGAAATTAAGTGGTTTCATTAATTTGTGTGATGTAAACCTATAGAGGATTCAATTCTTATTTATTCATTGTTTGGAGACACTCTTCAAAATAATAAATTATAATGATAAACGCTGTTGAAATTAAAGATTAGAATTTGTAGTATTTATAATTTATTTAATAGTACCAAAAAAATAATTATTTTCGGAGCGAAACACGGTATATATGGAAACACATATCCACTTCTTCGCATTTCTTTTTCTAGAACTAGTTATAGATCATGTAGTTACATTTGTTAAAATAAGATTACATATATTGTACGCTTGTAATAATATATACTTTTGTTTTCTTCTTCTAGTTTTCTTTAGTGAAATCCCTTGAGGCGGGAAAATTGGTGTTTGGGCAATTCCCGCATTTTCCTATCCTTTCCAATCCGCTGAAGATGACCCCATTGTATCATATTCCAATCTCTTGAGCAAGCAAAGCAAAGCCCAAGGCTTACATTGAGAAGGGCAGCAAAATCCTTTTGAGATTGGCAGACGAAGGTAATATCTCGAAGGCTATTTACAGGGTGAAATCTCCAGGTCGCATCCCTTATAGACTGCTCTTATAGCGTTCGGATTTGATTCATATAACCTAGGGCCAATATCTATATATAATACTAAATCCGCCTCTGAATAGAAGATAACAATATTGCAAAAAATAATTTCATAAAGCCTTATTGAATAGTGAAAATTGATGCTACAACCCGTATGCGTATACGACCAGCATAAAATTATGCATGGGTATACCCAAAGAGAAACCTTATTGTTATTTTTTCTAATTTAAAATTTAAAATTGATACTGATATTCACCCACTTTGTATAGGTCGCTGTAATGATAAGGGTTAATAAGGTAAATAGGGTTATACAGAAGCGAATTACAGCACATGTCACTTTCTAAATATCAAAGGTATAATTTGAAATCAAACACCTTGACACATGGTGACAATACTCGTAGGAGAAAATCATACCTTTATCTTAAGGATGCACCATATTAAAGATAATAAAATAGGCATAGAGTTAAAGAAAACACCCACACCATCATCTAGTTTGAAAGGATATCATCATCACCCGTCATTCAAATATTTTATGAAACAAAATAAAATTCTCGATGTCAATCGTGTAAACATAAACTTATACTGATCTTGGTTTTTCCCTCAAGCGTTTCGGTATCATATCCATGCATAGTCGATGACTGTTTTAACACACACAACAAAAGTCATACCGGTCGATTTATCAGCAATCTCGACTGATATTGAATCATGGCGCGTGTCAATTGGGAGGATATTATCGGCCTTCAGTAGTTTCTTTTACGCAAATGGAAAATAATCCAAATGTTTACAATAGGATAACAGAATACAACACTCTACGACATGATCGTCTCAAGCAAGTTTATTCATAATTTATTTTATTCGGAATTGTTAAACAAATGGTCCGCCAAAAAATTATATCATAATTAAGTTGCTGTTATGCATTCAGTGTGAGCGTTGACGCCATTTGATAAAAATCTGCAAAAAATAAACGTTAAAAATTTTGTTCAATTTGGATTAAATTAAGTGAGTCTAAACAGAGTGAGGTTAAGGTTAGCAGGTAAAAAAGTGAGGCCAAAGTTAAGCATACGATATAAAAAGTGGAATGGGTAACTCATGTCGAACGACATGAAGGAATAATTTATTTTATTGTTTGACGTTCGGGCATCTAGTGTCGTGTTAGGCGAGCTTGAGTAATATTGCAGGGCATAGGACCCTTTTCTTCGTTAAAACAACACTGGAAAAGCAGTCGCTATAGTCAAAACGGTATAGGAAATTAGAAATACCTAGAGTAAACTTTATCGATTGGTGTTATATAACTTTAAATTAAAGTTACAGCACCAATGAACATTAATCAACTGTTTAGATTAGCTGACCTGTATTTTACCTTTTTCAATTTGAAGATCGGATGAATTACCATTATGATACTCAGTATTAAATGCAGTAGATAACCTTTAATCGTTTAAAATTATTCCTTTTCTACTGTTGAACTTTATATAAACATTGTTGTTTAAATTAAACTTAAATGGAAAGAATCTAGTACATTCTAATTCATATTAAAGAGACTTGTTTGAAACAAAACTTTGCATTCTTCTGTTTTTTCTTCATTTCATCCGCTAAACTAAAATCGAATCGCAAAATATTGTCAATGTAAGATTAATTTAAAATGAACTCAATTAAGCAATGAATGTATTTAGATTGGATAATCACTAAAAATTATTACATTTATAGCAAAAGTATTTAAGTAAATATTGGCAGTGGTAATTTCTAATGGGCTGAGAAAAATAGCATTAACTAGGTCATTTAATCACAATACTAATTATAAATGAAAAATAGGGGTATAGAAAGAAACAGTACCTGAACGAAACAACTCCGAGATATATAAAAATATCTTCCATTTACATAAAATATATCCTCTTGATGTAGAAGAAATGTATTAGTTTGAAAATTCTAAATTAAATGAAAAAACGTTCAACTTTATCGAACATCTTTTTAGATCCTGCCTTTTCACAATAAAACAAAATCTAGTGATTTTATTAAATAATAAACTTGCTTCCTTGTAATTGGCATGAAAATATACTTGCTTGTAATTCATTTCACTTTAATCAGAAATCGACATAACCTTTTAGAATTCAGTAAAATGATTATGTAGCTGATGGAACAGGTCATAAGTGTTACTACCCCATCAACTCTTGTTTTATTCGCACTGAAAAGCAAAGTGACACGCCATTACTCCTATTGTCACACAGGAGAGATAAATTAAACCACAGGCGTGGAATACCTTTCTCGGATATAGATTTAACTCAAGCGTGACGCCTTTTCTTCCGATTTTCGTAATGAAATATCGATATTTACCCTTTTAGAAAAAAAAATGAGCGCAGTAGAGATAAAAATTTTCCAAGTAAACAGTTCTATTCCTCGAAGCAAGATTTCCAGCCGATGGCTAAGGCCGCCCGGGCGCACCGGTAACGTCTCAATTGAACCGTCAAAAACGCTGCCTCTTTGGATCATCTTTTAAGTCATCTGATGCCAAAATATTCAAGTTCTCGCATGTCAGCGAGCAAAAACGGGAACAAAAGTAGTGGTGACAAAGGCTGTCAAAGAAAAATTTACAGCGGATCGATTTTAAAATATTTTTTTCATTTGGTAAGTTATTAATATCTCCCCCTTACCGAAAAAAAATCGGCTTTGTAACACAAGGAAAGAAAAATATCCAACAATCAGTCAGCAGATGAATAAATATTCGCTTGGTAAATATACGAGAGAGAGAGAAGGCTTTCCGGGCGGCTGGTCTTCAAATTAAGGAAAAGGAAGGAACGATTCCTGGAAATGTGAGAAGTGTACGGACCAGGGATGTAGAGATATTTTCTGGTAAATAGAATCATGGAGCAAGGGACACAACAGTCGAAGTTTTTTAATGTTTATTTATATCCTGTCAAAGTATATCCGCAATATTTTGCGTCCGCCGCGGTATATTCACTGACGACAATGATTCTACTTGAAACCATTGAGTTCTACGCAAAATTCGATAATATAAACATAAAAATTATTTGGAAACAATTGTGTGTTAGAGCAATTTTATTTCATGGAAAAGGAAATAATAGGCTTCAAAAAGCTAAATGGAAACGAGTGAATTCCACTTTCCTGCCATTAACGAGTAAGATTTAACATAGTGACCTTATATTTTTTTCGGGAGAACACCTAAAAATTGCGGAAATATGATAAAATACTTAACCATTATCACAATAAATGCCGATATTTGCTTTTAATTCAACGCCAGTAAAATATAAAACAAAAGAATGTTAATATAAACCAAATCTATTTCATGAGTTGAGTGTTCGTAATGAAAATTATTTCATAGTTTAACTTTATTCTTTCCTTCCCCAACGTTCATAAAAAAGGGGGCTTAACCTTTGTGAAAGAAGGTCAGAAATAAAGTGCACACATCGTCATTACTCCGAATGTAAACTTATGTACGCTCCCACAACCCTATACAAGAATCATATGCGAAGATAGTGAAACAATTAGCCACGCAAAAAATAAACATCCATCACCGCATGGTGCATTTGAAAGGGTAATTATTCATTAGAAACCTGAATAATTTGAATTCAAGACGCAACTGTGGAGAAATGATAAGGTGCATCGGCTTATGAAACAGGTGAGAGTGGTGGGAAAAAAGAGAAGCGGGACAAACCGGGAGGGAGGTCATTCATTCTAGGCATTCGCTAAAGTGCATTTCATTTCCACATTCGCATATCCGAACTCAAATTACTTTTTTCGAATGGGCTACTTTGTTGTAGTGCCCTTTTGGTTCGAAAGAAAGGAACTCCCCTTGAAAATATGCATCCGGCGGTGAACAACAACTTTTCCATTACCCTGACCCTTTTGCTTTCACCGCTATCACACAGGAGCGGGGTAGGGCGGTAGGCAGGTGCTCGGCCGTTGACAGAGGGAAGGATCCATAGAGGGCGCGGGAGCGGGGTGCAGAGCCGAGGTGAGGTCGGGGTTAGGAGGCGAAGGGGGTAGCGGAGGGGGAGGGAAACTGGCCGGGCACGGGAGTGCGGGCGACGTGATGTGCAAGACGGCTGACGGCGGCGCCGCAGGGGGAGAGGTGTGGGTGGCTTGACGCCAACGGCAGCGCGCACATTTGAAATTCAAAAGAGTATCGCGGAGCGAAATTCACCGCGGAGCCTAGAGGAAAAGTGTGGAGGGAGGGAGGAAGGGCGGGGGAGGTGGAAAAAGAATTGAAAGAGGCGAGTGTGCAAAAATGCAGGAGGTTGGCTGGCATGGGATATGCAGGAGAGGAGCCGAGGAGAAGAAATGGGAACGCCGGAATCCTGTGCGGGTGGCGGAAAAGATGATGGAGTTGGATGGTTGTTCGCTCCGAGGAGCCTTGAGTGAATTATGGTACCAAAGTGAGGGAAGGAGTAAGGAAGGAATAGGATGCGGGCCCCGGGAGGTTGCAAGGTTTTCACAAAAACGAACAGGAGAGAGATAGAGACCTTGGCGACAGACGCGGTGAACTTTGAACTAAAGGCGATTCAACAGTAACTTGGCCTCGTACATATGTCTTGGTCAATCAGAACTAAGTACATCTCAGTGCAGATTTAAATCAAAGTAAAAACAAAGCCATGAACGCCGGCAAGATTTGGAAGGGGTGAATTTCCTTCAGTGGTTTGAAACTAACGTTAAAGTGGGATCTAATCTTACGAAGGTTTTTCATCTCTAGAGTCACGAGTGGGAAAAGATAGTTAACGCTGTCAAATTTCGTTTCTCTTTGAATTTGGCTCGAGGATCAAATCAGTTTTGTGCGGAGGAAGACGAAAAGAGTGATTAGATTGCATTTTTCAATTGACGTCCAAACGGGAATAGATCAGTGACAGGTTCTAAGTTCGGAATTTACTGCCGTTTTTCCGAAAGTTTTTTTCCTTTCAAGTTTTGAATTTTCGATCCATACAATTTGTACTTTCAAGGAGCTTTATGAAAACGGACTGACAAACGCATCGAGAGTTAATTACACAACAGAGCTGCTCTAGTTCTTCTGTGGGCCATAATTAAATTTTAATTAAAAAAATGTCGACACTGCCCGAATTTGTGACCAGTCATTGTTTAAAAAAAGGAGTAAAATATGCTGGTGAACCCAATTTCTTTAACAAATATTGACCATTTAGGAATATTTTATATCGAATTTTTTAGAAGCTTAAAATTAAGATAGCAATCAAGATTATAATTAGACGATAATCAAGTGGAGGAACTGAACATAAGAAAGATAAGTGTGATGCCTGGAAAAAATACGTGAATACAGGTTTTCACAAATCCGTTAGAAGCTGCGATCTGCTGGAAGCAAAAATATGGATGCAATTATTTGCCAACGATCCTGGACACATCTGTTCTTGTTCAGCGGGCATAAAAAACACTCGGAGCCATGTTTCGGCGACATCCGGTATATTCTCTAGAAATTTCACCTCGGAACTGTTTTGTTTCTAGTTTCACAAATGGGCGGTCAACCTTGCAAAGTAGCTGTAGGCGTTTCTGTAGCTTCAGCGGAAGAATCAACGCATGTGACAAAATGGTTTAGACTTCTCTCAGAAGATGAGGAGATACTATTTTTAAGTATAAGTTATTCGAAGGGAATATGTGTTAAGTCCCCTGCTTGTTAGTAACCAAGTTCTAAATTTTTTTCCGTCAACATTGTTTACTCGCCATTCCCGTCAATAAGAGGATGGTAAAAATAATACTTTTATATTACTTTTCTATTTGGAAGGTTCTGTAAAAACAATATTAGTTACTTAAATACATTTTTTTATCATTCTCAGGGTATACAAACATAACATAAAACCTAATACTTTATCTGCCGATACAATTGAAGTTAAATAATGGAACATGCATTTTTAAATAATTCAACGTTACTAGTCACACTAAAGCATAACATTCATTCATGGTAAAATAAATAGGTGGAAACAGAATCATTTCATTAAATTTTGTCTTGTATTCTAGAGCAACTTATTTGAATTGACTGTGTGTATATCAAATTAATACCAATGTGGTGCGTTGAAAATTAAATTATTTGATTGAGATCAGAATTGTTCTTTATCAGTTAGGATTCCCTTCGTTGTCTCAGAATTTTGAAAAAGACAGTGGTATATTCTAAGGAACTATTGACCGAAGAAACGTGTGGGTATTTGCAGGTGTTATTACATTGATTACTTGATGACTTTCACCTATTCATTCTCAACTGTAGATTCTCTCGCCATTGCTGGCCACGCCATAGACTATATCATCTGTGATAAAATAAAGAATTCAAATCCCATGTATGCATACTATGACGGTAAATTTATTAACGCGCGTGATCCAATTAAATTTACTACTGTCATTCCTCCGGTTCCGTTGAAAATGGCCCTTTCATCATTTCGTCCCTTTTTAATTAATTACGCTGCAGCATTGGTATGTCTGCAGGTGAGCACCTTTCGTTAATATCTTAATTCCCTTCAATTTTATCTTCGCAGTTCGATGAATCGCATAAGATTCGTTGCTTTATCATTGTGGTGTGCATTAAGGGGATCGGAAGTGCTGGTCTCTCCCCGACACCCACATGGATCCCTCGCATATCGGATGCATTAAAAACCCATTGGAAACATTCAATATCTCAACTCAACCGTAACACTCGCTACGTTACCGCAGGGACTGCGAGCATTCTAACCGACAAACACGGCCTTGTATAAATATTCGAAAAAATCCAGATTCCATATAGAAACACACCCAGTAGCCATAGGAACAATACGAACTCTATTAAATGCACTATGAGGAAGGCAAAAATATTTTGAAAGCTCCTTCATTAACTTTGAATTACACATCCCGATCCAAATCAAATATATGGGAAATACCCTGAGGGAGTTTGGGCAATTTTATCAAAATTCTTAGCAAAGAGAAAGAATGATGGGAGAAAGAGCAGTGCTACACACACTTTTATTCAAGCATATTAGTTCTATTTTATAGCATTATTTAGCAATGATATCGTCTTCGGAAAGGCGGGTATAAATTGTTGACAAATATATTACGCAGCTTGGAATATGGAGAGGCGTTATAATGTTCACTTAATTGTTTCGTAATTTATAACCATCTTGACTCTATGATTTGTGCACAATACGGAATAATCAATATCACGTTTCGAAGAAACTGCGTGACAAATAAAATTGGATGACTTTAGAACATCAGGGTTAATTATTGATAATGAATATGGGTGTACCAATTTTTCGAAAAAATTAAGCTCATCGATGTAACAAAATATTGCATTTTAATGTTGGTCCACAATCCCTTAACAAAACATCCAACAGTCAATCTAAAATATACCACATTTTAAACGCAATAAAACATATGAGAGTATTGAAATGTGAGGATTAAATGAAGGCTGTCTACCAGTGGTTTCCTTTGTTGTCATTTAAGCCCCATGGAATATGTTTTCATTAATTGATGGTTAACCATTCAAGGGATATTTTGGATGAACACAGACTAAACATTCCATTGGTTCATGTAGCAAGAAACAACCTTACACCCCAAAGTACATAGAACCTTTCTTCAATACCGTGCACTAATTAATGTGCATATCTTCTGTGACATAATTAACGAAGAATTCAAAAAACTTGGATGCTTCTTTAAGCAATCACCACCACATACCACACTATTATTTAGGAAACCTGGTTATTGAATAACAGACGAAAATAACTACTACTTGATAAAATGTATGACATTAAGGAGTGAATTCCTGGAATTAGGATATAAAAAATATTGCAAAATATGCATATTTATACAGTATTACTACTATTAAAGTATTATTATAAGTACTAATGCTATTAAAATGTCCAATATTGATACAAAAAGTTGGCTTAGTGATTAATAAAAAGACATTTTTGGCATTGTTCGAGTACTTGTAGATATGTGAATAGGAATAATACAATATACTAAGGATAGTTATGAGGAATTATCGTGTGATTTCCATGGTTGATTAATGTGTCATGTAGCATATTACAAAGTACTGCATGGTTATAGAATGACACAGACAAATATTTTTTGTAATAAACAATCAGATTTAAGTACTTTAAAAATATAAGGGAAAAATATAAAAAATACGCAATAAAATAAATTCCAAACTTGAATTTAAAATTTAGTGAGAAAACATGAAAATGTTTGAGGGGTGTAGTGGTATTAGGTGAACAGATGAGGATATGCGTAGAATTGGGATTGAGAGGGGGAAATGTGATAATTCGTGTCTTAAAATGTATTTTGAAAGTTAGTCGTACTAATGTAGATAGATGCTCATCTGCTCCAAGAAAACATTAAATAGGAGTTGATGGTAAAAACCTTTTCAAAATCCGAATATTAAAGACGTGGAAATATAAGCAAATACCCATTATGCTTTCACCAAATAAGTTTTCTGATTGGATTTCATTTTTAAATAGCTAAGTAAGTGTGTTTCTAGCGTTATAATAGTTTGTCATTTTACTAAAAGAGACAAAGAAAAATTTTCAAAAATAAAATATTTAGGAAACCACTGGTGCAATTTTTATTTAAATGTATAATAACTATTTGCCCTGCGTGAATTGTTCGAATTACTTGCTCAATAGTATACCAAAAAGATTTAAACAAAAATCGAAGACAATAAAGACTTTCAGAGATGGAGAGAAACACTTCTTTTCTAGAAATAGAAAAATTCTTATCTATGGCCCCTAAGGATCTAGGATTAAAAGTACCTTTCAAAGTTTGTACTTATTCATTATATGCAAAGTACATGACTCATTTTTTATTGTTGGAATACGACAAAAGATCTATCGCTGCAAAGAGGATTCAAATCTAGTCTCATAGCATACACGAAACCAACATAATACCCTTGAAATATGAAATATTCGGCTGCGGCATTCAATTTGTACTTCGTGAACATTAGTGTAACAAGAAGCATAGCTGCTTGTAGAAAAACACGAGAGGTAAGGGAGTACATATTTTTTATTACTGTTTATAAATACAAATAACGAAGGGAAGGAAAAACGTAATCAAATGCGTTATAATCTTTCCTTGGCATTCATATCATAAATTTATACCTTTATAAATCATTTATTTCCCTGGATATAATTCAATAATTTACTACCGAAGTATTCAAAATATACATTTG